>NC_071530.1:26341301-26977664 GCF_026979565.1 Vidua chalybeata
TCGTTCTTTCTTTCCTTCGTTCTTTTTTTCTCGTTCTTTCGTTCTTTCTTTCTTTCCTTCGTTCTTTTTTTCTCGTTCTTTCGTTCTTTCTTTCTTTCCTTCGTTCTTTTTTTCTCGTTCTTTCGTTCTTTCTTTCTTTCCTTCGTTCTTTTTTTCTCGTTCTTTCGTTCTTTCTTTCTTTCCTTCGTTCTTTTTTTCTCGTTCTTTCGTTCTTTCTTTCCTTCGTTCTTTTTTCTCGTTCTTTCGTTCTTTCTTTCTTTCCTTCGTTCTTTTTTTCTCGTTCTTTCGTTCTTTCTTTCTTTCCTTCGTTCTTTTTTTCTCGTTCTTTCGTTCTTTCTTTCTTTCCTTCGTTCTTTTTTCTCGTTCTTTCGTTCTTTCTTTCTTTCCTTCGTTCTTTTTTTCTCGTTCTTTCTTTCCTTCGTTCTTTTTTTCTCGTTCTTTCGTTCTTTTTTTCTCGTTCCTTCGTTCTTTCTTTCTTTCCTTCGTTCTTTTTTCTCGTTCTTTCGTTCTTTCTTTCTTTCCTTCGTTCTTTTTTCTCGTTCTTTCGTTCTTTCTTTCCTTCGTTCTTTTTTTCTCGTTCCTTCGTTCTTTCTTTCTTTCCGTCGTTCTTTTTTTCTCGTTCTTTCGTTCTTTCTTTCTTTCCTTCGTTCTTTTTTTCTCGTTCTTTCGTTCTTTCTTTCTTTCCTTCGTTCTTTTTTTCTCATTCCTTCGTTCTTTCTTTCCGTCGTTCTTTTTTTCTCGTTCTTTCGTTCTTTCTTTCCTTCGTTCTTTTTTTCTCGTTCCTTCGTTCTTTCTTTCTTTCCTTCGTTCTTTTTTTCTCGTTCTTTCGTTCTTTCTTTCTTTCCTTCGTTCTTTTTTTCTCGTTCTTTCGTTCTTTCTTTCTTTCCGTCGTTCTTTTTTTCTCGTTCTTTCGTTCTTTCTTTCCTTCGTTCTTTTTTTCTCGTTCTTTCGTTCTTTCTTTCCTTCCTTCGTTCTTTTTTTCTCGTTCTTTCGTTCTTTCTTTCTTTCCGTCGTTCTTTTTTTCTCGTTCCTTCGTTCTTTCTTTCCTTCGTTCTTTTTTTCTCGTTCCTTCGTTCTTTCTTTCCTTCCGTCGTTCTTTTTTTCTCGTTCTTTTGTTCTTTCTTTCCTTCGTTCTTTTTTTCTCGTTCTTTCGTTCTTTCTTTCCTTCCTTCGTTCTTTTTTTCTCGTTCTTTCGTTCTTTCTTTCTTTCCTTTGTTCTTTTTTTCTCGTTCTTTCGTTCTTTCTTTCTTTCCTTCGTTCTTTTTTTCTCGTTCTTTCGTTCTTTCTTTCTTTCCTTCGTTCTTTTTTCTCGTTCTTTCGTTCTTTCTTTCTTTCCTTCGTTCTTTTTTCTCGTTCCTTCGTTCTTTCTTTCTTTCCTTCGTTCTTTTTTTCTCGTTCTTTCGTTCTTTCTTTCTTTCCTTCGTTCTTTTTTCTCGTTCCTTCGTTCTTTCTTTCTTTCCTTCGTTCTTTTTTTCTCGTTCTTTCGTTCTTTCTTTCTTTCCTTTGTTCTTTTTTTCTCGTTCTTTCGTTCTTTCTTTCTTTCCTTCGTTCTTTTTTTCTCGTTCTTTCGTTCTTTCTTTCTTCTTTCTTTCTTTTTTCTCGTTCTTTCGTTCTTTCTTTCCTTCGTTCTTTTTTCTCGTTCCTTCGTTCTTTCTTTCCTTCCTTCCTTCCTTCCTTCCTCCTTCCTTCCTTCCTTCTTTCTTTCCTTCGTTCTTTTTTTCTCGTTCTTTCGTTCTTTCTTTCTTTCCTTCGTTCTTTTTTTCTCGTTCTTTCGTTCTTTCTTTCTTTCCTTCGTTCTTTTTTCTCGTTCTTTCGTTCTTTCTTTCTTTCCTTCGTTCTTTTTTTCTCGTTCTTTCGTTCTTTCTTTTTTTCCTTCGTTCTTTTTTTCTCTTTCTTTCGTTCTTTCTTTCCTTTGTTCTTTTTTTCTCTTTCTTTCTTTCCTTCGTTCTTTCCTTCGTTCTTTTTTTCTCGTTCTTTCGTTCTTTCTTTCCTTCTTTCTTTTTTCTCGTTCTTTCGTTCTTTCTTTCTTTCCTTCGTTCTTTTTTCTCGTTCTTTCGTTCTTTCTTTCCTTCGTTCTTTTTTTCTCGTTCTTTCGTTCTTTCTTTCTTTCCTTTGTTCTTTTTTTCTCGTTCTTTCGTTCTTTCTTTCCTTCGTTTTTTTTTTCTCGTTCTTTCGTTCTTTCTTTCTTTCCTTCGTTCTTTTTTTCTCGTTCTTTCGTTCTTTCTTTCCTTCCTTCGTTCTTTTTTTCTCGTTCCTTCGTTCTTTCTTTCTTTCCTTCGTTCTTTTTTTCTCGTTCTTTCGTTCTTTCTTTCCTTCGTTCTTTTTTTCTCGTTCTTTCGTTCTTTCTTTCCTTTGTTCTTTTTTTCTCGTTCTTTCGTTCTTTCTTTCTTTCCTTCGTTCTTTTTTTCTCGTTCTTTCGTTCTTTCTTTCTTTCCTTCGTTCTTTTTTTCTCGTTCTTTCGTTCTTTCTTTCCTTCGTTCTTTTTTCTCGTTCCTTCGTTCTTTCTTTCTTTCCTTCGTTCTTTTTTTCTCGTTCTTTCGTTCTTTCTTTCCTTCCTTCGTTCTTTTTTTCTCGTTCTTTCGTTCTTTCTTTCTTTCCTTCGTTCTTTTTTTCTCTTTCTTTCTTTCTTTCGTTCTTTCGTTCTTTCGTTCTTTTTTTCTCATTCTTTCGTTCTTTCTTTGTTTCCTTCGTTCTTTTTTTCTTGTTCTTTCGTTCTTGTCTTAGGGTGGCTCTATGATGCCTTTATCCCCAATCGTCTGCCCTGTTTATGTTGAAGTCTTGTTCCAAGAGTGAAAGGAGGAGGGAAGAAGCTCAGGGTTTGTTTTCAAAACTCACTCCCTCCTCCACATTCCGGCTCCGGGACGGTGTTGTCTGCAGACGGACGGACAGCGAGACAGAGCTCTCCTTTGCTTTTTCTAGTTAGTTTTAGCTAGCTGAGGCAGAGAAGTTCCCTGGACTGTGGTTTTTTTTCCCTTTCTCTGGACCTGCTCTGGACTGAACACCAGAAGAGCATCAGCAGCTCACATCTGTGGCCCAGCGGGCCGGGCCTGGGCCGCGGCATTGCCAGCGCTGGAAGGACTGGTCAGAGACTGAGTGAGCTGAGCTGCAGCCCGGGGGGATTTGCTCTGAATTTGTGTCTCTTGGAGTGGCAAGAAGTCTTATTGTTTAATATTGTCTAAGTTCTCTTGTGTAATAAACAGGTTTGTTCCACTTTTTTCCTCCAGAGGTATTTTCTCCCGAACTGGCTGGGGGGAGGGGCCAATTGACTCTGCTTTCCTAAAGGAACCCTTTTGTGGGGGGGGAGGGGAATTCTTTCCCCAGACTTGCCCTGAACCAGGACAACATTACACTCCATCTCTCACCGATTACTTAATCTGTTGTGTTTGAACACAATAAATACATTTAGACACAACATTGCACACTAACCAGGCTACCTACCTTCTAGGCAAGTCTGCCTCTAGGTGACAAAGTCTGGAATACAAGTAAAAGAAGCAAGGTGCCTCATTTTTTTACTGCAGTAGTGAAATGGATCAAAATTACAAACCAATTTCTTCCTAGGCTAGCCCAAATACCATAGCTGGATTTTTTCAGATCTTTGGAGGTAGTCCTTTGGGCCAAGTTAGACCTTTTTTCATGTGGAGATTATTTCAGAGGAAGTGTGTGATTCATTTTTGACAACATAATTAAAAATGATGATCCTAGCTCCCATTATCTCCCAGCAGAGTAGAAGTAAGTCCCATTGACTGAATGACACTGAGTTGAAACCCACAACTTTGCATTTCTTTTCTGGATGAACCATGTCTGGAGGTGAATGAAAAGAAAGGGGGGCCAGAAACGAAAGAAAAATCATTCTTTCAGTGCAGTCTGTCAGTATGAAAATTCCATGGTTGTTTTGGATTAATAAGGAGAAGGGTATTACCTACATAGTACATTTTCTCTCTATATCTACCTATATAAGCAGGATGTTCTGTATATTGTAAAACACTGCTAGAGGCAGGTAGGAAAATGGAAGGGAATCCAATGCACTTGGGTTTGGTGCACTATGGATAAAAAACCACACCTCAGTAGCTATAAAAGAAACCAATACCTATAGTATTCAGTGTCTTATGAACTGATAATAGCCCTGAAGATGAAAATCAATCCTTGCGGGTTTTTTTTGGTTTTGGTTTTGTTTTTGGTTTTTTTTTTTTAGGTTGTGGTTTCTATTGTTGTTTGTTTGTTTGTTTTACTGCCTTTAGCTCTAAATATAAATAAGGAAAGTAAAAAAAAAAACTCAGCTATCTTCTTTAAAAGCCTACTTTTGTTAAACTTGGTAGCAAAAAGGAAGCATCTTGTTAAGATATACAGATTTACATTCACTTTTTCAAAAGTAATAGTGACCTTTGGTTCCGTATTTTCTCCAAAATAGCATTAATGTATTTTAGTTATCAAAGCAGTCAATGTTTTTGAGGAGAAATTTGTTTCAGGTTGACGAAGAAAAAGAGTAAATAGTAAAAAGTCTAAAATTATCTCTCAGTTAAAGTGATTTTGCTAGACAGATGATATCTACAAGTTTTTCATACTAATGAGGAAGAAAAATATGAGACTCTGAAAAGCATCAAACATAATGAACTTTTCTTCAAAACAGGTGAAAATATGCTACTTCAATCATTGAACATTTAGCCAAAGTCTTCTCTGGGGTCAGGATTTTACTCAGTATTTCAAATTCAGTCAATAAAAACACCTACTTCTGAATTTTCTCTTATGTGAAAGCTTTCAGAACTGTATTTTTTCTAGAAACAACTTTGTTTTTCTAGAAACAATTTTTTTGAGATATGTTAGTGTGACAACAATTTCTTCACAATGAATATTAGTGTGAGCAAATTAATATATAATTTATTTTTATTTTACTCATTAAGTCTGATATTAAAATAAGATGAAGAAATATTTTCATTTCATGTCAGTTATACCCAGGTTATTTGCAACAGGCATGACAATAATGTAAATCTTGATCTCCGCAATGTGAATTTTATAAATCTTGAGTTACTAATTGAAGACCAAAATCTCTTGAAGAAGAGATTTGAGGATTAATTTTTAAATCAGGTTTTAATCTGCTTATTCAGTTTTCATTACTGTGCAGAGGAAATTTATAATGAAAAATACAGTACTTAACCTTTAATAATTTTTCTGTTTTCAATGTACTTAATCCCAAAGAGCCAAAAGACACTATACATTTGAAATACATTCTAGAGGAAAGAATACAGAGTTCACACCATATTGCTTATATTTCATTTTACAGTCAAGCTCTTAAAATTTAAAAACATTTGCTATAACTTCACTTGCTTAATGTAACATATATACATTGTTTTTTTAAAAAATATGAGATCTAAGCTGTCAGCATGACACTGAACAGAAAATCCTTCCCTAGGATGTATTTTGTAACTTATGTGTTTCAAATACCACAAAATACAAGTCAAAAAGAAGCCTTACAGCTAATAAAATGTTGAATTTTTAAGGACATCACCTGCATAGATTTATTGATATGAATCAGGTTATGCCCAGCTGAATTGGCCAAGGACTTTATCACATGTAGATGAGCAAGGGTGAATAGAAATTAATCTTTGGTTGATTTTTTACTTGATTCATGGAAGGCAACAGGAGGTTTCTTCTCTTCAAAAAGGATCAAGTTTTTGTACTAAGAATAGATTGACACAAAAGGTAAGATTTTATGAAATGTCTTCCTTTTGTGATTGTGCAGAATTAGATTGGCTGTGGCTACAACTGTTGGCTGCACAGAAGAATATTTTGTGTAAAGTCCAACAAAATTATTGCGAAGCCTATGATATAAATTTGTTTGCTTTTTTCTTCATTTTATGCTTCATTAATGTCTGACTTTGGCTTTAAATTTAGGATTTGTCTTCAGGGTGGGTGTAAATTCCATTCATGATACACAGATAATTGGGCATTAGCCAAATTTTGTTTTGGCTAAACAAGGAGATTTTACTCTTTTTTGAGTGATTTTTGTTGCCTTTTTCTACAAGAAGAAAGTGAAAGAAAGAAATACACCATTTTCTTCTGTTTTGTAAAACTAATCTTTCATTAAGTCAAAGATGCCTTTGAACTAGGATATTCCAGCTAAGAGAGGTGAACAAAATCCATAATATTACAAATAAAACACTGTTAAATATTCCAGTAGTATTGTTACTAATTTATAAAACTCTCATGCAAAAAAAAAAAAAAAAAAAAAATCCCCAACTCTATTCATAACTTTTCCTTGTGCATATAGCTTTTTATTTTCTTTTCTAGATTAAGGGAAGCATCTTCACAGGCCATTTTAGGTTGATGCAACACCTGCTGCCACTAACCAGCGTCTAAAAGAGCGAAAAACGTAGCATTAGAAACACACAGCAAACACTGTGTGAACCCAGAGCATTCACATATGACTTTCTTTGTGATGCTTAGCTTATCTGCATGGGCATATAACTATGTCTATTAGATGATGAGAATGATATGATCAGTACCTGCTATTGTTTTTAACTCAGCCCAGCAGTGGGACTCAGAAAACCTTAATGAAGCCTGGAAGAAGGCAAAGGGTCAGTACATGCAAACCTGGGAGAGAGATGTGCAAGGTTTCTGGCACAGATTGAACCACAGTGCTGGCCAAAGATATATTTTCAATCTCCATCCTAGAGATAGACTGAAGTTTATGGCTTGCTTTATTATCTCTTAGATACTTAGATGCTCCTGCTCAGCTGCAAAAAGAGTTTTCATGTCCCGTGTTGGCCTAAGAAGCAAAAGAGATACCATTCTGTATACCTTCATTGGTTTATTCTCTTGAGACTTCCTGTAGCAATCAATGATCAAGGAACTGACTGCACATCAAGTCATGTCCAAGGCCACCAACAAGCCTGGCTGGGCATCTATAGCATAGCAATGTTGGCATTTTTTCTGTTGCTAATTTTTGTTTTCTGTTTTGTAGCATATGCAAGTAGGAATTCCAAGGGGTTGCACATATTTTGAAAATGTTAAATTCTAAAAGCAAGCAAGCTTGTCTGCAAAATTAACCTTAAACTCTTACAGACCAGCTGTGTGGAAGGGACTACAAAGTATTTAGTCTCGTTGATTTTCCCAGTTGTTTCCCCCTCTCCCTCAACAGTTCTGATGGAACTGCTTCTGATTAGGAAGCTGGCCCTTTCAAGGGTTGTTGCCCTGTTCACAGATCTCTTTCAGAAAAGGAAGAACTTTCTTTCTTAACCTTAGATTTTTCTTGCTTTTATGATGTACAGTGTTAAATTGAAAGTAGCTAGGATGTATGAGCAAGGGTGACTTTCTTTTGGAGGGGAAGCATTTTTTCAGAAGCTGCCAAAAGCTAAAATTCATTGAAGTCACAAAAAGTCTTTTCCACATAGTCCTTTCCTTACATATTTTCTTTATCTTTGAACTGAAAAGAATAGCAATATTAATCTAATTCCAAAGTTTAGCAGTTCATTGATACCTAGTAAAATCATTCAAATTACATGCAGGAGGTGTGCAGTTATCTTGGTGAAAGAGGGTCTAGATCTATTTTTCACTGTGCCTATGCACATAATTGCATTTAACTACTTCATTGCTAAAACCCACTTGAAGCATTGCATTTTAAAGGAGCTTAATAACTTCTTTTAAACCAAAATATTAAAAAAAATTAAGTACTGCTAAGATACTACTCTCTGTTTGATTTAATGTTCCGATGAAAGAGCTCTCACTCTTCTCTAATAGCTTAATCAAATGTTCTGCATTGTGGACATGAAGAGCTACATCACTCCATCTTGCACAAGACATCCTTTCTTGTAGAAAATAGTTTAATGTGTTAAGACTGGGCAAGAGACAAAATCTCAGAACGATTCTTTATTTGTGTGGTTGGGTAGTTAGGGATGAGGATCCTCAATTTCAGGATTTGTCACAATGAATATTCATTTAACCCTGCAAAATGACAAGAGGCAGTTTGACAGCTTATGAGCAGAATAACAGTGCCATAAATGTGCTTTAGGAAATCTGAGCTAGCATTTCTAGTCCAAGGGAACATACAATTTTTTCTGGGTTTACACAGCGTTCTTTTAACCCATTCCACAGTCTAGACTGAAAGTTCTCTTTTCTCTCTTCCACTTCTAGCTATAAATTTATAAAATTCCATACTAAAATTTGTAGTGGTAAATCATTAGCTCCAGTCACTCCTCTTGGAATGTAGTAGCAGAGACCCTCATAATCAGGAACCATTTTATAAATTCCAGCCCTAATTTATCTGTGCTGGTATATGCAATTATGCCCATGCACCAATGTTAACCTCTAATTAAATAGAAAATTTTCCTCCTTAGCATATTCATGTTCTTTTCTTACCATTATATTTTCTAGTGTGGATATTCTATCTCAGAATCTTCTTATCTCAGTTTGCAGGTGCTTTGTTCCATCAATTATTTTGGTGGGTCATTTCTGTGATTCCTGCAGCTTAAATATTTTTTTTTTTTTTGCAGAAAGGTGATTGGACCTGCATTTTTGTCAAATTTGTCTTGTATGATGAAGTTAACAGATCACCGTCTCTTTGGAAAATGGCTGTTACTTTCTATTTATCTTCCCTTCTGCATCCCATGCATCCATGTGCCATTCCTAAACACTTTTGCTTCCTTCTTCAGACTTGTTAGGAAACCATTGCATAGCATGGTTTCTTGCTTTCAGCTTCCACTAGTCCAGGTTGCTCAGAACCCAAACCAACCCAGCTATGAACACTCCCAGAGGTGGGACAACCACAATTTCTCTGGGCAATCTGTTCCAGTGCCTCATCATCAGGTAAAGGATTTCTTTCTAGTAGCTAATCTAAACCTACCATATTTCAGTTTGAAGCCATTCCCCCTTGTCCTGGCACTATGTTTCCCTGTAAAAAGTTCCTGTCCCGCTTTCTTGTAGGCTCCCTTCAGGTACTGGAATGCTGCAGTTAGGTCACCTTGAAGCCTTTTCTTTTCCAGGTTGAATAATCCCAATTCTCTTAGCCATTCCACATAGCAGAGGTTCTCCATCCCTCTGATCATCTTGGTGGCCTCCTTTGGACTCTCTCCAACAGGTCCCTGTCCTTCCTGTGCTGGGACTCCAGAGCTGGATGCAGCACTGTGGGTGGGGTCTCGACCCCAGAGCAGAGCAGAGGGACAGAATCACCTCCCCTGCCCTGCTGCCCACACTGCTTTGGATGCAGCCGAGGACACGTTTGGCTTTCTGGGCTGTGAGTGCACATGTCCGGGTCATGTCCAGCCTTTCATGAACCAGCACCCCCAGTTCTCTCTCAGCAGGGCTGTTCTCCTTCTGTTCACTCCCCAGCCTGTGATGATACTGGGGGTTGCCTTGATACAGGTGTAGTATCTTGCACTTGGTCTCATTAAACTGCATGAGATTTCTAAGTAAAAGACAAAAAGCTCTGAGTGGAAGAATGGCAGAAGCAATATGTTACACGGAGAGTAGTACAGATGTAAACATTCTTAATATAACTTCCACAGTCCCCACAGAAATTTCTTGGCTTTCATTGTAGAAATCTTCTACCTAATAAATGGACAACTTGCCATCTAAGGAGAAAGCATATTTCTCCACTGGAACAAAAGAGTTTCTCTTGAAGAATTTCTTTTGAACTAAGTTTCCTGTACAGAATTCATAATCTGGCCTTTTTTAGGTATGTTTTGTAAAATCAGATTAGTACTACTCAGGATGCCTTCAGCTGTCTTAAAGGGAGTCAAGAATGACTGCATGTCTGGTTTGAATAAAATTCCTTTTTCTGTGTCTGATTCTCCAAGACCTGTCTGCTTTCCTTTGACTCAACTAGTTTACATTTTTTTTGTCAGGCAAGATATATTATTACTCTAAAAGGAAAAGGAGGAAGCTAAAAACAGCCTTTTAAAATACACTTGCCTCTATCTTTTTCCAGACCCTATTTGTCTTTCTCCAAGTGTTTGTGTGTGTGAGAACTCAGGAAGACTGCTTTAAAGAAAAAATCTTATTTTCAGTTGAGCCTAAGGAACACCCAGTCAATTAAAGCAATCTATTCTTAGTCTTATTTTATTCCTTCAGGGAAAGGTAGGAGGACACACACACACAAAACGTTTCCTTCTTGCAGACATAAGCATGGAAACCATTTTATAGGCTGGAAAGTTTGGGACCACGTTTCTTTCTAAAGCCAGGTAAATTTTTCATTGTCAACATATAAATGTTTTGGACCAGAATTCAACAGGTTTTTTTTCTGATGGCATTGTACTCAAGGAGTTGTTTATCTGCATAAACAGATGTTTGTCGTAGCTGACTACATACATTTCACAGCAAAGATATTTGTATGTGGACTGACTCCTTGGCTTTATGTTCAGGATCTTCACAGACACCTTATTCACAGTTTTATAGTTTATATTATTTCTTTGTATGATGGAAAAAGGTAGAAAATTTATTAAAATAACAGTTGGATATTATCAGCTGGAACTCATTCTCTATGGTGTTTCTGCTAATCTGAGATTTTGAATTAAAAATAAAAAACCCTTATTTTAAAATTTGTGTACTAAAATTCTTGTGGACATTGATTTCTAATAGATTATTTCTCAAAAGAAAAGTAGTAGATGAATGGTATTTTGGGTATTTGAAATAGATTTGATGTTAATTAACTCTTATCTCTGCAGCTAGAACTACATTTCTGTTTGGTAAAAAGTATGGCAATGTATATACTTTTCAAAATATATCATACCTCCTGTTGTCAGTATTGTGAATCCTAGACTATTGCTAATATTACATCATTATTTTTCAGGAATATGCTAGAAAAAACTCTTGCAGGGTCTGGGAAAGCAATCTCCACAGGAAGACACTGGGCTTACTTAATATTAAAGTATGGGGCAATGGGGAGTGATATCCTTCTTTCATGAACGGCATGAAGCTGTTCTTTACAGAGCTTTCTAAGCCTCTATTGTTGCTATACCCTCAGGCTTCTCACTGCAGGTCTTCATACTGCAGGAGAGATTTTCATTTTTGTTTCTAATTCATTCCTAAGACCACCCTAATCCAGTTGTAAATGGGTCATTCAGACTAAATAGTGAGAAGTAGCTCAATTTTAATGGAGTCGTATCAATTCTGCAGTGTTGACTACAGTGAATTAATATTGGTCTACCAAATCTTCCAGGCTTATCTTAACTAGACCAGCCTGGGTCAAGGTGGGTCATCTCAACTAACCTGGAACTTCAGGAGCCATCAGGCTTCAATCAGTGTTGTCCATCTGTGTTGTACATGAAGGTCTCGAGGCATTTACTACAATGTCAGCTGACATAGGAAAGTCCCAGCTTTGCAACTAGAAAACTGAGACAAACATGAAGTCCCAGATCCTTTAAAACACCATCAAATCCTTCTATTCACAGGCAACGTAAAATTGAATAGGAAATATGTGCAAGAACAATTTCTCCCACCCTGTGACCGTTGAGGCACTCTTCCTATATAGGGCATCCTAAAAAAGAAACAAAGCAAAGGACTCAGCAAGGTTTTTCTCAGAATAATACTCCAAATTATTTTGTGGGAGTCCTAAGGTTCTTCAAGCTGATGTAACAGGTGTGAGTCTTGCTCCAAAGCTGAATGTGTGCTTGAGGCACACAGCCAAGAGTCTCAAAACACTAATCACACACTACCAGATTCAGGCAATCATACGGGTTTCCCCAGCTCCCTGAAAATGAAAACCACAGTGTGGTCAGAAGTGTGTGTCTATTTCTGTCTGCAGAGATATATAAAAGTGGGTTAAGAGCACACTGTACATTTTTTCATAAGTATATGTTTTTGTTATTCAGTGAAGACTTCATGTAAGCCTACAGATAAACCACTATAAAGTATCCCTCTAGAAAATACTTGAGCATCAATATTCATACTTTTGTCTACAGTGTCAGAGAACTTTTGTGATAAGTATCTACCATTTTTTCTTTTCATTACCTTTTCCATTCAGAAAGAAAACAACAGATAGACTCTTCTGAATGGGTTACTTCTTCACATTCATGAGAGGGTCAATGACAGAACCTGACATTGTACAAGGAGAAATCCGCACTGCTTTTGGATACATGCCTATAAACCACTGCACTGAAATGACAGTGTGTGTTTGGACATGCAACCCCCAACATTTCCATTTTTCAGAGAGAGAAAGGGGAAAAGAAACTAGGGGAGACAAGAAGCAGGCTAGAGGCAAGAGCAGGAGATTAATCAGTCATAAGAGAAAGTAGCCATTATGAAAAAATACCACTTCTGAGTCGAAAGAATGGGCTAATGATCATACTTGTCAAAATCACTGTTAACAGGAAAGTAGTTTTTTTACCTTTATTTTCAATATGGCATTTTTGCATGGGAATGCCCTACAAGACCCTCAACAGCACGTTTGCCCAGAAGTGCTCTAATTAACTGTACCAAATGGCCTACTCCACTGTCATGTTAATGCCTTCTATCTGGCTGTTTGCTGGCCATCATGTATCATTGTTCAGCAAATGACAGCAGTCAGGTTATTAAAGGTGTAGATATTAAATTAACAGCAGTGGTAAACATTGTAGCTGTACTTCACATCTCAGCAGAGCCAATGAAGTGGATGACACTGCATCCATGCTGATATTCTGCAATGACAGATGGGCGTCATTTAACACAATACATCAGTGGGCAACCCACGTACCACAGCTGTCCTCCACTAAATGAATTAGATCAGGGTAATTAATCTAAGGCAGAAAGTATTGCTAAAGTGGGTCCTAAGCGGAATTAGAAACGAATGAAATATCCTGTTAAAAAAGGGGAAGGAAAAGAAATAGAAAGAAAAAAAAATCCAAAGGCTCATTGCAGCATGAGTGTGGAAATTATTATTAAGTATTTTAATTTGACACACAAAGGACAGTGCCCATCTCTTAGTGTGAAGGAGTATATAATAAACACCCTTTTGTTCTGCGGTATTTTATCATAATGGTTTTTGTCACCGTGTGTGTTAAGAAAAGCAACAACACCAGCAAGGGACCAAGATGTTATATTTGATACTTTAATGTAAGAAAATCCTATCATCTTTATTACTCACCTGTACTGCTGATGGAATTATTCCTTGTTACATATCTTCCACTTATATTGATTGACCTGTTTAATTTCTATGACATTTTATCAGAAGGATGTCTTATTTCTGTTTTTGGCCTGAGGATAACTGTAAAAAACCCCAACCCTATTCCCTTTCCTTTACACAAAATTTGTAGTGTTTCTCCATCACTGTTCTCTCCAATCTCCTCCATCTGTATTGGGTAAAAACAAAAAATACATATATATATATATATATACAGAAAGAATGAAACAAGTTTGTCTTGCTGCTATTCTGGTTGGTTGCAAAAATATTTCAACATTTTTTTACTATACATTGGTTTCAACATTTTTTATTATACATTGGTATCAATGTTCTATATGAATACATGACAAGTTTGTTGTGTTTTTTTTTTTTCAATTAAAATCAAATCAATGATGTAATGTGTGTTTGAGACCATAAGGTCATAAGCAGGTTAAATAAGAAATGCTTACAGCTAGGGTATATAAATTCATTCCCAAATCTAGACAATTTAAAGAGCAGTTATAGAAGAAAAGCAACAAAGAAATATAAGTCTGAAAATTTCATTGTTAGTCTTGCAAGTTCTGTATTAATTCTGTTCCACTTCATTTAGTGTATGACATCTGCAATGGAAAATTTCCCTAAAGGATGTCTCTGACAAAGGCAAGCATTGATCAAGCATCATGTATTCGTTTGATGCTGTCAGCTCACTTGCAACTTCCTCTTTATTCTTTTCCCTTTGCCTAAGAGAGCTATCATCCTTCAAAACACCCTTCTCTGCAGGTAGAGATTGGGATTTGCTACTTGTTTTAATCTTTAGGGGAAAAGGGAGTTGTGGAAGGAGAAATATTATAGTAGTGATTATGTTAGATTGGTGCGATGGAAACACATACTGCTATTAGACTACAGGCAATTTCTGAAATGTATTGACTTTAATGAAAGTGATGTTTAAAAACAAGTCACAATGTGTGTTTCAGAGTGCATCCAAATTATTAAATACCTATTTACTGTTGTTTCGGTATAGTCTCCATTGTGAAACAAACCTTACTCTCTGTGAGCATTGCAAATTCTGTTATCCTCTTCACCCTGCTAAACCAGAGCAGTGTTATGAAAAGATGATATGGCAAATGCTTGGAAATTCCAGCATAGCATATTTTGTATGTAAGTTGTTTCCTCATGTGTAAATATGTTAAGAGTGACAGAATGACAGGCCCTCAGTTATTTTTGGTTAATACCCATACTTTTTCTACTTCTGTGTTACTTTTGCTTCTATGGCATAATGAAAAATGTCCATCCAACCCAACAGCACTATCCCTTACTAATCTGTTCCTGCTTTCATTGAAACATATTTTTCTTCCATGCGTAAAACCTAACTGTTCAGATCAACTTTTCACTATAGCCTTGAGCATGTAACAGATTTCCTTCACTTTTAGTTTCAAGATGCAGCATAACTCTTGTCTCTCTAGTTTTATACTGGTGGAATTTTCCTTTGCATAAATTTTCCTTGGCATGCCTTCCTTGAACAAAGGGACATTCTTATTTTCTTGTGAAGGTTTTATTATTTTTTTCTGATTCCCATAGAAAATAGCCAAATATCAATATTGGCTGAATCAAGCAGAATGTGGGCTTTTTTTGGTCCATTAAAACTCATTCCTTTGCAATACATCAATGTTTTGAATCCACATACACATTATTTTTACATGTGTATGATATCAGTTTTATCCTTGTAGACCTTCCATCACTGATGTCTTGGTTTTAGTTGCTTCACTCTTATATAAAATCATCACTCATATAAAATTCTTGAAGTCTGTAGCATCTCTCTCCATGAGGAGAGACTCTGGGAGTTGGACCTATTTAGTGTGGAGAAGAGTGAGAGGGGATCTCATTGATGCATATAAATATCTCAAAGGCATGTGCCCAGGGGGTGAGGCCACATTCTTTCAGTGGTGTCCAGTGACAGGACAAGGAGTAATGACCATAAACTAAACCACAAGAAGATCCACTTCAACACAAAGAAGAACTTCCTTACACTGAGGGTGGAATGGGCTGCCCAGGCTCTCTCTCTGGGGATATTCAAAATCCACCTGGATGCATTCCTGTGTCGCCTGCTCTAGGTGACTCTGCATTGGCATAGATGATCTCCAGAGGTCCTTTCCAACACTAACAATTCTGTGATCCTGTGGTTACTGCTCTTTGATAGCGGGGGTCATACACACCTAGGGTTTTAGATACAGTCATCACTGTGATTAACATACCCCAAAATAAAACATGGACTGCAATATAACTTAAATGTATAGAATATGTTGTAAATTTAAGGGGAAATAAAATGCTTTTAGTTTTTCCTTATTACACTTGTTCTGACTTCCAGAAATGCTCATGCCTATGAAAGGTACATCCCTTCACTGAAATCATGCCAGCAATTGGGTGGGAAAGCTGCATGTGGTTTGGGTTGTTTTTTTAGCATGGACACTGTGAACTGAATGGAGACAATAAATTCATTTTGTAGAGATGATCAAAACTTTGTATAGTTATAACTTCAGTTTCTTCTGAATTTTATCATGAGTTGAATTGCTAGTTTTGAGGTGACATGCTACAAATGTCCCATTACTACCACCTTCTTTGACTTGAACTCTAGACAAGGACCTACTTTTTTGCAAACCTTTGAAAATTAGGATCTGTAACAAGTATAAACAGCTAAATTGCAGAAAAATCGTGCATAAACTAAGTTAGAAATAAATGATGATTTATCAAGGTGTCAGATGTTGTGTGATGATAGATGAACCACAAAGATGTAATAGTACAGTTTGCATGCTCATTGAAGTGCTACATCTTCCTCAGCAATATATTCCTACAGGTTTTGAAAATTAGCCAAAAACCTTAGAAGAAACAACCACCACTTTGAATGCTCCACAGTGTCATAATGCTGAAACTTTCTGATGCAGCTTCTCTCTTGCAAGTTTTCTGAAATGTCATGCAGTGGTGGTTTTATCTCCACTGCTGACTGCAGTGAAATCTGGAAAAATTTTATTAACTTTGTTGGCTGTTCATGCACATAAGGCATAAGAGATTCATCATCACTGCAGCCTTTATGTACTTTTACAGCTTAAGATTTAATAATGAACGTAATAGTGATTTTTATGAATTTGAAAGTGAATCTTTCTCCTAATATCCTGATATTGCTTCTTTTACAGCATATTTTCACAGTGGTCAGATTACAAGTGCTACATGAAACATGGGCATACCATCTCAGGACAGTGGAAGACTGTATTGATATGAAATAATATAAAATTGCACTTAGGAAAAAAAAATGCATCACTGGCATCAACACTGGTAAAAACTGCTATATAATTTCTCTGCAGATTGAATTTCCTCTGTTTAACTACAAAACCTCTTCACCTAAGACAAAAGTGATTGTTTTCATAAAATTGATTGGTCCCACAAGCGATGGTCCTGAAAGACAGAGAGTACAAATTATTTTGCATTACAATTTAATTCTATATATAATTTTCTGAATCAACCCAGAAAAGTTTACAGTGTTATGCAAACAATGATCCGTGGGGAGTGGAAGAACTAATCAGAATATCAGAATATGATCACATAAGATTTCACAATCAGCACACGATAACATCTCAAGACTGCTGACTTCAAAGGAGGAAAAAATTATTTCAAATGACATTGCTAAACTTCCCTGAAATCTGCCTACTTTTTGAGATTACACTTCAGCTTTTTTTTTTCCTTTCCTTCTTCTCTATCATTGTTACTCTTATTTTTTAAATATGTTTTATATGTAGAATTAAAGATAGTTTCTGAGCCTGTGGTTCCATGAAAAAAATATCTTTTAACATCATTTTTAACAAATGTCCTCCTACTATATAATCTCCAACTTATTTTTAGGGGGGAGAAATTTGGTGACCAGCATTTTCAAAGAAAGGATGAATCATAAATGTATTTTACTAATTAAATGCAATTAATTAGTAACTCTAAAACTCTAAATAAATTAAGTTAATTTAGCTTTGGTGAATGTTGAGAATTAGTTTTGTAAGAGTAGGATACCACAGTACAATAGGAACCCATATTATAAGATCCATTTTCACTGTTATTAGATACACTTTTTTAGGTTTACAAGGTAGCTCCCTACATATACACAACTCCACAAAATGCCAAAAGAAAATGAAACTGAACCAAACCATTGATACTTTTTCAGAAACTTCACCACACTTACTAAATTTCCAGGGCTTTATCTTATTGAATCTGTGCAGTATGTCTAGTCAAGTAGTACTATCATAGCACCTCATGTCTGGTTCAAGTCGAATCTTTAGTAAGAACTAAACAATATTTTCAACTGATTTTCCAGGCAACTGCAATGACTACAAAAGGTTTGAATCTCTTACCAGAAGATGTCAGGTTATGTGGTCATAACCCTCTTCTCTGTCTGACCCAGTTTGATTAGGCTAATTAATGCCAGGATTTGCTCCCAGCAGTTTTCACAGTGTTAATAACTGCTCAGTATGGCAATGCTGCTGCAAAGCAAGTGCAGAAAGGCATGACTTTTTGTGTCCTTTTCCTTTCCTTACGCACAAGCACAGAGTTAGTCTCAATAAATCTGTGTGATATATTTTATCATCCTTGACACAAGAACTGGGGGAGCAAGAGTTTCCCTGGAAAGCACTATTTAGTTCCTAGTGGAAATGCATGTGTTTTTATTCCTGGAGGTCTGGTCTGTACATCTTAGTCCTCATGGCTGATAATGTATTTTATGTCAGGGGGTGTGAGCAAAGCTTACCTAATTTTCTGCTGCAGTGCATCATCTTTCCATGTCTGTTGAAACTTAAAGACTGCCTGCCAGGCTTGTTCAGCTCTGGTGTATTGAAGCTTGAGCAGACAAGTGTGCTGGAAAAGAAGGCATAAGGATAAAAAAGGTCAGGAAAGATGCATAAACCAATCAGAACCTAGTAGTCTAGTCATCAAAGGAAGCAACCTTCTAGTTATTCTACTCAGGAAAGAGATCAGTAGTTCACTGTTTTTGTTTGTCAACAATTATCAGGTCTTATTATCTTATAATCTTTAATACTGTAGCTCTTAGATAAGTGTTCCAGGTCAAGTAAAGAAATAAATATTTTGTCTGTAAACCACTGTGCTTCAACTTTTGTATCTTTGAGACAAAACCAAATATTTATACCAGTTTTTGTGGTATTACAGGGCTTTCCACTGGTTTTTAGGGGCTTTGAATCAGGCCTCCAATGAATGATGCCTTTTTAAAGGAATTATTTTCTCATTCCTTTTCCTCTAATCTTCTCTATTTCTGTGCCTATTTTCTTTAAAGTGATCACATTATATTTCATTGCCATGTTTTCTGGTTCACTGAAATCCAACACTGGAATTACAATACAGAGTTGACAGAAATGCTTCATTGATTGTAGTGGAACCTACCCGTGGGTCTGTTTTACTGATCACATTTTTTAATTGAATTAGTTCTATATAGTTCATTAGAAAGAATTCAGCAAGAAAAATCTATTAGGGTGAAACTAGAGTACAGATCTGTTGAAGTTTATTCACACCAAAAAAGAGGAATTTTCTAGCAAAGTATTAAAACATATCTTATGTCAACAAGTAAAATATACTGATGAAATTATCATCAGCACTAATCAAAAATGAAAGAACATGATCCTCATTGTTACAAACTGACACAAAGAATTTTCAGGTCACTAAATTTCCTGTAGCTAATCTTGTTGTTATTCAAAGTAGTCTAAAAAAATTTTGTCAGTATGATGTTATTTTGCACCCAGTTTTGAATGGGACCAGAAGTGACAAGATGAGTTAAAAAGTAGCTGAGCTTCCAAGGTGCAAAAGTATTTCAAATGTTTTCAAAATTGCTCTTGATTTATATTATTGGAAAAGAAGAAAAATATTCTCAGTGATCAATTCAATAAATTGAAATCTTCAGACAATATATAAAAGTTTAATGAAAGACTGTCAGATGAAGTTAATTTTAAATGTAGAAAATATGTATATAAAAATAAAGAAATAGAATTCTACATCCACAGAGAGGTCTCATATTTCAATGCATTATACCCTAGATATCCTTGTTTCAGACAGCAGCTTAGACAACTTTCAAATGCACCACTGAGAATTTAGATCTTGCTGCTGAAGAACAGTTTGAAATAGCAAGAATTTTATTCATTAAATATTTCACAAAATGGAAGAGAAAAAGAAAATCTTCTGTCAAAAGACAGGGATAATAAAAGAATGCTTGAAACACAAAATAAAAGAATGTGCACTAAAACTAGAATGTTATTCCTATCACCTGATACAGACTGAATATCATTCAAATTCCTGTAGGCTCTAATCAGAATTTGAGGGTATGAATATTAAGCAAAAAAAAAAAAAAAAAGCAAAAGTTCCTTATCTGACTTAAATAACCTACAGATTATCATCAGTGAAAAAAAAAAAAAAGAGGGTACCCTCCTTCCAATGAACCCCCTCAGGCGCCCTCAAGCCCCAAAACACACATACACACACGCACACATGTCCCAGAAGCTGTTCAGGAATAAAGCGAGATATATTTCCTCAGCTATGGGAACAGATCGTGTTATACATTACAAGTTATTTGACTTATCTTGACAGTCAAATGTCCCTCCTTTAACTCTGTGACCCTTTCTCATTTTCCTACTGGGATTTCCATTTTAATTTTAAATTGAAAATTACCCCCCCCCCCCTTTCTATCAGTGAGAGTTTTGCAATTACTAGTAGATGTAAAAATGGGTTTTCAGTTGGTGTCTCTATGTCCCCCAATTCATGCCCACTGATCCACAAGCAATTCTCTTACGAGGTAATTAAATGAGGTCAACGAGAGCTTATTCTGTTCTAATCTCTGGCTGAAATCATCAGAGTGATGATTTTACATCACACATTACACAGACAGTTACCACTCCTGGCTGCAGGTATTTTCATACACAGTCACATGAAGGCTCTTACAGTTTGCCTGGGGGGCCCAAAAGTGAATTTACGATGTGTGAACTACAGGGCACACTGGGTCTCTAGGTGCAGAAGGAAGTGGCTGGAGTGGATGGGAAGGCTGGATCATCCCAGAGTTTATCTCTACTGCAGCCATCCGTCCCTGCAGGTTTGTAAGCTGGCTGGGGAACTGGTGCTGTGTATCCACTTACAACAATCCCCAGAGCTCTTCATCCTCTCAACTGTGTGCAGTGTCTTGTACTCTTTCAGCAATTTGAAGACTGAGTGCCATACAGGGGAAGTTATGCACCCTTTTGCATTAAATGATACTGCTAGAATCTGCTTCAAATACCTTGCATTTATTCTTCGGGGAGAATTGTGTGTAGTAAAGCATTCAGCTGTGCTAGGCGTTTGGCATTTTTTTTCCAATGTGCACACTGTTATTTTTTTTTATGTTAGAGTTTACAAGGTTGAAGAAGTGCGTGTTGACCTGGTCATTTCCTTGCAGACAACAGAAGAAAAGTGTTTTTTTTCAGGAAACAATTACAAAAGGAAAGGGCAATGGGTTTCCTGACCCATTCTGGTAGGGCACTTCATTCATATAGATAATGGGAAGAAAGGCACGCAGCATTTGTATGTTGGTATTGAATCATTGGTGAAGAGGTGGTGTGATGTGATGTGATAAGAGAGTGGATGAAATTGATTCAAAAGAAAAATCATCAAAACACATTTTCAAGCAGAGCTCTTAACAGAGTGCTATTCCTCTATTCCCTTTTATAATTAACATCCAGTTTTTATCAGGCTTCTTTCTGAAGTCTAAATAAATGCCCCTATTGTGTGGCTTCTGGCTTATATCTTGCAGAAGACACAGGTTCTAGTTCATCATTAAAAACAAATCCTAGTTTTATGAGCCATATAAAGAATAAGGCTGCCCATGGCTATAATTGAGTTGCTGGGTTTTATCTCACTACAGTCTGTTGTGTGTCTCTCTAGCTATAAAACAAGCAATTTTACAAAGACCCTGCGGTGCACAGAGCAAGACTTTTGGCTTTTTAGTTATTTAGTTCCCTGTTTTCTCTGTTTTTTTTTTTTTTTTCCAGAGGTATCAGATGCAAATTAGGTTTCTAGTTTCTCTTATCTCTTTGTTCCTTCCAAAGCTGAGATTGATAGCTTTAAGGAGATCAAAGTCAAATTTCAAATGTATCCCAAATTGATAATCTCCAGACTATCATACACCTTGTACTCAGAACAAAAAAACTAAAATCCATAATGACATGAGCATGGTAAATATGGTTCTTCTGTTAGACTAAGTAAAAGTAGATTATACATGTTTTTTAAACTTCAAAGGCCTGTCCTGTTAGTCAGGTTTCTTTAGGGTCTCAAAGGCACTGTGCACTCCCTTTTGTGTAAGAAAAATAAAAGACACTGCAGCAAGAACTTGAGAGGATCTTTTTCCTGCTAACATTGCAGTTTCAAAGATAAATGGACAAAACATTTTAAGAAAAGAAAAGTAGGGGCATTTCTAATTTATGTAAAGCAAATATAGAAATGTAATGTGCATCAAAACAGGTTTTTGCTTCACACCTGATTGTAATAGACATTAGTCTATTGCTTTAGATATTCTAGCCAAACATGTCACTAAATAAAAGAGACAAAAATGATAGGTCCTTATTTTATTTCCTATGTCAAGAAAAATGGAGAGAAATGCTCATTTCCAATAGACTGCAAAATCTGCTGGTCTAATCCAAAGCCAGTTCCCACTGACCCAAATGAGCAATGACAATGTTTCCTAATGTCAATATTTGGGACTGAGCTGCCTGGTGCAAATGAGACTGCAGCTGGGGCTCAGAGAAAGTTGCATGACCAGGGACATGTCAAAACCATCGGTGCAGGTCGTGTGTGCCTGCACAGCGTCCCCACAGAGCTGCTCTCTGACAGTGGCCAGGCAGCTGGCAGGTGGCCACAGTGCTACCTGGCTGGCAGCCAGTGGCTCTTATCTGTGCCCTGGTGAGCAGGCTGTTATAACTAATCCTAAGTTAAAGGAGAGGTTTTAGTATGAATTTGATAGGAAAAAGTGTCAGGAATAGCTACATCCTCCCTGCCAGGAGTGCACCTCTGATTTTTCTTTCACACAACACTTTTTTTGGAGTGCTCAAAGAAAGATGTTTGGAGAAAAAATTTAGATCCTTCAAACAGTCCTCTTCCAAATTGTTCTCTTCCAAAATAAAAGGACGGTTTTGTGTATATGAAGGTGAATGGGAGAAAATAATCCTATTGTTCAACATAGATAAATACTTCTGTGATTTGTACATAAAAGCATTTGCTTGGGATAGTGCATGGTAATCTGTTTGTAGGCTAAGAAACACATTTTTTCCGACAACATGTCTTCTGGTATTAGCATTGGGTGACAATTTGATCCTGTATATGTTTACAAAATATATGTTTTGTTATTCTCTGTGCAGTGCTGGAAGCACCTGTGTATTTCCCCTATGGGAAGTCTATTGTGATGCGACAGATCTTCTCAGACAGCACTTCTGGGAAATATCAAAAACTCTACACAGCACTAGAGATAGAAGAAATAGAGGGGTTTGAGTGGTTTTTTACTTCAAAAACTCTTAGAGAAATATATTCTGAAAACACTAGACTGTCAAAAGAATTCCCTTCATTGACTGGTAAAAAGCAGCAGCTATCCTCACATTGCTAACTGTTGTGTCCCAATTCCCACATCTAAGGATAAGGAAATGCAGTGGCCTCTCTGGTATAGTCACTCAGCTGAGGCTGACAGTAAAGGTGCAAATTGTTGTCAGCTGTCATTACCTGGTTATGTATTATAACATACCATGGAAAAATAAACTCTCAATTGAAAAGTACCTGAGAATTAGCGACTTCTCCATATGCACTGAAACTGATTCATGATCACAACTGCATTTGAAATAAAGCTGTATCTGTGCCAGTCTAAAGTGAAGAATAGAATCCAAATAAATTAGTAAATCTAATTACCTCTGGAATGCAACTAGGTTCTAAATAAAAGTTGAAAAATTAAGAGCCAATATTTTTATTTTCAGTCCACAAGTGCATTTAATTAATAGAAGATAGAAAAGAAAAGAAATAAAACTTAGAGGAAAATAAAGACTAAGGAGTAATTTTCTCACTAGCCACCATTATGACAAGAATTAGATTCTGCTTCCCATGAAGTCCTGTAGTATAAGCCACTCCTGTCATACTTCAGAGCTATGCAGAACTGGAAAGAATGAATAAGGTGGGAAGAAGTGGGGAACTGAGCTCTCATTTTCTTACCCCAGGTCTGCTGACATCTGTCTGCAGTTACACAGGTGGGAAGAAGGGATTTTATTTGGACATTGCCAAAATGGCTCTGAAACATCATTGGTGGGTTTGCTCTGCTGGTTCCATCTGTCTGTGCCTCAGTGCACATGCAAGGTATTTTTAAGCCACCTGCTGTTGATACAGTGGTTTATTTCTTTTTTTTTTTCTTTTTCATTTTTTTCAGAGTGGCATTCAGACTTGCAGGATCAAAGTATTGATCAAAATTCAGTGAAAGGCTTAGTATTATCCCTAAACCTTAACTTGCCTATCTAGATTCCCATTACACTAACCCCTGATGGGCTGGGACATTTGCTGAAGAATTCATTTCTCACCATGGTGACACTGCTATTATAACTACGGATGCTGCCTTTGATCATAGCAAAATTATACTGACAATATGGACTTGTTTTTTCTATACTCACTCTCACTCAAGACTTGGACTCAGGTGGGCTAAAGAAGGTTGAACTAAATAACATTTTGTTCCTTCTTTCTTTTATGATAGAAAAAAAAAAAGTAACATTATGTAAAATCATCCACAACAGGAACTGTGATGTGTGTCATCAAACACTAGAATATGTCCAGTAAAAAGGGCAGAGGAACACAACTGTAAAAGTTCTGTTTCATGTCTTCCAACCACTGTAGTACCTGTTGAGCAAACCGAGAATTTACTCAAATAGTGTTTTTTTTCCACTAAAATTATTTTTTTTTTTTTTAAGGACAGGTAAGAAAGAACTCAGTGTCAGAGGAAGAGCTTCAAACAGTAACTGTAAAGTTCTAATAATTTCTATGTTTTTTATTTCTTTGAGGAATCACTAATCACTTAAGTCAATATATTGACAATGATTTCTACCAAAACAGGATTTAGATTTTACTGTATAGGGATTCTCTGTTCCATCAAGTATTTTCAACATTGAAGAATTAAATTTGAAAAGTCACCTTGTATGGTAAGTTTGCAATAATAGATGTGAAACAGAGAGGTTTTTTCACTAGTAGTGTTCCTTCTTTCAAATATCTTATTCAAAATTAGGAAAAAGATAGGAAATTTCAGGAGATATTTTGAATAATTCCAAGGGAAAGAAGATGCCAGGATAGTTCATTCTCACCCCCAAAATGCTTTTACAGTAAACAAAAGCAAAGTAAAACTTTGTGAATTTTCTGCTTGTGTAATATATACAAAAGTCTAGGAAGATATGTTTGTGTGTGCATACATATTTTTGTGTGCCTACATAAACAACTAAGAAAGAAAATGTAAAGAATAAATTGTTATAATTTCAATATTTTAAAAAATTAATTATTTCAACAAAATAATAATAACAATAAATTAATTATCACAAAATCAGCATAATAAAATTAATTAATTCAAAATAGCATTAATTATTTTTATACTAAGAAGTGAGCAAAAAAGAAACTTTGGAAGATTGATAATACAATCACGTATGTATATATGAAAATACAACTATAAATATGAAAAGCTACTTTGAAATGAGCCATATGTAACTCCTGGGAGAAACAAATAAACCATGATTAATACAACAAGCTTCCTAATACGATTACTAAACTTGGGGACACCTTCTATGAAAGGTTACCATTGCTTATCCCAGGACTTTCCATGACATGGCAAGACATTGTCTGCAATTTAACAGCTTTTCAGCAAAGAAAGTTGCTGTCAGTAATGTTTCCAAGTGTGTTCTGAGTTTATGATATATGTTAGCTTACTGGTCCCCCTGCGATTGTAAGTGCTTGGAAACCAGGAGCCAGGGAGAACTGCTTCCTAGATCCTCCAGTCAGGTACAGCCGTGCTTTATCACTCCACTGTAGACCCTGTGGTACAACATCTAGTTCTGATACGTATGAGGACACCAACATACAACAAATGGCCAAAGAATTAGTAAGAACTGTGTCTCAGGCCTGGCCCACTGGATTTATGGCCAATAATTCACCAAACATTTAAACTAAAGAGGTCACAGAACATCAGACATAGTCAAACTTGAGGTCAGCTAGTCTTCTTGGTCATAATAGATTATTTATGTCCTTGGATGTCCCACAGTACTCTGTCAGTATGTGATATTGTTAGGTAGGTTACAGTAGTGAGATTCCAGAGCAAATAAACTGGTCCTGTGGTAAGCATTACAGTACAGGCATTGCTAATTATTTATTTCCTGCTGTTAAGCAGAAAACAGGCTTGACTGCCCTGACAACAGCTGCAGCATTCCAATGTGTGAAACACTGTGAACTTTATGTGCTAGCTGTCCTGAAGAGCTCTGGGGGCAATGGGTATTACAAGCAGGTAGACTAGTTGTCAGAAGAGCCTTCTGAGGAGTCCTAGTGCATCAGCAGCAATTAATGCAGGTGGTATTTTAGACAAGGGAGCTAATGAGCTTTAATATGCATGCAGGTGAGGGAGTGCTGAATCAGTAGAGCCATTAATGAACCTATGACAGCCTAATTAGCTACAATTTAAAATCTATGGAATCTAATCAGAAGAGCTGAACACTGCTGCAAATCTGTGTATGAATGAGTCTTTCTAAATACTCCAATCTGTTGCTTAGTCACTGATTGATAGTAATTGCTTTTTTTCCTCCATTGTGTATAGGAAAATGCCCAATTTTGTTCTGATAGAGGAGGACACAACATTGAAGTTAAATGCCTGAGATATTTGACTGCTTAAGTTTTAATCAGGAGATGCTTAAAAAAATCAAAGTAAAATTAATTTCCAGCCCTGAATATAGATGATTAAAAATACACCACCAACTTTTCATGTATTTGGCAGGCAGAGATTATATAGTAGTTAATCAACTCCAAATAGCTTATATGAAATTAAAGATAGAACTACAGCTGAAGTGGTATAAAATACACATATTAATATAAGATCTTCTTTATATAGGAGTGTTATTAAACTCCTTAGATGAATGACTTTTAATACAACAAAAAAAAATAAAAGAATTTTCCTATAAAAGGCGAATAATAATTTCTCCTGAATGCTGTTATTAAAAAAAATCAAAAATAGTAAGAACCTATTATAACCTTATTACTAAACATTAGATTTTCTTTTTCCAAAACCATTATGGGAAAAAGAGTATTTGGTAGTGCACAGTCAACCTACACAACACAACTAAAGGGTATGTCCAATATTGTCACTGAGATATGAACTATACTAAATGAAAGTTTTTATACCTGAAACACTATGAAATTTTCCTTATGTTGATGGCTCTTACTACTTTGTTACTACTTTCTGAAGGTGAAGTCCCATGAGAATTTTCCTTTACTAGCCAGCTAGAAGTCTCCTGCAATAGTACAATAGCAGATAAATGTTAGACTGGTGAGTAGGAAATTGAAGAAGAAATGAGAGCCTCTTTTTTTGCATCAATTGACCAAACTCTGGCATCCTTAGTAAACATTACTGAGTGTTTACACATTTTAACTGCGTGTTAAAATGAATCTACAAGGATTTGCTCATTTGGAGTGTTTGCTATTTTTGCTTTTTTTTGCTGTTAATTGAGGTCATAGTGTTCTGTGTCACTACTGACATTTTCTTGTAGATACAAAGTACTTGAAAACAGGAAAAGTGTAAGATAGTGTTTTAAGTCACCTCTAATGGCCATGAACTTGAAATTGCTATTTCCTGAATATTACTATTGAACATTTATTGAATATTACTGTTTATAAACAGCAGGCTGATGAAGAAGGAAAAGGAGAGGGAAGGGTGCTGGAAAGGAAGACTTGGGAGACAATTAACACCTTAAAGATTGCTCCTTTTTTTCATGGTATTTGAGACCACCTCATGATCTCAACATCTCAGCTTTCCTTTCTTGCCACCATACAGGTGAATTAGGAAATACCAGGGGGAAAGTACTGTAAGGATGTTCTAGGAGGAGCTATCAGCTGTGTTACTTGCTTTCTCCACGGTCTCCAAGTGACTGGATTTCAAGCAGAAATTGGTCAAGAAAACTTCATTGTTTAATATTTTAAGCTTTCTCCCTTAACTTATATTAAGCCTCTCTTTTCCAGAGCTGAAAATGCATTTTCAGTGAGGCATTTTTTTTTTTTTAAATGAGCTCACATACTTTTTCTCCAAGATGTTCTACAAAGATTATGGGAAGTCAGTGAGAAAACCTACTACCTGAAGTCAGTTGAGACACCTACTACCTGAGAAACTCCTGGAAACAATCACAGGCTTCAGGCCAGTTTGTAATCTTAATAGCTGTTTGTGAATGTCTTTCAGATCACAACGCACTCATTGATGACATCCCAAACAATTCTAAATTAAGAATAACATTGACAGAATTGCTGTCTGATCTCAGACAAATCATGGACAGAAGAAATGGTGAAATTCACAGAATATATAATTTTTTAGGAATTATTTCTTTGGCTATAATCATCACTTCCACTCACAAATATTTTCCTGAGCAGCAACACCAGCTTTACTGCAGATGAACTTTATTTCTGGTGCTGCTTTTTAAGATCATAAAGAGATTGAAGTTTGATTTAACATAATCCAACAGCACAATCCTCTTCTTTTGATAAAGTAATCAGCCACATCTCAATAGATTAAATTTTATACATGTTTTTACCTTGCAGTTTTAGTTATAGAATTATACAACAGGCTAAGAAATAAATGCAGACTATGCCTGATCCTGAAGCCTTTATTCATGCAAATAGTAACTTTGCTTGACTTGTATGCAGAATGAATTTTTAAAAGGCTCCCTGCATCTATTTTAGCTTTCCCTCAAAGTAGTGAAATGATTTAATGTCATGGACATATATGTTATAATAACCACATTTTCACACAGTAGGCTTTGGTTCATGTTCTTCATTTTCTTATATCCTTTGCTCTCTATGTTTATACACACACACATCTATTTACATTTATGGAGGTATTTACTCCATATATAATGCGAGTTTATCTTCCCTGGTTTTATAGTAATGCCACTTAGAAGGCTCAGTTCTCAGCTCATCATTATTGCTAAGACCATACATATTTTTCATGTCATTTTGTTCCTGTCTTTTTGTCTTCATACAAACAATCAGAGCTTTTTATCAGCGTGATTGTTTCACACACATCAAGAAGGAGAGTCCGGGGCCTGACTTCTCCTGGCCTCAGTGTGGAAGGGCAGGGATACATAGAATAAACATTATAGTAACATGTCTGAGAGTCACATGGCTTCCTATTACTACCACAGAAAGTCTGGTATGTTGGAATGGAGCTGACTGCTGCAGGGAGGAGTCATGGAATCTGATTTTTCTCTTTACATAGTATCAGTAGGCATGGTGGCTTTCCAAGGCTTGGAAAATACATGGATAAAGCATGTAGCCAGTCTAGGTCTGCTGAAACACAGCAGAATCACTGCATCCTTTGTGGCCCCAAGCCCGTCCCTAAACACAGGGGGAGTTTTGGGCTATCCAGATAATAAATAAGTTCTCTAGGTTGACAAACCTAGCTCACACGGGTGCAACAAAAATCCTAGTGAGAGATGTAGATCATAAGTATTTATGAGGTTCAGTTTACTTCCATGTGGGGCTATGGCCTGGAATAAAGGTCCTGAATGCTCCACCTTTGCGCAGCAATGCTGGTTGATCACTGTTGAGTTGCAAAAATGAGTAACTATGATCTTTGGGGCTAACAAGTATATCTGAGCTTACACAGCAGATGGCAAAATCAAGGTGATAACTTGGAATGACTGTGTTGTCACTCCCACCACAGTATATCAGAACCAGCCCCACTGGGCCCAGTGGAATGAGATAACATTGTAGTAGAATGAGACACTGTCATGCTTCTACTTGGTAGTTAGGCAATTCTTGGCTTCTTTAAAGATAGTTTGCTTCCATGGAATACCATCCTCACACAAATTCAACTGAGACATGCCATGAAGGATGACATGGCTGGAAAAGAAATTTTAGAACAGCTGTATCACCCTCTCCAAAAGAGGCTTGCAAGAACTTAAGTTATAAGTTCATTTAAAGAGATCAGCTATTAAAGATGGTGAGCTTATCAACATTTAAATTTGAGGTAGCAGGGACCTCTCACATGCTTCTGTTTAAATGTATATTGGACATGTTGAATGGGGCCAGGGAATGTGACATCATGAAGAGTGAAGGCACTGGCAAATAGAGCTGTCTTTATGTTCAACTAATGCAAAGCAAGCTATATAAAATTATTTTTAAAGGACCTTTTCTTTCCCCTTGTTTGAAAATAATTTTATTTATTTATTTCACACAGTGGAAATTTTCGTTTTTATAGTATACCCTGCTGGTGCATAGTTGAATAAAATTATTTTAAGCTGTTTGGTAAACTGTTTTCTTTCTGTACATCTTTGGTGATGCATTTTTTATTAAATTATTTTTCAGGTGGCTGTTCCAGTATTTTTCTTATTTCCTGCTGTGGAGATGAGTGCTCTAATAAAGAATTTTTTGAAGTGGCTAGTTTTGCATTTTTTTTTCCTCCTGTATCCTGCTGTTAAAGTGCTGTAAACTTGTTACATGTTCATTTGTTTTAAATAGCTGCTGTTCCTGGTTTTTTTAGAATTTTTTCTTGTACATTAGCCTTCATTTTGAGAATTTCCTTCTCCCTTCTAAGTAAAACTAAATAGGAAAAGGCAGTGGAACAGACTTTTTAAAAAGTATTCGTATTGCAATTCACAGGAATAACTAACCTGGGGACTTGGTTAAAATAGCATGTGACTCTTCCATACCATGTTACAGCACTGACCACTCATAGGTTCAGGCTTGTCATTTTCCCACTTTAAATGCATTCTAATTACCTTGGTGGAATTTACCACAGATTCTGAGCTCACGTGGAACTGTGACAGCTCATTTGATCCATGGTAATGTTTCAGGATGAGCTAACTCAGCCGTGGGTTTGAATGCTGACCTCTTTGTAGCAAATAGTAAATGCCGCCATGTTGAAACTATTCCTAAATTTGAGTTCCATTGATGACTCTCTTGTCAATATGACACGATTTCTAGAAATGTTGCCACGTTTTGTATTGATTTTTACAACTTTTTTGAAAACCTGAGCAGTTTAAAATTTCATTTTTTAGTGAAAGCTCTAATTTTCATCCCCCCCAAAAAGGACTTAAAATGGCTGAATAATTGAGAATAGAATTCAGTATTTCATGTGAGATTGGCAGTTGATATATATTTTGGCTTGCATTAACAGTGGAAAAAAAAAAAAAAAGACAAGTTCTTCCAAATGAAAAAAAAGTTTCATGATTTATCAAAAAAGAAGTTAAATGAGAATTCCAGTATTCATTCAGTCCCCCTAGTGGACTACTAGGATTTTCTTAGCAGACCAGTGCTGTCAAACCTAAAATCAATAGCAGAATCAAAGGATTAGCACAGTGAGTTCTAAATGCTGATGTGAGTAAAAAGAGAGGACTAAAGATACAAAATTATGAAAATAAGAAAGAGCCCTGTAGATTTTGAAAATCTTCATATCAGTCAACATAATTATCTAGAGGGTTGGTACACAGCTGAAGCTAAACATTTTGGTTCTTAATAGTCTCTGGGTCTTAAAAAACCAAAATGAACTACAAAAGAATCTCAGAGGTGTGAAGTAGCCTAACTATTTCAGATACCTACTTACTCTCCAGAGGCATCTCTTGCTAAAGAGAGCACCTGGATACTTAAATTTTTGAGCAAGTGAATAATTGTGAGACAAATCCTACTTTTTAATGGAACTGTGTGAACCTGGGTGCATTACATGAGAAAGAAAAGCAGGCAAAGTGAGTAGTGTCTATAGCCACTTCTTAGGCTAAGTCCATCTTCTATGTTGTGATTATACTGGTTCACTGGATTTGAATGAAGTTCTAGCAGCACTAAGCTGAAGAGAAGATTCAGTGTAGTTAAGTGTTAATAGTTGTTTAGATAGTGATGGTTTCAAAAGGACAGCCTAATTTAACTGACTTCTGCTTCTCTGATGAGCAGTGGCTCACGATGGACCAGAGTTTGCCTATTGAGGATGCACAGTCTGGTTTTATCTCCCCCATAAATAGTTACTGTGTAATATATAAACCAGTCCTTGGACAGAAGTGGCCATAAACAGCACAGGGATCTGTTCTAACAAGTTTTCAATCAGTTACTCTGCCCAGAGAAGATTAAGACAGAAAGGAAACTCCCTCATGCCAGATTCTAGACAAAGATGTTGAATCAGAACGTAAAAATTGATAATTTGTCTCAGGGGTACGCTTTTGCAGGCCAAGAACCTGAACAACTAGAGCTCGATTTATTGAATCCCTACCCTAGTTTTGCATTGTGTTTTATCCCTCTAAAATATATTTACTGACAGATTAAACCATACAGTGCACTGAAGGGAAGATAGCTGTTCAAATATTCTTGTATTTAACCTTTCATACTTCACTACAGTGGGGATTCAAGTTCTTTTTACAGGGCAGAGAGCTGAAAAGTATTTTTTCTCTTAAGAACAGGGCATATTGTATAAAAATCTGATTGCAAAACTTGCTTGAACACAGACAAAGCTTTGCCTTTTATATACAAAGCAGTCTTCATAATTGCTACTTTGTATTTGCAGTGATTTTGAAGAGTCTGCAAATATGCCTTTTGAAGGCATTTATTTGGCTTACTTTCTATTTTAATTCCTGTCCTCTTAAAATTAACTCCTGAAACTCATTTTAATGCAGCATGGTCTGCAGCTAAACAAAAGACATTTGTGTGTGTATCTGGTCTTTTTCATAAGCACAAAAAAACCCTTATTAATTCAGATTATGTGTACATTCTGGCATCAAATTAAAGCAGATTGAAAAGTGCTTTCATTTGTGGAACAGGTTCTGAGGTGATTTAAGTAAAATTCCAATTGTAGTTTGAAACAGTTTGTTTTCATCACACAGAACACAAAACTTTTTTCCCAATCAAAGATGAACATTTCTACTGACATCTGAGGAGCAGAAGAGATGGAAGTGTAAGGGCAGTTAGAAAGAGGTAGTGATGAAGTTTTTCCACCAGAAGACCCTCATCTTCAAAAAAAGAAGTGGAAAGAGATGCTTTGAATGTCAAATCATCTATCAGGAAATTAACTTAAATAAAACTTAAAAATCAAAAAAGTTTAAATAATTATTCAAAGATAAACATACTGTTCAGGATGAACTCTTCTTGATGATCTCTTCTCAGCTTGAGTGGAAGCACTGTAATTTCTTATCTGGGCCTCAGTGCCACTCTAATTCTCATCTGTTGGTCTACCAAATTTCTTGATACTTCTTAAAATCATGCTTTCACATATTTCCTGATGAATGTGTCAGCAGAATCACAATTTGTTTTGTGTCAGCCTATCTGCTTATACTTCTTGTGAAAGGAAGTTTTAGTATGCTAATTATAATTAGAGGGTTTCTGAAATTATTTTGTTTGGCTATGCTACCAATAGTTAGACATCTATAAGGCATGTATGCATATACTTGGATTCTATAGGAAACCAAGAAAAAAAAACCACCTTATTGGGGAAAATGGAAAAAAAAAACCAAAAAAAAGCCAGTTGCTTGAATATCAGGGTGATAAGCTGTGGATTACTGGAGAACAGAGTATATGCCAAATTAACTTGCCCTGACACTTGAAAAATTTGCTTTGTTTTTATGCAGTCTGAGCATCTTACATCTTTAGGACAAGATATTTTGATATCATTTTTGACTAGAAGGAAACTTTTAGGCTAGTCTATGTAGGAAAACTTATCAATGTATGAAAGAAACATTTTATAGACTTACTGAAATATTAAACCTGTGACTACTGCCAGAGATATGATTAAAAATATAAATTTTTTTCAAAGACTGTAGCTATCATTGCAAAGCAAATTAATTTGAGCCACTAATAATACCATGCATTACCTTGTGCTGCCTCTTTCTTTTTTATTTTTTTTCTCACTTGAATATGAAGATATCCTGTGTGATTGAACTATCAAGTACTGAAGAGTCAGCATTTCTGCTGCATTTGAAAGAGCTAGGATGAGAACTTTATTATGCACATCTGAAAAGCAAAATCAGTAATTACAAACAACTTACAGGACAGCTGAATGTAGTTAAATCATTTACTTGCAATATACCCACAATCTTAGAATGCTTTAATATATAAAAACATATTCAGCAGCTGCAGTGCTTTTATCTGACATGTATTCTCTCCTAAGCTTGTGGAAACTCTGCTTTTTAGGAAGGTGTTTGTGTTCCTTTGTAAGCAAAAGGCAAGCACAGGGGAAAGGATATCTGTATGCTGGATAGTTTCTTGAAGCTACTCTGGTCCTGGTCAGTAGAGCAGAGCTGTGGAACGCAATGCAGACAATGTTCCTTTCATCACCTTACAGATCATCTATGTGATCTTAAGTGTAGGGAACAGTAAGGTTGTTATATCAAAATGAACTGCTGAAATAAGATTAAAACATACTACTATTAGTGGATAAGACAAATCTGAAGATCCAGAGATAATCAGAGATGCATAGACAGCTCTACATATCTCTCATCGTGTCTGCTAATGGCTCACTGTATTTCCAGTCTCTCTTTATGTATCTGGGTTTGGAATTTTATTAAAAGCCATAAGAAGCAGGAGACACATACCTTTCACATGGGAAATGTCTGGTTAGACAAAAGTTTGGAATATTTTTCTATGAACAGATACTGATTCTTGTAATATTAAAATTTCTTGAATATGATGTACTGGTGGCTTCTCTGAGGGATACTTATTTCTGTTTTAAAGTCAAGCCTCTGAGCTCTTTGAAATGTGTGGTTATGAAGGAAGTAATCTGCTGGAGGCTTTGAGACTCACAACCTGTAACCTTGGGAGATCTCATGTCTGCCTTTCAGCCAACGGTATACTCTGAAGTACAGCTGCATTAGCAGCTGTAAATTCAATCTCACTGTAGTTTAGCTACTCTATTCTTCTTCAGTGGTAATTACACCATGGGAAATAACTATTTAAATGGCATCTCATGCTACAATTACATTTTTCAAAAACTGATTACAACATACAAGACAATTTTCAATTTGAACTTCCAAGTTTTAATTTAAAACAACTTTATGGTAACAATTTAGACCTGAGATGTACAGACATTAAAGAGAGGGAACTTACATTGCAGTTATTTTTGCTGCATCTACATAAAAAAATATCTAGCATTTCTGAAGATTAAATTCTACCAACCAATGACTAATCTCAGAGTTGGGTAAATATTTCATAATGAGCAAGTAATTAGAGAAAACCCAACCTTTTTAGTGAAATACACACATGCACATTTGAAATTTCTTAAACTAGATCCCTATTTGATACCTATATTCAGTTTTACCTTACTTTACAAGTAACTCTACCTGGCCATACCAAAACTCTTGTATGGTGTACTGGGAGGTAGCCCCTTATAATTGTCTACTGAGGTGACTTATGTTCCTGAGCTACATGACACATGATCGAGCAAAATTATTACCCTTAGCTAAGAGACAAAAAATCCTTACTGCATACCCCAGGCACTTGCCAACACTCAGGGAGCAATTCACAGGGGTATTTACCAAAATTTCCAGTGATTCTAGCATTCTCCTCTAGAAGCAATTAGCCTAGGCCTGTGGTTGGGATCACGTGGTGATATTTGCCTCAATTACTGCTGCTGGATCACTGACTTCTGGAGCCAGGCATCCAGACTGACAGAGTCTTAACATAGAATGGGATGTTATTTTACAATCCAGCTGTTGTGGCTTGGCTGTCCTGATACATTCAGTTAAAATGTTAAACCTGAGTACATTTCCTTAATTTCTAGTTTCTAAAAAGAAGGATGTAACATCAAGTATCGCAACAATGAATTGTAGTATTCTGTAATGTTGAGATTCAAGAAATCATTTTACAAGAGTTACTTTCACTATGAAAGATATCTTATGAAGTCACATTTATTTTCTTACTTCATGGTAAAAAAAATAAATATTTCTCTAGATACCATAGACAGGAATGTATTCTGGTTTGCTTACATATTATTATAAAGATTAATTTTGCAAGATGGCTCCAATAAATAAAAAGAGACAATTAGAAGAATGAAACATGTATAATATGATCAATAAAAACTACTTTCTGATAACTCCTGAAATTTTTTGAGTTTAGTCATTTACTACATTACTACATAGATAAGGTCTATGGTAGTATAGCAACTTTATTCTCATTTCATTTGAATCAGATTACTGACTTCAGTGAAGTATTTCTAAATGCATATTGTTTTCAGTGGAGAAATGGCTTGGTGTACCAGTTTTTACCATCTCATTACATGGCGATTTATGAATTGCTGCTCTGTTACATTTTGCCACACTTTGGTAGGAATAATAATTATTTTACATCCAATCACCATAAAATGATTTTTAAGGATTGGCTATAATAATCTTCATACTGACTAGTCAATTGTTAATAAAAAGTGGCATTTGTCCAAAAAAAACCCAAAAGGAACAAAATGTGGTTTATTTTTATATTTGGCCTAGAAGAATAATGTATTATCTTCAGCTTCCATAGACTGATCTGTGATCATACGGAGTGTCAGGTGAAAAAACCCAAAGAAGTAAAAATTAAATAGAAGTGGATTGTAAACTCAGTGAACAGCTGTTCTGTGAAAAATATGACATACAATACCATTATCAATAAAAAAGGTCACGAGCTTGATTCCTTACCCTTAAACAGACTAATCTGACCAAACCCATCTGTGTCAAGTCCTCCAGGCAAGAATATTTTATTGTTGAATTGCATTTGTCCAGTCAGCAGTGAAATGGGTACCAGCAAGAGCCAAATAAAGCAACAGGATATCACTCATCAGATATCCTGGAGACCTTCTGGCTTAGGGCCATTCCTCAGTAGGAGATTTGCACCACTTGCCTGTTATTACACAGCATGCATGGACCCATTTGTAAAATAAACACGTTCATTGCAAAACCTACTCTGAGTGTGGCTGCTATTCCATGTTGTACTAGAGAATCATCATCATCATCTGCCCTGTTCAAGCAATTTCAGAGGAATAGGGCTTTACAGATCACAAGTAAAAATAATGAAAAAATTATCTTTTTATGATAAAGAAAGTGTCTTTCTTGATGTTAAAAGGAACAGTTAGCAAGGTTCTAGAAAGCAGTTCTCCAGTAAACCACAGAGAGGCTATGGTCATCATGGTATATTTTAATATTCAAGATATTTTGTGTTCAGTGCTGGGAAAAAAGTGAATATCTGTGATCGTTTTAGAAAGGAACATGGCATGTTATTACAGTCCATTGCTTTCCTTATTTATATAAGAATAAAGGCAATGAACAAACAAACTTGCCAAAAGTAGGCCAAGAAAAACATTTTCTTCCTCAAACTAATATTTCTGTTATCTTAACCACACAATACAAGGAAGAAGTGTGAAACTGAAAGAAAAACTGAACACGCTGATGTAAAAAGAACAATTCAAAAGCATATACACTACAGGCTTTTTCTGTGAAACAGGTGTTGGTTTTCTATCAGCAAGAAAACTGTGTGTTAATTGTGCTACAGTGTAACAAAGATGTTAACTAAAATTTTGTTTCTACTACAGCTGATTACATAGCATCCAGTATCCTAAGAATAGTCCACTCTGAAAGAAAACTAAGAAACATTAAATTGCCTAATTTATCCTCAGAGAAATTTATCTCTTTGAATACAAACATAACAGTAGAAGTAGTTACTAAATTAAGAAAAAGAAATCAGATAAAGCTGCCAATTTTAATGAATCTCAGTAGTACACTACAAGCTGTGCCCACATTTCCCACTCCCCACCACTGATTCTTGTTATGACTAATTTGTTTTGTTTTCTTCCACACAGGAGCTAGATATCTCAATACGACTACAAGAAGGTCATTTAAAAGACAAATGTCCCAGCTACAGATTTCTTCCCTCTGTCCCTCCTATTAAGTATAGAGACAATATCACCTTTACCATGGGAAAGGTAGTCTCCTATCCTGCTTCACAAATATTTTTGTTTAGATGGGGATAGTAGTCATTCTTTAGGATGACTGCAAAGGCACAAAGTACTGTTAAAGTTTGGTACTTTTTGCTAGGATTCATATAATTCTTTCCACAGACATAGAAAAGGCATTTGGGTTGAGTGACTTCATTTATTTTATAACACTTTATGTATGGCACATGCCTTGTACTCTGCTGGTAGAAAATCAAATCAGTTTTCTTGCTTATCCCCTTGTCAGTTCAGGAGGAGTCTCAGTCACTCTGGACTACAGTTCCTAAAGAATTGTCATCTAGTTTCAGTACAGGTAAGAGACATCAGAAAGAGATCCAGGAATCTGTAGGTAGTGCATCAGTTTCAATGACAGTATGCAGGGAAGTTTTGGCATCTTCAGAGGCACAGGCCCTCGGTAGAAAGGGCCAGTTCACATCAGTTTAGCCTGCAGTTGGCTAAAACTAGCAAACAAGGGGAGTGGGACTGTATTTTCATCATAATCACTGCCTGTAAGTAAACCTGATCTTCTCCTTATCAACCTTTTTGAACTTTTCTGAGAGTCAGGTGTCAAAAAACCCTAACATCAAAACCCTAACTCATAAACTCATGCTTCTAAAACAAATCAAAATATATTTTTGGGCAGCATGTATCAACTACTTATACAAAATAATCTGGCATGGAACACATTCATTCAAAACCTGAGCGACTGATGGGGCTCTTCCAGAGGACAGTAGAATATGAAGGAATACATCACTTTCTACTCATAGTTGAAGTTACCTAACAAGGAGACAGAAGTGAAAAATGTGACTGGATCCAAGAGTGAATACAAAGCAGTTTTAATAATTTTTTTCTTTTTTATTTTTTTTTATTTTTTTTAATTTTTTTTAAATTTTTTTAAATTTTTTTTTATCTTATGGGTGGTGAGGCTGGAAGAATATTACCTGGAGAGTTAATGAAACCTTGACGTTTGAAAGTAATCAGTTCTCAATTGGACATGGCCTTGTGTGATGTGCTCTAATTAGACCCAATCCAATTCTGTCAGGATTAGGGGTGGGACTTGGACCTACAGAAGTCCCTTCCAAGCCCAATGTTTTTGCAATTCCAAGACTATATATGACTCTATATTCCATTATTCAGTAATTTAGCCAGGAAAGAGCAATCTTGAGTTCTAAATACTGCTCCCTAATTATTATTTAAATTACATATTTGAATAAAAAATATTCATTCAATATAAAACCAGAGAAGTAAACAGGACAGAAGTCTTTTCTTCAGCATCTTCATTAATTACTTGAATGCAGAACTCAAGATTTACTAAGTGTACTGATAATACTAAATTTGACTTCCCCAAAGACGGAGATGCCCTGCAGAGAGACCTTGACAAATGAGAGGACTGGGCAGTCGCCACCTGTACTGAGTTTAACAAGGGAAAGTGCCATATTCTGCACCTGGGATGAAGCAATCTTGGATGTACAGACAGGCTAGACAATGGGAGGCTGGAGAACAGTGCCACAGAAGGGGACCTGGGGGTCCTGGAACATGACTCAGCAGTGCCCTGGTAGCCAGGAGGGCCAAGCTTGTCCTGGGGAGCATCAGGCACAGCACAGCCAGCCAGCCAACGGAGGGGATTGTCCCCTCTGCTCTGCACTGGGGTGGCCTTACCCTGAGAGCTAGGGGCAGTTTTGGGGTGTGTAATAAAAAAAAAGCCATTAGGGAGTGTCCAAAGGAGAACCTTAAGGAGAAGCCATGTGAGGAGCAGCTGAGGTCACTTGGTCTGTTCAGCCTGGAGGAGGCTGAGGGGAGACCTCATTGCAGTTACAACTTCCTTGAGAGGGAAAGAGGAGGGGCAGACACTGATCTCTTCAGACTTGTGGTCAGTGACAGGACCTGTGTCAGGGGAGCTTTAGGTTGGATGTTAGAGAACGGTTCTTTACCCATCAGCTGGTTGGACCCTGGAACGGACTCTCCAGGTAACTGCTCACAGCACCAAGCCTGAAAGAGTTCAAGAAGTGTTTGGACCATTGCTGTCAGGCACATGGTGTGATTATTGGGGTTGTGCATGTTCAGGGATTGAACCTCAGTGATACTTTTGGGTCGATTGCAACTCATGGGCGGACTCAGCTAAAGTCTTTGTCTTAATCTCTTTTGTATAGTCATTTCAGAAATATCAAAAGTGATATCCTAAAATAATCTAAAATGGGAGAAAAGGATTCTTACATAGGAGATGAAGAATAAAGTTCAAATCTCCTTCAAAAGACCTTGCTATTAATACATTTGTTAATTGTGATAACCATTGGGTTTGCAGTGAAAGGGAAAAAAAAATCTCTCCATCACTAAGCACAGTCTCATCTGTGTATAATTAAAAGATAAAATTGTAGTTGTTATTGGTGTTACCAATATCGAGAACGGGACGTGCCTTGGCTTGTCTGGCACCTGCTGCTGAACCAAATAGCGGCCACTGTGGTGTTTCACCCCAGAGACACTTTCGGCGAGCTGGATGCTGCAGCTGGGTGCATGGAGACAAGTTCAGGCATGCCGGAGCTCCGGTGGCGGTGGGATGGAGCCTCCTCTCGCCGAGGGTCCGCTCCTCAGGTTTCCCTCCGCTGGAGAAGCCTTTTAAGGCTATGGTGAAGTAAAGGAGTCAGTTCTGATGGAGGGTTTTAATCCAGAGCTTTTATTCTGGCCCGCAAGCCTCTGAATGTAGCAACCGCTCCAAGAGAACTCCCAGACCGCGAGGTTCCCCTCTCTTTTACCTGGGGGAGGGGAGGGGGGAAGGGATAGGGAGCTCACCAACCAGGCACGGGAGAGGAGGTGTCAGGGGACAAAGGACACCTGGATGGCCCAATGACCCCTGGGGGTGGAGGGCATCTTTTGAATCTGCCCAATCTCTCCACGTCCTTTCTGGAATTCCAGGAGTGACAGGCAGTGCTCAGCAGGGGTCAGGGTGGGGAAAGGAGTGATTGACACAACTGGGAGGGCATCTTCAGGGGAGGAACTGGAGCTTGGGGGTAAACCAAGAAATCACACTGCAACAAGCTGGGAATGCAAGAAAACCACTTAGGACAATATATATTCTTTGAATTTAGATGGAATCTAGACATGACTTTTGATACTTTCTTGATGCTTTAATATTTGAGGATTAGGCCAGCTGAATTCCTGAATTCTAGTGAAGGAAAACTCAAACCTTGTTCCTTTGACTTTGTTCATCAAGGCCACTCAGGTTTTCCTGAGTATTTCATTTTTATGTACGGAAAGTACTCCAGATTATTTAATTTTTTTTTTTTTTTTTTTTTTGTTTCTTTTTTTGTTGTTTTTTGTTTTTTGGGTTTTTTTAGCCTCACAGCTCTTCATTTAACTGGTTGCTTGTTCAGCTTATTATTTTTATATTAACCAGCATTTCTGGCTTCCTAATTGCTTCCCATATGGCCACCAGTATCAAATGATAAACTCAAGTTATGTGCAGCTAACATAAATTTTCTCTCTGTAGAAAGCTAACTTGCTCAGAGAAATCTACCCAGTTATTCTGTCATTAACTCACTCTTGTAAATCAGCATTTTAGTCTTCTATTTTTTGTCATTCTATACAAATCTCACATACTAATACCTGGTGTGTTATAGGTATCATATAACATAATAACATAATTAGTTTCTTAAATGCAGGTACTATTTTATCATTCCATTGTTGTATAGCAGTGTCGCTGACCTGACTTAATTTTAAACTCTTTTTATTGAATCTTTGATTTCATGTTGCAGTTATTTCAGAAACCTAGTATGGTCAACACTTTGTGTCCATGCTTGAGTATATTAAGCATTTTGAATTTTCTTTCACCTGATTGTGAAAATTTATATTTTTTAAACTTATTCCTATTAGCCATTTCATGATGTCTTGATAAAAAACAACCAAAAATCCCAAAACAACCAAATAAACTAAATTATATTTAACATCAATTAAATAATATTCCCTTTATATGCGTCGCTTCCTCTGCTTATTCCTCATAATTCATATGTCTGATTTTCTTTTTGGTTTAATATACTTTATAAGTGATAACTCAGATTATTTTTTAGTGATTCTGCACCCCATGGACTTCATGAAACAGCTTTCTTTGCTAATGGTCTATTTTCTATTTATGAGGGACAAGAAAATTCTCAAGGAATTTAAGTATATACAAGTTCTTTGGGGTTTAAAGGAAGTACCAAGAGTTGTAATGCAGTAAGTCTGATTAGAATAAATTTGAGAATCATAATCTGATTAGTATGTAACCTTTCAAAACAGAGGAAAAAGCTTTATATATTTGCTGCTAAAATTAAGAGCCAGTATTCAAGATTTATATAACTGGAGTTTTATCTTATTTGTACATATTGCTAGGGGATTTCCTAAAGTTACATACTTTGTCTTAGCTCAAAACACATTGTAATGAGTATTGAAATGAATATGACAATTCTATTCCAAAGCAAAACTAAAAGCACCAAAAAGTGTTTTATTTTTCCTGAGAACAAAGCCAGATATTTGAAGGAGTGAGAAAACAGAATTATCTTAAAGCAAAACCACACTGAAAGTGTGTTGGAAGTCGTCCTGAGCAAGAATATGCTACATGCAGGAAACTTTGTGCTCAGCCTCTTTCCCATTACAATTTGTCAGGCCAGGTTTCTCCAAATAAGACTGAGGAGAAGCTTGAATCTAAGTTTTTTTAGTCCAGGCAAAGGTATGCACACAAGAGGTTTAGCAGACTTGTAATGTGGTATGAGAATGCTCATTGTTCTTTTAACTGGGTATATCACAGTTTACCTTGGGACATACAAATCTTTAAGTCAACGAGTCTACACATAGCAGAGCCTATTACTTTTAGAGAAATGTGACTGGGACTCTTTAGGTCTTTCAGCAATGAAAAGTATTAAAATTATAAATATAATATATTGAAAGTTCAATACTTAATTTAATTTTCAGATGTAAATTAACTTTTTCCTCAAAACAAATTTTATACAAAAGTTAAGTTTAGCAAAAAATACATTTTCTCTGAGAAAATCATTCATGTAGTCCTTTGCTCATTAGCTCTAGCATTAATTAGCTACTGAGGTATTTTTTCATTGTGATCAATAAGAAAATTATTGACAACAGAATTGTTATAATTTCTCAAGATATTTTTTTCTATTACTACATCTGTGGAACTTTGAACACATCTGTATTTTTTATAACCTAATATTATTAGTTTGTAATATAGTGGTATCTACATGTTTCAAAGTGAAACTGGATTTGCACTGTGTTGAACATTTTATTGCTTTACAAAAGAAATACTGGGTTTGGAAAGTTACTATTTATGTGGCAATGGCAAAAGATGGCCATGAAAGTAGACAGAGAAGACTGGCTAATCACCTGCAGAATGTCCGGCAACAAAGGGTAGAGAAACCGGGTCGGGAAACCAGTTGTATTCAATAGAATACACTTAGGCTTATTTCTAATGCTATTTCTTGGCCCATAGAAAGCATACTACCACTGTTCCTAGCTTCTAATTCTTTACTTTTCTAGTGCTGGACTGCCCAATTTTTATTGAATCCATTCTTTGCAACCTTGTTTCCCTCACAGAAAATTGTTGCCCTTTTTTTTGAAAGAACTTCAATTTGAAGGAAAGGCAAACAATAAATATAAAAAAAATCCATTCAACCAGAGTCAGAGTTGGGTCAACACTCAGTGATTTTAAAAAATCTCACTTTTCTGATGGTGTGTGAACAAATAAGAATTTTATTTCTATACTGTTAAGTATATCACAACAAAAATGAAAGAAGACAAGAGAAATCTAATAAAAAATAAAAGGCATTTCATAAATAAAATTGAGTAGATCTGTTTAAAACAAAGTTTATAATTTCAGTAATTGTGCTCTGGAACCTGCATTTATTTCTGTTGATGCAGAAATATGTGCAGCTGAGTGTCACTGTGCTGACTTATGCTGAGAGGATGGTAAGGAAGCACTTGACACAAAACACTTTAGGTTTTTGTTATCCTTCCTTCCTATAAAACTCCAAAAGGAAAACCTCTGAAGTTTTCAAATGCAGTAACTAAATTGGAAACAGAGCTCTGTGAAAATGTGTTCTTATGGCCTGTCTCTTCTTGGTAGTCTGTAAAAAAATAAATATAGAGTTTACCAAGACACCTGAGCAGGGATAATCTCCAGAACTTGCACCTTGATCGCTTAAGCCTCTTTGTCTCTCTTAGCTCTTGCTAGAGTACTTCTTCTTGGTAGGCATTGTTAGCTCTCACATATTTACTTTTTTGCATCCTCCTCTCATCACTCTGTAAGCAAAGTATATAGAATCATAGATTCATCAAATGGATTGGGTTGGAATGGACCTTAAAGATCATTTAGTTCCAGTCCCACTGCGATGGGCTGGGACACTTTTCACTAGACCAGGTTGCTCAAAGGTTGCATCCAACCTGGTCTTGAACACTTACAAGGATGAGGCATTCACAGCTGTGAATGCTCTGGGCAACCTGTCCCAGTTCCTCATCACCCTCAGAGCAAAGAATGTCTTCCTAACAGTTAATCTAAATGCACCCTCTTTCAGTTTAAAGCCATCTGCTACATGTCCTTGCAAAAAGTCTCTCTCCTGGTTTTTACAGGCCCTTTTTAGGCACTAGAAACTACCATGAGGTCTCCCTAGAGCCTTTTCTTTTTCGGGCTAAACTACCCCAGCTCTCTCAGCCTTTTCTTTTATGAGAGATGCTCCAGCCCTCCAATTATCTTTGTGGCCTCCTCTGGGCTTACTCTGCAACGTGCACTTACATCATGCAACATTATATTGCAAGACCCAGAGCTGGGCACAGTATGCCATGTGCAGTCTCACCAGAGCACAGCAGGGGTAGAATCACCTTCCTTGACCTTTTGATACTGTTGGCTTTCTGGGCTGTGCTGCCGTGTCTACTCTGAAGCCCCCTGGCTTCGCCTGCCTGGCGGAGGCATGGTCAGCAGCAGGGGACACTCCCCTGTTTCTCAAGGAGATTTGGGGAGCGGCTAAGACAGAGCGCTTCTCTGTCTGGCTTGAATGGAGGAGAGGCGGCGCCCGAGGAGGTAATAAGGGAGTCGACTCAAGGCTCGGGAAAAAGTCTCAGGTTTAATCCAAGCTCCGAGAAGCTCTAAATGCCAGTGTATCCGACAGCCAAAAGTGCCTTCGAGGCTTTTGTAACAGCTCAAATACCGGGGTGGTAACCAGGGGGAAGGGACGCCCATTCACCAATGGGGGGATTCGGGGGAGCGGAAGGTGGAAGGACAGACAGATACATAAACCAATGGGGGAAGTTTAAGGGAGGGACCCCTGACCCTTGTCCACTCACTTGACGCCCAAGGAGGAAGATTCTGGGAGAGTGGGATGGGGAGCCAGGTGATGGACAGGGTACCAGAGAGGGGACAGGGGAATGACTGAGCATTTTCAGGGAGATTGGCATTGAGGGAAAGGCGGGAAAGCTTGGGGTGGAACCACCGGGAGAAAATGGGGGGTGAAGGGACAAACAATTACAGAACTGTTACAGAGATATAAAAACACAATACAACAGGGCTGCAAGTGTGCACTGTCAGCTTGTCATCTACCAACCACCCTAGGTCTTCTCCACATGGCTGCATTCAATCTATTCTCTGCCAAGCCTGTATTTGTGCTTGGGATTGTCACAGTGCAGGACCTTGCATTTGACCTTGTTGAACTTCATGAGTTTTACCTGAGAGGTCCACCTCTCAGGCCTGCCAAGGTCACTCTGGATGGCACCCTTTCCCTCCATATAGAGATTTAGTGTCTATATGTTTGGTCATGACCTACTGTGTTCCACACATTAGTATGTAAGAAATGCAAGTCTTGCACGCTATTTTTTCTAAAAGTAGTTTGTGCTTCCCTGTACTACAGTGCATTCTGCAACATGGCTTTTTCAAAACCTGGAATTTATCTAGTTAGGTCAACTACTGATAGCCTGAGCATGATGAGCTTTGCTGAGGTCACTGTAAGTCTAACCTGCCTCCTGGAAACAAGTTCTTGGGTTGAGAACTGTCTCAGTGTTGACTTATTACTTAATCTTGCTACCACTTTGTATAAGATTGGATACTGAGGGTACCTGAACCTCCATAAGATTATTGTGTTACAGGGCATGGTTAACAGGTAACTGCACTATCTTCTACTGTCTTTTCACCTAATGTAGCAGAATAGATATGCACACAACTATCTCCAATTTATTATCATGGAAAGAGAAAGATAAAAGAGAACAAGATAAGTAATTGAACATTTATGGTTTGATCTTTATTAAAACTAATTTATGGAACTTGACTGTCTTCTTAACTTTAGAAGCTTATTGGTTTATGTGTAAACAAAGATTTGCAAAGAGAAATGAAGTGATGGAATTATACTAGGTCATTCAGTTAAACAAGCCATGAAGACTTCTAGTTCAGGTAGAAATCAGTGTTCTCTGATCTTTAGGTTTTTGATTGTCACAAATGTATTTTTGTCTTCTTTTCTGCAGATGAGACAATAATTTTTAATTAAATTTGACTATGGTTATTTCCATAATTATTCACGAGCATCTCAAAAAACACATACATATGATCATACATGTGGTGTGTATGTAGAAATTCTTTAAAAAATTATTTTCTATATTTTCAGATTAAAGTCAAATATATAAAAGAGCCGGTTCACAATCAGTCCACTGGGACTTGATCCCAAACAAATGGGATTCTGTTTGTAATCAAATTCTGGTATCAAAATAAGCAGGTGGAATTGTAGCATGACACCATCAACTTATGTTTCAGTTCAAAGTGGCCAAATTATTAGTTCAAACATTTAATAGAATTTTCATAAGTAAAATAGAACTGCACAGTCAAATTTCTGTAAGATCCTATACAGTTCCTGAAATATTCAAGATCTCTGCAAAATTTCAAACATAGTATGTTTGAAAATCATTAGCTGGGGATAAACCCTGCTGTTCCCTAAGAAGAGCAACTTATTAAGTGCTATCTGATCTTAAGAATGTTCAGGATTTTATTTTTCTGTTTAGAGTACTTCAGTGAAGCAAGAGGACAATTAAAAGCAAGTCCAGTAGCAGGAACAACAAAATTTAAAAGTTAGGTTTTTTAAGTATGCAGCTCTACAGTTTTTGGTGTAAAGTTCTGATCTGTTAAGGGTAAATTCTTCTGTTCACAGTTGAAGCTAGGAACTTACATTTATGACACCAAGCTGTTCAAATATTTGTTGTTATTGCAGTAGGCTTTAAAAGTGACCCATTTTACATGCCCTATGTATTAAATCGAAAAAAACTAATGCGATATTAGGATTTTTTATTTTTCTTTTTAATTCTTAAAAGTGGTATGTTTGCATCTACATTTCCTACATAATAGGCAAAATGTGTGTGTTTTTCTTTTGCAAAGAGAGTCAAGTATGTCACAGTAGGGAAAAGCAGATTTTTTTTTTAATGCTAGAAGATTTTTCAATAAATTTGACTTGATAGATAGACTTGTTATATGAATATAGACTTCTTGCATATGGGTGGAATTTAATTCATTTAACAATAACAAGAATTTCTTGTGACTGTATTTTTAAATAACAACATATCTGTGGACAGGAAAGACACAGACCTTATTTAAAGGCTGAAATTATTTTTTTGTGGAAGACACAAAGCACCTTTGCACAGGACTAAAAGAATCCTTTATGAATTACAGTGTTCATTGTTTTGTTTTATTTATTGTGCTAGTAGTATATGAGATGTGTCAACTGATTACAGAAGTAATTGTTTTCTTCTTATTTTTTTCTAAGTTTTTCTTTCTTGTTCTTTTATAGGAAACAGAGAAAAATGTATTCTGAAAGTTAAAATGATCAGCTAACATGAAAATTAGGTGTAGAAAGATTAACACATGCTAGAACTGTAGCTCCTTGTGCAAACTAAATATATTACCAGTGTGCATGTGAGCTAAGACAGCCATTACTTTTTCATGAGACTTTCAGAGATAAATTTTGGAAAGAGACATTTTGAAGTCAAAACTTGTCATTTGTAAATATCAAAACAAAAACTTTTAGCTACATAAATTGAGAAATATTATCTGAATACAAAAAAAAAAAAAAAAAGAAAAAAAAAGTTGAGTTGCTCAAAACAAGATACACAATATCTCTCACAGCTTTCAGAAAGATCTCTGCACCATGACTCAGATAATGAAAACCTGTTTTGTCACCAAGACAATGAGTTTTCAGTCCTTCCTCAAATGTCAGGTTTTGTCATGGTTAATACCTTAACTCTAAAAATGATGGTTTGAGGTAAAGAAATCAAAGAGTTTCTTCTGATGATTTTTTTTGAATGAACAATATATATTTATGTGTGTAATAAATATGGGAAGTAAGTTGAAATAATTTGGCTGTGTTATGAGACTATATGCATTAGAACTTATATCAATTTAATATGTTCCATACTTCTATTTGTCAAGGATTCTCTCTTTAGGAGAGATTGCAGTCTTTGTATATTTTACATGGTGATTGAAGTAAAAAAAGTACTTATCCATTCAGCTTCAGATTGTTCCTAGTACACTTTACAAATACATTTGTTTGTTATTTTATGAGCTGATAAATAATTTTGGTAAATTTTATTCCCCTCACAGAATAACTATTTTGCATTTTTCACACAGTTCCTTTTACTGACTTAAGGGAGGTAGCCTAGATAATGTTAATGGTTGCTGCCAGATGTTGTGAACCATCTTAAAAAAAACCAAGGTTTCTTTGTTAGAGGTTATTAACAGGAATACAGGGAAATGTATAGAGGCTTGACAACAGAGGGGTTCAAAGATGCTAAATTCATTCTTTCTTTGCATTCAGAAAAACAGTGAATTGGGAATAAATTTTGAATCATGGGAAAGGTTTCAGATCTTTCTGGTGAAATTACTTCTTTTCTATATTACACTTTCTGCTACCTCTGCTTTGCAGAAAGTAATGGCAACTTGTGAGCTGTGAGTCACTGAGGAAGAATAACATATATGGAGGAAAGGAAAAAAATTACCCTTCAAAGCTACTGGAAAGGGTATTGCTGAGACACATCAAAAGAAGGCCCAAAGGGTTAAGCTTTTCTCTTCATTAATTTTAAGCTGTTCCCTGTCTGAAACCTTGCAAATTTCTGATAAGTGTTGTAAAAACCAGGTGTTTGTTCTAAAACTACCCTACCATGGCAGTGAATATTTCCCAGATAAAAATTAATGGAGGGAAAACTCATAAATGTGTCAGAAGAAGATAATTATTATTTCAGATACAAGCCAGATGCTCTCCATTGCAAATCAAGTAGGAGTAGGAGTCTCAGTTTACAAAAAGCTTCGCCAATCATGAAAAGGAAGAATCTTCACTGGTGGACTCTAGGTAGCATAACTCTGACCAAGAAAGTTTGCATTCAGTTCTAGGATGTTACACTGTGAAAAGAAAGAACCTATTGGTATTTTATTGATGGTATTGGTATTGATGTTGTCATCTTGGCAAATGGATTCTTGAGTGGCTATGTACGTAGAGATATATTAGCCAGTTTAGACCACTCCAGCAGCTCATAAATCTAGACATTCTGGATAAATTTTATTGCCATCAAGAAAAACCTGCAAAGTTAAGTTTTGTGCAGGCAGTTTTGATCTAATTGTAATGTGCATTTGATTATTTACACACATTTATATTTGCATAGCCAGAATTTCTTGAAAAAGATTATGCAGTGAATTGTAACTACCAAGTCCACAGTTTACTTAGTATTATGACACTGAAGATGGTCCCGATGCTAAATCTCTTCTCTGTCCCAGCCAGTGCATCTACATGATGCTTTTAAGCCAGAAGTACATGTCAGGGCAAACACCAAAAGAAAGCAGTTATTTGGGAGATTCCGTTTGTGCTTTTTTCTTATTGTCCGTACATACAGGTTTTTCTGAAGTTAGCATTTGTTCTGGTTTTCTATTTTCAGACAGCTTTGCCTGTGCCTTGCAGCAGCATGCAAAGGCCTAAGTCTGCCCCACTAAAACTGCATGTTCATCTTGTTGGGCTGCAGCAGAATGCAGGGAGAAGTCCAGCTCACTTGATTGGGCTCATCTTTCCAAGCTTGCGACAGAGGGACCTTGCTAGCCTCATAAAAGGGGTCTGCAGTCCTTGGACATATTCCAGCTTGTCTGTGTCCTGTCTCTATCCCATTCACCACCCATCCACTCTCTTGAAGCTCCCACACTTCAGATATGCCATGGCTTGTACTGCAATCAGGTAAAGTGGCAGCACTGAACTTTTCTTCTACTTTTGTTTAATGACTTGTTATTTGTATTTAAACATTAATTATCCATTCCATTAGCTCTTATTAAACATGTTCTAGTCATTTTCTACCTATGATTTTATGGCTATAGCTATTTAATTTATACAGTTCCATAAAAATATATATATATATATAGATATATAATATATACTTATATATAAATGTGTATATTATGTAAATAGTATATTTATTTATATATAATTAAATACAGTATGATTTATGCATATATATAATATATATATATATATATATATATATATATATATATATATATATATATATGTATGTATGTATGTATGTATAGTACACAGAAGTACATTTATTTGCATTAGAACAGTTCCTGGTTGAAAGGAAGTGGGAAGTCAGTCTCAGAGAACATGTGGATATGATGATGTCAAGAAATGGTGATCAGCAAGTCATAGATCAGGATGATATTTAACAAAGTACCAGCTACCTATAATAAAATGGAGACAAGATGCCTTGGCTTAAAATGGTGGCTGAAACATGACAGCCCCCTGTGTAGAGAGGGGAAGGGACTTTGGAGCTGGTGTTCTTCCTGCTAAACTGGCAGGGAGTGTCTGTTCCTGGGCATGACATCCAGGGAAAATGGCCCCTGAGGCTGCTGGGAAGGGGACAAGGCTTCTGTGAAAAGGTAGAGATGGGGCACCTGACACTTCTTATCACATATATTTGTGGCACTTACACCAATCACAGTCCTCAGACCGTGTGCAGAGCAGACATGGGTCCTTATCACATTCACTGGCAGTGAGTGATGTCTGGTTTGACTGTAAATAAAATTATAGCTCTCATCTGCTTCCTAATGCTGTTCACATTGTCAGTATTACCTTCTGCCTTGTAAGGAGCTGTGGTCTACCTACATTTCACATCAAACTGACAAAGAAAGTAGCACTGGCACTAATAGTGTTGATGTTCTTTCTGCCTTAGAGATGTGAATTTCAACTCAGGGGAGTTTCTGCCACTTTCCCTATGAACATTAGAGTCAATTAAGCATAGTAAAAAAGTATGTCAGGCATTGGAAACAGAGCAGGAGTGGCATAACTACAGTTTCTTCGACTTTCAATGGGCTGTCAATAAGGATTTCCAGAGTATATTAGCTCAAAATAATATTTTTAAATCACTCATGATAGGATTTATTCTCTATTCATTATACTTCACTCTATTCATTATACTTTATTCATTGTATGCCCATTGACACTAAAGGGAATTTGTATAGGTATAAGGGAATAAAAGAAGGTCTTGTATTCTGCTCTCCTTTTTAGTGCAAAATTTCCACTCTAAGGAAGTGGATTTCATTTTTAAGAAGAAATGTTTCTTTTCAGGACAAAGCCATATGTTTAATTTGAAATTTCTGTTCTTTATATTGTTTAGCAGTGAACTGTATATATTGGCGTGACAGAAGTGCTTCTAGATTATTTTTGACCTTAAAGTAATTCTTTAAGCTTGCTGATGCTATGGTGCTATGAATTAAGTTTATGCATGACCACACCTGACAAAAAATCACCACATTTAGCTCCCAGTGGAAAACATTATTCTACAACTTTTGAAGGATGATACAGCTTGTATAGAACCAAAGCATTCAGGCCATTGTTTAAAAAACCACAAAAATAAAGCGTGGGCATAAATTTATCTTATTAAGTAATAAATATTGCTTTTAGAGAGATTTTTTTTAGATGCCTGTCTTTGACTTCAAGGTAATTAATACATTACAGTTCTGTTTTACCCTCCCACTTTCTGTTTAAAATAACTATTTTATCAACACATACTTTGTCATTGTGTGCAACATTAAGTACTTCCAGAGCATTGTCAATGTCCATTATAGGTCTCGTCACAGCCATTAGTCAATACCTTTTTCTATGCACTTCCATCCATTATACAAGCCTGTAAAGACTCATATTACATTAAAGATTTATGGCATATTGTCTAGATGAAGGTAGCCCAAGTTCTGACTCAGGTTTTATTCAAACTCAGTAAGCAAAAGAGGACAGAAGGACTACACTTACTTATCAAGTTAATCAATGCTTTCCTTGATGCTTGATTAGTTTATTCTTATTTAATTTGATTTACAACCTGGCCACAAGCTGTCAGAGCACAGTACACCAAGCGCTCAAGGATATCAAACTTCCTACTCATGTACTACCTTGCTGATCTGAAATGAGCAATAAGTTCAACATGCTGGGTCTAGGCAAGTCCTCTGTACAAGTTCATCATGTCTGGTAAATCAGAATTCCTCCTTGACAGTAAAACTATTATCACTTTACAAATTTTTAAAAATCAGCCAAACCTAACTTCATGTAGGTGGCAACATATTTGAGATTTTTTTCACTGAGGGATGGATGTGCCTTTTGGCAGCAAGATTAATTTTACTTTTCTCTGACTGATTGTCTTTTTCACCTCTTTGTTGTAAGGATTGTTTTAATTTATATTTAAACTCCTCTTTAACATTATTTTAAATATCCCGAAGGAGACTAATCTTTTGAGTCCAGATCTCACAGAAAGAATAAAAAGTAATTTTCTTCACATACTTGTGTATTGGGTATAGGTGGCAAGGGCTTTGTGGCAGGGGTGTTTGGCTGGAGAGGTGGCCTTGTGGTAAGAGGCTGTCCTGTGTGAGACACCACTGGTTCCAGCTAATTCCAGCCGTGCTCACAACTCACAGTCCATTTGCCAATCCAGTGGCAACTCTGGGAAAATATATACCATTATTTTAAAGAATTATTGAAAAAAGTGGGTAAAAGAGGAGCCCCCATATTCTGGATCTATTCAATCAGCAATATTATGCAGAAAATATAACAGCCTATAAATGTGATTAGTCTGGAATTTAGATTCACAGCTAGAGGAAAAATCTGCACCAAAATTTACCATACTGATATTGAGAGCTTAGGAGAGATTTCACTGATTCATCTTCCAAGGCAGAAAAGAAAATGGGTACATTAAAACTCCCAGAAGTTATGTGAAAGCTACATTAACTAATACTGTATAAGGTTGTGGTTGGCATAATGTATTATCTGGGCAATATTACCAGCTTGGTTTTACTGTCTTTTTATTCATCTGCTCTCAAATAGACTGACACAAGTTATTGCTGCTTTCTATTTCTCTCAAGGTCTGTCACTAATTTTTTTCCCCTTTTTCTTGGATGAGTATAGCAATAAAAAATGCCTTTCCTTGAAGTGGTCAATTGATAGGTGTAGAAAATGAGAACAGAAAAGGACCATTTTGAAATATGCCACAAGTAATTCACAAGGACAATATTTTAAGCAGCTCACAGAATTTCCTGCCAAATGACTGTATGAGACATTGATAGTCTTGCTTTGTTTTATGACCTCTTTGTACATGTTTAAGAACAAATAAAGGATTTTAGCCTTCTCCATTCTCTTAATATTTTACTTTTGTTGGCTTGATTAACTGCTCTTAACAAACTTTGTACAGAAAAGAATGATATTGCAATGTACACTATTTGTTTGATGATGGGTTTTGGTGACATGATGGAGCTGTAATTTGAACTATGTCAATGAAATCTCTTTCTTTTCTGTCAGCTGAAAGAAGCAATCATAAATACATACCAAGAGACTTATCAGAACGGATTCATGTGAATACTTATTGCTACTTTGCCCCAGAGAGTTGTTCCACATAGTGAAGTATTACAGAAAATTAGTACATAAAATAAGGCTAAGAGACCTGGATTTCTTGGAGGGTGGCTGACAGGCTCAGAATGTCACCAATGAACACAGAGACTGATGGATGTATAAACACTGCCCTATAAGACACTGTCAGATTCTTTATTGTCCCATAAGGTCTATATTACTTAGGCTAAAATAGTCAGTGATAGAATTCTAGGAGGTGCTCTGATACAAGAATTTAAGATTTTTAAAGGAACTTAATTTTTTTTTTCTGGACTGTGAGTGTTTGGCTGTAATACAGTGAACTCAGATTTATGTCAGGATTAGAGCTTAATGGTAGTCTGGTGTCATGCTACTATCTCAGCATCTACCATATAAGATTGTCAGATATGAGGCCTGTGAGAGGGTTGTACATGTCAGATGAAGCATTCACGGGCTGTTCCTTATCAAAACAAAGCCACACAAAGCTCTTTACACAAAGCAGCTCAGACCGTGATTTTGTGTGAATTGTTGCAGTCAAAGAACTCACCATTACTGACTACATCAAAAGTCTCTGTTTTCACCCTTTGCTATTAAAAGTAAATTTATGAATTAAACAGGACTAAGTAAAATGGATAAAGAATTGTGCACAGGGTTCTTATTTCAGTGATTTGGTTACTCTGCTGTATTAGATCATATGTATGCTAAAAATGAGTCTGGATGACACTGGTACATACCTGCACTGCTCAAGGATCAGGCATGACTGTAGACTTACACCCTGTGATATTTTGCATGTTTGGTTCTTATAGAAATTGAATGACCTACTAGCAGCTTTCAAATTTTACTCCACATGAATGAAGTTTTATTTAACTCTTAATTTGACAAAGTTGTCACAGTAAAACTGGCTAACTACTCTAATAAGATCTTTGTGATGCGTTCCTCTGTTTGCATAAAGGTAGGGTTTTTTTTTAATAAATTTTCTTAACAGAATAAATCTGACATTCATTACTGACATTACTGCATAACTTTCATTAAAACTTATCTTAAAGATATTGCAATTATGTCAAAACCGTACAAACATTGTGGTTATTATTCGAACATTTACTGAGAGTCTGAAAAAGAAAATGTGGTTTCATACTGAACTAGATTAACACTGTGTAGAACAGCATTTGTTCAAAAATGCATGAATTTAAACATTGTGTTTTTTAATTGTTTTTACCTTAAGATTGATGAGCTATCTGTTGTATTAAAATTTAGCTCCTAGTAGAGTCACCAGATGAGTTCAGACTGTCACTGCTCTTACAGAGAACATGGATACAAAGGTTTCTGTTCATGTCAGCTTTGTCAGTCAAAGGACTGAAAGGTTTATTTCCAATTTCATATCTGCTGTCTTTTATTTAAGTTCTTATTGTATTTTTCAGTCAGAAGAACTTCTTCTTGTACGTTTCTTGCTCATTAAAAAATTTTGAGGATCAGAGAATGAAGGTGCTTTGGAAAGTTGTCAATCTTTTCCTTGAAAGTGCATCAATGACCTTTTATTTTGGTATAAATGAGCAGCCATGGTTTTGATTAAGAGCCACACATTGCTGGAGATGTAAGTTCCGTATCGATCCACAGGTCAAAGCTTCATAGCTTTGTTCTTTTTAACCCTTAGAAATAATTCAATTTGTATGATGCATGAGTCCTGGGTGTTAACAGAGACTGTTTTCATCACTGGGTAACGATCCACTATGTGCATGAATGCTTCGACATCGGTTATTTCTAATGGAGAGATGATAGCGAATCCTTCAAGCTTATTACAGTTAGAGTTAAGAAATGAATGATTTTCAAAGAGGAGACCTCTGTGGTGAAATTACAATGATGTGGCTTGGGGATGTTCCACCCAAGAGAGACATCTGTGGTAGTTGTAGGTCTGCCTAACTTTTCTCTGAAGAAATCACTGGTTGCAATAAAGGTAAAACATTAAAAGGCCATTATTAAAACAGTGGCTTGAGCTGTTATCCTGTGCTGGTTTTGACTGGGAGAGAGTTAATTTTCCTCAGAGTAGCTAATATGGAGCTATGTTTTATATTTGTGCTGGAAACAGTGCTGATAATTTAGGCATATTTTAGCTATTACTGGGCAGAGCAAAAGGTCTTTTCTGCTTTTCATACTGCCCCACCAGTGAGCAGGATGGGGGCATGGGAGGGGCACAAGAAGCTGGGAGAAGGCATATTCTGCACAGGTGATCCCAAATGAACACGGGGATATCCCACACCATATGACATCATGCCTAGTAAATAAAGCAGGTGAAGAAGGAAATTGGAACATTCAGAGTCATAGCATTTGTCTTCCCAAGCCACAGTTACACGTGATGGAGTCCTATTCTCCTGGGGATGGCTGAACATCTGCCTGCCCATGGGAAGTGATGAATGAATTTAAATGAGGAAGAGTAAAAACAACAGTATAGATTGACAGAATGCTTCCCTTTTTACATTATTTTTTTTGCTATTAAGTGCATGACATGGCTAGGATGGCTAGTCGCTTTCTCTTCTACTCACAGTTCAGGACTGTCAGGTCTTCCTATACTGTGGTTTGCTTCCTCTCTAATAGCTTGTCCTTCTTCTGATTGCTCTTTGCTCTGCTCTGGTGCCATGACTAACTTTTCTCCATGGATCTTTATTCTTCAAGCTACTCCTTGTTATGCCTCCTTTCATTAGATGCTCCTGCTAGTCACTACCTCACTACCATCAGATACCCTTTCCACTGCCTGAGCCACAGCCTCTATCAGGAAGCACTCTGCCCAACTACTGCATTAACTGGCATTTTCCTTTATTTTGGCTCCAAGGCCTGGAATATCATTGGACCAGCAAAATGTGGCAGTGCACCACATGCTTATACAGGTAACTTTCTGGCTTCACTTCACAGCTAACAGGAGACTTTTAAACTCTATTTTCTACTCTTATTTCTCCTTCCCAGGCTGGATATTTTTCATGTCAATACTATGATGTTATGTGCTATACCTTTAAGCATAATTACCTGCTCTAGACTTCTGTGTACTAATAAAATCAGAAACCTTTCTCCATTTGATGATATGCCTTATCTTTGTTTAAATCATAAATGGCTCACTGACACAGTAAAACATCTATGAATGTATGTAAAATCATCAAAACAGTAATCATCTGGGCTTGCACACCCATCCTTTTCATTTGTCTCCTCTTCCCTATGTCAACAAATTGTTTCTCTCGCTGTCCCTGAAATCTTTTCATCTGTGAGGACAGACACCTTTTGCTTTAGACTTCAGGCTGCAATATACTGGGTACAATGTACTTCTCTACTGTGTCTGCAGCATAAAATGGGGTTTCGGTATTCTACTGAATAAAACCAAATTATATCTTCTAAGTCTTGTAATTTCATTAAGTGATTCTTTCAAAGTCAGTGACTTGTCTTTGGCTGGAGGTCTAAAGAAGAATCCCTGGTCGCCTTTGGATAGTTAGCAAAGGCTTCACGCACAGAATACTGTGGAAACACGCCTTGAAAAGAGGCTGAAAGCATTTATAAGAGAAAAATCTATCAGAGACTGCTAAATACCAGATGCAGTCCTTGATTCAGGAAGACCCTAATTCACAAAACTTTTGAAACTAAGAGATCTTAGAACCAGGAGACATCTATGGAGTTCACCTTCTATTGCTGGAAACAAGGTAAGAATGGACCTTGACTTGATCTCAAAATTCAGTTCTTTATTTCTCATGTTTTGTCATGTATAATGAAGAAAAGCTGTGCATGCATAGGCTTATATAAATTTTAATTAATTTATAGTTTTTATTACAGTTACATTTTCTACTTGGAATGCAAAACCTCATGAGCTGATTCCTGCTATTGAGTTAATACCTAGGAGCTGACTATATAAGAAACAGGTACAATGCACAGAAGGAGGGACCAAGGTTTGATTTGTTGTGATTACTTACAGTTCAGAACTATATTTACAATGTTTTTACCAGCGATGAATTTGCCTGGCTGAAGCTGCCTGTCCTAGACACACACACCATACATGTGTGCAGAGAGCACTGGTTGTCTGAGGATCTTGTGTCTGCACTGCACGAAGGTTGCTCACAGGGTGCCCTGGTTTATACCATATCTGTTCCATCATAAAAGAAAAACTTCAGGCGTATTGGCATTACACTCAAATCTGCAGTGTACAGTATAGAGACTCTGTAAACACTAGAAATACCTCTGCAGAGTTGCCCCTGTAGACATATTCTATGCCACTTGTGACAGGTTCATGGCAAGGAAAAAGGAAAGCCTTGGGAAAATAGGAAAATATGAGAGGAAATTCAAATCAGTATTAACCACCATTAATGAAATGGTATTATAGGAAATAGGGAAGCAATGTGTGAAGTGATGAAAGCATTTTGACAACAAAGTGCCTTCTGAGCTCCACTCAGGGGAAATGGTCATTCACAGCAGCAAATAGGGTAAAACAGCAGCTGGGAAGAGAATCTTGGAAGCTTCTCAATGTGTGAAGCAGTATAAAAAAAGCAAAGGTAGATTTATGTAAGGAGAGATTTATGTGTCTAATGAAAAAAAATAAGTAAATACTGAGCAATAACTACATAGAAGAACTGGTAGGTTTGATAGGATGAACTATATGGGTAGAGCCTATATAGGCAGTTTACAGAATGAATTGCAGTGAGAAGCAATGTGAGACTGTGTACACCTGTAAATTAAATGTGACTGAGCTTCTGCAATGAGTCCAACAAAGCGTGTCCATACCAATAAATGTTCTTACTTTCTACAAGAGAGGAGTCTCATCCAAATTAACCAGTGGATTTTATAATATGTTCACGGCTCATCTTGACTTGAGAGCAGTGCTCTGAAATTTGCTAATACAGTCCTATTTGGTCTGGATGGAATCTGAGCAAGAATTATTTTAAAAATATATGTATAAGCAAAAGAGAGTTTCAGTGCTCAAGAATGCCCCTGTGTCTAGGTCTGTACCCCAGTAGCCTTTAATTTACTAGCAAACATAAAGTTGGAGGGAAGGAAAATAGACTAATGGGTAATGGTTGTGATGTGACCAAGACTGTAGTTTTAGTGGAAGAAATTGCTGTAAGTGGAAATGCATAACACATATTTAGAGCATAAAAACCTGAGGAAAAACAAATAGGAAACTAAATATCAGCACAAGATAAAATGTAAATGATTCTGAAAGATTTTATTTCTATTTTTTATAACTGATGCTGAAAAAGCAAAAAGGATGGATCTTAAGCATTTGAGACTTAGGTATAGAATATGGAAGAAGAGGATGATAGAAAGATGGATGAAACTATTTAAATTAAAACCTATTTAGGACAGATATGTGATGCAAGTGAATTATATATTAAAGAAAATCAGAAAAAGCAGGAGGTTGAACTCTGATTTTTCAAAACGTGGCAAGATTATTTGTCAAATTAGAGTTGGAATAAAAGAGTGACTTGCCTGGAAATGCATGTATAAGACCATGAATTATACAGGAGACAACAGACATGAGAAGTAAAAAAGGAGGAGACTTTTGATGACTGGATCTTGCTTGAAATGTACCCTTAATAGAGAGGGCATCAGGATCACTGCATTTTTCAATTCTTAGCCTCTCACACTTGAAAGGGTTTTTCCTCAAATAGGAAATTCTTGTGTACTTGAAATCAAGAGTTACTTGTACAGCTGGGGACACAGTCAAATGCTGAACTGTGCTTTCTCTTTTAATAAGGATGGAGGCAAAATTACCACTTGAAAGTTCATGTATTTGCACTGTTATTCCTATAACTCCTCACTGGTTCTTCCACAGTTGAGAAAACAAAATGGACAATATCCTTGCCATATTTAGATACACTGTTGGCCATACACAGACAAATGCAAAGAGAGTAACAGGTGAATGCTCACTCAGAAGCTGGTACAGCTGTATAATTCATGTCTGCAACAGGGTCACATCAAACTCTTCAATCTTCCTGTGAAATATTAATTAAAATAATTGTGAAAAGCAGTACGCGGAAGGATTGTGCTTTTAGAATGCTTTTGGAAAACAAATGTAATGACGTCCTTTTATTTCAATTACTCCTTTTATTTCAATTAGAAATGTTTTTCTCTATTTTGTTAAATTGATGAATTCATAATATTTGCAGTTATCAGATCAAACTCAGGAGGAGGTTCTATTGCTCCAAGTGTTGTGGTGATTCAAGGAGACTGGCTCTGAATATTGGCTCTGGACTCTACTCAGCCAGGCTGTAACTTTCATCCAAGACGTTTAGAAAGTACAAATCTGCGCAGTCATTCATTTCAATAGCGTTCTTTTACAGTTTTATTGTACTGCTTCTATGCCCACCACAATAAATATTTCTAAATCACTTGACAATTTGCAACTTTTCAAAGGGGTTAGTCAAAAGCAGCTGAGTTCCAAGTTCAATTAACATGCTATGAACTTGGCAAAGAGCACACAAAGGAATAAGGGTAAGAATTTTTAAATTATTTGCTTTACAGTTATCCCCTATGGATAGTCTAAATTAAGCACAGCAGCCACCAGGCAAAGTACCCCAGGATTTTCTGTAACCACTTGATTCACCTGCTGTTTCATCAAAAGTTGGAGCTTTCCCAACCGCCCTGTTAAGGTAGCTCATCACTGTGTGGGCAGCCATGGGATCCACATGCTTAGCTATAATTTGAATCTATAGCAAAAAAGGGGAAAAAGAAAAGAAAAAGAAAAAAAGAAAAATATAATAGATGGTTAGAAACTAAATATTGGAATTTAAATGCCACAATTCTCATTTAATGGCCAAAGAACAGCTTACAGGATTAGAGAAAAGAGCTTTTAAAGCTCCTTGAGGTTGCTTTATATATTTCACAAATTTAAAGTTTATACTGAGAAACAAACAACTATGTTACTGGTGAAATAATTCAATAAATAGTACCATCCAGTGAGGCCCCAGAGAGTTGAAAATGAATCCTAGGAGGATATGTAGACTCATATTAAAACAGGGTATATCCCTGACTTTCTGGATTGCTTATAAAGCCAGGTTTTTAAGAGCCCTTTTTCTCAGGTTCTGTGACAAGATAATTGTAGTGATAGACGGCTGACAACATAGAAATACTATACCCCATTTCCATTTAAACACTGGCATTTAAAATGCTATCAGAAAAGATGCATGAAATAAAAGAATGACTTTCTATATGTTTCTTCCTAAAGCTCATACTTATGAGTCTATAAAAATAATCACTAATGCTTTTAAATTATTTTATAGAGTTGATTCCTGACAGTTTCTCACTTTCACAGCATATAGAAACAGGATATTCAAGATGTTTGCAAGAGCAACTGAAAGGTGAAGTCATCGATATAAAGCTGTAACAAGCATCTGAATCAAACCACTGTAGTTTAAAGGAACTTCCAGACTAGAGGTTGATATCATTACCTAGAAATCATTTCTAGAAGTAGTTGCTGGCATCAACAAGAAGTATGTGAAATATGACTACTGATTAGTCCAAAAAACAACAGTACAACAGTATTAAAGCATGTGACAATTTTCAAGATCTATACCACATCACACATATTTACTGACATGAACTGATGATTGATAGAACAAATTATATTCTTCTTGCAATTTGAAGTGCCCTTTGGCACTTTGTTCACATTAATCTTCATTAGGGTGAGGTATAGCATCAAATCTTTAAGCAACTGCCAAAATCTTGCTATATTTTCCTATTAAAAAAATCACCTTGCTAGCTTGAATGCTAAAAATGAAGATACCAAAGATACAAAAGCTTTGGGGAAAAAAAATGCCTCCCTTAATAGAAGAATTATTAGGATTTTTCAGTGTTTTTTGGGGGGTTTCTGATTTTCTCTTTTTCATTCTCATAATTTCTTGAATACAGTCATGGGATTTACTTTTCCTTTAATTCTATGTAACCCCTATTTCTTCTGAATTTCAATGGAAAGATATGAACCTCCTCTAAAATATCCCAAAATTAAAGAATGTGTGAGATGAAAACAAAAGATGGGAAGTTGTTTCACATTTATTTACAGCAGATTTAGCAGAACAAGTATCAGTGTCTGCCCTATCAGGTTTTTTTTTATCTCTCCTAAGAGTTACATGGATTAAGAGTCTGCAATAATTTTGCTCACAGATCCTTCCTCATTTTTTACATACAAATAATAAAAGCAAAGATGAGGGAAATATACATATAAAAGCCCCAAATAATAAAAAATCCAGGCACCAATCTAAAAATTAAATTATTCATTTCATTATCTTGGAAATACATAATGGAAAATTGGAAAAGGGTAACAATTAACATTAGTTGGAAAAGTGAGGACTAGAATTAGGGTTAGGGTCAAGGGAGCCACAAAGCCTACAGCTCCAGGGACACTGGGGATGCAAAAGGTGTGCCAAAGGGACCATGGCACTGCAACAACACTGCTCCTCTTCCAACATCTGTCCCATCTGGGCTATCCCTGATGCTGTGCCAGTCAGCCTCACACCTGCCTTTATGACTATCATTTTGAGACTGCTAAGGAAATTGTTGGCTAGATACATGTTATATTTATATGTACATGTATTTATATAGTAGACTACTAGTAGAGTATGTGATTCTTTTTTACTGATTGCTGACTTTTTGCTTACTCTAAGCAAAAATTGTTATATCTTTCATACAAAGGAAATCCTCTCTTTTTTCTCCCAGTAATTGTTATTGTTCAGTGTGAGCTGGCACATACAACTAAGCCTTGTCCTACTTTTATGTTCTCTATTTCTTTCCTGTGTTTCAACAGATACCTTTTTGAATTTTTTGCGGTTATCTACCTGTCTTAACAGAACTAATTTTTAGTATTACTGTAATTCTTGTTCAGCCAAGGAATGTTTGTGTTTTACCTAGGCTACTTTATATTCTACTTACTGTGGTTCGGAGACCAGGTTCCTGGCTTACCAGTCAAACAACGCAGTCATACCATGTTTAAGCAGCCCTGCACTGTTCGTTCTTTTCCATAACGCCAACAAATTTTAACTTCTTCATCTAGTTTTACCTTCTCAACATGGATGTACACACCAGTCCCTTTTGTTCTTCCCTGTGTTAGGTTTTCCTTATGATAGCCAATGGCTTTTGCTTATTACAGGTGAGCACATAAGAGTAATAGCATGTGTGTTGGTATGACTCTTACCCCCAGTCTTTACATATCCTTAGCTGTATATTGAGCAATACACTTACAGAGACATATAAGACATATTGTACAATATTTTAATGGACAAAAACACAATGCAGTGGTAATGCCTATTAAGTCACTAGGAAATAAATCAAGGAATAAACTGAGGAAAATATTTTCACCGAGGATGCAGTAAACTTCGTCTGTAAAATCAATAACTGTTACTGCATTCCAAGTTTAGCTTTTATTTGACTCTTTTTCTGCACTGCTCTTTCTTTGTACTATTTTCTCCTCCCCTAATATTCCTGTTCTGCCTAGACGACTTTTTGCATTCTTAGCTCTAGAATTTATGTTAAAAATTATTTTAAAGACAGTGAAGCCGGATAATAATTTTAACCATGTGGTGCTTAAAAAAGAAAAGCTCATGCACAATCATGCCTTTTTTTACAGCAAATCCTAAATGACAGTTACAGTTTGATGCACCTGTGAAATCACTGGTTTACTTACAAGTGCTAAACTCCGTCCCCAGAGGAGAAAAGCTTAAAATAGTGGAAAGAGTAAGGTTAGAAAAATGTACTTGGACAGTGCCAAACATATAGAAAATGTCTCTGAATCCCAGGTTACTTTAGAAATCAAATGCTGCTATTTGCCAAATGATTACTGCTGTCCAGATAATAAAATTTCAGTTTGTTCTCCAGACTCCCTTTTGACTAGGGAATACTCTAACTTTGGTGAGATACCTGTCATTTGAGAAAGCTTTTAGCTTTTAGCTACTGCTCATATTTTCAGATTCATGTACAGAGCTAGAGGTTATCTTGCAGTATTTGGTATTTTCCAGAGGAATATTTTGCATATGTTTGCATTTTTTTAATCATTCCTTCTAATCCATTTTGTAGGTGTAAAATCGGTAATAGATGTGAAGAAACTAAAGCAGAAAGACTAAGATCAAAAGAAAAACACTTGAAATACATTAAAAAAAAAACCCTTAGTGTCTGAATGTAGCAAGATATATTTATTTTTATGCCATACATTATACAGCCTATAATGATGTTTTACAGCCTAAAGATCAGATATTTTATCTTTGAATCCATCTCTTTCTGTATAGTATAAGAAGAAATAAGTTTGGTAATTTTAAATGTAACTTTTAGAAATATGTATCTTTAAAGTCAAGTTACAGATGAACAAAATTAGTCTCATACTTGAGGGAGAGTGAGAGTAAAGAGTCATAGGAGTATTCAGACTGTGGCATGACTCACTGTTTCCTTCTGAGTTAAATAAACATTTACAAGAGTAAGAAGGTTGAATTCCTACAGTCACTGAACAATAGCAGCAAAAGAACCCAAAAAATATCTTCTTTCTCTAAATAATTTTCTAACTCTAGGAATACAGCAAATATAAATAATTTCATACTTTATGGTATTTCACAGCAGGAAAACATTGCTACTGTCAAATAACTAGAGAAAGATAGAATATGAAACACGAACCCTAACAATAATGGACATGCATGCTAGTATTGCAAGATGTATGCTGGAGGGTTTCCAGAGGCTTCTATATTCACTATAAATCTTACTAGTGACAGATTTTCTGTTCTGATGACATATCTTTCATCTATGTGTTTCTACGAGTATTAACCAAACCATTCAAATGGGGATCTAAGTGACTATCAAGTTACATGATCAAGTACATTGCAAGTCTTAATACTAAATTTACTTGAAGATGTAGAGGCTGAAACACTCCTCCATAAGACAGACCCTCTCATTAATTTTAGTAGTTATTGGTTTCTATATCAAGCTTTCAACAATTTCAGTTGCTAAAAGCTGCAGGAGTATTATACAGGAAAAGTTAACTATCCAATGTGACATCTTTTAGGCTTGTATAAAATTTAGGACAATAAAATTCAAATCTTTGTCTAGATCTTCTACACAGCAGTGACAGTAGACACAATAACTGAAAATTATATACGAGTATGGATTTTAGAAATAAAACCAATTATAAATACTATATCAGACACTAGATCCAGAGCTCATTCAAATGTTATATGAAATGTAGATCCAAATATTACATCCTGTGTACATTTAAAGTCAGAAGTTATAAATATAGGAAATTCTGAGTGTTCGTCAGCCATTGTGGTTCACTAATGTAAGCTCTCACCTCATTCCCACCTACAACCTGCCACTTAATTGCTTTTTGATGCTACTGACACATGAAGGAAATTCTAAATCAGAACTTTCAACTAAATGTTATTCTAATTTTAAAAAGCCATGCAAGGCTTTGTGAGCACTAAATGGTAACAGTTCACACAAGATGCAATGTTGTTTCCTTCCCTTAAGTATTCGACTTCAGAATGTCTCCCCCCAGAAAAAGAAAAAGGAAGACATTTTTGCTTCAGCCCAATCTTTCCTCCTAATAGTCTTCTAGAAAGGAAAAGAAACGATGGAGACACCAGGACTTCACTTTTGCACACACAGTTTGAAAAATATTCTCATAAACCAAGGGAAGACACAACTCCCAGCCAGCAGTATCTGTGCCAACATGCCATCCAAGAAGAAGTATATTCACAATTTTGAAGGTCTACAGAGTAAGTTAAAAAACAGAAACAAATGTAAGCAACGATTGAACAAGGTTAGCAACAAATCAACAAGGATAACAAAATTAACAAAATGGACAAGTAAGAGGCCTGGAATTTCCCTTTAGATTCATATGGATTTCAATTTATTAAAAGATGTTTCTTGAGACTGTTATCAATTCTGATTTACTTTGTAGTTATCTGTTGTTGCAGTCATAAAAGTTGTATAATAAAATATTTCTTATAGGATGCAATGAGCAAACAGGATCTGCCAGGAAACAAGCACCTCTATCCAAAATTAAAATGTAAAAAAAAAAAAAATAAATACAGAGAATATAATGTAAAATAGATATTCCAGCCTAATTTATTTGGACACAAAGAAAATGAAAACTTTTCTAATGCTGCTGATAACTGGACAAGATTAATATCCATTCTAGAGAGGTGTGCACCACAAAAGTATATATACATATATTTGTACTATTAGAATCTTATCTTAACCTTTTTCCAAACTCTATGACTTTGAATTAAAAAAAAAAAAAATAAAATGAAAAACAATTAATCTCTTGGCTTGATGGCACTAAAAGGTAAAATTTTGACTTTGCCAGTTTAACTTGCAACTGAGTAACATAAAATGTCATAGCAAATTTCTTGAACAAATATTCTGAACTGAAAAGTCACAATGTTTCATCAAAGAAAACATTTCAGTTTCATCAGCTAAAACATTTTGACTTCATTGAAATTATTTCAGCTTTTTTAAAGAAGTGTTATTGAAATCTAGCTGCTTTAATTTTAATGAGGTGATGTTCTTCAATGAAAGCAGTATATTTCAGAACTTATTTTATAAGATTTCAATTTTTATTTTCACATCTGATGCAAGTGTGCATTTGAAATTAACAACTTACAATGAGAGACAGAAAAGTGTTTCACATTGGCATAAAGCTTTGCCTCCATGGAAGGTGTCATGTTTTAAGCTCAGCTGGAAACTGAGCACCACATAGCCTCTCACTCAACCTCTTTTTCCCTTCCCTCCAACCCAGTGGAATGGGGAGGAGAATCAAAGTAAAATGTGTTGGATGAGATAAGAGTTTAATAAGGAAGCAAAAGCTGCACACACAATCAAAGAAAAACAAAGAATTAATTCACAGTTTCCCGTGGGCAGGCAGGTGTTCAGCCATGGCCAGGAGAGCAGAACCCCATCACATGTAATGGTTACTTGGGAAGACAAATGCCATCACGTTAAATGTCCCCCCAGGTGCTCTTTCTTCCCCATTGCTTTATATACCATGAATGATGTCCCAAGTTCTGGAACATCCCTTTGGTCAATTTTGGTCACCTGTCCCAGCTCTGTCTCATCTCAACCTCCCATGGAACCCATCTTCCTTGCTGGTGTGGCAATATGAAGAGAAGCAAAGGCTTTGGCTCTGTGTAAGCCCTGCACAGCAATAACAAAAACATCTTTATATTATTTGGCACAAATCCAAAACAACTTATACCAGCCACTGAGAAGAAAATTAGCTCTACCCCAGCTGAAACCATCACAGAATGAAAGGACGTGGGGAGGTTAACCTACCAGACATTTCACAGGATGCATACATGACTGCTGCAGCAAGAAATTTGTTTCAAGCAGAGTCACATAAGAGTGATGGTGATTTTAACCCTAATTGAGACCATATCCTACTATAGTCAATTGTATATTTTTTTTCCCAACTCCAAAATGTAAAACAAATGTAAAATGAGAAGAATAAGGGCATCTACTATGAGACTCTGCTTATCACTCTATTGTCTGTATAAATTATACTCAGAAGAGCTTTTCAAATTTCTCTTGCCTTTTAAGAACATCCCACCACAAAAATATTTTGCAACTAGCACTGAATTAAATCCATTGTGCTTTCCTGTGACACTGATGAAGGAATTGTGTGCTATGTTTTCATGACAAACACATCATTAGTGTACATACATTTAAGCTGATTATTTCATTCAGCAAGAAGGGACATTAGGGTTAGAATGATACAAAAGCACAAATCACACTTGATGTTTCCCAAATACCAAGCTTTGTGTGATCCAATCAAGATTTCATCAGATGTTTTATTAAACTCAGTCACGCAAGCCTTGCTGAAGCCAAATGATCACTTATTATCAACTAGGAGTAAATGATATTAATTTTTTAACTGAATTTCAATGAAACTCTTCCTAAAATACTTGGAAGCTAAAAGGGGGTTAACTTATAAAACCACAAAATTGCAACTATGTTTTTCCCTAGAAATCAAACAGTAAGCAGAGGAAATCAGCATTGTAAATATTACAGATCTCAAAAAAATTGAAGAGTATGATACTAGCAAGATATGGTATGGTCACTAATCACTAAAAGAAATTCATTTTGATTTACTCCTAATTTGTATCACAAAAAGTATCATTTTAATATGAAACAAACAGTAAGAAAATGATTCCTGACTAGGGAGAAAAATTGCATGTTAGTAAACAGCATAAAAAATGCTGCATGTTTCCTCCACATAAAAGTTACATTTTCCATCTTTTATATGTAAGAGGAACAGGGGAAAGACCTAAATATACATATTCAAAAGCATGAATGAGCCTTCCATTCAGAGGGTGAGAAAGAAAAAGCTGAAAAGAGGAGTTTCTGCAGCAGGCCTTTTTGAAATAGAGCCCATGTTAACATATGCTAGACAAGGTGTATCAAAGGCAGAAAGAGACTTGCCTGTCCATTGAACCCCTAGTTCTACACCCAAGGTATGCTGAGTGGAGGAATGGCTCTCATAACCTCAAGATAAAATAATTTCTAATCAAAGGAGAAAGGGTATTTCTAAGCTCTGTAAGGTCTGTGCACTCCAGAACTGGAAATCATGGCATTAATTTAGCTGAAAGTACAATTTTAAGAATCCTACTTTAGAAACTACCTTAGAAATTACAGAACAATGCACAATGGGGTAAGGATCCAGCTCTCTGAGGTATGTGCGAGGGCAGACCTGGCTCTTTCCCATCATTACCTGCTCAGGTCTGTGAGTAGGCAGCCTGGTTTTCATCACTCCAGTCACACCCATTAAACCTTTTAGCAGGCACTGGTAATAAACAACTGCACACTCAAGCCACGTGTCAGGCAGGTAAGATAATGTGCTTGCATTGTTTCCAAAACAATTATATTTAGCTTGGCATACTACACTGGGAATACCTGACAGGATGGGGATAGCAGGGTCGCCTGCTTGGGAGGAGGCCATGAACCACACTGTACTGGTATCAGGAGGAAAAGGAGGGCCCGAGATGTGAGGAGACACCAAGAAGCCACTCTTGGGGAAGACCCAGGGGCGACAAGCATTTGGGGGCTCATAACAGGAAACGTGCTCTTGGGAGAAGGCACTTCATGCAGAAGAGGAATACCTTGATGGACTGTGGCCTGCACATGACCCATGGGGAAACAAGGAAACCCCAGGGGACTGCAGCCCATGAAGGGCAGGTGCTGGAGGCTGTACACTGAGAAGCAAGAGGAGGGAGAATGCCCAGGACAGAGCAAGTAGCAGCGGTAAGAAACAGCGCAAGTAAGAAACAGAGCAAGTAGCAGCAATGAGAAACACCACTCCGACTTCCTGCATGGCACATTCAAAGAATGGTCTGAGTTTAACCCACAGTGAAAACAAAGAAGTTGATAGAAGAAAGGGGTCAGGAGAGGTGCTCAGCTTAAGCTGAGCCTAGGAAGTGAGGGAATAAAGGTGTTTAACTGTTTACGTCTCTTTTTTTACCTCAATTACATATCGATGATTAGAAATTTATATTAACTGGGAATAAATTAAACTAAATGTAAGTTCCCTGAGGGAAGTCTAGTTTTTTCTGCAACACATCCATAAGTTCTTATATTTTTTATGGGAGTTTACTGTCGTTCAGTTGATGAGATTCATCAGACAGAGGATATAAAACTGCATTATCAGTTTAATTAATACCATTAGTCTTCCCCTGGAAGAGGTCTGATGTATGACTAATTTTAAATATACACTCAAATGAAACTCATGGCCCTGGAAACCACAGCAGTTGTTCAGGACTGTTTGCTCTTCATTCTTTTTGCTTACATTATATTGCAACGGTTCTACATTTTTACAGTGGATACAAACCTCGAAGTATGTCTTGCTTCTCAAGTACCGGAATGTATACAGCATCCCATACTTCCAGCACTGTGTTCAAATCCTTAACTGCAAATTGGAAATTTAAACTGGGCACTTATTTGGAAATTGAGTATAAAGAATGAAAAAGAAGGAGATATCTGACTTGAAAGAGTGTTATTAATGAGTAGCTGATAGACCACAAAGCATTTTCTCTCCAAGTACACTGAATCATCCAAGTAGTGAAAATTAAAGCAGTCATTCTGACTCTTACTGCAGCATAACCCCTCTTAGATACGACTTTCTAAAGCATAGATTATTCCAAGACTGACACCGCAGTATGGTGAGACCACAGCTTCTCTAATAATCTAATATGGCAGATACAGCAAGTTGACAGAAAAATGGCAAGGAAATAATAATTGATAAAAAGAGAGGTCAGGACAGTGCAGTTTCTCTCAATACTGATTAAAACAAACAAACCAAATATTACGTGGCATTTACGAACCAAAATTTTTTCCCTTTCAAAATGCAAAGCGCCTAATTAGACAACCATATGAAGAAACAGATGTATAATTTACTGTTGGATAGACATTACAGAACAGTAGAATTACACTGGGAATTTCTAGTGTCAAAATTTTGCCAGCATATCTTATTATTATATCTTCCTCAGGGAAGATTGAGGACTCCTAAAACATCATTGACCAAACTGTCCAAGTATCTCCCTTTATGACCAAGTGACCCTCCTGGTGGCAGAGGGAAAGGCTGTGGATGACTGGAGTGGATATATGAACTCCAGCAAAGCCTTTGACACAGCGTACTCCTGGAAAAGGCAATGGCTTGGACATTTTCATTCTTCACTGGGTTAAGAACTGACTGGACAGCCAAGCCCAGAGATTGGTGACGATTGGTGTTGCATCCAGCTGGGGGCCACTCACTGATGGTGTCCCCCAGGGATCAGTGTTGGGCCCCATCCTGTTTAATAACTTTATTGATGATCTGGATGAGGGGATTAAGTCCTCCATCAGTAAATTTGTAGATGACACCAAGTCCTGGAGTGCAGGAGGGCTCTGCAGAGGGACCTGGACCAGCTGTATAGATGGCCTAAATCCAACAATGTGAGGTTTAGTGAAATCATGTGCCAGCCCTTGCACTTTGGTCACAGTAACCCAGTGCAGCCCTACAGGCTGGGCATGGAGTGGATGGACAGCAGCCAGGAAGAAAGGGACCTGGAGGTACTGCTGAAAACAGACAGCCAGCAGTGTGCCCATGTCACCAAGGAGCCAGTGGCATCCTGGCCTGTATCAGGAATAGTGTGTCCAGCAGTACCAGGGAGGTCATTCTTCCTCTGAACTCAGCACTGGTGAGGCTGCACCTTGAGTGCTGTGTCCAGTTCTGGGCCCCCAGGGAAGGACATTGAGATGCTTGAACACACCCAGAGAAGGGCAACAAGGCTGATGAAGGGTCTGGGATAGAAGGCATATAAAGAGTGACTGGGAACTGGGCTTATTTAGCCTGGAGAAAAGGAGGCTCAGGAGTGACCTTATCACTCTCCACAACTGCCTGAAGGGAGGCTATAGCCAGGTGGAGGTCCATCTTTTCTCCCAGGCAACCAGTGACAGGACAAGAGGACACAGTCTCAAGCTGCATCAGGGGAAGTTTAGGCAAGGGATTAGGAAAATATTTTTCACAGAAAGAGTGATTGGGCCCTGGAATAGGCTGTCCAGGAAGGTGGTGGAGTCACTGTCCCTGGAAGTGTTTAAAAAAAGACTGGATGTGGCACTTAATGCCATGTTCTAGTTGACAGTGTGCTGTTAGGTCTTAGGTTGGACTCAATGATCCCAAATTTCTTTTCCAAAGTAGTTAATTCTGTAATTTGTGAAATAAATGGGAAGACCTGGAAGTTCTGATCAGGCATGTGATTTTTTACTGTCTGGAAATTCTCAAAATCTTAGATAAGAATCTCTTCATAGATAGCCAGTATCAGTCTATTATTTTTAGTAGAAGATGCTGTCATTTGTCTTTTTAAGGTTTTCTCACTATTTTGTATTAAAATAGAAAACTAAACATAGCATAGCCTCAAATTGGAATACTGTTACGAAAAGAGTCTGTTTCTTCATGACAAAACAATTCCAATTCTATATACACCCAATGATAAGAATGATTTGAGTTGAAAGGGACTTTCTAAAGATCATACTGTCCAACCCCCCTGGCAGCGGGGCAGAGACATCTCTCACTGGACCAGGTTGATCAAAGCCCCATTCAACCCTACCATGAATGTTTCCAGAGATGGGGCATGGGCCATGGGGCATCCACAACTGTTCTGGAAGGCTTCTTCCAAGGTCTTGTCACCTTTATGCACAGAATTTCTTCCTTATACCTAAATCTACCCTCTTTCCATTTAAAACCATTACCCCTTGTCCTGTCACTGCAGACTCTGGTATAAACTCTTTTTCCATCATTCCTATAAACCCCTTTTAAGTATTGAAAGACTGCAATAAGGTCTTCCCAATCCTTCTTTTTTTCCAGACTGAACCTAGAAGGAACCTAAGAAAATCTGCCCTGTGCAATAGACTGGTTTGAATGATGTTTTTTTTGGTTTTTTTTTGGTTTGTTTGTTTGTTTTTTGGTTTGGTTTGTTTGTTTTTTTTTTTTTTTTTGTTAATTTGTTTAAATGTTGCTAACAGTTTGACAAAATACTGTGAACATCCCCACTCTTTTATTCCTTCAGGGATTAAATGTAGTAGTCAAAAAGTAATCAGTAAATATAAGTGAGTTTATTATTCTTCCCTGATGGTTAGCATACCTCTAGGTATTATGATAAAGGTTTTATGATAAATATTGACTGAAAACTTGTAGTGACTGTGTGAGTCCTTTGATGACCACTAAACTGATGTGAAAAAGATAATTTTTGGGGGATAGATGATTCTCAGAAAGTCAAATCTGGGTAGTGGTAGCACTCCACAGAAATAAGGTGAAGGGTAGGCAGCAGGGTGGAAAGGAAAGAAAGTAGGCCATTCAGGGGACCTGATATTGAAGCAGATGGTGTAGGGTCTCATACTCTGTGCAGTCACTCAAAATACTAGGTACAAATTTCCTGAAAGTAGGTGAAGTAATATACCTGCTCTCTATAAGGAATTGGAAATTCTTAGATTTCCTATGTTCAGTGGTAGGCAAGTTCAGTTTGCTTTCTCATCACAGACAAAGGTCTACAGTAAGTGTCACCTCATGGCTGAGACTTGTGCTACTAAATGCAAATTCCATACTATGGCACTTCCTTTAGTTTGTTTTTAGCAGCATATCTGAGCAAAAGGTAAAGATAACACATCACTTCTGGCAAAGAAAGGTGGCTGCGTGTCTCAGATGTAACCTGCTATTTGTGACTAAGTACATGAAACTGAATTCGTTTTGTTTGCCTGACAATGTGATATGGTCCATGTGTTATGTATTTCTGAATTCCACACTTTGAATTGGTCAAGCATACAAAATACAAGTAAATGTCTTTTTCCAAGGCACTGCTATATAGGTGTATATATATACATATAATGTCAAAATTCTCTAATCTAAGAAATTGTTTCAGTTCAGTTCAGCCTAAAACAAATGTAATGATAAAATATGGTTGAAAGTAATGTGGAGAAATGATTACTGTTTTGAAAAATTAAACATTTGAAGTGAATTGTTGTTCCCTTCTTTCAAATGTAGGCTTAAGTATTCAAAAGGCACAAACTTTACATTTAATAGTTTAAATATTTTTTTGATTCTTATTAGCTTTAATAAAAAAAAAAAAGTTCAGGACAGAATTTAACAAGAAAATTTTCTGCAAAATTATCCTAAAATTAAGACACTATGGAAAACATTTCTTCTAGAGCTGTCATTTCTGAAGAGAAGCCTCATTTATGTGAAGTTTGGAACCTATCTGAAGTGATTTTGGTATGATCTAAAGTGCTGCAGATGCTGTATGTGCTTCAGTAAATAAGATGCAAAACACTGATTAAGATTGTTTCAGTTATTTAAATTCTTTTTCTATGTTGATTGTCAATGTGTTATAATCCCTTTTGTAATTTATGATGAGACATTTTCAATCATATCCTTTTTTGAGGTCAGAGAAAATTTGGCAAGGGAATGTCTAGATTTTTAGTTTCTGTTAATAGAAAAATCTACTTTGAAAGGGTCACATAAATCCATGAGGTGTAAAAGATCACTGATTTATTTTATTTTATGTAATGAAAACACATCTGTGGAAACAGCAAATTAAGTCATGATGAGGCCAAGCACCCTGAGGAATCAGAGAGAAGGATGGTTATTAAGCAAGGAGCAGTTAGGAAGCAATCATGCTGCCCTCTCTTTCTGTCCATATGAGGCATTTCAGCCTGGCTCTGGAGGGACCGCCTCATCCCAGTGGCTGAAATAACCACCAGCACACTGATGCCACTTCTGTTTAAAAATCAAAATCAGGTGAATCTTTTCAGTGCAGACTGGCACACTTTTATGGAGTCTTAAATTTACATCTTTTCTTGTGCTGCTCTTGAACATCCACTGACAAAATAGCTTTTTGCTTCTAAATGAAACCTTTTAAGAATGACAAAATAATCAGGCTTTTGATCCCAACATATGATCCTACCCACCTCAGGCAGCCAAGCTTACAATTTTACTTCCAAATATGATCCAAGAAAAAAAAAAAAATTAATTCTGAGATATGTTGATGTTCCCTGGCATACACTGTCTGTCTAATCATCTTCCAACAGAGGCAAACAGCTCATAACTCTGGTTTACCTGGATACCTAAATGCAGAAAGAACTGTCCTGCCAAAGCTTTGCAGTGTAGATAGGCTATACCAGGAAATATGGCTAAGGCATTCTTAGAAAAAGACCCAGTTAGCTCACAACAGGAGAAATTTATGTCTCCAAAATAAGTAGAAAGTATATTATTTAGTTTTTCAGGTGTTTCAAATATATTTACTGGACTAGCCTTGATATTTTTGAGCATTTATTTGCTAAATTTAGCTCTGCGAAAGTTAATTTTACAATATGTATTTTGTTGCATCTCCCTTTTTAAATTTAAAATGCAGCAGAAAACTCCACAGTGGACTTTATTTTTTCTCTCACTCCCAGACATCAAATTCCTGAAGCACCTAAACACTGGTTTATTTTTAATATGACACTTGACGCTTTTACTCATCTCACAGATACATGCTGATACATAGGACTTTAAAGCCAAAAGATTATATTTGTCTGAGCTGGATCCTCATTAGTTTCAAAGAAACTTGCTTTAGGCCAGGAAATTTGTACTGAATTCACCAGCTGATCATCTGGTCTATAACTCGAGAGCGTTGGATTTATAAATAAAAAAAAATCATTCAAAAGAGACCATACAGACTTGATTTTTCTATAACATTTTAAAGCAGGATAAATAAGGCTGAAGTTAATGGGGTGAGCACTGCTGTACAACTGATGGCAGAAGATTACAGGAACATGAGCTGTTATTTCCCTTCATTTGACCCATCTTCTTCCATTTCATCAGGCACTACAGGAAGGACACACTGGAGCTGGTAATACTGATGTGTCATGCCAACAATCTGGAGTGCTGCCTAAGCTGGCTAAGGTTTAATGTCATCTGCAGCTCTTAAGGATGCACTTCCACAGCAGGAAGACAGGGCATTGCTATTTGAGAGTGAAGAAATTAGCAACAAAATTGCTAAGATTGGAGTTATTATGAGAGGAAATGTGTGTCTAGGCACTAAAACTAAAATATAAAACAAGGGTTAAAGGGGTGACAAGGTTAAAACCCCTGTATTGAAAACGTAGGACGTTGTTTTTAAAACACTATTTCCAGCAGTAAAATTAAGAAATGCATTATGTTAAGACTAAAAGTCTTGAAGTTGGAAAAAATCAAAGCACCGCTCACTGTCAGCAAAGATCCTTTGTTATAATACAATGAAGATGGCAGCAAGATTGCGTTTTATCACATATACCAGCTCTTTTTATATTAGTTGCTCAGAAGAACAAACTGCAAACATATTTCAAGGACACATGTAATAACACACAACCCCCCCCCCAAAAAAAAAAACCCAAAAAACAACCAAAACCAAAAAAACCCAAACACATTAAAAAAAAAAAAAAAAAACAAAACAAACACCTAACCAAAAAACCCAGACAGCAGGCAAGAAATGTGGCCTAAGATCTATGCAGACTGAAGAAAGCAAGATTTTGACCTAAATTGCAATCCTGATATCTGATAACTACTACAGGTTTTAGAGTTTGTCACTGGCAGTCAAGAAGACCCAGAGCTGTTGCAAGGCTCCACTGTCTCTTCTCTTGTGCAGCACAGAAATGATCCTGGCCAGGCCAGCTAGATACACATCTTGTTGGCAAAAATCTTAACATATCCAATGCTCTTTAATATGCTTTTATCATGGTCCTAATGGTAGACCACTGAAGTCAATAAAAAGTTAATTTTTTTTCTTTAGTTAAAGAAAAGAAAAAAAAAAAAAGAAATTATGACATTGATTTTTGTATTTCAATTTTGCCCTAGAAACGGAACACCCACATTAATGTTTCAGGGCAGATCAGGAACATACTTTTGAAGCAAATCCTCTGACGTATTAATTTATTTCTTTCATATCGCAAAGTACTGTCAGAATACAAAAACTTGGTAGAGAAGTTGAACCAGAATATGCTCTCAGAGCTTACTGTTACTCACGTAACGACTGTTTTCCATCTGCTAATGGGCACTTCTCATGAGAACAAACTACACCTAGTTCCAAGTAAAAATCATTTCTACTGCAGTCATTGGCACCCCAGAAGGAGCTGCAACTACCTTTATAGTTAACATTGCTACTTAAGCAGCCTTTCCCTTCTCTGATGTGTTCTGGTTTCTCCACTATGACTCCTTTGCCCTCAGCTTGTAGGCAAGTCAGAATTTACACTCGTTTTCTCCATACTGAGTTCTGTAATGATCCTTGTCTGTCAGGTTTTTTTTGCATTTTAATTTTTGTTTTGGGTTTCTTTTTTTTTGTGTCCCTCTCAATCTTTCCTACAGTAAAAACCCTGCTGCATTAACAGCCTGGTTCTAGAACCAGGCTTATTCTGCCAGAATCTTCCCAGCTTTCTGACAGGGATGGCAGGTGGGCGAGGACCACACTAGTGAGGGAACCCCTGCAAAACCCATTTGCAGAGGCTCAGCCAAGCTCCCCCTGCTCAAAGCTGGCCCTGGGCCTAGGCTCAAGGGCAGCCCTTACTCACCTTAAGGCTTTTAAACTTATGCTACACTAATTTAAAACCTCACAGTGTTTTCCTGCATTAAGACCAGGTTCCATGATTACAAACGAAAGGGTTTGGCGCTTTTTTTTTTGTTTTTTTTGTTTATTTGTGTTTTTGGTTTTTTTTTGTGTTGTTGTTTTGTTTTGTGTTGTTGTTTTGTTTTGTTTTGTTTTGTTTTGTTTTTTATTTTTTTTGGGCGGAGGAGTTGAAGCGGGGGAAAGTGTAATTATGTTTGACCTAGAATTCATTTTCATCTGTCACAGCCCGCATCTCTGCCTGGCGGCACTTTATTCCCAGGGAGACAGAACTAACCAGTGCCGCTAGAAGAAGCCACCTCTGACACAAGCCCCGGGCCCGCCAAGGGCTGCACCGGTCCCCTGGCAGCGGGCTGGACCGAAGGCACCCGGTGCCCGGTGCCCGGTGCCGGGAGAGGCGCTGAGCCGCCCTGCGCTGGTTCCAGCCCTGCAGGGAGCTCCCTATCCCCGTCAGGGGCTGCCTCCGTCAGGGGCAGGGCAGCGGGTGCGCAGCGAGGAGGACGCGAGGAAATGGGAGAGGGGTGCCTTAGGCGCGGGCAGGCACGGCTGGAGCTGAGCCAGGCAGAGGAGCGGGGAGATGCGGCACTGCAGAGGGGGGACAGAGCGAGGGGCACAGACGCTCCGCGCACCGACACCTTTTGCGGCACCTCCCGCCCTCGCCCCACCGATGGGTTGGAGGCAGGGAGGGAGAACAGGGAGACGATTGAAGTGGAGCCTCAGGAAGGAAGAGGAAAGGTGTTTCCCACTGTTTGTTTTTCTCAGTAGCAGAGTCGCGAATAAAACGTTTATGTTACTCGGCAGTAGGTTAAAGCGGTGAAAGCTCTGGACCCGAGGGAGTTTGCCCGCGGCAGTGGGCCGTGCCCGTCGTGGGAAGGGCCGACTGCCAAGCTCGGAAGCACCAGCCCGGGGGCTGAGAGATCCCGCGGGGCCGGGGCCGGGGAGCACCGCGTGCCCCCGCTGCCATCCGCCCTGGACACCCCGCAGCTGCAGGGCAGCCGGCGCCTCGGGGGCAGGAGCTGAGGGCTGATCGCTACCGGTGTCTGACAAGCCTTGTAAACTTCTGCGCTTGGCAGACACCAAGGGGAAGGTTGTGAGGCAAGCTTACTCAAATTGCGGTAATCTTAACCCAAACAGGGTCATCTCCAGGGGTGACGGGTGGACGTGTGCTCTGAGTGCCTGCACACTGAAAAAAATCTATCCCTGTCGTCTGGGAGGAAAGCTTGAGTTTACAGTTCAAGGATATTAAAGTTGTGATCATGCTTAGTTTATAAAAGGGTGTGTATTCAAACAGGAATATTTCAAGAGAAAGTGGAGGAGAAAGCTGAGGCGATCTGGAAAGAGCCATGGTTGGAGATGCTGCTGGAGAAGTGCTCTCTGCCAGAGGATATTTGGCTCTGCAGCCTGTGAGTGGGTTGCCCAAACTGGGGCAGACACAGACAACCCCACAAATCTGTCGCCCACAGACAGCTCATTCTCACAATTTTATTATTTATTTTTAAACTGATTTTGCGCACTTTTTCTCACTAGTATTTTGGGGGCTTTTAAAAAAATTTCTTTTACTGAAAATAAATCTAGTGTGTGATGAAGACTTTCTTGTATTTAGCAAAATTCTGTTTTCCCTGTTCTATTTGGGGGAACCAGTAGAAGAGTTACCAAAGTGTGAATACAAAATACTCACTGGCCTACTTTAGGAAAAGCATATTCTCACCTGCTAATCATAACTCTTGAGGAGGAAACCTTTCCTGTAAATGTAGTCAGAAAAATCAACTTTATATACTTGTATTTATGTCCTGAAGAGATCTTCTTCTTATGTGTCTTCTGAGCGCCCTGTCTAGCTTAGTGACAGAAACACATTTATCTTGTCAGTACTGCCGCCGATCAATATAGTTGCAAATGGCCAAGCTGTGCTCTGTTTTATCTTGTCTATCATCAGCAGAATTTCCAGATTAATTCCCACACAAGAGTCTTTTCTCTCGGAGTTGATATCTCAAACAGAAGCAAGGAAGAAAAAAAAAAAAGTTTGATTTTGAGATCTTGGTTCTTGATCTGGAAACTTTGAAAAATCATTCCTGGGATAGGAAAATGAATGAATGAGCTGTGTTTGTAGTTAAAGAATCAAAAGGGGCTGCACAAGGAAGAACAGAGGCTGTATCTCATTCAGTTCTGTGTACAATGAGAATACACAAAGCTGTACAGTTAATTTTTCAGTGTCCTGATTCAACTGAGTAAAATAGGTGACAGCTGGGGTTGTATGTTGAGAAGTTTGTTTTTCATAGGAGTAAATGAATGTTTTCCAAATATTGTTTAGGTCATAGTTAATTAGGGTATAGTTAATTTACTAACTTAAATACCTTTGGTACTCAGGAATCTTAATATGTTAGGAATCTCAATATATGATTTTATGGCTAGCCAGAAATTTCTGTATTAAATAAGCTGCAATCATTAGACAGAAAAAAATTATATACTCATTAAAAATGGAAATGATGCCATCAGATTCAGGTATTTCTAACAGAATTCAAGGGTGGAATTTTCAAATGATTATTCCTCAGATTTACTTAGAGCCTGCCTTAATCTGTAAGTGGCTGCTGATTTTTCATGATGTCCTTTACACTTACCATTGCCAACATGGTTTACTGTCAAGTACAAAGTATTCTTTTACTCGTAGATATTGTAATCTTGAAAGACAGTAGGAGTAATGTTGTAGCTATCTTGACTTTAGAGAGGCAAAAGTGGGTAATATGGGTGTGCCAAGTGAATGAGTTGTGAAATAGCTAATAGCTGCACTCCTGAAGAGACAATAATCCTTTCTGGTTTATATGCATTCCACTTAACACACTACTGAAGACTTAATTTTTTTTTTTTTTAATTTTTTTTTTTAAAGTTACTTGAGCAAATGGGTTACTTTCTGCAGAAAAAGGAAGGAATGCTTTGGTTATCTAAATTAAAATTTTTGCTCAAAGATTGATTATAAGGGAATGAAGTCAAAAAGATGCGGAAGAAAGGGTTGATAAAGGTTTACTAGGTTATAACTGAAAAAGGCTGGAGGGAGGTCTTCATGTAGTAAGTCAGGTGTTAATTTGCAGATCAAAAGAATTTGTGTCTTCCTACTCTAATTTATTAACGTGGTGAAGTGAAAGTTTCCATCTTACAGTCTGTTGCTTACCAGGTTCTGTATGGACTGCTGCCATGCTGTGTCTTTTGAAAAGGAGATGTACACAATATAGAGCCTGTTTGTGTAACAATAAGAGAGGTATCAGCAAAGTGCTTGGCTTTGTAATAATGTCTCTTTTAGGTCTCTCTAGCCAGACATTGCTTAGGGATTGACTTCCCATGTGTGTTCTGTAAAACACTTTCTTTTTTGCATGTTTTGAGTGAAAGTTTTTTCTGTTTTTTAATAAGAATGAAAAGGGGGTGATTAACTGTACTGGTTCAGTTGTCTTCTTTATCATGAGATGGTGAAAAGGGCAGCATGGAGGAGAAGGTGTTTAATTCTGATTTTCAGTAAAATATTAATATTGATATAAAAGCCATAGACTGCTTTTAAAAACCCAAATGAACAAATGAGAGACAGAAAATGAAGAGAATAAGTTAAAGCCTGAAGAAAAAGAAATCTTGATGAAAATTAGTAGATGAAATTGTAGATGAGAATGCAACATGCTTAAGACTTCCTAAACTCTCACCTGAGTCAGATAGCTTGTCTCAACAGAGCTGAGGGTTTGTGAATGAACAGAGCCAATATAAAACAAGTCAACATTTTTCAGCTCAACAAATTGAGTCTTAAATGAAGTAAGTTTAAATACTTTCACTTCAGATGGCAATATACAAATGTCACAAAGTATTTTCTGTTCAGGATCTGGATAGAGTCTGTGGAGTTCCAAGAATTGCATTGTGTCTGCAGACAGAATTGTATCCCCACTTACCTGCATGACTGCCACTCTATAACAGATGAACATGAAAAAGTAGTATTTTGCATTTTTGAAAAAGCAATAGCAGATTTCAATGCATAGTAACAAATGAACCAACTCAAATACACCTCATCTTTCCTTACCCAGAAGAAAAGCATGACAGTTATATTTACCTTGCAAAATACTGTATGTTTCTCTTGGAAAGAAATATTCATTCAGGTTTAAATTCTGAGATGTTATTTACATAATCCCCTTCCTGGCCCCAAATATATTTCTAACCAAAACAAACCACCGTTCAACTAAGTTTGTCAGAATATAATTCAGGCTGTCAATATGTAGTATATTATTTTCTGCTTCCTGGGTTCTGGCCTTTATGCTGAGTAGGCCAGAACTACATAGATATTTGAGTATTTTCTTGAAATCAATGTATTTAATATAACAAACTAAACTATATGATGTCCATTTTAATTCTTGTAAAACAAAATTTTATGTATGCAATCAAGGGAAATTTCATATATTTAAAATCCTAATTCCACAGTTCTACCTAACTGTGAATTCAAAAAGTTGGGTGTTCCTTTCAAAGTTCAAGATGTTCATGCCTCTGTCATCTTTGGAGTTTAACTTATAAGCTTCCAGCAAACAAACCATGATGTGTAAAACATTAATGAAAATTCATGCCTGCTCTAGGGATGTACTTGAACATTCTATTTAATCAAAATGTATTTTATAATATACTTTATTTTTTGTAAGATATTATTTTGAAAGGAGGAAATGAAAATATTAAAAACATTTAAAATTTTTCTAATCCAATGTTTAGGTTTTTATTTTAAATTTATTTTCCACTTTGAAATATATATTTTTATATAAAAATCCATGCAGAAGAATTAATTCAGGAAAAAAGTAAGAGTGCAACAGTAGAAGTTCAAGAAGACAGCTTTAGGTCAAACTGAACTACAGTGAAATGCTTTCTTCGGTTCGTTTCCCTGCAATGCAAATACAGTATAAAATTTGGTGTTCATAAAAAATTGTTCTAGTGAGAAGTTTAGCAAAAAAGATCAGGCTTTTTGCAAGGAAATTTATTTAATTTAAACAGGGTCCATTTTACCTGACAGTTTCCATCCAGAGGTGTAATACCTAGTGTTAGGTAGTCATTGGTATTGCCTCCACAACCCACAAAAAGAGATGACATTCCTCAGATGAATAATCTCTATCCTTAAGTCTCCTTTTTGTACAATTTATCCAAAAATTTGTGTACTTTGATGTATGAGAAAAATCATAGGAACTGTTCAAAAGTAATCTGCAAATTTTAAATACATAAACTGTTTGTAAATGCAAATTTATTGTCCAAATCAATATCCTTATCCTAAAGTATATTAAAAAATCAAGCAACAGAGCTGAGTAACAATGGTTATCAAGGTGTAGGATTAGCTTGCAATTTATTCTTGTGTGATCTGTAACTATCTATTGTAGTGACTTGGTTTTGAACATCATTTGAAATTTTTCCATTATATAATAGTACAAGGAGAATTGGGTCTGAATTACACTAAAAATTAGCATTGGTTTGCTAATTGCTATACACACAGGACTCAATTGCTATGCTTCAGTCCACATGTGTAAAGGAATGTCTATAACCAGTATTTCAGGGTGAAACTCTAACAAGCCTACAGGGATATCAGTATTGTGGGGATTCCTCACCTGTTTGGGGGTTTCAGACTTTCTCTAATCAGTTTTAAACATACAAACAGGTACTTCTGAGTTATTTCTGCAAATAATCATAAGTGCCTCAGTCTGAAAACAGCATTTCTTAACTAATCTTTATTTCTAAATTGGCATTTATCAATTCCCTCTCTTCTATTTGTTCATTTCATTAGAAAAAAGGTTCATAGTCATTAGAAAAGGGGACAAAATATCTTGCTGAATTTTAAGAAAGGCAATTATAAACCCAAACATTTTTATTCTCTCAGTTGTCTCATTTTCCTATTGGCTTAAAATGAATTCTACAACTTCTACTACAGTCCGTCTAAAGTGTACCATTCATTTTTTTTTCAGGTCAGTATTCACACTGAGTAGGAACTTTGAAACAGTACCAGTGATTATGTAGCCAAACACTTAAATTTTTCCTGAAGTTATTTGTTTTGGGACAAATGGTGATATATATGGTGGCATATATAGTAGTATGGTGGATACCATAATATTGGATGTGCACTGTTGGATCAAAGTATTCCATTCTCTGGCAATTTTGTAGCCAAAACAAAACTACAAGTAAATTGAACATAGTTTCTCAGACAATTCTATCATATTGGGGTTTTTTTTAATTATACCCAACAGTGATTATTGGTTTCAATACTTTCTATTCAACAAATTGTATTCTGAGTTAAAGATGCTAGTAAGTCTGATTAACAGCAAAAACAGAGCTAAATTGTGAGCATTAGAATTACAGATGCTCTCATTTGCACATAATCTTTGCAATACTAGCCACACTAAGTTTCGTGGTAATGAACCACACTAAACCAATCTTTCAGAAATTACTTTATAGGCTGATAGCAAGGTCAGAAGGTAAATGGGCAGTGGTCTGAAAAACAGGGAGCCAAAGTGTTCCTGTTCATCATTGTAGGGGGAATGTTTTCTACCAAATAAAACAGTTTGTGGGACATATGGAACATTACAAAGCATTTGCGATAAGTGTATCATAAAGTAAATTCTTTGTTCAATAATTTTTTTTTAATTTGAAAACTGGATAGTCTTTAATCATATAATGGATCATAATGGATCAAAATGAAACTCAACAGCCTATATATTTGAAATATATTCTGCTTGGACAATTGATAAAATTTAGATAATATTATTTTTCATCTTGATTTGGAATAAAAGCAAATGAAATCTTACGCAGTAGGAAAGTATTTCCTACCCACCTATACTGAAAAAATATTTATGGTCTGGTAGAAAAAGTGCTACTTGAAACCTACAGCTTTAGCAAGGACAGTACTAGTTCAATGAAAAATTGGGCAACTCTATCCTGACATTACAGCTGCTGATAATGTGCAGAATGGAAGCCTTGGTCAGTAGTTGCTGCAAGAAAGATGTGAGAAGGGACGACAGTGGGAAAATTATTTCTTGACTGGTAACTCCTATGGCACATACATTCCTGCTGCATAAGGAGATTGCTCTCTACCTATGAACATCCAGTATTGTTTTCCGCTCTTTTGTCCAAAGGTAATTTTTAATTACCCATTTATGATGAGAGGGAAGTGAGCCCTAATCTGTATTTCCAAATTCTGCTGATCCTACAGCTAAAGTATCTGCAACAAATTTCTGCAGCTTGCAGTAATGCTGGTAAAGTTAATGGTCACTTAGGCAAAATAGAGCATTGATTGCAGAAATGTAAGTGCTTCAGAGAAATGTGTCTTCATGAAATTAAGCCACATGTTAAGAAACTTGAAGTCAAATCACTTTGTAACAATGCAAAGAGAACCAAGCATTCTTGTTTATATTCAGTTATTGACAAGGAGTGATTGCTAATGTGTGAGGTATTTCTGAGTCTTCCAGTTGTTATTTGAATTTGCTGGCCCTTTGAGAAAAAAAAAACATTGGAGAAATGAAATAGTCCTATGTTGCCTGATTAATGCATGTTGAGCTTTCTTAAAATGTATTAAAAGTTCAGAGATGCTGCATTCAAGCCAGGAATTCAATAGCACAAATTTTTCCATGGCATGTGTCCAGTTTGATTTGAAATCAACCAAATTGGAATTGGAAATTCCAAATTTATGAAAAGGAGAAAAAGCATTATTTCAATAGAGTTTTCCAATTATAAGATATAGTGACTTTAAGTATTAGAAAAAAAATCTTGTATTTCAGGAAAAATTAAATTAATGAGGGTCCTTTTATTCTGCCTTCTGGGAACTTTTATTATCGTTGCCTTCTGTTTTCTCTCTCAAATTCCTTTTTTTTTTTTCTTTTAACAAAATATCTACCTATCATGCTGTATATGTGATAAATAAATTTTAACTTTTCTCAGAGCAAAGATTTGAGAAGGAAAAGACAGTTATCAATTGGTTCTCAATAATTTTACTCCAGTTTCAAATTGACAGTTTAGTATACCATCTTTTCAAAAATTTTCCTTCATACAGTGCAGCCTCAGAAGTTGCAGCAGCATTGCAGGTACATTCTGTCTGGCCAGTACTCTCTGCCTTTTCATTATTCTTTGACTCTGTCTTGACATTATCTTTTGCTATCTCTGCTTAATATAGTCTTTAAATTATATTCTACTTGGGCTCTTTTTCATCCTCCTTCCACCTTTTTTTGTTGATATTTATCTGATTATCTTCCTTATATTAATTTTTTTTGTGAATATTTCTGTTGTACCTTGTTAAAGATCTTTAGAAACCTTAAGTATTTCCTTCCACTTTCCCCCATTTTTTAATTCCAAGAAATCTTAGGTAAATTTGTTATCTACTCTTACTATTATTTATTCTGTTTTTTTCTGCTCTCTTCTCGATATGTTTACCAAAGTACACATTGGCTCCCGCTGTTATTAGTTCTTCTATTAATTTATAAAACAAAATTATTGCATAAGATTTAAATACATGTATTTGTCAAAAACAACAGAACACAACTTTGCTCCTTATAAACTTTGTTTAAAGCAAAACGGAAGTTTCATTTTTTTGGTAGTCACATAATGAAAAGAAATATAAACAAGGGAAACTTCTTCATTATTCTTCTTTATAACTATGTTGTGTACTGCATTTTATATTGCCCTTAATATTACCCTATGATAAAGAAGAAAAAGGAATACTGACATATAAAATAGGGTTATTTTCCTTTTGTCAAATCATAATGTGCTTCAAAGCACCTTTTTTCCCCCTCTGGTATAGTTTGAGTTGTCTATTATCTGGAGTTCTGCCTCTTTTCTGGACATAAACAAATGCATCTACTGTTCAAAAGTCAAGTTTTGAAGTTCATCCTGCTGACTGATGTATAAAGCCTTTCATCCTGGTAGTCTCTGCTCTTGTCTAATGCTTATACTCCTTCATTATTTAAAAGCTGTTGCTTTTATATACCAGCATTTTGGCTCTTTAATAAGATGAGAATTTCTGCAGTAGCAGCATGATGCTCCTTTCTGAATTCCTTTCAACTTATCTATACACTCCTAAGAAGTGTGCCTACATTGTTTTAGGTGCAATTTGGTATTCAGATCTCAAAGAGTGATTTTTGTCATGCTATAAAATCATAGGACTATAGAGCCACAAAATCATTAAGGTTGGAAAAGACCTCCAAGATCATCAAGTCCTACCTTTGACACCATCACCTTTTTAAGTAAACTACAGCACTGTGTCAGATCAGTCATTCCTTGAGCCAGGATGGTGACCCCACCACTACGCTGCTCAGTCCATGTCAATGTTTGAAAACATTTTCCATGAAGAAATTCTTCCTGTTGCTCAAAGTGAACCTCCCCTGGACCAGCTTGGGGCCATCTCCTATTATCCTGTTGCTGGTTTCCTAGGAGCAGAGGGTGACCTTCAAATAGCTACAGCCTTCTTTCAGGTAGAGTTGTAGAGAGCAATAATGTCTCCCCCGAGTCTCCATTCCTCCAGGCTGAACACCAGCAGCTCCCTAAGCCACTCCTCATAGGACTTACTCTCTAGACCGTTCACATGCTCCATTGTCCTTCTCTGGGCTCTCTCCAACACCTCAGTGTTTTCCTTGTAGTGAGGGGCTCAGAACTGGACACAGGATTTGAGGTGTGGCCTCAGCAGTGCTGGGTGACAATCTCTTCTCTAGTCCGGCTGGCCATGATATTGATACAAGCCAGGATGTCATTGGGCTTCTTGATCACCTGGGCACATGCTGGCTCATGGTCAGCTGGCTGGCTGCCAACCAGCACCCCCAGGTCCTTTTCTACTGGGCAGCTTTCCAACCTGTACTGCTGCATGGGGTTGCTGTGACACAAGGGCAGGATCCAGCACCTGGGCTTGCTGATCTTCATACCATTGGTCTCAGCCCACTAATCCAGTCTGTCCCTCTGCAGAGCCTTCCTACCCCCCAGCAAATTAACACTCCTGCTCTACTTAATAAGGGTGCTGCTCTTCATCTCTTCATCCAGATCATGGATAAAGATATTAAACAGGACTGGATCCAATACTGAGCTCTGAAGAATGCTACCAGTGATTGGACAGCAAATGGATGTAGTACCATTCACTACCACACTCTGGACCCAGCCATCCAGCCAGTTTTTAACCCATCTGTCCCTTCAAACATTTCCCAAATCATATTGACTTTTTCTTGTTGCAAATTTGCTTTAGAAACATATAACTAATTTACTGTTCATCATGACTTGAAGTCCTTCCATCAGTGTTTATTTCTAGGTTGTTCTCTCACAAAATGTTATTACATATTGGTATTTTAGTTAATGCTACCTAAAACCAACATGCATATGTATGCAATGTGTTTAATTTCTTTAATCCACAAGTGCCATGACTGCAATCTTCTAAATGATTGCTTAAGTGTAAATTGTCATAGATGTGTTAGTTCCATGGAGGAACAAGAATATGAAAGGCTTGTAAAATGATATTTAACTTATTACTCTACTCAGCCTAGGGAAAGGTGGGATATTTGCTGGTGCTCCATTGTGACTGCACACTTTGAGGTGGAAAGTTTTGGGAAGACATATTCCCACATCCATCCTTTGTTATTCTACAGGCAGAGGACATAGGTGGAGGAACAGAGGGCAATGTGTGGAACTGCAGGAAAAGAGGAGGGATATTGAATGCTCATCACAAGAGACAAACTGTGACTGTCTCTTGTAATTTGTGACCAGATCTACTGCCTGAGTGATGAGGCTGAAGAGGGTGTGTGATTATCTGTGTCTCTCTTCAAACCACACTATAAAATTCTAGTCTTCTTCTTATCATTTTCCTACACTTCTTACATTATATACGTGTCCCTAAGCAATGGAGTTAAATACATGGCTCCTAAAGATTAATCTTCTCTCTATTCCTTTTTTATGATCACTACTAGGTTTGCTTTTTCTAATACTAATTATCTATGGCTTAAACAATTGTTAGTGGTTCAGGAGGTTTGTTAGTAGAGACCATAAATCCCTAGAATCTGTGTTCAGTCATTACTACCTACTAAATGTTCAAAGCTGTTTTATTCATTTTGTGTATCACTAACACTTCTTTCTCTTCAACCGGGCCTTAGGATGACATGTTCATAAAATTTATCTAATCCCACTCCTTATTTATTGAGGAACTAACTTTCACTTATTTTTCTTTGTCCACTTATCAGATCTGCATATATCTTCTTTAGTCTCTTGACCCTTACATTATAATATTTTTTTCAATTGCCTAACATCTTACATAACTTGTTTCCAAATATATTTATTTCAGCTACTATTTTTAAGCTTCTGAAATAGTGTCCTGATCAATCTATTACTGCTATAGCCTTTGGACATTGGAAGGAGTTACTACTAACCATCTCAATTATGTCACTTTGTGCTTAGAAAATACAGTATTTTATATTGGTTTGTTCAGGAAAAACATTGCTTAGTTTGTTAAATTGAAGCAGCTTGTGGCCAAAAAGTATTGAATGTCACTATTTTTCACAATTTCTATTAGTTCTTGAGATGGCTAGTTAAATCCTCTCCTTTCTGGATCATAAAACTGCCCTCTGTGATGATGCATGCTTGATTAGTTTTGCTTTTATTCAACAGCTGTATTGGTACTTAATGTCCCCCATGACAGGTATGGTTTTGGGAGTCATTTTGGTATCATTTTGAGAAATGATCCAGGAATCTTTTTGAGTCAGTCTTCATGCTGCCTTGCAGATTCTCAGTGTAGTTTCCCTTCATCCTCCTCTTCAGATAGTCTTGATCAAAGCACTTTGCTAACTTTTTATATATTTAATAATATTTTTTGTGCATTAATTAATCTGTATACATGTTAGTGTTGCAATTGATTTTAATTAGTTTAAGACAGTTTGCCAGTGGAAGTAGTGTAACTGTACCTAACTTGCTATGTGGGAAAAGCATCCAAGATACTGGATACTTTCCTATCTAAAAGGATGCAGGACCTCACGTGTCCATATACTCAGTAAATCTTGGTATTTTCATATAAATTGTTTCAAGTAATTATGTTGTTAACTTAGAGCTTCAGCAAAATATTTTGCCACTATTTTATTCACCACTTACACCTTCCCCCAACACTTTTTGTTCTAAAGTGGACATTATATACAGTGATTTTATCATGAAAGCTTTTCAGTATTACATTGTTAGGTTTCAGATATGATTCTATTCCCAAAAAAACACTCAGTGATTTTTTTTAATTGCTTGTATTGAAAGAACCTCTGTCTCCTCAGCTGGGATTAAAATGTAGATATGGAAGGACTAGGAAATATACTCCAATGAAATCAGTTGCTGTTCCAAAGATTCAACACTTCAGGGAACCAAGTCAGACAAAGAATGGGAGAACAGAAGGATTATTGTTGTATTTTATAGATAAGGAACTGAATAATAGAGAGATTAAGGTCAGAACAGAGGCTGTGGCAGGTCTGGAAACTAGTCCCAGCACACTTTCTTCATTACAAAACAGTTCTTCATTCTGAAAAATTTTATTTATTCTTCAGTCATCTTCTATGGAGCTGAAAGAGAAGCAGATCTGGATCAAGCTTGAGGTCCAGAATCACAATAACTTTGCTGTTCAATTTAGAGACTAACTCCAGGAAAGTGTCCCTGCTGAAGTCTCTGGATTCTCAGAAGTGCAGCTCTTATCAGCTGGTGATCTGGAGGCACGGGGATTTTGGTTCTGTGTAGTTTAATTCAGGTCACAGTAGTTTTTACTCATCTAATTCAAATTAATTTTAGTAAGTGTTAAATAAAAGCTACATTTTATTTACATTTTATTTTAAATTAATTTGCATTATTTAACAATTCATTTTTCTCCATCTTGTCTAATTTATAGATGTAAACATATCTTTAGGATGTTAATGTGCTATTCTTCTGGTATAAGTGGAAAGCTGATGATCCAAAAAGGTCCTACTTGTCATTGCTTATTTTTTAACAACCTGTGGATTCCAAGATCTGCTAATTTACACCAAATAATTTTTAGATTTGTCCTGGTCTCCTGTCACAGGGGACATTCACTGTACCAGAAGCTATGTTTTGCAGTTTCCTAATGGCTCTAAAAAGGAACAGTAAATGTCAACAGGCAAAAAGGCCAAAAATCAGGGACAACTGATGAGCCCTATGATGTCTTTTGGGGATTAGTCATAGCAGTTCTTGGTTCTTTCTTTCCACAGGCATTTTTGCAATAAATGGTATAAGATCTAATAGCAAGATAAATGTTAAAGGTTCTTCTGCCTAGTCAACAAATGAGTGAAAATTGAAGAAAATAGCCCCTGAATTAAAATCTCAGTACTTTTAAGAAGCAAGTCTTACTATTTATAGTTTTAATTATAGGAAAATTCTATATCTCCCACAGCTTATACAAAGAAGCATGAAACAAATTTAAAAAGAGACCTGCAAATGCATTTTGTTATCAAAATTGTGTTCTAAATTATGTATACTTTTTTTAGAAATAGATATTGCTAGTTCAGTCATTTATACTTTTTATCCATATTAAAACAAAACAGAACAAAGCACAAAGAGAAAGCTCTGCAATGTATTCACAACTCAATTATTTCATTAATAATAACCTCATAGTTCACATATTGCTTATTTATCTTATCACTTATTTCAGTAGTTATGTAGCTACCCTCCTTCCATAGCATAATATTTATAACTGATTCAGGAAAATGGAAGTATGTCTTGGACCTCATGCTGTTTTTTTCAGTTCTGCCTACAGATGCTGTTTGTGCAATAATTCCAGCTGATAGAGTTAAGCACTAAATTAAATTCTGAGTGTTTCAGGTTCTTAGATGGGCATTATATCTGCTTAATGTGAAATCATTTTATGAACTGTACCACAACCTTTGTCATCAGGTGACAATTTCCTGTCATTGCCCTTTGCATTCTTAAGAAAAAAGGTTTCCTCTACCTGTGTTCATATCTGTGGGAAGCTTCTCCATGAGATAGTTTTTTTTGCAGTAGTCTGCTTTGGTTGTTTTTGAATGCTATTGAAAATGAGAGACCCTACTCTTCAAGGTGCTCCTTTGAGCTATTCTTTTCTTATTATAAGCTGGCATATACCAGAGATTTCCCTGTGAATTTGGTCATGCTGAGAATGCCAATGCCCCCTACCCTCTGAAAACACCCTCTAAATCTGACTAAAAGAAGACTCTGAGTAATTTTTGAAGGAATCCATCCAATGAGTCATTGAATCTCAAATATTTTAAGTTGGAGGAGACATCCGGAACTTGTCTGTGCTGACCTCCTCAAAGCAGAACTAACCTTAAAGAGAGCCCTTCAGTTTCTTATGTGGTAACATCCATTGGTCCAAGAGCTCAATCTTTTTGTCTTTCTCTGTGTTCCTTCCCCATCAGGAAATCAAGTTTCTCACCACTGCTTATGTGAAATACCACAGAATCAAAGAATTACAGAAAGGTTTTGCTTTACAGAACTAAAGACAGTAGCTGGGCATGTTAAGAATAATTAGTGGCCCTGTATCTGATTTTTTTCTAGAGCCATGAAAGACAGGCTCTGTCTTTGCATGTTTTATAGCAAGCACCAAGCACCTTTTGGGAGAAAGAGATTTCAAACTAACTGCTGCTTTATTGATAACACAAATACTGTCATGGCAACTAATAGCACTTGTACAGACAAGCAACCCTTTGTAGACACTCAGCAATAGAACAAGAAAAACTGAAAACAGTATTACCCAAGTTTCAGGCAGTGGTCTTGCTAACAGTGAAGACTGAAAAAAGCACTGATCAGTTTGATGTTCAAAAGGTTTACGTCATCTGTCTGGACTTGTGTAAAGCATTTGGTACTGTCCTGCATGACATCTTTGTCTCTAAAGTGGACACACATGGATTTGATAGATGGGCCACTTTGTGGAAAAGGAATTGGATGGCTGCACTCAAGGAGTTCTGGTCAGCAGCTTGATGGCTGAGTAGAGACCAGTGAAGAGTGGTGTTGGGGTTGGTATTGGGGATATTGCTATTTAACATCTTCATGGGTGATATGGAGAGTGAGATTGAGTGCACCCTCAACAACTTTGCTGAAGACATGAACCTGCCTGGTGCCATTGACATGCTGGAGGCAAGGGATACCATCCAGAAGGACCTTCATAGGCTTGAGAGGTGAGTCAGTTCAAATCTCACAGAGGTCTAGTGCAAGGTCCTGCACCTTGGTCAAGGAAATCCCAAGCAAAAATAAAGGCTGGGCAGAGAGTGGATTAAGAACTATCCTGAGGAGAAGGACTTCTGAATATTGGTTAACAAGAAGCTCAAAATGACCCACTAGTGAGCACTGGCAGCCCAGCCCTGGGCTGCATAAAAAGTGTGGGCAGGATGTCAAGAGACAATATTCCCCCCTTCTACGTCAGTCAACTGAGACCCCACCTGGAATACTGCATCCAGCTCTGGACCCCAACAAAAAAGTGAGTGGACCTGGTAGAGTGAGTCCCGAGGAGGACCATGAAGATAGTCAGAGGGCTGGAACACATCTCTTATAAAGGCAGGCTGAGAGAATTTGACTTGTTCAGCCTGGAGAGAAGGTTCTAAGAGGACCTCAGAGCAGCCTCCCAGTACCTAAAGGAGGCTTGCAAGAAAGCCCATGAAGGGATTTTTTTACAATTGCCCATGGTGTAAGGATGAGGAGTAAAGGCTTCAAACACAATGAGAGTCTTTTTAGATTCGATATTAAGAAGAAATGCTTTATGATACACTGGCACAGGTTGCCCAGAGAATTTGTGAATGCCCCATCCCTGAAAGTGTTCAAGGCTAGGTTGTGTGTTCCTTTGAGCAACCTGGTCTAGTGAAAATTGCTTCTGCCTGTCTACCTGTCTGTTTTTCTGTCTATCTATTATCTATCTGCCTACCTTCTTACATACAGATGTATTTGGTGTATTGATGTGCAACATGTGTTACTGGCAAAATTCAGAAAATTAATTCTGTTAATTGGATATAATTGCTAAGTTTTTATTTTGAGTTATTTTGCCCTAAAATTGAGTATATAGCCTTTACATAAAAAGTGTGTTGCATAGTATGAGCATGCATTTAATTATATTCTGAGAAAGGAAGTATTTTCTCAGTATTGGATATAAGCATCTTTTTAAAACATTTTGATTTGCATATTCCATAGAATTTAGGATGCTGTGCATGTGCTTCCTCCCACTTTACATGCTTCCTATTTGTGCTCTGGAGCTCAAAAACAACAGGATTGCTCATGGAGAGATAAGGATCAGATGTGATCAGTGATCAGGGCTTAGAGTATGTGGCCTTCTACACAGCATCACTTCAAGGTACAGCTCTGTACCTGAAGGGCTGGCCATGGTGTGTGCCAGAGGTGAGTGAGTGGTTTTGAGTAGGACAGTGCCTCTAACTCACATATATTCCCATCAACACACTTGTTTAGCACAGGTTACAGGCTGTGAGCAGAATCCTTGCTCAAAAAACCATAGGAAGAAGTAAAATGCTTCTTTTAGGAAGGGTGATTCAGATATGTCAAATACTACATTAGTTTTGCTTCACCTAAAGTCGATTAGAGACTCTGTATGAAGCTTTTAAACCTCACTGATTTTTTTACACTGAATTAAGTACAGCTAAGTGCAATAGTTCCAGTCAGGATTTTCTGTCCTGAAGAGGTGATTGCACAATGCTTTGTGTATATTTTATCTGCTAGCATTCTGGATTTCTTAATGTATTATTTCTTTAATGTCATTCCTTTCCTATAGATGCACAATGGAAATACATTTCTAGATTTCTTGGAACTGACGTTATTCTGTCTGACATAAGCCTTTTGAGGAGGAATAATGGAAGACTGAATATTGTCCTTTTTTCTTTTTTTTTTTAATCTGAATGTTCTGAATGTTGCTGGCTAAAGGCAGATTTTCTGCTTTGACAATTCTATTTTCACTGATACCAAGTTTTTCCTTGTCTCCTGCTCTATGTATAAAAAAATTTTCACTGAGGTAATTTACTCTTTCTTCCGGGAGAGGACAGGATTTCTTCATATGTGTTCAAGAGTTAATATCTCACCAGGGAAGAGAACATATGTCAATGTAAAATCTCCCAATTTTAAAATCAAACTCATGATTTTGAGGGAAAATCTATGATTTGTGTACTTTTGTAAGTTTGGCAGCATCAGAGAACAGGCTTTTGGCACATTCAAAGTGATAACTAGTAGAAAAGAAGATAATTTAATCTGTAGTATCTGCTATCTCTATCTGTAGTATCCAGTGGTTTGATACCTGCAGTTTTCATTGAAATATACAATTACAATTATTTTCCTTTTTTTTTTTCTTTACAATGCCTAATTATAAACTTAAACAAGAGTTATAAATCTCTCAGATTTACTGACAGTAACATAGGTTCGCTTCTGCCTGTGTCTTGTGATTAGCTATTCAATCACTCTCGTAAATTCCTTTTTAAGTGTGCTCTATAGTTTTTAATTTCCTCTTCATAACTTCCTGTTATTTGCATTGGTTTGAGAGATTTGAATTTGAACATCATGACAAAATACTGGATTATATTTTCAGTGAATGAAGCGTAGATCAGTAAGAAAGGACAGTGTGCCTCTGAGTGACCTTGTTAGTTTTCCCATTCTGGAATCAGCCAAGGACCTGGCTTTTTATCAAAGCAGAAAAGAGTTGCATAATTCTTGTACACCCATATGCTTCAAAAGGAAACTATGCTTGTAACTCATGTTACAAGTTCCAAACATCAAACTAGTCTATGATGATCCCAGAATGATGCTTGCTCTGTTGTTACAATATAGAATAAATTGTACAGAATCAAGCCTCTCTTCTATGGTTTTAAGCAATATAGGAAAGTAAAACACATTGTGAAGCAGGACATCATCTTCCCTCTTATGGTTCAGTAGCAAAATTGTATTCAGTCTCTGGTGTCACACCTCCTAAAATCAAATAAGGCTGTGCACCAGTTCTTCACTCCCATAGACTAAGTCACAGAACTTGAAACAAGACTGTTTGAATTATGTAATTTAACTTGGAATAACTTATTTTCATTTTAAGGTAATCTCATTAACTAATAATATCATTTTTGCCTCTTACTTGTGCTCATTACTTAGCTTTTTTTCTGTGATATGTGGCCTTTACACACTGATTTGTCTTGATATTTTAAACAGAAATTTACTATCTTGCCTGTAAAAATTACTGCTCTTTTCTATTCAATTACGCTGCTGTGAATTAGAAACAACCAACAAAAAAACCCACTGACTTAATCAAAGTCAGTAGAATTAATCCTATAAAAGTGAGCTCAGAGGCATGCCCACTACTCTTTGTCAATTTAGCCCTTTTTCTCATTATAAAGCTTTTTATCAATAAAGATTTCTAGTTCAATTTTAATACAATTATTCATTGCTATTTGTGAGCTCTTGCAATGTCAGCCAACAGTTTGAAATTCATCTATTATTAGTAAATAATTAATTTTGAATATTTGTAGCTGATTATTCATTGTTTGCAGAGAGGAGTGGTAACCTGCCTCTCAGAGATCTAACTGGTCCTTGTTTTGCTAAATTACTTCTACTTTTGAAACAGGGAGATGACAAAGCAACTACTTTAGCTCATACATAAATACCTTTGCAAGTGTTTGAATTCACATGTTCAGTATGAAAAGCAAATCTCTCTACTAATCATACAGAATCAGAGAACCATAGAGAATAGAATTTATTAAATATATGCATGGTAGGAACACCATATACAGGTCCATAGATGCAGATGCAGATAGTTCAGAAAAGAATAGTCATCTTTTTTATTTCATATTTGGCCACTACTAGCATTTGATGCATTCATAATCCATTATGAAGGGAATTGGTCATTACTTTTGTTTGTGGAAGTAACACAACTAGCCTAGGTTGATTAGTGATTAGCACTGGAAGCTTTCCATATTTGTTAATGCAGGCTGGGTATTTGGTAATGGTTTTCCAAAACACACTAACACTTCATTTGTGGCAGCATGAAATTCTAACAATCTTGAATGCTTGACTGTGTAGCTCTGATAATGTTTTTTAATGTACATTGTTGCTGTGTAAGTACTTAGCCAATTTTCCCTTGAGCTAAGAAAGTAATTGTAAACTGCTACCATCCTGTCGACATCCATGTTCTTGGCTGGAATATCTTTAACCATCCTACAATTTTTTTTTTACTTCTTTTTGGTTACTTACAAATAGCAGTTTGTTTAAACTGTACTTTACAATACGTAAAATGTCTACTTCAGGTAAGTACAAAAAGATTTTTTTGAACTTCAAATGATCCCTAACTATAAAAAACATTTATCAATAAAACATTAGTTCTCCTGTGAGAGGTTTTATTACTTTGTAATGTCCATACTGCAACCCCAAAATTTTGTGTTGTAGTTTATGATGTTTCACTTTAGAATACCTTAATGAGGTAGTTTAAGAAAGAGATGAAATTATTATTGGACTTAGATGCAAAACTTGTCATCACAATGTGAATTAATCTTGTTAATAATATAGCTATTTCTAAAATATAGCTATAACTAATTAACTGGAACAGCAGTCAAATAAAGTGGATTCAGATGTCTAAAGACTGTCATGATAGATACTTCAGATTTTTGTGGTCATCCATGTACAGCCTTTTCTCTGCCTCCATGTGTATCAATATTAGAATGTGACAATATGAAGTAAATAAAAATGTTCCCTCAAGTTAGATAACAAAGAGAATTCTTAGGATGTAAAGTTTACTTACAGGCTTGTGGTGCAAAGATAATGCCCTTTAGTCTCTTGATATTCTCAAAGTAATTGTACTGTTATGCAATAAAAATTAAAGAACTGAATTTTATTTTATACTGCAACAGAAGTGGAATTTCATCAAATAGGAAAAATACAATTTAAAAAGTTGAATAAAAATGCAATCTATTTAATTTTAAAAATAAAATAAGTGTGATTGTTCTTTTTCAATGTTCAAATTGAGCTTTTACTTGTAAAGACCCCTGTGGTTTAAATAAACCAGTATGTGTATCCTAATAAAAATCCCATTAAATTAAATGGCTACTAGGCATATAGAGTGTCCTGTTGCAATTTCAAGAGACAGTTTGTTACACGACACCCTGCTATGTACCTTTTATTTTTTCAAAATAAAAGAGAAAAAGAAAAGGTTGCAAAGTGTGTTTATTTCTATGAAAAATATGTTTCCAGTGTACTAGAAAAAATTGATGTGTTGTGTGTTGGTTTTGTTGAGGATTTTGTGGGTTGTTTTGTCGAATGAAAGAGCTGGCTTATTCCATGTCTGGTACATTTATAGCACAACCTACAATAAATATATATAATCAGCAGAATCGATCAGTAATTTTCATCCTCTGAACTATTACTTGTTTCTTTTGGAAGGTGGCAATTCAAGAAGTAATTCAGTTTATATTGTATTAGATTAAACTGTTTTAGAGCACATACTGTACTTGTTTGCCAGCAAACATTATTTCTGAAATAGGGTACTGTTTTTCTTGCAAATGTTTCTCTTTCTTGCCTTTCTTCTCTTTAAAAAAACCCAAACCAAAACAAAAAACATACCAAACAAAACCTCTAAACCTGTGGATGCATTGAATACTTGTGAAAACAAATTACAAATATCACACTGAGATGAATTTAGTACCTATGGTTCTCAGCAGATATTCCCCTCCATCCTACCTTCCCAAGAAAGGCTTGTGATATTTTGTTGAAGTGCAAACCAAGAAATAGAATAGACTATCAAACTAATTTTGCTTTGTGGATTTTATCAGAAGTTAATATTTCCAGAAGTTGCTAAATCTCCTAGCTTACTTTCCCGTATCTCTTTCATACTAATGGAAATCAGAGTGATGAAATTTAAATTCCTTAAATTTGTCTCATATGTTCTGGTCCAGTCCTGTTTTACTGCTTGTTTCCTGGTTCATTACTTTACACCTGGCCAATCCCATTTAATCTTTACTTCTGAAAGATACATAGCCTTTCCAGGACTCTGCTTACCCAATGTCTAGTCTGTCAATTCCTTCTCATGGCTTCTCTTAAAATGAATTTCCAGCATTCTCATTAGTACCTCTATCATAACAAAGGCCTATATTCAAATTATGTTTAATGACAACATAAGGATATATATAAAAGACATATTTATTAAATGTAAAATTGAGATTTTCCCATGTAAAGACATAGACCCTCAGATCTTATTTTAGTCATTAGTCTCTTTTATTGATATAAAATATGGAGGGAGCAAAATGTCTACAATAACAAAATATAACCTAGCCTTGACATAGTATGTATGGTAACTCTTAAACCAATGTGTTTGTGCTATATACAAATGTTCGTAAAGAATTTTGCACTTGTCTTCTGAAATTAGAAAAAATCTAAAGAACTGACAAGTGTAAGAAGTGTCTAGATGTACCTTTCTGAAGAATGCAGTCATTATTGTAGATAGGTTTTCCTTTGTACTTTCCAGTTTAACATCTGTCAAGCTCTGCCTGCCTACCTGTGACGGTGAAACCTCTGTTGACTATTTAACTTGGCTATGCTGATTTTTTTTTCTGAAAACATAATTATCTTGACACTGTCCTCATTCCTTTAACCATAACCTTTAACGCTCTGTCCTCAAAAGTTTATGGCCCTGCTGTTTAAAGTATTCTCATGTAGTTGTTTGTCTTTACTACTATCCCAATTTCCCTTGTTTTTTAACAGGCAGATGCTAAACCAATCTAATGTATTCATGCAGAAGGCTTCCCCTAAAAGACATTAACAAAACAACAGTGACAATAGCTAATTGCTGCAAGTCCTTCTCATAGAACCTTTTCTTCTGCTTATATAATTTACACTCTTAGATTAAAACACCATCCTTGTGTTTCCAATGTTTATCAATTGCTAAATGGACATGAAATGGTCTTTAAATATTAAAAAAGTTTTATTTTCTGCCATTCTCTTTCCAGTTTTGAATGGCTTCTTGAAGTTTAAAGACCAATAGATGCAGCCCATCTTTATCTTAAAATATTTTCTTGAAGGACAGGACAGGTATTTACACAATCATACTTTCTCAAAGATTAAGTTTTGTGGGAGAATGGGTAGATCTTGGCTGTCTTAACATTCCTATAGACCCTTCGTGGGACAACTTCAGCCCACTAGCTAAAACACAAGGAATTTTTCTCTTAATTCAGAGTTGGCTGTGTGAAAAAGTTAATCTCTGAATTGAGATCTTAGAGGAAAATGAAATTATTTTGGCTGAAATATGAAATTATGTCAGCAACAGTTGGCTTAAAAAGTAAAAGCAAATAGCGTTCTTTTGAAAATCATTTATGTATACATAATAATTTTTTTCTGAGCACATGTCATGATTCTTAGGAGCCACTATGTCAAGAAGCATTAAAAAAGCAGTGCAACAAAAGTGTACAACTGCTCAAATTTTCCATGAAAAATCTTTTAGATGGGATTTCTAGCAGTTCCTATGGCATAGAGGAGGAGAAAAAGCACGTTAAAAGAGTGAGAGGCAAAAATGTCTTTCATGCTTTTATTTAGCCATTTAACATAAATATTTAAATTGTATGCAATTTTTGCTGTGTATATTTAAATAATACTGTGTTCTTACAGGCAACATTCTTGCCTCCTCCCCCCATGTAATTAAATGTGTAAGAGAAGTAACTGAAAGAAGGCAAAATTCAACCATCTGCATTTCTCAGCATTGTCATTTTTCAGGCGGAACTCACAGGTGCCTTCTAAACAAAGATGAATTAGAAGGCACAATGTTTTTTTCCTACTCATTTGTTTGTTAACTACCTCTGTGATAATAATATATTTGCATATTTAATTTCCTTCATTGTAAATGAGCACCTTTGAACAACTTCCTAATTTTTTATAGTATTCTTGTATTTTTCATTTTCATGCAGTCTATTTGCCTTTTCCCCCAAAGGACATATGAAAATGTCGTAATCCTATACATAGAACAGTTGTTTCCAAATACAGTATTAGAAGAGTAAGAAGGGAGTTCCTAATATGAAGCAGACATTAAAAAATGCACTTTAAAATTTTGCCTCAAGGTATATTTCCTTTCCTTTTTTTTTTTTCCTGTGTGCAAAATCTGAATAAACAGACTGTGTATGGACTTATTGAACTAATGTATAAGAACAAGAAAAATACCACTCACTCACAATTTTGTGTGAGGAAGGCAAGGGATGTACCACAGTAGACCTGGTAGTGCTGTCCAATCAGTAGTCACTACTGACTCCTAATAATTTATTTGGAGATTTTGTATGTTCTCTGATAAGTCTTTCTCTTTTTCTTGACCATATGTAGCCCTGTTGTTGAGTTTCCCAACAGCATTTCATTCAGCTGCACTGTCTATGGGAGGCAGTATCTTGTTCTTGCTGAGGATGATACCCAGACTGCACTGTGATCATGCAAAAAAACCATTTGGCCCATGATCACATAAAGATGTAACCACCTCTACTGATTTACAGTCTTTACAGAGCTCATAAAGTTTCTTTGAAAATGTCTTTTCTTATATGACCCTACCCTCTTGAAAATATCTAGACAATATTTTCAAGATAAAATAAAATCCACTTTGTTTTTCCACTCCCTGCCTTTTTCACCTCTTCCTTCTTTCATCCTTAGCTATCCTTTTCCAGCATTGTATATCAGTCCTCCACTTCCATTATGCTATTTCCTCCTGATTTCTAATTTTTCATTATATGCTCTCTAATCTCTCTTTCTGAATCCTCCACACATTGCAAGTAAAGTCTAATTTCCATCAATTGTTGTTTTTTCAAGGGATAGTGTTAGACAGCCCTAAAGGAAGCCAGCACAGCATTTCACAGACTGGGGGGAAAATGTATGGGTTGCACATTGGCAGCGTTGGCAGCTCTACCTCAGCATCACTTCAACATTTAATCAACTACAAAAGCCATTTAATGCTTGGGATACTCCAGTGCTATAAATATGATCCCTTAAGTAATTACACAGCTTTACTTCCTGTAACATATTTGGTAACACTTTAAATAAAGTGTCTTCAGTGCATTTCGATGCATTTTTAATTTGGATTGGATACAGCTATGATTGTATGCTAGATAAATAACAGTTTGAATTTAAATGGATGCATCGACATTTCCCAACTAGCTAATAATTAAATAACTTGGAATATTGCAGATGAAAACAGCAGTATATTTCAATGATCAATTAATAACATATAACTTCTATGAAAAACATCTTTCCTAATAGCACACTATTAACTACACAAAGTAATGTGGTGAGGCCTATTACTTTGACTGCAAATGCAGGTTGTAGTAGAGATTACTTTTGGAGTATATAAAAAAAATCTGTGCCATCACCTAGGTTTCATTGTCTGGATACCACCTTTTATCACCTGAAGATGAGTTATCTCAGCATCTCATTTGCCCATGACATTCAGTATGTAATACTCATAGCATAATTTTCTCTGGTTTGTGAAACTGTAGTATAAAAATAAATAAACTGGTCTTTACTGAAGTGTCAAAATGCTTTATTGAAACAATTTTAAAATTAATTATATATCTTTGTAATAATAAATCTTGTTCACTTAATACTTTTCTCTAACTTCCCTTTTACTTTAAAATCATTAAACCCCTTACTTGACTATGAAGTAAAACTCTGTATTTAAAGTCCAAATTGAGGTTTTTTTTAAAGTTTAAGGTTTAAAACCTCTTACCTAAAAAAAAAATCAAAATTAAGACTTATTATATAGTTTTGGAATTTCTAAATATACTATACTTTTGGAATTTCTAAAAAACCAAATAAAATGTATGAGTCACATTACATGTTTATAGGGGAATTAATAGCTCTCTGTCCTTCAGAGTTCATCACTGTAAATGCAGACTGTAACTGAAGAGACACAAACATTACTGCACCTGTGAGCTCACAATAATGTACTTAACAATGTAATGTTTGAATAACGATTGTTTATTCCACAATTTACACTATAATTAAAGTGCTAGTTGAGAAGTCCTTCTAGCAGAACACTTCAGTATTGCAAGTATTCAGTAGGTATTCAAAAGGAAAAAGCAAAAGGAAAAAAAAAAATAAAGCCAAACCTCTTTTTATGAACACCCACTATCCATATAGCTGAAGTACTGACAAAATCTTTGGAAGAGGAAGACATTTCTGTCCTGCAAAATTGCATTTGTGAACATTTAATCTTTAATTTTGCTATACCTAACCCTGATGAATTGGGTCAAAGGTGTACATCTAGGAGGATTCAAACCTTTATTATATAACACTATTCAAAATTTTACATAACTATTGTATAAAACCAATACAATAATTTTTTATTATGCTTTGGTTTCTTCATTTAATCATTAAACTTAATTGCAAGTGCTATTAAATTTTGTCTTTTGTGAAGCTATGAAAACAATGATCTGCACAGAGACTGTTATTTTGGTTTATATAAGAATATGTACTTAATTTTAATATTTATTTCTTAAGGAAGTATGATTCTACAATCATCAAAACTATTGAGACTAATAAGGATGTTAAGAAAGCTTTGTGGAAAATTAAGTCTATATACTTATATACAAGGTCTGAGTAGCCTAAAGGGAATACAAGACTGAAAAACATTCCAGTTAGTCTTACAGGGGACAAAAATAGTTTATAACATCCACAAATTTTGGCATCCATTGAAAGCTTATGCCTTAAGTTCACTGAACAAATACTTGTTTAAAAGAAAGAAATAGATCCAACATGCTGGTTTAAACAAAGAGTAGAATAAAACCATTATTTTCTTATTTCTTCAATTCAAATGCAATAAATAAAAGAAAAAAAAATGAGGGAAATTTCACAACAGTTTGATTTAGGCTGCTCCAGTGTTCCATCATCCAAACAATTAAAAAGCTTTTTTTTATTTTTTCCTAGAAATGAGTGTACATCAACTTATCTTCAGTTTCATCAGAACTAATAGGAGGCAATAATTATTTTCCATGTCCTACACAGGTTACTGCTATTGCTAAAACTCTGACCTGCATTGCCTATTTAATGTTTTTACAATGGAAACATGTAGCTGACTCATATTTAATTTCAAAGACATTATAACCCTTAGATTCTTCTCTGTACTCCTGTACAGGTCTCATTTTATATGAATCCATTTAAATACTCTCTTTGAACTGTGGATCTTTGCTAATGCTTTCATTTAATTTGCTCTTGTCTATTTCTTGCTTTCCCTCCAATTAGCCAAGATCATTTTGATTTATGATCATATTCTCCAAAGAGCTTGTATGTCCTTTTCCTTGCAGTTTTCTGCAAAAATGTCATTTTGACATCCAAATTGCTGAAACTGTTAAGTGGAACTTGGCCTACAATAAATCCTTTCTGCAATATATCCTTTCCCATTTTGACAGAGACATATTGATAATTCTTTTTGAGACTTATTGCTCAAATTTGTTGTACATGAATCAGTCCATTTGTTGTAAAAACACCACTGATGTAAGTTACGTCTATACCAGTATTTATCTAGCTTTTTTTAGGAGCCAAGCTATTTGAATAATACCAAAAACATTGCACAGTCTCAATATCCAAACTAGAATTCTTCCCATACTCACTGTATTCTGTCAAAGAAAGAACTTTGAAAAATTTAAGCATAATTTGCTCTTGTCAAGTCAAGTTTAATTCTTTTCTCCTACTTTAGTATTTTCAGGTATTTATTTGATTATTTAATAATTTCACCCTCACTCTTTGTAGATATGAAAAGGAAGACAATTTATGAGTTTTCCCCTTCTACTAAAGACAGTTCCTAATGTTGCTTTCCTTTAGTCATTGGAGATGACAGTAAAGCCTTAGAGATTGCTTCAGAAAAGCATATGACCCTAAAAATTCAGACTGTTCTGCATATTTTTCAATCTGTTCTGATTTGCATTGTGTTCCTATCTTCTAAATAAAGTCCAGTAGCTAGTCACATTTTAATGCTTTGGTAAAGGTTAAATAAACTGAAAGGCGCTGAATACTTTAGGGTTTTTTTTCTGTTCCATCTATTATTTGCTTTCTCTCACACTTGGTAATGGAATTATTCTTTTTGTTTTTCTTTTATTTACAGAATATTTATAGAACTATTTCATGTTACCTTTTGTGTTCCTTTCTAACTGAAACTCAATTTATGTCTCAGCCTCTCTGGATTTTTTTCTACACATTCATGCTTTTTTGTTTGCAAGAATATGAGCTCAGATTCAATTATTACATTCTTCTGGAATACTTTATTACAATCATTATTGTCATTCTTATGATATTATTTTACAATGTAATTCACACATATCCATTTGAAAATTTGTGGGTTTTGTACTTATCCAGAGGATCATCATGCGTTTTTGTGTACTGAGGTGGTAAAGAATAGCCATCATTTAATTCTTAAGTCACATTTGTTTTTCTTTCCTCTTTATTATTTTTTTTATATTCCTAGCTCTTATCTGTAGTATTCTGGAAGTTGCATGGATTACTAATACAGCAACTCCAAATATTTCTCTGTTATTTTTCATGTCTGTCTTTCTTTTATCAGATAGAGAGCAGGTGAGACTCCCCAAGAGCAACAAGTGCTAAAGATACATATCCCTTCCTTTAGTCTGGCCAGTGGAAAACCATCATTCATTATAATTTCAGTAGTTAACTTCTTAGTTTCAGTGGGATCAGAAACCACCATGGGACCTCTTTTCCTCTTAGAATATCTTTGCATATTGTGGTTAATAGTTCATTATCTCTGGAATGGCAATTTCAGTATTTTAAAATATTAATGTATTTTAAGATTTGCATTGCATTGCACTTGACTGGAATGGAATATCACTACCTTGGTCCCTCTGATATTCTTCTTGTGCCAAGGGGATGCACCCGGGATGCATCCCGGGTTTGGGTTCAGATTAGGGGTTCTGATCTATGTTAGCTAGCCAAGTTCTGTGTACCCCTGTGCACCCCCCGTGTTTCCCCCTCCCCGCGGTGGTTCACTCCAGGCTGCCTGCTATTGGAGCTTCCCCCCATCACTCCTGTAACCACTCCCTGTCTCGTCCCGAGAATTCGGTATCTGTCACCCCAGTCCCGCGACCTCGTTTGCCCCGGAGCCCCAGGTCCACCCCTGCTGTGTCCCTGTTGGGCGCTGTGGTCCACGTCATCGCCACAGCGCCTGTCCCCATTGGGCAGGAGGGGGTTCCTGCTCCCCTCGCCCCACCCCTGATAAAACCCTGTGCCTCCCTGGTCCCGTGGCCATTTTCCCCACGTGGGCGTTGGGAGCGCGGGTCGCGGTCTCTCCGCCGCAGCTCACCGTGGCCATTAAAGCCTTTCAGCCTCTCTCGTAGGTGAATTGGACATTCCTTCGCATCTTTACCAATGTCCTTCACGCGTGGCGGTAGAAACCGTGGCCAGCCCCGCCTGGAGCGCAGAACAGAGCCGCGCCCGGGGAACAAGAAGCAAACCTGGTCTCCGAAGGGAGGCAGTGCTGCTCAAGGTGCCGGAGCTGCCCAGAGCCGGGAGAAACAACGGAGAGCCACACACAGCTACTGCAGATATTTGGGTGAAAGCAATCACCATTAGCTGAGACAGTGTGGTCAATGCATCTTGCAGGAGCAAATTTCATAGTAGGACAGGGAAACAAGGAAGACAGTTTTTTACAGGAAATGTTATCATTCAAGTCAAGATGATTCTATCGTTGGGTGCAGATTAATTTAAAGTATTTTGTCAAATAGATATGCCATTGCTGCTTTGAGGTCATTCTTCAAAAGACAAATTCAGTGGGCATGTAAACGTTTTTTGTTATTTCCTAACCGTTTTCTTCTTCCTGTTTTTTTCATGTAATGTGTCCTTTCCAAAATAAATATTGCATATAATCAATGTGATTAAGGAAAACTGTCAATACATTTTCCTTAAGAATTCATATAAAGCTTAAAAGTTGCAATTAGAGACCACTTATGATGTGCTTGTGTTCACTGTTCATTTGTTTTTCCAGCAGTCTATCTATTGCAAAAAATCCACATATGAAATTAAACTGCTTAATAATTCAAATTATCAGGAAAATGCTGTTCCTTTTTCGCTCTGTCAGATAAAGTAACCAATTAAAATAAACTAGGAATTTTCCTACTAGGTCAGGCCAATCCAGTTATTAATGTATCTTCAAAAATGTGGAAAAGTGCTTTCCTTGCCTCTGAAGAAAATGATTTATGGCTGCTCTTTGCCATCTTCCCACAACATGTGCTCTTATTCCAGTAATCTGGAGTTGAAAACTTCTTATTCTTTTCATATCAGAAAAAAAACCCTTTCCACCTGATGGAGGAATCCAGGAAAAAATTAATTATGGAATGAACATCTCACAGATGCTCAAAATGCTAAGAGCGTAAAAAGGGGATAAGTCATGTTTTTAGGTAAGATTAGACATTTTAAATGCTTCTAAAAGTAAGCGATAGCTTCTCCTGGAAAAAAAAAAAGTTAGTTGTTTAGAAATGAAGGCAACCAAATCCAGTAATTTTTAATGTTTTGCCATTTTCTCTTATACCTCCCTCTGCCTTTCCATTTTTTTCCAGGCCTGTTTTTATTTTTTTTTCCTACTAGGAAAATATCATTCTGATATTCCATAATTCATGGAAGAAGTTAAAAACCAGTTGAAATAACAAATTCTGATTTTTCTTTATAGGTATATTAATTTGCTTTGACATATGAATGGTAAGATGAAATTAAGCACAATATATACAAATTCTATCGTGAGAAAGTTGAGTTCTTAAGACCTATAGTACCTACTGCACCATCTATGACATCAAAAAAGTCAAGCCATAGCTTATGCGTGACACATAATGGTGGTAATTATATATTGAATTTTGCATAGGCTCAAATGGATAAGAATTTAATAAATGTGAAATCCACCAAGGTGATAAATTGAGAAAGTTTCGTATGGGTAGATTTCCTCTTTGATCTGCAAACACAAAATCAAAATGAGAACATTAGGAAGCATGGCTTTCAAGTAAATTGCTTCTCTGATCGCAGGTCTGTATGTACACTTAGTAGGGAAAAAAAGCTAAATTAAGTATTAAGGCAAATGCTCTCTTCTTGAATATTTATATGGCTTATTTCACTATTCTCATGTCACTGCTGGTGTCAGACAATCAGGCAACTCAGAATGCTGTAATATTTGTCCTATAAAATAGAGGGCATTTTATCTAAAATGCTTCCCATTCTTGATGTGCAAGAATACCAAAGCAATACAGTCAGACCCTTTTTCCCTGATCACTGAAAGAGAGATTGTTCGGCCACTGAGACCGAAATAGGCTTTCTAAAAGCAGTAGTTTGCACTTTTGCTCTAAATTTACAGTGTAAGGGTTCAATAACTCATTGGAAATTACAGTGTTTTTTCTGTTTGGCTTGGGAAGCAGCTATTGTGCTCTGTTCTTGAGCTTCTCAGAAATGCAAGTAAAGGAAAGGCATTTATAGACTCTTACTCTGCTTTTATCTGCTCCATGTTTTTGATGAATATACTGCAAAAAAGTGCCAGATAGTGCAAATAGAAGTTTACATTCATTTGCCAACTTCAATGTTAAAATTCCAGCAATACATCACCTATTTCACTCTACCTTTTTTAAGCAACATCCATGAAATGTATTCACTTCTGCAGTATTAGCTGATATATACAGATCATGTAAAGCTCAAGAAGCTTTTTGTAAAAATATCTTAACAGTGACTTTTGTTGCCCATCTAGCACTGACCTTTTAAGAAGGACCTTGTTGTAGATAAAATTTTGAATCAATTGCTATTTACAGCTTTTGTAGTAATTTCTGAGGAAATTTCCCATTTTCAAATTAAAATCAATGTTTGTAAATTCTCTGTACTGCAGCTCTTTCCCCACACCAGAAGAAGAAAGATTAACTTTTGCACAGCAGGAAAGCCTGAACATTGATGCACTAGTTTTCAGAGGTTTCATGAGGAGGAGAATTTGAGGGCTCTTGAGCCCTCTCTACTGCAAGCCCATCTCATCCACAGAGTACTGGAGAGTGAAAATGGAAAAAGAGGGATAACATTTAAGAAAGCTGGCCAATGAAGGAAGAGGATCTACTACTTCAATAAAATGGAATTTGGGAAGAGGTGGGTTGAAGTTGAAGCTTCATTTTGACTTGCAAAATGTTTACGTTACCAACCTGGAAAATGTGATTGACAAACTTCGATAGGAAAAGATGAAAAATATTGTCAGAGGTCTTCTAAAGAATTCTGTCTGCCTTCCTTGTGCTGTCTCTTCCAGGAGGGGAAAAACTCACTGCTTATTTCCCAGTAAATACTTTGTCAGGACTTTAATTTTTTGGTCCACTAATATTCACAGGGGTTTTTTTTTGTTTTGTTTTGTTTTGTGGATTTTTTTGTTTTGTTTTGTTTTGTTTTTATGTTAGGCCAAGTTCTGCACAATGCCCTCTGAACCCTGGCAGAACCTTAAGTATGAGATGTGGCTACATTTCTAGTCTTTAGTGTCATAATGACTTTTGCCATAGATTCACCACTTCCTGCTTATTTTTATCACATGTCTCCATGATACTCTTCCAGGTGTGTACATTTAGTAGCCCCAGGAAAGACATTCTGTTAGAACAACAAGTTCTATCTGCCTGTGTGTAGAAAAGCCAAAATTTTGAAAATCCACTGACCTCTTGCAAATTTATCAAAGTCCCAATGAACATTTGAACTCCACATAAAACATTTTAAAATTTTAAGTGAGCAACTAGGATGTAAAAGATCTTTGGAGTACAGTATAGTCCTCTGCTCACAACAAGGTTCAGTATATCCAAGACATACTTGAGAAGAAAAGAGAATCATCAAGGAAATACATTTGTCTCATTGAATATTACCAGATGATAAAGTTCATGACTGTACTGAAGTCCAAATACAATTTGCTATTGTGCTCTTCTACTTGGAAATACAACTGTAACAAAAAAAAAATCCACAGGGAAGGTACAATTGGAATTGTTGATATTTAAACACTAAAAAAAAACTTAAGCCATTGCTTTCACAGATCCTAATATTGAATCTTGCACTGTATTGAGTGAAGCATGAATATTTACCTGTAATTAAAAAAAAAATATTTAACATGTTCTTATCAATAGGACTTGAAGGATATTAAATGCTGTCTGCCCACATCATTGCTTTTCTGTGGATTAGCAGTCTTTTAGAATTATTTGGAAAATAAAAATGAGTTTCCTTATACATACATGTAACTATCTTCAACATGTAAATATAAATGTAAGTATTTATCCTGGTCTGAAATAGCTAGAAATGTATGTGCACTTTCTCACTTATTTAGATATACTTAACACAACATCATAACCACAAATTCTGTTCCTCATATTTGTCTTGTCTGGGAGCAGAACAATTTCATAACAGCCTTTGGTATTCAACATCTGTCTCTTGGAGTATGAAATAAAAAATATGCACCAAAAAATGTAGTGAACTGAGGAATTTGGGGTGTTTCTGTTTTTTTTTTTTTTTTATCATAGTCTATCATTTTATTAGGTCAGATATTAAATAGATTAGAAGAAATGGTATCGTTTTATTGGTGTCCTTCAGCAAGCAGCAAAGAGATTACTTTGTCCAATAAATATTTGCACTTTAGCTTCACAGAGTGTAAACTTAATGAGCAGGTAATTTTAAGGGTTTTAAGGGAAAATGGCAAGGAGTTAAATTCGCAGACCACACTGTTGTGTTTGATACCATGAAGCAGTGAGTAGACTGGCTCAGTCAAGCAAATCCCAAGGAATGCTTATGTTTAAGTTCAAATACATGCCTAAGTGCTTTGCTGAAAAAAAGAAAGAATGTTCAGTAATTAGTAGGACTGAAGCTTTAATGGGCAATTCCACATAAATTAATTCATCAGTGAAAGCTGGTCAGATTAGTTTTTAAGTGTTTATTTTCTACTGCTCCATTTCCCTGCTCTCTCTCAGAGGACAGTTGAGGAGATTTAGTTGAGTTTCTCTTTAAACTACCAAGTTGCAGTTGAGCAACTGAGCATTGCATTTCCTCAAAACTTGCAATTGCTATCTCTGTGAAGAACAGAAACACTTTTATGAGCATTTGCAATTCAGCTTATACCAGTCTATGCTTCCTTACCAAGAGTCTGCTTCAAATTGTTTGTGATTCAGATGAGGATACCACTATGCACCCGAGAACGGATTTAGGTTTAATTATTTTCATCTCTTCCAAGACTTCTGTACTGGGATCCTAAGCACTAGAGGATAGTTTGAAAGAGTTGTATTACAGATGTGTCAAAGATGAATCATTATTGAATTGATCTCACAATATTTAATAGTCTAATGACTTATAATGACTTAATTTAATCTAGTAGTTTTATCATAATGGAAAACTCCCCATACTATGAGAAAAGTAATTTATTATTTTTTTTGTGTATCAGTAAAGAGATGGGTATATAGTCTCCAGTCAAGAGTTCAGTCCGACCACAACTCATTTTTCATTGACATATGTCCACATAAGCACAGAGAAACCATTTGAGAATACCTGTCATATGCTACCATCTGTCCATAAAGCAGAAAGAATCCTCTTTGTTTAATTTTGATTTAAAGACAGGCTCAATCTCCATGTACCCACATGAGCTCTGTAGGTGAAATAAGAGGTGATGACAAAAATATTGTGAAGAGTTGCTGTTAAAATATAAATCCCCTCTATCTGAGGATGCCTCTGCTGTACTCAACACCCTGCTACTTATTTTGATAAATGCAGTTCTTTATAGGTACCACGCTTTCCTGAGCATGGATGAGAAATAACCTTTATGAAGTGAATAAACTAAACTATTAAAACAGGATAGTGTGGAGAGATTGGTTTCTCAAGCTGTCTCAGTGTTTGTGAGCTCTTCGTCTGAAATGCATTTGGCCTAAAACCAACTTGTTACAGGAAACTTCCTGGATAATTCAGTTGCTATAAATGTAGTTAATTTTTGCCAGAACACAATTATTTGCAAAGAAAAGCACAGTCTATTAGACACCTTCAGATATCTGCAGCTAAGTACAGCCATTTTGCATTTGGAACTGAAGATGGAGCAAATTGCACAAGGGATTAGATATGTGTTTTCTTTAATGACTTTCAGCAAAGACAATGTTTTCACAGTCAATTCCTGTTTGGAAACTTTGTGTTGCTCTATTCATTTTCCTGTCACATCAGCCATGCACTATCATGTTACAGAAAGCAGTGTTACACAATTTGATGGTTGTAGCTAGATGTGCTTTGTCACATTATGATAATTCAGCCAAGGAAATTTAAGAAAAGTCTGTTTTGAAAAAGAAGTGATCCACAAAATCTGTTTACATTGTAGCTATAAAAGGAAAAGGAATTTATATTCTTTCTTATTAAGAAACAAGTGAAGTGTATATATTTAAATTCAACTTAGAAATGTCACAATCCATGAAAACAGGAACAAGAAATGCTTGTAGTCTGAGTTCCTTTTTTATCACTATCACCATCACTATCACTACAACAAGAGAGAATATTTTTTAAGAACAACTATTTCCGAAGTGCAGCGTTGCTTTGTTTTTGCCCAGTCCCAGGCAGCTCTGGAGATCCCGGCTAAGGCGCTGCTTCTCCGCGGGACCAGGGCTGCCACGATTCCCAGGCGCTTCTGCTTTCTGTCACACTGGGGCAAGGCTGGCTGCTTCTGCTGCTACGTGCGAGGGGCGAGACAAAGAGGCTAAGGAATTGTCCACTCGGTCTGCATGGTCAGCTGGAGAGCTTTTATTGTTGTGTAGAGCTGTGACGGAGAAGTGCGAGACGCTCCCAGCACCGCGTGGACAAAATGGTGCTGGGAGCGGGCCGAGGAGGGCAGAAGCCCTCCCGCCCAATGGGGACAGGCACTGTGGCAGTGATGTGGACCACAGCGACCAACGAAAACGCGACAGGGGCGGACACAGGGGTCTGGGACGAATGAGGATGCGGGGATGGGGTAACTGACACGGAAGTTTCAGGAAAGAACAGGGGGTGGTTACTGGAGTGACATGGGGAAGCTCCAATGGCAGGCAGCCTGGAGAGAACCATCGTGGAGAAAATGGGGGTGTACAAAGGGGCACACAGAACCTGCTAACTCACACATATCAGAACCCCTAATCTGAATGCAACCCGGGATGCAACACCAAAGTTCACTTATGTGTCTTTCCCTTCCCTTCCCTTCCCTTCCCTTCCCTTCCCTTCCCTTCCCTTCCCTTCCCTTCCCTTCCCTTCCCTTCCCTTCCCTTCCCTTCCCTTCCCTTCCCTTCCCTTCCCTTCCCTTCCCTTCCCTTCCCTTCCCTTCCCTTCCCTTCCCTTCCCTTCCCTTCCCTTCCCTTCCCTTCCCTTCCCTTCCCTTCCCTTCCCTTCCCTTCCCTTCCCTTCCCTTCCCTTCCCTTCCCTTCCCTTCCCTTCCCTTCCCTTCCCTTCCCTTCCCTTCCCTTCCCTTCCCTTCCCTTCCCTTCTTCCTTTATTTCCTCACTTACTCTCTCCTTTCTCTGCCAGCTCTTTTCATATTGCCACCACCATTACAGAATGTGAAGATTATTGACTGAATTTACTAGGAAAAGAGCACAGAGGCATGTCCTTCCCCTTATACAGGTTTCTGTGTCTTTAGAGAAATGCTCAGTATTGTGCTAGAAATCCTCTAAGCCAAGGGCAGTAAGAGGTATGCCAGGATGCATTTTTCTTTCTCAAATTAGAGGTTAAGTTTGCATTGAAATATCAGAACCAAGGAGATGCTGTTTTTCAAAGGTTGCTGTTCCAATAATGCTGTGGTGATGTCCATTGCCCTGCAAGGGGCTTATCTGGACAGAAGCTGGGAGCAGCCCTATGGGTCTCCTAGCAGCCTTCCTTGCTGCAGCTCTTGTGCTCCGGCAGTTTATGTCTTGCACCATTTCAAATCTCTGACCCTGTGACTGATTGCATTGACCCCTGTTCTGTTTGCTGCTAAATGGTACTCTAATGTGAATTTATGGGAGGCTAATTTAAAAACAACAAAAAGAAAAAGATCCTCAACACTCTTCTAGAGGGTTCTGATTTTCAGAGGCCACTGAATGCTTGCATACTTCACCTGTTCATGTCATTCTGAGCAAAATAGGCAAAGCACCAGAACTCACACTCATGTCAGCAAATTTCCATGGGTATTTTTATTATTGCTGCTAATAATTTTGTATTTGACTCTTCATAGCCCAGCTAAAAATTATCTTCCCTTTCCTGTCTTCTAAGCCACATAAGCAAATTGGTTTGATTTCCCACTTTTTTTTTTTTTTTTTTTTTTTTTTTTTTCTTTGTTTTTCTTTTTTTTTTTTTTTTTTTTTCGGTTTAGACTGTGACAGTCTAAATTGGATGTGTGTTAGACTTTTTGGAAACAAATCCTTTAAATTTAACCCTTTAAATGCCCCTGAACTTTAACCCTTAGCACCCAGGTCCTTAAATTCTGCTTTGCAATTTTTAAAATAGATTTTCTTATCCAGTGTAAATTGCTGTCTTAGTCACTTGAATTCACTAAAACTGAAGTAAAGTAACTTACATACATTCTCCTTGAAAGTCAGTTTTTATTTTTACTGAGGAAATATTCTCTCTGACATGTTAAATTCCATCTAATCCATGACCACTACCATCTTACACCAGAGATCATTATAAAGACAGTCAGTCATTCATTCTCTTTGCTGGGGGAAAGGTGCAATGCAATGATACCATGAAAGCTGATAATCCACTCATGTTTACAATTCAGATATTTCCCACAGAGCTCTCTGAGAAAAGGGACACAGATGATGATTTGGCAAATGCTGTCCTTTCATACAAATTCCCTGGGTGCTTTTGAACCAACCTATCAGAGAATTCTACTCCTGCTATTCATGTCAGTAATTAGATTTGGAGAGAGCAGAGAGCAGAGAGCAGAGAGAGCATAAACATGCATGTTTATGGCAATCTCTGTTAACCCAAATGATGATCTTTTTCCTTTCTTCCTCCTCTAGCTCTGTTCCCACTTGAATTTGCAGCATGCTGCCACAGCGTCTGTCAGTAAATAAATAAATAAAACCCAAAATACCCAAGCCTGCTACCTAAGAGGTCAAAATCCCTTGCATTTTCCTGATATCAAAGACAAAAAGAAATCATTGTCAAAATATGGATAAGACAAGGAAGGAGAGAAAACAATGAACTAAAGATGAAATGAGAGAAAAGCATGAAAATAAAATTTTCATGGGGAATTCTGAAACAAAAGCTAACATTTTAAAAACTAAAAAGTTAAAAACAAGTTATCGAGATATAAAATTTATTAAAATGTCCTTTTTAGGAAATAAATGTACATATTTATGAGATATTGTAATATAAAGGAAATGTATATGATTCTTTATGTATTTCAGTGTTTTGCATCTTTATTTTCATTAGTGACAGAAAAGCAAATATATAGCATAGCCTTAGGACTGATTCTGCAGAAACTCAGCTTAAACTCTCTTCATATTTGCATGACGTGTAAAACTTATGTATTTAGATATTTTCTGAACAGACTTAATAATATCTTACCATGATATTATGTAATACATATTTTCCATCCCTCTCCCTCCAATGTAGCTGAGTAAGTAGATGACCTTACTCACAACTTAAGTTCTACTTCAGGAGAACCTCATATTCATTTAATAAAAAATTATCTCTGAGAGGTTTCCAATACCATGTAATATTATTGAACCAGATTAAGAGTTCCCACATCTACCATGTATTTTATAAGACCTTTTATTTCAATTATTTCTAATGGATATAATATATAATATTAAGACACAAAAGTACATATAGATGTGCACATCATATATCACATAGTTCATTAGTGCTTTAAAATAAACAAGCCCTTTTTCAGGATTTAGTGTTTTGACTTGCACATATTCCTATTGTATAACTGCTATTTGCACTTCCATTTCCAGACATTATGTAAGTGATGAAAACACAAGTACACCATCAAATACACTTTCCTTCTGAGCAAAGGTATGCTTAAATATAAAGAGTTATTTGTTCTTTTCATAAGCTTGGATTGTGTTTTTTATCCTGATCAGCTAGCAGTTGAACAATTGATCATTCTTGTAAAATGAGCAATTGATCTTGCTGAACTAGAATTAAACATTGAGCCAATTTTCTATATGCCACATAGTGCGCATCAAGTAATATTGGCCGTCACTCCATACTGATTTGGGTCTTATCAGACCACCTAGCTAAGCAGAAAAGGTCTGTCTAATCTTTCTCATAACCCCGTGGCTCATCCATTTACTCATAAACACCATGGATTTAAGTTGTGGAGAAGAAACCCCTTCAGTTAAGTGTGTTTTTTTGCTTCAACACATTAGGTAATATAACTATCCCTGTAATCAATTGTTGTTTTCATTAGCTGAGATTCTTGACATTTTAAATACTACAGATGAAATTTCACAGTCTATTATCTTTATTAGGACCAGGAAACTGTGAACCTGTTTAAAAATCTTTTCTATCTTGGTTTTGTTGGGGTTTTTTTTGGCTAGATTTAAAAGACCTGAACAGGAAAATGACCAGCTGCTTAGATTACCACTCCAATCCTCTCATGAATTTTTAAAGGTAGGGATTTTCTGAGAACCAACATCAAATAAAGGATCAAATGCCTTCTATTACAGAATACAAATGTGTTGCTCAAAATCCCTAGAAATTACAGTCTTTGAGAACCATCTGGACCCACATGTTATGCAGAAGAGGAGAAACACAAAGGAAGTACTGATTAATTTTAATGTAGAGTGAAAAGGCTTGTAATTAAATTCAGTTTTATTAAGTTAGTAGTGTTTGTAGCTCATATCTTCAAGGCTAGTGTTACAACCTAGACTTCTCAAAAGCAGGTATTTTTCCAGATTTTGAAAACTTACTGAATATATTGATAACAAGATTAAGCTTGTAAATTTGGCATTGATTGACATGGACATCCCTTCTGAGCAAAACACTGTGTAATAATTTAGTAATACTTATCATTTATGATTGGCAGTTTTATATTTTTTATAAAAATAGTTTTCTATCTGTCTGTCTGCCTGTCTATCTATGGATCTATCTTGTTTATGACAGTTTAAGAAATTTTGTCTTTTTTCATGAAAAGCTGAGTGAGACCTTTTTATTAGCACTTGCTCAATACACTTTCACCTACAAATTAAGAGCTTTAGTTTTGATCTGCAATGCTAGTAAGTGAGAAACTTCTTGTCTTATCTGAAATTATTTGACAATACAGAGATCTATATTTTCACACACTCCGTGATTTTACTATGAGTAGAGTGAAAGGGGACAAGTTTTCTGAAAATGTTATCTTCAACTCTTCTATTGCCTTTCAAGGGTCATAAATTGCTCACACGCTTCTCTATCTGATTATTTGAACAGAAGATTAAAATGACAGGTTTGGTTGAATGAATATAGAATTAAATTGAAATAAAGAGGCAGCATGTGACTCCATCACTAAGTATTGCATAGACTTAATACTGCACTCTGCACAGAAGTTATTTGCTCCTAGAATTGTTTGCTAGCCAGAGAGATGGCTGCATTTGCTTTCAGTGTGGAATTTTCACTGAGTATAAAAACACACTAAATAAAAGAGTTTTTTCTGATACTTATTCTGAAATGAAGAAAGTAAATTACATATGCACAAATTTTCTATTTCATTTATACAGGAAAAATGATAGATGAAAACCCATGATAAAAATAATAATTTAAAAAATTACCTGGGAAAATGAAATATCTAAATATAAACAAAGTATTCCTACCAGAATTTCCTATAATAATCCATAGGAGATTAAAATTGTTCATTCATAGTGTAGTTAGTTGCTAGGAGAGCTACCTAATTTGGAGTTATTGTCTTAGGAAAGAAAGAGCAGTCACTGTCACTGCAAGAATGCTAAAAAAAAAGAAAATTTATCATGAATCAGTAGAACTACAGAAAGACAGGGATACAGAGGAGCATGAGCAGTTTTATTCTCCTTTTTGCCACCATACAGGATGTGCTACTTGTTACAGAGTCTTATATCAGTCCCATAGAGTGCTGATCTCTTCTTAGTGATCGATAACATTGAAGACTCCACAAGTTCCTCAGCTAAAACTAACTTTGTAATTTGCTACCCATTACCACTAGATTTTTTTTTTTAATATAACCTAAATTTTTGCTGGTGTAGTTGAAGTCCATTACTCACAGTCCTATCTGCCCATGCATGGAGAACAGATTTTTTTTGTCTTTTATCACTGTTCCAGTCTTTCAAAGTAATTAAATTAATGAAAACTACCTCCCACTCAGGAAGTTCATCACTTGAAAATAGTTTAAGGTTGAGAAGGTTTGGGAACTTTCCTTGTACTTACTTTCTTTGAGATTCTGATTTTGACCATTACTATAAATATTATAACAAGGCGGACCTTTGAGATTATCTATTCCTTTCCATTCTAATTATATATAACTTTCAGTATATTACTGTATCCTCTGCCAGCCCTCTTCTTTTATTTAGGTTTAATAGCTCAATTTTTTTCAGTATTTTGGTCATGTTCTGTAGAACTTGTTCATTCTCTCCTCTATCACAGGCATAACTAGTTCGCATCTTCATTGAAGCACATGTTTTAGAAGAGAATTCTGTAGTTCAGCTGAGCTGCAAGGAGTGAAAAAATTTCTTCTCTTATTTTATAGACTGTCCTCATATTTATTTATTCCACTATGCAGGTTGTCCTCTCTGCAATGCTGTGGCCTTACTGTCTTGTGTTCAATTTATGATCCACATAAGCCCACTTCCACTTTCTGAAGAAATGCTACCAGACAGCATTCATGCAGTTAATTTATTTGCATAGAAAATAAACTAGAACTCTTTCTAGACCATATCTCAAAATTGTTTATGCTTTCTTAATTGTAACACTGTCTTCATTTGTCCTCAGCATATTCTCATTTGGCTTTGTATCATTTCTGAAGAAAGGCAATGTTGTATTCCTTCAGAAAGATTACCAATGAAAATCCTGAAGACTATTATAATCTTTAGAATGCTACTTGACACAGTCTTCTATGTTAAAGTGAGTTTTTTGGAAACTTATTTTATGTATTGAGTGGTCCAACCTGTTTTGTTGCAAGAAAATAGAAATTTAATCCAAAATTTTCCCCCACAGATTACTGATGGGAATGAGACATGATTTAATAGATTAAAGTAATAGAATTTCTATTACTTCTTTCCTATCCTAACACCTGTTCCTTTATCATTGTTGCGATTTAGTTCCAGTTGGCAACTAAGCTCTGCACAGTCACTCACTCACTTTCCCCCATTGGGATGCATGGAAAATTAGAAGAGTAAAAATCAGAAAATTTATCGGTTGAAATAAGGACAGTTTAATAGGTAAAGTAAAAGACATATACAAGCAAAACAAAACAAAGAATTCCTTCACACTTTCCCATAGGCAGGAAGGTGTTCAGCCATCTCCAGAAGAGCAGGGATCCATCAAATGTAACCATTACTTGAGATGACAAACAAAATTACTCTGAGTGTTCCTCCCCTGCCTCTTCCTTCCTTCTTCTCCCTAGTTTATATTCTGAGCATGATACTATATGATATGGAATATCCTGTTGGTCAGCTAGGATCAGCTGTCCCAACTGTGCCTCCTCTCTAATCCTTGTGCACTCTCATCTCACTTACGGGGTGGGGTGAAAAGCAGAAAAGGCCTTGACTCTCTGTAAGTACTGCTCAGCAAGAGCTAAAACATCCCTAAATTACCAACACCATTTCCAGTACAAATACAGAACAAAGCCCCATATCAGCTACTATAAAGAAAACTGAACTCTGTCTTGGCCAAAAACAAGCACAAGCATGTAAATTTGACTGTTTGTTCTTGGATGCTGTTCGTCATCTTACTGTCATCCATACACTTGCAAATAATTTCATTGATTATCTTTTGCAGGCTTTTTCAGAATTGAAATTGACTGGACTCAGTTCCTTTTTCCCTCCTGTTTGAACACCCATGCAATCACATTCTCCAATGCTCCACTACCTCCTCTTTTTCAAATGACATTTGATTATGAAACTGCTTCAGATGTTTCAGATATTTTTCTAGTTCTCCTAGGAAAAAGCCACAAAAACTCAGTCCACACAAATCTTTAAAGAAACTGAAGAATTGCACATCTGTGTCACTTACAAAAAATAAGTTAATTTAAAAAAAATGTATGGCATTCAGATGTTATGGAAGGTAACTTTTTACCTTACTCTCAAAATGACTGTGAATATTATGACAGCTTTCCAAAGATTGTTTGAAACAAATAATGAATCTTGAAACTGTAAAATATCTGCATGAATATAGGTAAACTTTAAAAGTTTAAAGCACCATTATTCTGCTCAATTGCCTGCCTAACACAGTTAATGTTCTTCCATTATGTAAACCCTATTATTTAATGTATTTGAGTAAAATACATACTTCACACTAAGACTTTGTATTATTTTGTAAACTTTCTTTGAAATACTGGAACATGATAAGATATGACTGAAACAAGATCACCTATAGAAAAGGGAAAAATTTGACTCTAACCTATTTGATAGATATTGTCAAGTTGGTCAGCAAAACAGTAGGTAAACAGGAACAGACAGATATAATTTATTTTTATTCAGAAATTCTGCAATCATACTCCTCATAAAAAGCTAAAAGCTACATGAAAATACAGATATTTTGGGATAAGAGGCAAACTACTGTTATGGATTGATACTGACAAAATAAAGAGTGTTTTCTAAACATGGAAATATAAAATACAGAGTTTGCTAAATGGTGCAATTTGGGACTCTTTTTAGTCTTCATTAATGATCTGGAAATAGGATGAATAGGGAAAATGAGTGAAGCAAAAAAAAAACCAAGTTCTGGCTGCTTTTACAACCAGTAATATGCTCTGGGAATTTTTTTTAAGTTCAATCAATATGTTAGCCATTTTTTGTACTTCAATTTCAAGAGAAGATCAAAAATGGTACACATCTGAATAATTGTATTTCATAGTAGGTCCAATTCTATTGTTGCTCCTCATAAGCAAGTTTTTAGAAACATCCTGAAAGTAAAAATATGTTTAGATGAATTGAAACTATTTAATAAGTCACTCTGTGTTAACCCCTGAGGCATCTGTGGTTGATATTGTCTATTTTGCAGCAGGACTTTTACTTCCCCACTGCATACACTCTACGTGTGTACATCCTATAGTTACACGCTAAATCACTCTCAATCTTCCATTATGGTGTGTTGCAGATAATTGTATGTGTATGTGCTTGTGCATGAATGTCTCAAACATTTGCCTTTCAGTTCTGAAGCTCAAGCCTACCCTGGTGAGCTACAGCCAGTCTAGGCTGGCTTTAAACTGCAGGTATGGCCTGACTAAGCAGAAGTTACACACATGGGACTCTCAGAAGCATAGAGGTGCACAATATACATTTGTCAAAAGAAACAGTTGGGAAGCTGGCGATGCATTGTGCTTCTGCATATAAACTGGGAAGTTGGAACTGCAAACAGTTGGACTGCATGCAATCAACACATCTTTCAGTGCAGCTTTCCCAGACCAGTAGCAATCTCATTGATGGGAGGGAAAGACTGGGTAATGCTGGGAAAGCTGAGAGCGTGAAGTAATGAAGTAGAGTAGAAGCACTATTCTTGTTTGCTCTTAAAATCCAGTGTACACACCCACTATGGGTTGTCATTTCATTTGTCTCTTCTGTGATAGATGTGACGGACATAGCTCACACTCTACAAGTATCACAGAAGAATCTTTGAAGATGTTAAAATTAAACTTTGTGTTTCTTGATTCTGTTTTATGCATGGCTATTTCTCTATACTCTGATGAGAGAAACTGAGGGTTATGTAGATTTGTCCTGGCCCTCTCTTTTCACAGGGACCTGAAAACACAATTTGAATTGAAGACTGGTACATATATAATAATATATAATGATATATGATATGATATACCAATATGATATGATATGGTATACCAATAATATATAATGATATTCTGGTAGAACTTTTGTATCAAATTCACTCACTTTTTACCCCGGTAGAAACTGGAGTTGAGAAGAGGACTGTTGGAAGGATCACTTTATTTCCCCTGTAAAATTAGGCTTGTCCTTAAATTTAATTAACTATGGCTGGCTAAAGCAGCTATGGAAATTCATTAAGTTTCCTTTAGGTTGTACCATACTGCAGAGCTAAGCAAAACACAGACATCCTAAAGGGCTCTGCAGTCCCTTTTTGTCCTGCAATTTGAGTGACGAGTTCTGTCCTTAGCTAAGCATGTGACACTTCGGGTGACATTTACAACATTTGCAGGGTTATAGCAATGTGTCTGAGATCAAAATAGGACTTTTTCTGTAGTATTAATTTTAACCAGCCTCAGTTTTTCACTGTCATGCAAAGAAAAACTGTTTCACTCAAATGCAAGGACTGGGATGGCTTTCTATAAAATTAGTAGATTGATTTCTCTTCTGCAAAATAATAAACAGCTGAGGAAGGCTTTCTTGCTGTAAGGCTACTTTTTTCTTGCAGACATTTGGAATTTTAGCAGTAAGATGGCATTAGAATTCACTGCCATCTTGGATATCATATCTTTTGTGTGTAGCAATATACTGCTGATTAACAGATAAGTAAAACATCATGTCTTCTCTAGATCTTTCCGTTATCATGAAACAGTAGAATGGTTTGGGTTGGAAGGGACCTTAAAGATCACCTAGTTCCAACCCCACTGCCATGGACAGGGACACCTTCCACCCGACCAGGTTGCTCAAACCTCCATCCAACCTGGCCTTGAGCACTTCTGGGGATGGGGCATCTACTTCTGGGCAATCTGTTTCAGTGCCTCACCATCCAGTGTTTTCAAACAGAACTATAAATACACATCTCTTAAAGGTTTAATTTTTCTGAGGACTGTATTATGGGTCATTATAAAATGTAAATAATGCTAATAAATTCTTCCTTTCCTTTATTTATTTATTTTCCTAATGTATATGCAGTAGCTAATGACAGGAATTGGCAGAATTTATGTTTCCAACTTCCTTGACTGTTAATCATGTACAGTGCCTCATACTGATGCAGAGGGCTGTTGTCTGGACGTCAGCCCTGGCATAGATGTCAATGTAAGTCCCATCAGGCAGAGTTAAAGCAACATATTACCCATGGTGTTGAAAAATACTATTGCATTAATAACCTTCAACTTCCACCTAATCTGGTAAAAGCTGAGGGGTAAAGAGAATTCTCAGTTCACAGGTACTACCTGCTGTAGGTGGGCAACAGTTTTTGTATGTTCTAACACCTGCACATATACAAGTATGGTACTCCAGGGACTATCTGCTAGCTGTGCATCTGCCTGTAGCATGTTTACAGCGTCTTGACTTTTTGCTTCTTTTTGGTTCATGTTTTACCTCCACATCATAAGTGATCTTCCTCTGGGGGCTGTCACATGGGATATTCTTGGTGCATTACTCCTGATCTATGTCCTTTCTAATCATAAAAAATATTCTGCCTTTTAGCATTACACACACAGAAACAAGTTTGATAAGCTGTTAGAGCAAAATACTTATTGGGGTTATTGATCTTGTGTACTCTTTTATTTGACCTCCTTAAAACAACTTTTAGCAGTTGACTAGGTTGTGATTTTCCTTCCTCTATTCCTGTTCTGAGAAATTTAATTTTTAAATACTAAAAAATAAGGTGTGCAATTCAAATAATGGACAATCTGCAGAAACAGTGGGAAAGGTGTTTAGTTTCTGGAATATTTTCCTCTCTCTCATATTGAGAGTTAAAGTGGATTTCTAATTTTTATTCCACTCATTACTAAACAGGAACACTGAGGTCATAGCAAATAAAGCAGTATGAGTTAATGAGAACAGCTTTAGCAAAAAGAGGAGGTGTTTCTCAAAGTACATCAAGTGCTTCACATATATTAAGAAACCCCAGCTGAATCGATTTAATAATGTTGGGATTTACACAATTATTACAGAGCCTTCATTATTCACCCAGTCTGCACATATCACAGCACAAATGAACATCTCAGTCTGGTGGTATTAACATTGCCATTTTCTAACCCATTCCCAGGCCATCTGCTACATGCTGATCATTCACTGCTTTAACATTTAACAGTTACCCAACTGCAACTTAGCAGATTTGTGTACTTTTGAAAACAGCTGGTTTAATAACTGCTTCAGAGCTTTTGGATAAAGAAATTATTTGTAGTGCTTTTCAATAGACTTTTTTAAAAAATTGCCTCTGAGAAAAGGGTATAGCACTTTCTTCCACAAATTTGTGAATCTGCAATGCTTTCATTTATTTCTTGTCACATAAGGACAAATGTTTGAGTATTTATTAAACAATAATGCAGGACATCTCTTTTAACATTCCTGGTTTAGTTCTTGTTCTCTCTCAGCTCCTGTCAGAGGAAATATTTATATGAAGGAGTAATGAAAGAGCTTAATATGTCAATCTGTCTGAAAGGCTCAAACCTGGAGTTTGCCATATAAAGCAACAAACCTGTAGCTTAAAATAATAGTAACTATTAAGTTAAATGACTAGTGAGCTTTGAACATAATTGAACTGTAACCCTGACTTTCCAAACTTGATGAGAATGTGAAAATTGTGTTCAATCTTCCACTGTTCTTGAGGTCATATTTTATAAAAATATTAGCTAATAGTGACTAAAACTGTTCCCATTACTTTATTTTCTATATGTTGTAAATGATCCCAATTTAGGTGTTCTTATAGTTTTCAAATATAGTCTCAATCACAAGGGTAAAAAATTCCTTTATCTTTGAGCTAAAGCAGTTTAAGAGTGATATATATATATATATATATATGTTTCTATGTAAATATACATGTTTATATATATAAACATGCATCTTTTTAATAAGCATTTTGTTTGCTTATTCTAAATACCCTTCACATCCTGTTTAACCCTTGCTTCATAAACATTCAAGAAATTGTTTCTGGATGCTGAAATTGATATTTATATTAGAAAAAAGAATGGAAGCAGATAAAATTAAGAACTTAGTATTAATGTGTCAAAAAAGTGACAATTCATGAGATTTTTATTTTCAGAACACCTCTTCTTTTACACAGCCGTCAATCAAAATGACAGCATCACAAAGTTCAGATTCCCAAACAAAATTTAATTAATCTATTCAGTACTTCCTATCTCTCTGTTTCAATAAACCAACAAATAAAGCAAATCAATATTTCAATTCTTTGCTTATTAGTCAATAAACCATGACAGCACACTTGTGACAGTACTTCTAGGATTCTCACAGAACCTTATTTGTAGTGGGTAGCAAGCGTCATGATCAGTGTTCACAAATGTATTTTATTATTGTTTTTCAAAACTATCTTCATAATAACAAAAAACAAAAAAATTGAACAGCATAAAAATAAATCTGAGAAACACATTATCTGAAATGGAACAAAGCAAAAAATGAGACATCTCAGAAATCACAGAAAATGGAAATGCCTTAGTAGCGTGTAATAATGACTTCCAGCTCCTTTCACTGGAACAAGAGCAGTGAGAAGTGTAAAACAGACCTGCAGTGATGAGCACGCAGCTGGCCAGAAGGCAGGCTGAGCTGTGGAAATGTCCTAAAGTAGTAAAAAACTGTCACATGTCATCAGTCCAAGGAGTTTGCCTATTCTACAGGAAAAGTTATACACTCTAGCCATATGAGGAAGAGTGAGAGCAAGGTGATCTTCAGCAGCCTGTGAGGTGTTAGGAAGGAATACTGCACCCCTGACACAGAGCTCAGTTAATATCCCATACTATTCTGGTTTGGGCTGTGACAGCCAGGTCTTACCAAGAAAAAGCCAGGATAGAATCACTGGAACAGTTTATTCCATATTCTTCCACCAAAACACAACTGGAGTAACACCACATAAGGTCTATCTCTTCCCTAAGTCTACTGTTTACCAGCACCCTCCCAGCCAACTTTTCATACCTAACGCAAGAATATGCAGTTCCCTGGGTTTAACACATATAGTTCTACGTCACAGGAACTGTCACCATTCCAGTAAAATACCATGCAATCTTAAGCACTTTAAATTAATTAAAAATAGAAGTGATATCTTCTTTCCTAGGGCTAAGGGGGATTTAGAACCTAGAATAATGTAGTGAAAATAAGATCAGTGTGTCTTAGGGAGAAATCATTCCAAACATTATGGATTAGTTAATCTGTACCACTTGGCCCTGGAACTGAGGTTTGTTTCTTGAGCCTGTTTTATTTAGCTGTTCAGTGATGCTCTTCACCCATACTCCTGAAGTGGATCCTGAACAAGATCTTAGAAACACAATACTACATTACTCTCCATTTGAAGCTAATACTATTATCTCAACTACATCCCATCTTGAATATTTCATGGAAAACTTAAATAGCACATTTTGCCTTTTTCCACTTTAACCTGATAGCAAAATTGTCATGCCTACAAAGGTCTTCTCTGCCACATAATGGATTTTTTTGGAGAACAGGAATACAAAAGTTGGATTACTGAACATGAATCTAACATGGATCTATATTCATTGTCAGTGAGGACCTTAGGTCAGGTTGGTACCACATGAGATCTTTGCAGTTTTTGTAAAGCAGAATAAAATTTTGCTACTGGAGATCAAAAGGTGCTTTTAAATATTTGTTGTAAGGGTCTCATTCAAGTTCTGATTAATTCAGGACCAAAACTAAGTGTTAGCAAGATCAGACATTAATTCAATAAAAATCTAATTCTCTCCTTATATAATTCCTACCAGTGTCAACTGATGTAATTTAAAAAGAGATATCTGAGCAAGATCAAAAAACGTACAAAATAAATATGCAGAGATACTGTAACAAAAACACTATGGCTAATAGAAATAAGCACCCTTCTATTATTGAAGTGTTCAGGAAATCAAGTTACATACTTTGTGCTATTACCATGAGCATAAAGTTACATTGTAATTAAATTCCTAAGTAAAATTTTAATGCTTTATATTACTTAAAAGCAATGGCAAAACAACAAAGTATGAATGAGTAATATTATACTTCACATTATTTTAACTTTTATGAATTCAGTTTTGAAAATAATATGCAAAACATTATTAAAATGCCTCTTTCATTTCAACTATTTTCCAATGAAATTAATATAATTGGATGCATTTGAATTTTGCAGATGCTGAAACGTAGATTGATGATGAAGCGTAAAATATTTAATGTAATTTCTGGGTAAGAAATTACAAAGAAACTATATTACAAGTTAAGCACAGTTGATTTTTGAATGATTTATTTAAGTTCAGTTTTTCACCCCCAACCTAATAATGGTTGTAACTGTCACCCTACTTAGTATTTATATAAATACATATTAATAAAGATAATTAATATCAAGAATTTTAAAATGCATTCCTTATAAATGATGACATTTTCCTTGACAAAATGTGAAGACCATCTAGTAAATAGGAACATTATAATTTTAAAATATTTTTTTAGGTTCCTTTCTAAATCTTTTGAAGTACAATCTGAGCTGAATTCCCTTAGGCATTGGTATACGTGCAATCCCTCATAATCACTGATAATTTTCCAAACAGAGGCAATTCTTGTATTTCTTGGGTCACAATAATATATATCTCTACTGAACCCAGATACTCTCATTTGTTCTATTCTTCTTCCTAGGGATTTCTCTTCCCTTATTTCTGTTCTCCTAGTTTTATTCAGTCTTTTCATTTATTCATGCACACCTAAGCATTTAGAAATTTTATTTCTAATGTATATGCACATAATATATATATATACACATTTATATATGTGTATGTATATGTGTGTATGTATATGTATATATGTTTCTTTCCAAATTTTGCATATGAAGTCCTCTTTTCTTAGAATCAATATTTGGGACCGGTGCTTTCTGCAATATAAACTTTTTCATATTGCTTTAATGTCACCCTTTTAAATTAAAAAAAAAATGTTATGCTGAGAATGTACAAACAACAAAATGAAGCAAAATAATGAAGAAAAGGTCGTTTCAGGTTTCAGAGCAATGCTTTGGATTGTAAGACATTTTATCAAGTCTCATTGGTCATGTCATGTTTCATATTGCTTGTAACATCAGATGCTGTAAGCAGAAGCAAGCTGATGTGAGTAACATCAGAATGTACTGTACTGCACGTCACCTAAGAAATCTTTGACAATATTGTTAGCAAAAAGCAGATGATTCATTGAAGGAAAAAAACCCAACATGGAAATTGGGGAAAATAACCAAGGGTTAGATCAGATTAACCAGGGGTTAATGTAACCAGGGGTTAGATCAGATTAAAAAAATATGTATATGGGCATGGATTTATTCTGGTGAGTTAACTGTTCATAAAATAGATATTCTCGGGACACATTTGCTTCTAGATGCCCCAGTAGGGACTCGTATGGTGACATACTCATGTTGAATCTTATCCTACTTAACAGAGTATAAAGCATTCTGGTTATATGTCTTAATTTGGCTTCTGGAATTTCTTTACAGACACAAAAGATCCTGATTTTCTGATAAATAGAAGAACACTTAATCTTTTAAATCTGAAAATAAGATGAAAGGTATTTAAAGTGTTGTTGCAGAATTCCCATTAGAAATACTATCTGAAAAGAGAAATCTGATGGAAAGAATTCTAATTGCTTCTTTTGATCTCTACTTGGGGAACTAACAACACTGAGAGATTAACTCTGGTGAGTCCTGTTGAAATAAAGATGGTATCATTGCTACTGCTTGCCTTTTTTTTTTTTCTGCTTGAGGTTTCTATTTCCATGGCAAAGCTGTCAGAAGGGAACACCTGCCTACACATCCGTAGGAATCTTGGATTGAATTTCACATCTTGGCTTCAAAATACAATTAAACTGGGTTTGCATTAAGGTGCCAGACCCTGCATGGAAGCACATATACCATGGATTCTATGGACTCTTTTGTGTTCTCTTTAGCAAATTCTTCTGTGGAAGTGGTAGAATATCGTGGGTGGCTCCTGTAGAAACTTAAATTGCCACAAGAACTTTTTAAGTGCCCCAAGTCTCAGTGTCTGAATACCAGAGAGCAAAAATTTCCACATCATCTCTTGTTATCGTAATTCTCCTGTTAAACCTCAGGTAGGTAATTTTCTCAATATGCAATATTAATTACATTCCTACTTTAACAGAAATTCTAAAAGTTATTTTCCTTACTGATAATTTATTATTGCACCCCATTGTAGTTAAAGGTTATACTTTTTAAATTGTGCTTGCACTCCTTGTAGTTCTCTGGCAAGTAATGAAAATTTTATACTAAATACATAAATACCAGCAGGCCACTCAATTTTTCCTGTCTTCTTTTCTTCTGGCCCTCAAATTTAGAGAAGAAAAATGTTCACTAGCTATCTAGTGTTTAAAAAGAAAAATATTCACCCATCTTCAGCACCTGAAACCCCAAGTCATCTTCCTTCTGCAGGGATCCCCACTTGTAGCAGGGAAATGGGGATAAAAATAATCAGTTATGAGTTACCACTGTTGGTTATCTCAAACCACATCTGATTTATTTGAGTCAATCCCAAAAGATTAAAAATTTAGTACATGCAATTATTTTTTATTTAGACATATTGTTTCAGTCAATTTTACATGTAAAAAAGTTTTCTTATCTTTAGCTTCAGAATGGTGCTGTTGAAATCAGATAGGTATTTTCATAGTGTGAACAACTTATAATTCAAGTTATGACAAGGAATATGTGCTTGATGTGCTGAATGACGATGATTTCTATAGCTGAGAAGCCTCTCCATTATTTTTATTTTCATTATTTTCTTATATTATTTTCCCCCATTCATCAATTCCTTTGCTTTTGCCATTTATTACCTTTTAACTTTAGGACTTTACTTAATATCCCTTAAAAATATTTTTTGAGCTCCTTATTCCAATTGAAAGAAATAGAATTAAATAGAAATAGAAATGTCTTCTGTACTCTTTGAATTGCAATAAAGTGCTGGTTATTTCAAGATTGAATGGACTTTTTTCTCCTGAAATTTACAATAACTTTATTTCCCTGATTGAAGAGAGACTACGGGAGAAACATAAATCACTTTAAAAATAAAAAGAAGAAAAGAAGAATTTCTTTTAATGAATAAAACCAAGCCCTAAAAAACTCTTATTTTTTACAAATTCTCTCTTTTCAGACATGTAACACCTCCTTGAATTAATTTTTCAAAGTAACAAAGTTTGGTGTCCCTATCTTATAAACTACATTGCAAAATTAAATTGGCGGAATATTGAAATATCTGTAGTGTTCAAGAAGTCACATATGTTTGTGGGTTTTGAATAGTAAAAAGGGAAGATGATATTTTCATTAAAATTGAAGCTTTTAATTTCAGCTATTTTTAGAATAAGCATATGTTCATCGCTCCAATTATATTTCATTTGGAAAGCTTTCCATTTTCAGTGAAAAGGTAGCAATATAATTTAAATTAGAAAATAATTTGTGAAAAAAAAATATTTCTTTTTTTAAGTTTCATTTCAATCATCAGATTGAAAAATCGAGTGTTCACATGGCTAATAGTTGTGATTGATTCTGCATTTCTCACTTATCTGTGTTGAGGTGTGTGCTGATTCCTGCAAAGGTCAGGAGACAAATTTCCTTCCACCTTTTATCCCAGTCTACAGCATTTAATGTGTGTCTAGAAGCACTAACTGTGATGTTTGCCTTTCTTTTAAACATCCACTATTAGTTACTGCCAAAGGCAAGATGCTTTCTTATCTTGTGTGGCAAACTGTAGGTTCTCTTTTCTCTCCTCACAGGCAAATAGATCTTTTTAAACAGATATATAGTCCTCAAATGGAGGTGTCACTCACAAAACACTTTTTCTTTCATTAAAAAAACAGTTTAATAAATATTTTGTTAAGATTTTAAAATTCTTTTATTTTTCTGAATGATTAAATAGTTATCTTTTTTGATTGTGGGTTTTTGTTTTTGTTTTGCCCAATGTGTTTTGGGGCTTTTTTGTTTGTTTGTTTGATTTTACCCCAGGTTTGGGGTGGGGGGAAAGAAATATCACAGTTTTAGGCAATGTTCTGCAGGCCTGTTTGCAGTGAGCCACAGAAGGGAGATAGTGGGATCTCACTTGAAGAAGATAATGAAACAGAATTCTAAAATAATTTTTAGTTCTGTTGCTTCCATCAAAACATGATAAAGTTCATTATTTTTAAGATAAAAATAATGAAGTTAATTCAAGCACACATGAGCTGAAACCTTGAGAATAATGTGGGAAAATAGACCATATGAGAGCTGTTCATTACAATTTGGTGTTATGTTAATGGGGAAGGATGAAAAGTTTGCAAACAAATGGGAGGGGTGGGACACAAAAGAACCACCACAGTGCGCGGGAAAAAGAGATAAAATAAAGCCCATGGTATTTGGGTATAAAAGAACTGAGAAATTGTAGGAAACAAAACAAGGTAAGTCTGCTCAAAACTCTGGGAAGCAGAGGTTCTGTTGATCTGTGCTTTGACAGTAGTCTCAAACTCCTTTAGTGATAGCCTATACTACAGATCTAAATAACAAAAAAGTTTAAAAAATGAAGTTTCAATATAAAATTAAACTTGATGAAATGTCTAATTTCTGGGGGATATATCCTGGACCTTTTTCACTTCTAAATAGTTCAAGTAGTTTTAAACTCAGAAAATCTATATCTGCAAATTCCTTATTTCACATTGCATAAGAATTTCAACTACAGCACTGTTCAATCTGATATGGGTAGATAGGAAGATTTGTGATGGAAACTGAGTGCTTCAAGCCAAAGGCTAAATTCTCCTCTCAGTGGGCTGGTACTTAGGTGACTATCTGTTATCAATATTGTCAAGAAAGCTATCATATGCGTGAAAATTCTTGAGCTTCACAATATAACTGCGTCCTCAATATTTGAAAGGAACATTAACCTAAGTATTTCAAACAGCATATAAGCCTTTCTTTAAATATAGGTGATATAGGTATCATTTTCCATGTCATAAGTTCTTTCAGATTTACAAATTTGTAGAAGTTTTGAAAATTAAATGCTGCTATTGATTAAATGTAAGATTTGTTCCAAGCTGTGAATCAGATCTAATGACTATCAATAATTTTCTATTTCACATTTGAGACACTACTGATTTTTTCACATGCAGACAAGATTATAATTTCATTAAACAACTAAGTTTTGTATACCTGGCACTTTTCTTTTAGAATTTTCTATTGGTTTCAGCTTTTTTTTGAAGCTGCATAATTTCACTGCCAATGAGTGACTTGAATAATTCAGTTGCAAAATCAATAAATTGTACCCTGCCATGCAAAAATGTTAGTTGCTCAAAATGAGGTTTCAATCTGTATGTTTCTAATATACAAGGAAGCAAATTCACAAAGTTAAGTCTCTACATGTGCTAATAGGAGGAATTGCTAATACTTTTAATATCTTTGATGCACTGTTGATGTTCAAAGCAACCTGAAGCCAAATCAGGAGTGGCTGAAAATATGATGGTAGTTTGCAGTGGAGGCAGAAGGTCCCTCAACTTACACCATCGACTGTGTGATGAGTAACAGTCTGAAGTTCAGTCTAAGCCTGTACAAAGGTCCTGAAATAAAATAAAGGATGACGTCTCCCCCATGTGTGGGGCTTAGTTACCAACACAAATTAAATCACAACAACCTCTTGCAAACAAAATCTGTGTCTGAGCCATGAATTATGTAACAGCCTTGCAAAAAAACCAAAAGGACCTGACTTAGAGTTCTTCAGCATGCGTTCAGTTTTTAAGCTTTAGCCTTGTTTTGTTGGAACTTTAAAGAGGTTTAAACTTACAATTGAAGTGCTTAGCTTATCACTGTTATTACCAATAACTTCTTGTCCTGGAACCAGTTTATATCATGGGAAATCTGGGAGAATTTGAAATAAAATTTGTATGGCATGTCCTGTATTGTCTAACCCATGACTCTTCCTTAGTAACTAAATGGCTAATCAGAGTTTTTTATATGTTTTGCCACTTCAGTAGCAGAGCTATTATATTCTATTAAATTTCTCCAATATCTCCAAAAAAGAAACCTAAATTGTTCTTTAATTTATCTGTTCAACCTACTATAATCTTTGTTAGAAAGATGAGAGAAAGTCTAAAGGGTACTTAAGATACTTAGATAGCAGCAAAGCAACTTAAACTATATAAAATACCCCCTATCCCTGCCCAGAAATATTTTTGAGGAAAGGTGTTTTTCCAGAAGAACCATCCTTTTTCAGTCTTTATCTACCTTTACACTATTATATTATTTTTACATTCAAATGCATATTCTAACAGAATACGTATATAAGATTAGAAAACTTCAGGATGTGAGGGTTCCCAATCTTTCTTCCACAGTGGAAAATTATATATATAACATATGTATGTACTCCAAGAAACATGAATACTCTTGCATCTGCACATTCTCATGAATTTCAGTCCCAGAAGCAAAGTACTTGTTCATTTCTCAGTCTTACTAATATCAACATGTTTTTGTTACCACTAATATAAGTCATCAAGGCTTATTTTGGCTTCATAGGTAATTTTCTTCTAGCTCATTTAATAATTTAGAATAATCAGTAGTGTTTAAAGTCTTAGCAATTTTGAAGTTGTGTTACAATCAAAATGCATTTAGATTGCCTTGCAATTCAACCTTACAAATCACCAGCCAATCAGCACCCCCGATGCTGTGAAGCACTCTTATCTTGCTCCAAGTGTTTTCTCATGCTGCTCTTAACACACTTGGAAATTGAGAACATTGCCTTTGGTGCCTGCATCTATTTGGTGTTTAATATCTGAACTATTGTGTTCAGTTTGGTGTGGTTTTTCAGCTGTTACTATCTGTACAATAATCCTATTCAATTTAATAAATGTAAATTCAACTAAACATTATAGAGAAAGAAAGAAAGAAAGAAAGAAAGAAAGAAAGAAAGAAAGAAAGAAAGAAAGAAAGAAAGAAAGAAAGAAAGAAAGAAAGAAAGAAAGAAAGAAAGAAAGAAAGAAAGAAAGAAAGAAAGAAAGAAAGAAAGAAAGAAAGAAAGAAAGAAAGAAAGAAAGAAAGAAAGAAAGAAAGAAAGAAAGAAAGAAAGAAAGAAAGAAAGAAAGAAAGAAAATAAATATATTTTGAAATGTGGGAACTCTACTTAGAGTCTCTTTGACTCCAAGGAAATAATGAATTTCAGGATAGTTTTAAGTTTATTTAGATTTCAATAGCACAGTCATCACTGCATTGCCAAGGATGCTGGGGAATGGATATGTCTTGCTTTTTCTATTCCAGATTAATCATGGAAACAGCAGGAATGAATTCTGAAGCCTTCAGAAAAATTCCTGCCTTACAGTTTGTGAATCTTGGAGGATATGGAGAGTTTACATTGTTTTGTGTGATCCAAGGATAAATCCTTTCACCTTCCTTCGTAATATTGGAAAATAAATAAAAAAATAAAAATTCTAACTATCTCTTTTGACATTAGTAGCATTTTTTTCTCTTTTTAAAAAAAATTGCTTTTGCCTGAAAATAGTATTTGATTTTCATTAGCAATTTAATTGTCTAATATGGGGAGTCCTATAAGCTTGTGAAAAAATAAGCCATACTCGGTTTACTCAAGCTCAGGGTAGGTATAACTTTAAATATTAACATTTCTTATTATAGTTGACTAACATCACTAATGTAATTTGCTTCAATGAAATTCTGCTGTCTCTAGTCTTCAGAAATTTTAATTTTTGAGAATGAAAATATATTAATTAAGGACATGCACTTATTCCATCAGCCCAACTGCCAGCATAAACAGCAAAAAACCCAACTCAACAACCAAATTTTTCTTTTTTTTTTTTTTTTTTCTTAATATGCACTGCTTTGCTTTATTCCTAATATTCCATACTTTGGATAACTTCATTGAATGAACAAATAGGAAAGCAACTGAAAATCAAAGTATATCAAGCTAAATCCTAATCACTGGTCTTAAAATTCCACCTGATTAATGTGTATCTTCTCCATCTAAAGTATCATCTAGGCAATTTTGATTTGTAATTCAGCTAAGAGGATAGTACTTTCCTTCTGTAATTCTTTAATCAAAAATTAGGACAAAAATCTAATTACTTAATTTTTTTGTACTTTAACTATCAGTTCCTCCTGATGAGGCAAGTTTACTTTTTGCATGTAAAATGCTAAGGAGATGCCCACACCCTAAGTAGATGTAGAAATGTAATGTTAGCTTGTGTAAGAGAGAAACACAGAATATAAAGCTTACTGCTGCTCTTTTTTAACCTAGTTCTTTCATACGTCAGTGATAACTAACACAGACATCTCTAGATGATTTTATGCATTGCATTGTATAGGATACAGAAATATAAAGAATTTCAGTTTCTGCCACATTTATCTTTCTCTGATCTACTGCCAGCTATAGGTCTCACCTGTGTACACATCCTTGCACACATGGATGTGTGCAAGCTTCAGCTTTTGGCACGGCTCTCTTGTCCAAATCCTGGCCTCTGACAAAGACCTCAACTTGCTATCCATCTTCTCTCTTCCTTTGCTTACCTTATTTACATGTCTCACCCACCATGACTCTTGTCCAAGTCTCATCCCTGGCTTTGCACTGCAGCTCCTGAACAACCTCCTTCCCATATCGCTCACCCTCTTCTACTCACCCAACTCTTCAGACACTTCAAGCCTTACTCCTCATCTTTGATTCCCACCCTCGTCTTCCTCAAACGATCGTTAAAACTGAAGATCACAAAGACTCTCTGACTAGTCAGAGTTAGAAAGTGGTATGTTTATTACACTGGCGGGCGGCACGGGGGTCATCCCCGAAAGGTGTGACCACATTGTGCAAGGTTCTTTACCTTCTATTTATCTCCTGAGATCTTGCATACCATACAGATGCATAACCCCAGCACCTCCCATCCCTGCTCTGTATTAAAAGGAGGTTATTAGTCCTTCACGCATGAGCAATTCTTCTCTTGAATTGGGTTGGTGGTCTCAAATTGGTCAGAGGTCAGTAGCCTTACGCGATGAAGTCAGGAATGTCTTCATCAGGTCTCTATGACCCGCTGGTATGATCCAAGGTCCCCTGCTTCATGACTGATTGACATAAAGCTCAGGTGCTAACCACTGTTCTACTGGTTTCAATATGTTCTTATAACAGTTCACTTACTGCAATTCCTGCTACAAACAAGCTCATAATAGCAAACAATATAACAATCAGCTCTAGCTTAAGCATCTAGAAATCATTAACCTATCATCTACCTATCTAACTTACATCCTGATCAATATGAATTGCTTCTAACCTTCAGCTCAAATCTTAACTTTTCAAAATTATGATTCAAAACAGCCAGTCCCCCTGCTCCTTTGCCTCCTTTCCCTCCCTGAAGAGCAGCCCCTATCAATCCTGGCACAATTTCTCAATCTTACTTTCCCCAGGTAGATTTTTGCTGATGTTTTGTATGCTTTGGACAAGGCAGGAATGGCACCAATAATGTTTAAAGCACAATACTACAGGTAGTGCTTTTAGATCAAGCACCAGGATGTGACACCAGCTGCAGGGGCTCAGAGCTGAGAGGAATGCTCATTCAGCATTAGAGTAGGACATGTTCAACACATGGAAAAATCAAGAATTCCAGCTAAAAAAATGTTTTCAGTGAGCATTTAGAAACAATATTGCTTTGAAAGTTTGTTATTTTATCCAAATGTAGGCAGATATTCAAAAGGTGGCAAAGGACACGTCTTCAGTGAACTTCAAAATTCTTCAGGGATTTGTAGTGCTTGAGCCCATCAAAGATGGACTGTCAGAATTTTGTAATATAAGAAAAACTATGTCCTAGTCTTTTTACTTAGTTTTCAGATAGCATTTAATTATTTTTTTTGCTAAAATTAAACATATGAGCCTAGGGCATGACGAATTTCAGCTTGGTTGGTTGCATTTTGACAGGAATGTAAACAACCAAAACACAACTCTTAAGAGTGTCTTCTTGTACCATCCTGAGAGATGCATTTGTGTCTATGCAATGCATGAACACACACACACATACACACACAAAATTTATGTACTCCATATACATCTGGTGCAGTATATATAATGTGTCATAATGTAATTTCTCTCCTAAAAGTTTTAATTCAAAATTATTTGTTTTCTTCCTAAAGCATCCACACACAAGAAAAGCAAATTAAAATATAGCAGAGAACAAACATCAGTCACATAAAACAGATTAGAAGACCACACTCTTGCTGCACATGTGATTTTATTGCTTAATCTGTTAAACATGGTAGTAGCTGTCCTCTTTTACACCTCTAGGGGAAAAAATATCAGAGTGGATTATTCAAAAGATTTAAATCCCTGTGAGACATGGCCCTTCCAGCAATACTATAAATTCTTTTGCACTCCAAGGTTAGATGCTATGTTGGCCTTGATTTAAAACCCAAGATTCTGTGGAAAATGGCAATGATATCCAGCTCTGACAAATTGAATTGGTCTCAAGGTATTGAAGGATAACTAATAAATCTGAGTCTTGATCCTGAAGCTTTGCTACACATGCATTGAGTCTTTTTCTTTTTGAGATATTTGAGATACTCATATATTAAAATCATGTCATACAAGGAATCTATTTAATTGACTTAAGCCATGTTTGATATTTTCCTTCAGGGTGGAATTGAAAACCTTAATGAATTTTGAGCAAATCTATCTTGCCTTCATGTTAGAAACAACTATAATTTTCTTTGGGTCAATGCTACTAAACATTTAATTGACTAAAGAATTTCCATGTATATAAAGAAGATTACATGTGCCATATTACTGGCATATTTCCAGTGTTTTAAGGAACTCTTTTCTAGGAAAGGATCGATGTATATTCAGTATATGAAGCAGAATCACTGGGGTTTGACAGAAACCAGCAAGTGTGAGGCTTATGTTTTGCCATCACATTTATATTCAGGCTGAAGACTTTTCTGTAAGGGCCAGTCAGCCATCCTGTTTGGTAAGCCATCCATCCAAAGGATGCATAGCACAATGAGCTGAGTTTTCAGTGGAGTGAAGATTCTAAACTTCAGGTAAGTTATTTGTGAGTTTAAACTGGATTAGTTACTAAATTATGAACTATAAATTTATAAACTAAACTATAAACTAACTACTAAACTATAAATTCAATTTTACTATAAGTAACTATAAAGTTACTAAACTATAAATGCAATTGTGTTGCATCCTGGGTTTGGGATCAGGTTAGGGGTTCTGATCTATGTTAGCTAGCTGAGTTCTGTGTACCCCTGTGCACCCCCCGTGTTCCCCCGCCCCCCCCCCCCCCCCGCGGTGGTCAGCTCTGAGTCTCTTACCATTGGAGCTCACTCTGCCAGTCCGGTAACCACTCCCCTGTCCACTCCTGAGAATTCTGTGTCAGTCACCCCGTTCCCAGGACTCCATTCGCCCCAGAGCCCTGTGTCCGCCCCTGCTGCGTTACCATTGGTCGCCGTGGTCCACGTCATTGCCATGGCGCCTGTCCCCCTTGGGCAGGAGGGCTTCTGCTCTCCCTATCCCACCCCCTATATCATCCCATGTCTCCCCGGTCCTATCACCATTTTTGTCCACGCGGAGTTGGGAGTGGTCTGCAGCTTCTCCATCGCGGCTCCCATGGCCATTAATGCCTTCCAACCGCCACGTGGACAAATTTAGACAATTCCTTCGCCTCTTTATTTCCTCCCTAGTGCCGACAGCAAAGCATGGCCAGCCCGCCCCGGTGCACGGCAGCAGAAGTGCCCGGGAATCACGACAAGCACCAGCCCTGCCGAGAAGCAGAGGCACCCAAGCTGGGCACTCGGGAGCTGACCGGGGCCAAGAAAAATAACACATCGTCACAGAATTGGTCTCTTTTCGTTTTTTCAGAATCACAGAATCACAGATTCATCTTTGGAAGAGACCTTCATGATCATCTAGTCCAACCTTTAAGCACCCCACAGCACCATCAGCACCACCACAATCACCCCTAAACCATATTCCCAAGGGCCACATCCATACACCTCTTGAACACTTCCAAGGATGGTGACTCTACCACCTCCCTGAACAACTTATTCCAAACCCTAACGACTCCTTCTGAGAATTTTTTTTCTTATATGTAATCTGGACCTCCCCTGTTGCAATTTATAGACATTTTCTCTTGTCCTGTCAGTTGAGACAGGGCAGAAAAGACTGACCATCCCCTCGTCTCCCACGGCCACTATAATCTCATTTCAAGCAGTTGTAGAGAGTGAGAAGGGTTCCCCTGAGCCTCCCCTTCTTCTCCAGACTAAACAACCCCAGTTCTGCCAGCTGTTCCTCACAAAATGTTTCCTAGACCTTCTTTAATTTCAATCTATACTCTTTGCTTCCTTTAAGAGCATTCCCTTGATCAACTAATATGTAAAAGCTGTTCTAATAATTGCATGTACTGGAAATCATCCCAAGATGCACAAGGAATTACATAGCAGCCATGAGCCTTCTCTTTCATCTACACAGAATTCCAACATAATTTTTTAGTAACTAATGAAAAGCCAGATAAAATTATTTCTCCTACCTAATTAATTCTAGATAACCACAAAACCTCTCCCATTCTCCTAACTCTTAATATCCCCCAACAGCCCATGAACCTCTTTTATCTTCTTCCACCAACCTTTATCTTTAATCCTTTTAATTGTGCTCTGTTCCTTATAACCTATTAGCCACATTTACTTTTTAAGGCTATAAACTATGACCTTGTGCACCTTAAAAGATACACCACCTGAAAAGCACCTTAAAGATACCACACCTTAAAAGATAGATGGTTAATGGGGGAAAAAAATCACTACATTTTTTTCTGTATAAAAACAAATGCATTATCATTTCAAGTTTTCTTATTCCTCTTCTCAAAGCAAATTGTCACTGCCAATCAAACTTGAATAAACTTCAGTGAATTTGCTTAAATTATTCTGTTAACTTGTCTCAAACTGAGTGCTGAGCCAATCAGGTCAACAACCAAATTAACTGAACTCATGAAAACTTTGTTATGAGATCAAGTGTCTTTTCAAAAGTAGAAAAGTAATTGCCCATGTCTAAGCTTACTGTGACCCAAAAAACCCTAAAAACTGAAAAGTCTCTAGCTCTTAAAGCAGTTTTCACTTAATGAAAATGTAATGGATATAGCTTGCATCTCTGAAAATGCTCATCCAGTTTTCATTTCTTTGTCCTATTTAGTACTTCTGTTGATTGTTCTGAGGCTGGTAGATTTTGAAAAGCCATATAAGACACAAGGTCACTGGTTGGCTAATGGCAATCTCTTCTCTTACCCACAGTCAGGCAGATTCTGAATGTGAATATCTGTTAGCAGAGAAGCTCATAATTACAGCAGCATAACCCCCAGGATTTATCTTTGTCTCTCTCCTCTATTAACCTCCTTCCAGAGTTCTCCCCTAACACTTATGTGTACCTGAAATATTTTTTTGAGTGCAGTTTCACAGAAACATTTCTGTGACTTTAGAATCTCAGTTGTGGGAATTTTGCATATGAAAGAGAGCCTTTAATTTTACAAGACTTGGAGCCTTACTTACATAAGATGATTTGGTACAACTGATGAATCAAAGCATCTGGCCTCTTTTCCCTCTTATTGCCAGTTCTATTCTTGGTACAAAGTTACTTCAGCTTTGGCTGATACTAGAGACAGCCCTACCAAGACACCAGCAACCAAAGGGATACTGGTGCTTGAAGTCTGTCATGATGATTAGAAATGTAACGGCCAGGAAAAAAATCCAAAGATACATCTGAGCTAATTCTGCATGTGCAGCATGGGTGCCTAAATAAATAAAAAAAATGTCATCAAGAATTCTGCTCCAGGAACTGCAAGACCCATTTTGGACTGTGCATTCCCTTTGGTCACAATGAATACCATGGCATAGACAAAATATAGGCTTCAGGCCCAGAAGATTCTGCAGAGGCCGAAATTAACTTTGACTTTGAGGATCTGGCCAGATGAAAATCACTTCTGCCATAGAAAATGGGAGCTTTAATAGCTGCTGCACTGGTGTCTGATGAGGAAGGTAGAAAAGATGGAGGCTCAGTGCCCTGAACCCATTTGCTTTCAAGGAATCTTGCTTTCTGGAGTTCTGGTGTTTCAGGAAAGTTAAGATAAAATGCTGTTTCTGTAACAAAGGGTCACTTAGTTGGATGCCAGCCCTGCCCAGATAAGAACCTAAACCAGAGATTCTAACTGGAAAGCTCATGGCCTATGGACAGGCAGCCTTGCTCTCCACACACTTGCAGAGATCTGGACTTGCCTTCTTCCTCTCGCCTCTTGGGTTGCATAGGACCATCATTGCCTCAGACAATCTCACTGGGATGAGGTGCTTAAGTTTGGGATGTTACACTGCAAAGGAAGGGTAGTAAGATGACTGTTCTGGTCATGATTGTTCTCTATAATTTAGACTGTGCACATGGGCTGTACTGCATATTAAACACCCTTACAGTGACAACAAAATAGTCTTTTTTCTACTACTTATGCAAAAAAGCCTTTTTCAAAGGACTGTAATTTTCAAAATTTTTTTTTAATTAAGCAGAAGTATTGTTACTCAATAGAAGCTTCAGAGTACTTACTGCTACCGCCCTTTTAAAGAGAAGGTTATATTACTTCACAGCACAATCACCAAAGGCATCCTTGAACAGATAAATGGATTTTACTCTAAAAAAACTAAAATTATCTGTTGGATAGAGTCTGAGCATGGTAAATTTAATCCCAGGATCTCATTACTCAAAGAAAATTATGTCTGTCTCATTTTTCAAACTTCAAGTGGTTAGAATTAGTTTTAAAATAGGAAATAGCTGTAAAATTTACACTGGGAGCTGTTGATTTGCATTATTTTAAAATGATAGGTGAATTAAAGGAGATAAAAGGGATTTTGCTTGGTAGTAGTTGAAAACATGTTTTTGAAGGGAGAAAACCGTAGAAAATATTCTAAAAGCATAATGTTTCCTTCCATGAACAAAAATTCATAAAAACTGGGAGATAAGATGGAAACTTGTTCGCAGTCTAAGACTGATGAAAGTTCTTCTGCTGATGGTTTGAATTAACAAGATATTAGCCATTAGCCAGAAGACTTTATTCTGCTCCCAAACTGACATGCATGTCAAGGTATAATAACTTAGGTATTGTGACACTATAATTTGCCAGTTTAGCCAATATTTTTATTTTTCCACAGTTTTTAGCTACAATATAAAATTTTAAAATACTAAAGTATAGAATTTAGTCTTAAAAAAAATAATTTTTCTCAGATCACTCATTTTAAGCCCATAAATGTTGACTTCTGTATGAGTATAGCAAATGTTCTGGTGTAAAACTGTCAATCTGTTCTGCACAAGGTAAATGACTTCACATAAATAAACACCTCTTCTTTTAATGACAAGCTGTGATAAAAGTTGAAGCTGCCATGAGGATGTAAAAAAGACTTGTTTACACCTTGTTTTCCCATGACTCAGAATGTTTGCCAATAGTCTTGGACTATGCAAGATGATCCTATGCAGTTGGAACACCTCCAGCAGACTGATTGCTTCATCCAGAACAGTCATTAGCCTGGTGCATAATCCACATATATGCAAGTTAAAGGCTCAAGGTGTTTGTCAGAATTTTGCAAAGGAGGAATTTATACTCAAACTTCCCAGTCTTGCCTCAGACAAGACAACACAAAAAAGACAAAAAATGTCAGTAATATTGGTAGGAAATGAAAAATGTTGCACACAGAACTGATATATGTAAATGGATATGAATAAAATCTATTCTACGACCATGTTATTCACTTTAGTGACCATTCTCACATATTTCCTTTCAAGCAAATTTGCAATGTCTTGTGAGGAAAAGCTGCAGAACCAATATGTGGTTTTGAGAAAAATGTTGCTATTGTTTCTTTAGTGCAAACCACAGAGACACACTGAACAATAAAGAAAACATAAAGAAAACATTTGGAAAAAAATAGCGAACAGTCTAGAAGGCTTTTCCAAGTGTACTATCCTTTGCTACTTCAATTTGAGCATGACCTTTTATTTCTGCAAAACAATAGAATACTGGTTTTCAGTACTGTTAATGTCATTACTGTGAATATTTTCTCACAAAATATGAAAATGTAGCTGGATAAGGAACTACTCTGGTGATACAAAGAATACTCTAATAATCTCTAAGATTGCAGTATAAGGAAGGGACTTTACCAGCTCAAGGGACCCCAGGCTATAATACCTTTACCCTTAAGGCACCTCTCCACTCTAGCTATAACAAATTAGGTCACTGTTCAATGAAGTTTGTAGGAGTCATTCCAAAGAGAAGAGACAAAACAGGAAATTTTTTTGATTTTATACCTTCCTAACATGGTGTCTTGGTAAGTCTGGTCTTTACATTTACTCTTAAGAGCTGATCTAAAAGTTAAAGTTCTGACTGCTTACCAGGCAACATAAGTGTGAACATGCTTCCTTATTCTCCCTCTCAGGCTATGACTTCCTTTCTCTAAAGCATCAAGCAAAAATTAAATATGAGTACCTCCTATATCTTGAGCAAAAAATAATTCCAATAACTCTACTAGTACATTACTTAAACCCAGCATCTCTGTCCGAAGACCTTCCTCAGGTGCCCTCAGGTACTACAGCAATTATGTGTAGGTATAAAGATTCTCTGTAAAGCATTCAGATTTTAGAATGTGGAGAGGTTTTTATCAACTATGCTTCAGGTGCATGACCTTCAGAAATGGGAATGATTTCAGCTATATTGCTGTGTCTCTTCTCACACAGCTCTAGTCCATTCTTCTGGATAATTCAAACTTTCCTTATGGCACAATGAACCTTCATGCTCAACTCTATGCTTCGAGTACTTCTGTAGGGTCTATAAGATGGAAATGAAGGCACCAAAAAAGTAACATAATGAATATAAAGATGCTCAAGCATTTTATTTATTCTGACTTACAAATTGGAGCAGTTGGGTGGAGAGTTCTTTGGGAGGTATTTGCTTGTTTGTTTGTTTTTGACTGCAAAAGAAAACAAGGAACTTTTTCTTTATAAATCTCTTTACTCACCAAATGTCAGAAGATATGAATGAATAGAAGAGCATGAAGTACAATAGGAAAAGTAAGTCTGTGTAAGAGTAAGAGCTGATCTCAATAAAGGATTTTAGCAGACTGCTAGAATGTGTAGGTCTCCTGGGATTCTTCTAGAGCTTTGATTTCAGGAGCTACAATGATGAAGGAACCAGTGTGGTTTTTTTAAGAAAAAACAAGATGTTATTTCAACCAGACAGTTCTACTTCATAACAGGTCTGACTTGCAGTAAGCTTCTTCTCTTCCTTTGTTTTGCTCACTGCATTGATAGCAGACTATCATTATAGCCTTAATCTTGAAACTACAAGCTTCCATTTCCAAAAATGTGTATGAGCTGGAAAAGTTTGAAAGTTATCCTATTTTTAACAATAAAAACAAAAGTTTAGAACTTTATTCTGATCAGTATTTGAGTAAGAAAAAAGAAGTTGGGAAAAGTTTATTTCTTTAAATCTTACTAAAATTTTCTTTACTGCTCAAAGCAAATCACTATAATACAACATTAAAAGAAAATCTTAAATGCATTTAATTACCTATCTTTTAAGCAGTTTCTTTCACTTTCGTCTTCCTTTTAGGTGCTGAATCTTGGTATCTATCTCTCATAATATGTCTTACCATGAGCAGTGCTTTCAGTCCTTGCACTGTGACTTAACCCTTTGTGTTCTTCACAATTTGACTTCTCTCTCTTCAAACAACAGGCATTTACTTTGAAACTCAATTTGTGTTCCACTCAACTAGCATAGAAGGTAATTTTCTGTAAGATGAGATTCTGGTGTTGTTTATGTATTGCATACATTTTCTTTCAACCTAAGAAATCTTATTTATATTCCAGCAGAGCAGGTGAATGAGGCACTCTATCAATGGTAAGGAGAACTTTGAAGCCCATGAAGCACATGTAGGATGTGTGCAGAGGGCAAATGTCACAGTGTTTATAACTATGTTTTTCAGATGATGTGTACTCAGGAAGTCTTTCCTCTTTCCAATGGGCACATTTTTAATATGGCTTTATTATTGTCCAAGGGTAGAGGACAGGTAGCATTTCAAACAAGTCTCAGCAGGCAACTGGAGGATAGCCCATCTAAAAAATACAGGACACAAAAACCTTCTGTGTCTTCTTACAAAATATTCTAAACTTTTTTTTTTCCTCTGAGTGTCTTTTATCAGCCTCTCAAACCTTGTGGCGAGAACACTGGCTGCTGGTCTAGTAACTAAAAATATATGATCATTAACAGAAGGCTTAAGTTTGTTCTAATTGAAAAAAATATATAGGACACAAACTCTGAAATAGAATTAACCTATTGTTGTTATCAGACAAATATACTGTTCTATACTTTTCACTACTATCAAGCTGGAAAGCTGCTTATTCTTAGCAAGAGGGGAAAAGAAATTACACTAGAAGGCAATTGCATTTATGTCAGCAGAGATATTTCTAACACGATATCACTGGGTTCATATTTTCTTATATACTATTGCAAAAAGATTAGGTCAGTTTTTTCTTTCTGTGGATGAACGTTGTAGTTGGTGTACCACATTGTTTAGATGCAGGGACATATGATTTACTGTCATAAAAATGGCTGTGTTTGCAGGAAACTGAAGCAAAATACTTTTATTGCCTTGTGCTTGCAGTGTCTTTAGTAATTGTCTGCCAGCTTCTGGTTACAGGATTCTCTGGAGAAGGGACTAGAAATGATACCTATGAAACTGCTCACAAGGGCTATTTCACAACACATATGGTAGGACACAAGGTAAAAGGGGTAGAGTTTTGGGTGCAACAGGAAACAATGTGGACATTTATGGAATGCTGGACCTTGTTGGTGGTCACAGGAATATGCTGTCACTCAGACTGTTGTTCAAGGCTCTCTAAGGCTGTGTCCAAATGACTCAGTCTGGGATGACCCTCCCAGTCTTCAGAGCCATGCATCTCCCAGATGTATATTTACTTGCTGACACAGGCAGTTTATTTTGCTCTTCTTCCTCATACTATGGTTTCCACAGGAAGGAAACGGGGAGAAGAGGTCCAAAGGGAGCTGCAATGTGTTGCATTCAGAGCTGTGATCAGGATGACTGATATTACAAATGACAGAGCAACAGGTCCACAGTCTAGATATGGGCTCAAACATAGTGCACCAAGGTACTTTGAGATTATATAATTTTCTTCTGAGGTCTACCCTGCCTGTTGTATGTAATATCTGAAGAGCAGTTAAGGTGTCATAAAATCCTGTGAAAGAACAGCAGTAGTGCTGATAAGGACTGATCATAAAACACAACTTGCTCTAAGGGGTCCTGTACAGAATCTCAGCACTAAATGCTGAACTTAAAATCTTTGGCATATGTCAAAACCTGAACTGCTGTTTTCCTGCCTTGAAAATCTGTGATTGATCATTCTTTCTGAATTTTGAGTAAATTTGTTTAATTATTGCATCTTTTTATACTATACTATATTTTATTAAAGAACTGCACTTTACAAATTTAAAAATAGATACTATGTTATCATAAAGAAAATCTCCAGAGAATTTAAATCACAACAAGAAAATAAACAGAAACGTCCCCTTCCTGCTATCCCCAAAAATCTAAAGGTTTCTCAGAAATTCAGAACATTCTCCTCAGGTCTTCATCCCCAACAAAAAGAGTCTCCTATTTCCTTTAACACACTGACTAATAAAAAAAAGTAAATACTCCAACAGAAAAGTTTTTTAAGCATCCAAAGTGGTGACTTTGTAGCACAAAGCAAGGAATTAGCAGCAACTGATTTTAAATAGGTGATACAACAGAAGTGCCTTGGGGCAAATCAAAAGCCAATCTGTCATTCTACAGAACTGTGAGGCTGAATTTCATTCAATTTAAACATGATTTTCACAGTAATTCCACATGTAATGTGACATTTTTTTGAGTTGGAATAAATGAAAATGAATCTTTTATTATTGAATATTATGAAAAGGCTAAACTGATCACATTGTTTCTTATCCTTCATTTTATGGTTATGTAGCTACCGTATTAACAATGTGTTTGCTTTGACATCTTGTATTCTTTCACAGGATCCTTTTTCTATAAGGCATGAACATTGAATTCAACATTTTGCTATTGCACTTGAGTTCTTCTGGTAGCTCGGAACAGAAGTTGAGGGACAGTTAGAGGTGGGAAAATAACTAGAGGAAGGAAAAGGAAAGAGATCTTGAAACTTATGGGTATCGCAGATGGATGTCTATAATTTCTATGGAAAAAGAATACAAATATGCTTGAATATCTATCATGTCTCATGATAGATATGTCTCACTCCCTGGGCAGTGATATAATCTGATACAATCTGATTTCTAGTTTCTAAAAAACTGGGAAACTGAAAAAATTCTTGGTTTAAGAGTAAGATATTAGAAGATCAAAAACCAAAAAGCTGTGATGTGTCTCTTCTTTCCTCAACAGATATTTTGAGTAAATGGGGCAATGCATCATGTAGGGGGTTAAGATTTTGTTTCTTTATTGTATTGCAGCCACACTACTGCAGAGGGTTCATTGTTTTTTTTTTTTTTTTTTTTTTTTTTTCTTGTGGACTTTGGATACCTAAGTAAAATTCATGGAAAAATTCTATTTCTCTGTATCACCAATCTTTTGCATCACAAAGGAATACAATGTTCTAGGAGCATTTTCCTTACTTGAAGCAACAAAAAACTATTTAATTAATCTATTTTTAAATATGTGGTGCTTTTGTGATATACAGTTAGTCACTGCGTAGAGTTTTATGACATAGTTTCTCATCAGCATGACAGTCCCACAAATTTCATCCTAAATTACAACTCATTTTAATTTGATTCTAAACTATAACTCCTGTAAATTGTGAAGGGGAACTAAATATAGAATAGCAGGGCAAGTATGCAACAAATATAGAATCCATAGCCAAGAAGAGAGTTTGATCTAATCATGCAAACCTGGGTGTGGGTTGCCTAGCCTACAAGTTGGTACATCTATACGCAACTCTCCATATTCTAGCAACAGCTAACCTGTGCAAATGAAAGCCTTTTGAATTCTTCTCTCAGGAGTTTCAATATGAATGTGAATATAGTCTAAGTTAAACCACTTTATAGTCATGTTGGTGCTATCTCTAGAGTGAGTGTAATTTTGGTCATAAGAGATTTTGAGGCCTAGGAGAATCACACCCAGGGCCCTTAAAAATACAGTCACAATATTTTTTATCACATTTATTTGTGCATTCACAAATCCACAATGCAACAAAACTAGATAATTTACAAATACAATTAATGGATAACAGAACATGAAATATTTACATAGAAATACTTGTATCTGAAAATATTGCAGTTCATTATTTAGAAGTTTGTTCAGAATAACATTACGATTCAGGAGACATTTGGAGTCAGATGATTTTATAGAAACAAAATCTCAGTAGTAATAAAAGGACATCCTAATAATTAACAATCTGAGCCCTGTGGGTTGGTAGGAAAGGACTAGGAGACAAATATCTGCAATTTAATACTTTTTTCTACATATGACTTTTAATACAGTAAAATCCTGGTTGTTTAATATCAGAAATTATGAAGTACAATCAAAAAAGATACAGATAGCAATAATGGTGATCACTGAAATTATTTTAACTGTGGGATAGATTGAGACTATTCAACCTGGAAAAGAAACAGCCTGAGAGGAATATAATAGTCTGTGATTGTGGGTAACACAGGGAGTAATTATTCACAATACAAGAAGAAGAGGCAATAAATTAAATTATTATATGACATAAAGGATAAATATCTCTATATTTACTCATATTTTTCTCTGTACAACTATTTTGACCACCTCTGAAGAATGATACTAAAACAGGCAGAAAATTGATTTCAACCTGTTGCACTGCTCTTATGGGGAATTTTTCATATGGCCATTGCATCCAAGTGTTTGGAATAAATATCTTTTACAAAACCCCCTATTGTCTTGAATCATCCCACTGGTAATTCAAGAACTTGCTAAGTGCAAAGCAGCACAGGGTGTCTTCAGGTAATGCTTTTTGCATTCCTGCTTTGCTGTAATAAGGGAAAAATATAGTCTACTAAGTTTGTTATCATGAAGTAGATATCTAAGGGTGTATAAAGTACTTGAATTCACATAATGGCATTTTCAAGAGCAACTGGGAAATTTTAGCTTTACAACCAAAGTGAGTGCTGCAACAAAATTTTAAATCTCATGTATTCCTACTATAAAACAAGGCTTCTGAATTCACTTGTACATTAAACTTAAAGCACTAACTTTTAGGAATCTTGCTACAGGACAATTTAAAAAATATATTTATCTGAAAACAAAACAAAATTACTTTGAAAGTTATTAATATTTCTTCCTGGGGTTTTTGGGATTTTTTTTGTTTCTTTGGGGTCTGGGTTTTTTTTTGTTTGTTTGTTTGGGTTTTTTTGTTGTTTTTGTTTTGTTTTGTTTTTGTTTTTTTATTTTTCTGTTTCTGATTTTGTTTCTGTTTTGTTTTTGCTTTGTGAACTGTTATGCTTTGGAAAACAATGGCTTTGTTAATATGAAAATTAATGAGCATTAGAAGTGTTTATGTGGATATTTCATATCCCTTTCACTGTAATGCTTGCTTTATTCTTAGAAGAATTCTACCATTCAATTGTAATTAGGCTCATGTACTGCTTGATCTACAGTTTAAGTATATTCTTGAACATCTAGCTTGAAGGGAAAGGCCATAGAACGTTGGCAAAATAGATATTGTTTGCATTTTCTACAGCTATAACATAAAAAGAAGTTTTACATACACAACTGGCCAAATAGTTCTTAAATAAAAACACCTGGATTTTAAAACTTGAAACTAATTCAGATTATATGTATCCCAGTATTGCCTTTTTAGAAGTTTTACATCTAAAGGTGAAGCCCACTATAGGACTTGCGGACAAATAATAGGTATTTAACCGATTAGATAGTTAAAACCTTCCAGGGAAGCAACAAGGAAAGAACAAGTGAACAGGGAGACTGAGGCAGAAACCTTCATCAGGAATATCATACTCCTTATATCAAAGAACTCATGACAATGATGATTCTCTAAAATACATCCAACCCCATCCCTACCCACATGCACACAGTTGTTCAGTGAAGCTTGATTGTAAATTTTAGAGCCCATAAATCTTTGGAGAGGTGAGTGCAATACCAGAGAAAATTGATGAGGTTTTTCTGCAATAATGACATATTTTAGACTAGAAATATTATTGGAGTTGGACTGACAAGAAGAGAGATTTTTTTATTTTGTCGATTAGATTGCTAAACCATTAATTAAGCTAAAAATAAATTCTTAGACTTGCATATGCATGCTGTGCCCCTTTTTTGCAGATAGTAATGTTTTGTGTGTAAAAACGTTTTTCTCTTGGTTGCAAGACTCAAAAGTATAATTTTTTCTAGCTTGCTTTTCTCTTGCATCTTGATTTTGCCCAGCAATAATTTGAAAGCCGGAGGAGAGCATCTCACATCTATTTGTCCACAGCACAGCCTGTATATTATTGCTGAGGCATTTTTCTGTAAAGAGAGAAATGTGTCTAGAAAGGCAGTTCTAGAAAATAATTGGCAGATATTCTTGATTCATTCAGGTAAAGTGGCATCACAACCTGTAGCTTTGAGCAGATGCATCTACAGCTTGGTCTGTGCTCGGCACAGGGAAGATCCCCTGGGCTGTGCAGGAATGCTGACATCCAGGACACTGAACCATTCCCTTGACTTGGATGGTCAAGCCCTTCTGCATTATTGGGCATTAAACTTCAGGATCTGGAAGGATCATTAAACTTCAGGATCTTGAGTCGGCCACCACAGAAACCTCAGATGAATACATATGTTGCTGACACCTCACTACTTGCCCTGCTCTTTGCAACAAAAAACCTAATTCTTTGATGTTTTAGCATAGAGTAAGATGTCAACTCTATACAATTTTATAGTGTACCATGCTATAAAATATCCTATACGTTGACTTCAGTAAAAGAAAGTAAAATTAATGACATCTAATAAAACACTTTCAGTGTAATTATTCAGTATCTTTGTCTCAGATTCTCAGTACTCCTTTATTACAGAGTAGTCTCAGTTTTCTTATTTGTTTCTCATGGTATCAAATATAGGAAACTCACATAAATAATTCCTTCAAAATAATCAGAGTCAACAGAGCATTTTCAAATGATTAAGTAGAATTTAATTTGATTGTATGCTGAAGTCCTAAACAAATTTCATACTCACCTGAGTTTGTTTCACAGCAAATCAATAATACTAAAGACTTTATTTGAACAGGCAATATATAGTTTCCTTTTCCTGTTCAGTGTGCATATGAAACTATCAGCTTCAGTTAATGAGAATTTTTTCCATAAACATTGATGGGTGGAAATGTTTTCTTTGCTTTAAAAGACTTTTCCATCTTGTGCCTGACATCAAGTAGCAGCCTTGAATATCAAGAGGCACTGTCCAACTCCAAAGAACAGTTTTCATGCTTTTCAATGGTTTTTGTATTCCATTATTCAGATATTCAGTGGTTCAGCACAAAGTAAATTATTGCTAGTCTGTTTTCAGGTTTATTGCACAGCTATCAGTTGGATTAAAATTTAAGAAAAACCCCCAAAACACCACTATAGGCATTAAATATCCTTGTAATGCCAATGCTGAATCAAGCAAAATAATTAAATGTACTGCAAATGTAATAGCATACCACTGACAGAATCCACAATCTTCTTGGGCACAAACACGGCTACAACTTGTGTCTTTTTTATCTCAGGGTGCCATTAGTTTCTGCACATCAAGAAGTTCTCAGAAAGCATTGATGATCTAAAATATTTTCTTAAGGAGTAAAAGAGGCAAAATAATTTCTGAAAGCTACATATATGTCATTGAGTAAAATAATTGAAGAGGGAATGCTGGAACATTCTAAAATTTCCTGTGTCATTGTCAGGGAATGATTTGAGTTGATGAGCCATTTTGCATTTATGCCTTCAAGAACAATGTTCTCAAATGGTAACTCATAGAAAGATGGAGAAATAGAGATACATTCAAATATTAATACAGATATAACAGAGACTTAAATTATTAAAAAAATTTGGAGCAAGTTTTTCATTAGTGATAAATTAGAATGTGATTGTCTATCAGCTAAATAAAATACTTTGAGAGTGGAAGGAGGAGCAATGTGAGTCACTGTTTGAGTTTTGTTTTCTCCACTGCCTCTGGCCCTGCACCATGCATAGACCCAGGCCCTGTGTGTTTTTTCCTGGATCACTTGAAGGTATGCTATATGCATCCCTGTCTCCTGGATGGACTTTGGCCTCGTTCTGCAGTTTTGTCTTTGGCCTTTTGTCTGTCCCCATCTACTTTCCCTCCAGGTTGGATTTCAGTAGAATGACCCCAGAGGCAGACCACCACTCACTTCTCTGCTCCTCCTTGCTGCTCCCTGATGCACACATTTAAAGTTACACTTCCTAAAACTCAAAGAGCTCTAGCAAAGAGTGATGAGTATTTATATTGTTATGAACCAGCAAGTACAGGATTCATGAGAAGATTTAAGCGCAGAGAAGTCATGTAGCACTCTAAGCAAAAAGGTAATTTGTGTATCCAGAGCAGGAAAATGAAGCATCTATATTTAATGTCAACTGATGAACAAGAGTATAGATAAACAATTTTAAAAATAATATAACTGGTGAATTTCACCTTGTGCATATGACTAGAACTTGGGTTTGTACTTCTTGAAAAAAAAGGGAAATCTTAGTAAAGGCCCTCTACCATCTCGTTTATTTATGCATTCTAGAAGCACTCGGAATCTGAAAAATATTTTTAATTGTAATAATTTATGAGATTAGTAGGAAGAAAAACTGAGTGTGAAAAATTCATTTTTTAATGTTTTGTTTTCAATCATTTTGTGTTAACTGATCCAGATTGGCTATTATAAGCATAAGCTTGGATTTGTAAATACATAACAAAAATAATTTATCGTCTGAAGAATCCCTTTTAATCTGTATATGTGCGCTTTTTAATGGGTAAATATCTAGTGTGTTCTAAACAAGTATGATTCAGCTTATGCTCACTTCCCTCCCTTAATAAAATCCTTATGCACCAGCACCTGCTTCTGACAATGCAAGCATGATGAAGCACAGCTGGAATTCACAGGTTAGTGAATTAAAAAAAAAATGCCCTAGATGAAATAGACTGACGGTTCAGTGTGGCTGCAAAGGGGATACTATCCTGCAGTTTATTGCATTTCAAGATGGGGAACATGGCCTTTATAGCATTATTAGCAATGAATTTTAAATCACTCTAAAGTTCAAACTTCACTGAAGCATCACATTGTATGTTGAAATCAGATGACCATTTTGCCTGGCAAATGCCATCTATATTTCAGAAAAACATCCATGTTCTAATAAAAAATGAATTAAAAGACATGGAAACTTCAAGCATCATTTGTCATCTGAAACTTATGTTCATTAATATGCCTCAAATCCGTAACTCTGAGAAAAGCTACGTCAATTCCCAAATTACCATAACATTCAAAACTAAACAGTAATGCATTTTAAAATGAGTGTATTGAATATTGAATGCCAACTGAAAATAAATTATGGTACCATTTAAAATTAAATTACAACAGACTTTTTTCTTTGTTCTTTCCCCTGTTGTCAGCTTCAGTTAGTCTAGCTGTCCAATTCTTACCATATTTACCCTATGACAAGTAGGGCCTAAAATATAAAGAAAAAAAAGACATAATTTTCCATAATTAAATACTTCATAACAATCTTAACTTGGTATAAAAAAAATCAATTAAATAAAATGAAGTTTCTTAATTTTTTTGTTAGTTCTTCCACTACATCTACCCCAGTGAAATTGCACACATATATCTGTTTTTTCATTTGACTTTGTCCATAAAAATCCTTATTTGATATGTCTCTACAGACTATTTAAAAGGTTTTCACAGCAAAACATACACATTTTTTGTAACCTTGGTATACATTTAAAATCAAACTCAGAAAACATATTTCCTGACAGCAAATTGGCAGAACAAGAGTTTTTCACTATAAAATTTTGGTGTGGGTGGGGAAAAGTAAGTAACTATGAAAAATAAAATTCAATAAAATTTAATAAAATGAGGATGGGATTATAAATTCCAGGAAAGTGAACAGGTTCTTAAACTCTAAATGGGAGAAAGTTACATAATATATCCATGAAGTTCCACAAATATTTTCTGCATTTTTAGTTGTCTATATTTTCTAAATTTTTTCAATATTTATACTTCTTGCTTGCATAGAGCCTAGCACAATATAGCTCTCACTACATTCTCACATACATAAAGCAGTAGTCTGCAAAGTATTCAAAGAATGAAAATAAACTTTTATGACTAGTATTTATAAAATATACTTTGGTCAGCCTTGTTCTTCCCATGTTTTTCAGACACCATTTCCACTTAATGGATTGAATCAGCTATGCAACTGCCAGTTGCTGTTGGCTTGATGTCATAGTTGAATAATAACCATTTTAGTCTATTTTGACACCTTAGCAGAGAATATTTTTATTTGGCATCCTTCTTTTTTTTCTATTGTGCCCACATTTTTAAACACAACCTCTAATTTTACACTGCCAACCAATTAAAGGTGTAAATAATTGGAGAATTTAGATGTCCAAATACCTGATTGAAAGAAACAAATCATGTAGTTAAACCCCAAATACTATTGATTGTGACCACAAAATGAGTGGTTTTGTTGAAGTCCCTTTTATTTTTTGACTCAGAAAATCAAGATGCTATTTAAAATAAATAAAATATGAATTTTGATGGTTAGTGCTTATGCCTCCACATAAGAAGTGTCATTTTTTTTTTCTTAAAAAATGCATATTTGGTAGTATTTCTGATAACTGTGCCCCCCCCCCCCCCCCCACTTAGTAATAGAGAATTTCTGATATTTTAATTGCTGTACAAATATGATGATAGTGCTTTCTTCACTTTAGTCACAAGTCACAAAAAATACAGGGACAGTCAGGCAAAATTGTCTCCAGGTAAAATGCTGTCTTGCCTTTATGGGAATTTTTCCAGAAAAAGTCCTGGAAAGTTGAGACCCTCTAATAAAGTTTAATTGAAGTATATTTTTATTAGAAAAAGTCTTTCTATTATTTGTTTTTCTCCCATCATCCTTCCAGTGAGAATCTGTGGTGCTTCAGCTAGAATCTGAACTGTATCTTGTTGCTTTGTATCTAAGACTGCTTTTCTGAACAGAGATTATTAATCATGCTGAATTATGGAGATGATTGTTGTTGTGTACAAACATCTGGTGTGAAATATTTTAAGGCAAACACATTTCCCTTGTCAACTCATACAAACAACTTGAATCCAGATCACCAGAAGTAAAAGGATTTAAGTGCAATAATCCACTGAGTCACTGAGAGACTGATACAAATGACAGCTGAAAGACATTTTTAACCATAAGAAATGGTAGACAGACCATTTTCCTGCATGTATAGTAGCCATTATGAAATAAATATTCACATGCCATTTGGTAAACATAAGATTAATGGGAGACAAGTCCCTGAGTCAGCATTTACAGGTTGAAGAAAGGTAATTGTCCAATTACAGATTTACTGAAATGGCTTTGGCCTTATGGGGCATGCCCTGGGGAAAGGTCACAGGATTGCCACAATAGATTAGCTTAGAATTTGGTTTTCCATATATTATTTTGACAAGAAATAGGCATTGGAAATTTCATTGCTCCCCCAGTGACTTGCCATATATTCACAAATTCTGAGAAAATATTCTGGCTTGGCTCTCCTAGGAATGCTGTTTGCCAGTGTAAAAGTAGGATTTCAAACATTACAGATAAATTTTAATCTCTGTCCCATACCTTCACCAATTGAAAATATCCCAATTTCTGGGATTGTAGAATTTGAACTGTGGATCTTACACCTTCCTAAAAATTTCTTACAGGAAGTTAGCATAAAGGATTTTTTTTTCCATTTTAAGAACAGTAAAAATCCAACACAGGACAAGAGATATTTTTCTTCTCTTTTTTTTGCAGTAGGTATTACTGAGGACATACATCAATAAACCATAATAAAAGTATAAAGACCTCACAGCAAAGACGATAAAATCCATATTCATGTATCTTTCAAAATTCTACATTTCGAGGACACAGGTTTTAATTCATCATACTTCAAATGTGTCTTTAATTGACGAAAATGCAGATAAGCATTTTCACAACTATGAAAAATAATAAATCACACTCATTAATTATTTTAATTTCAATTACTGCAGAAGGGCTTGTGTAGTATCTGGAATACTCTGACATTGAGATGAAAATTCTCTTTCTAAATTAGAAATCTCATAGTGAGGGCAACAAAATCTAAAAAGCAACATGTACAAGATGATAGGAATATTACCTAGCTTGAAATGAACTTTTCCCCTCTACGTCCTTCCACAATTTTATATATAATTTAAGCTGATGTAGAGAAGACATCACAGCATTTTTAAACTATGCCCTGTATGATCTTGGGAAATGAGCTCAAATGATTATTAATTCTTTGCTAAAACTTTCAGTTTAAGACCTCAGATCTCCAAAATATATATGCATATTTAATTTCATGCACATTCTGTTTTGAAGGTTTCTTTCAAAAAAGCCATATCTGTAGGCAATCTTTTCCTTTCACTTCACATAAGAATAGCTCTTAAATTTTATCACACAGGTAGACAAGCAGTGCTACAGAGGCTGTTGCCAGCTCATAGGGTTTCAGCTCCTAAATACCTTTAATTGCAGAAGAATTTCAAGGAAGCCAGCAGGTAATTCAGTCCTGGGCTTCAACCACACTAATGTTCACACATCTCCTATATTGTATCATTTGTTCACAGCACTGTCAGTCAAATTAAAGACATAATGTATTAGTTCCATGTGACTCAAGCTACTTCAACTAGGAGCAAAGCTTAAGCTGGTCATTGCAGAAAAAGGTGGTGTCTCTGCTGACCTGCACTTGGTCTCAGACACCTTGCTGCTGAAAGGAAGGATTCTCCCAATGAGGAGGCATCTGCCCCTCCAGGAGAGAAAAATTGCATTCTAGCTATAGCTCAAATAAAAAATTTCTGAGCTGTTCTCATGCAAGAATTTAAAGCAAAGGGTTAAATTGTTGCTTAGAATTATCTGAAGAGCTTTTCCTCTAAAACAGCACATTCACTCTGATCCACAACTGAGAGGTTAAAACAAGTCATTGTTATCCTTTCTTTGAATGAACTTAAGCTAAATCTTTTATTATTTCTAATTGTGATTAACAGATACCTTCTGTTTCTAAGTGTTTCTCTGCAGTTGCACTTCCTTGTGCTTCAATTAAAGCACTGCTCATTTTTCTTTCAGAAACAGATAATGAAGATGAACTTCAGGTGGAAAGAAAAGATCATACTTCATAAAGATACAATACTCCCTGATTGTGCTTTTTTAATCCATTTAAGATGTCAAGTAATTGGAAGAGAAATTTTAAAAAGACTGAATTTTAATAGACTCACAAACCAGTGAGCAAAAACAAATTGAAAATATTGATAAAATAAGTGGGAATTAATTCTAAAACACATATTAGTTCATAATCACATGAACAAAGAACATCCATGGATGTAGTGGCATTAACAATGAACTTACCAATTGGAACTTAAAAAGATTCACAGTTTATTCTACATGAGGAGAGTAAAATAAAACAGTCTGTAAATATAAAACAAGCAAAATGGATTCCCCACATCAGAACTCTGCATGAACATAAAGACATTTCTTTCTTTTTGTGATGCCTGAAAACCTACAAATTCACTCAGGAAAATACTGCTGTTCATTCAACATGTTTTATTGGATCTAGTAGGAGTTAGGATTTAAATTTTAGCTTCAAGATGTAGCCAACACAACTAAGAAAAGCTATTAAGTAATCCAGTTTCTGATAAGCTCAAGGTCTTGGATCAGCCACCTAGTGTAGCAGAAAACCACATTACTTCTCTGCAGCTTCTCTAGTGCCACTGCTTGCTACAAGTTCAAACACTACACATGAAAGTTATAGAAATGACATATGTTAAAGCACTAAAAGATTATCTTTACATTAAATGGGACAGATGACTTAAATATTACATAAAAAAAGGTGAGACAATTATTAATTTCACAAGATTAAATGGAAATTTCCAAACAAATTCCGGCTTTGAAATCACATCATTCTTATAAGCTTATGGTCATTCCCATTATTTTACAATAAGTAATTGTATTTATTATTATTATTAGATGTTTTACACTTCAGAGTGCGTAACACATCTGAGAGTTATGGTTTCCAGCTTTACATGGATTCCAATTTATCATTTCTTAATTGCCTGCTTGGAACAAAATCAAGGCAATTTCCCTTCCCATCTGACCAAAATAGCTTTAGTCGGCTTTGATGTTCAGGATCCGGTGTTTGAAAAAAACATATTGTCAGTCAAAGAGCTCAGTACAACAGCTCTGCAAGGTACATGAAAAATGGCACTTTGAGACAGTTGATCTTCAATTAAAAAAACAAATGTATGTGAAAGAGGGAATAGAAATTGAAAAATCATTTTTAGAATAAAGAAAAGTGTCTTCTTAAGAAGAAGTACATGCAAATATTTTCACAATAGATATTTGATGTTTTTAGAAAAGTAGAAGTTTAGTCTTTCAAAGCAGTGAGTAAACTTTTTTTTGGAAAAAAATATAATGCAATGCAATTAATATTATTTGTGTACAAAGTAAGAGAAATAGGAGAAACCCCAGTAATTTTAAGGAAAGAGAACTAAGAATTACAATAGTATCCATCATCTCCTATCAGGAAAGAACAACAGTAAAAAGAAAGTTTATGGAAACAGAGCATTTCCCAAACAAAACGGGTAACTCTTGAAAAGGACACATCAAAAGAATTAAAATCAGTTGAGGAAGACTAATTCTTTAAGAAACTACGTGATGATATCCACATCAAAAGAAATACTCAATTAATGTTAAGCACGTACCAAAGTGATGCACTGTGTTAGAGCTTTGGACGTCCATGCCATCCCAATAGCATAGCACAGAGAAGTTACATCACAGTTTCTTGTGATAAAGATCGTGTTTTACAATGCAGTGGTGCTTTCCAAATTGCTTTATGATTCAGGAGAAAACAGTGAATCTGAATGTTGTTTCAACACACCATGCAGCTTTCAGATGAAATGCTCTCAGCCTCTTACAGCTTAAAACTGTCAAGATTAAATAAGGAGCATTAGCAGCAATTTTCCCATGCTGGGGAATACTGGTCTCATTAACATGATAGCAGTAACTTGAGAAGATTAATTATAAAAAGCTATTCACATAAAGGATTTTTTAATGGCATACAAATGAATTTTTACAAATAAAAAGCAAAAGTGTTGCTCCTTTGTGAATTGCCTTTTGGAGAGCAGACATACCAGTGAGGTATATAAACACTGTATATACTCATAAAAATAACTTCCAATAGTGTTGTGTTGACAGGGAACCTTTGGAAACCATGACTACCAGGCTAACTGAAGATAAACAGCAGAAGGTGGATTGAAACTGTTTGGAAATAGCAATCTCACCAATTGGAGAATGAAGTACAAATTTCTGCAACAGTTGCTGTCTGTGCATCAATGTAACTATCGATGCATGTGCTCAGTGTCTGGCAAGCAAGCTCTTTAGGGTCCAGAATGAATGGAGCAGTCAGGAGCAGAACTGCAAAAACTGCTTTTTCTTTTTAAGTGTGATAATCATCATCTCTTTTTCCATATCTTTCCTGAGTTTGTCCAAACTTTAATCTTTTTTCTTATCCTTTGGTAGTCCTCATGCTTAAGCCAAAGGATTCCTTTTAGGAAAGGACATACCTTCCACTTTGTTTTCCTTTCTTTGTTTGGTTCATTTATCTTGTTTTTGTGTGTGGGTGTGAGAGAGCTTGTTTTCTCTCTCTTTTTTTTTTTTTTTTTCTTTTTTTTTTCTTTTCTTTTACTTTACTACCAGATTCATTATTCTGCATTAAGCTGCATGGAACTACATTTGTCATCTATTAGTCCTGTTACTGTCTGCATTGTTCCTCATTAATTATTATTCTTCCTAATTTAGAATCACATGAAAATCTTGCTTTCAGAAGCATTATCCAATTCACTTACATGAATAAAATTAGTAGAGGACAGAGCACTACTGCTTGCAATGCCAACTCACTAATAACTTCTGTCTGATTTAGGAAGGAACATCTTTGACTTCTTTTGTCTTCATGCAGAAATTCACTTTACTGAGTTTCCATGCTGTATTTCTAGTGTATTTTAGAGAAAGAGAACTTACTCAATAAGTCCAAAGCTGGGTCCTGTAATTCATACATACCTGCTGCACTACACCCTTTCACCTCTTAAAGACAGACACTTGGGTGCCTGTAATGCAGAAGTTGAAGTAAAGAGAAAAGGAATTTCACTGAGTTAGTGAACAGAGGGGTCTTCATTTCTTTGGGATCATAAGATCCACTCATAACATCAAACATCATACTTTTAATTAAAAATCCAACAGTTCCCATCGGTTACTCTTACTTACTTTACCTGTATTAATGATGTGAAATATCCATTTGTCAGCATGGGAAAGTTGGTAAACTGTGCTTGTGTTAGATGAAGAATGCAACAATACTTGAGCTGTTTATTTATACTTTGTATAAGGTTAGCCTGTAAATATCCTGCAAATTTTCCAAGCCAAATTTATATTTACTTGTTTCATAGGGTTTGAAACCAAACATATTTTGGTCCTGCTTTCCTTTGATGCCATGCTGTGTTTTAATTAACTTGGTCACCAAACTCACAGTTTCCTTCTGTGTTGTTTAAAGAAGAAAGATATTTACAGATTTTAAATAGCATAAGTCTTCTAGTGAGTTTGCCATATGGTTTGGTCTTCATAGAAGTATAGATAAAATGGGGCTCCTACAGAAGGAGGCATTCTCTCCTCCTTTGTTAGGTTAGGTTCTCATTCAGAGTCAAATAAATTTTAAATGTAAATATGACAAAGTATTCTACAGTGCTGCAAAATGCTATAGGTTTTAAAGCTGATCTATTTTGAGGGCAGTTTTTATCCTACATTTTGCATGAGACGAACAACAAATTAATATTAAAAAAAAATAATAATTTCTTGCTCTTTCTAGGAATTGTCTAATATTAATTAAAAAAAAACAAAAACATTATGAAAGGCTCAAAATTTTTCCTTCTTTATCCAGAGGCAGCCCAGAGGACTTCTGAGTGTGATTTCATCACTCAAAAATAAGCATTGCATTGGCTATACAAAAAACTTTTGTCTAGATATTTTTATTTCAGTTATTACCTACTGCACACTCTGGAGTCTGTGTGCTTCATGAACATTACAGGCAGCTGTAAAGACACAATACACAGAATAGAAAGAGTACATGAATTTTGTTATAAAGCAGGTATAACAGTGCACTCATACAAATATATGTGTGTGACTTATGGCTAGCAGGAAAGAAATTAGAAATTACTAAGTTGATTATCAGTCAGTAAGGTTCTTTAATAAGTGAAAACCTGAGACTACATCAAATAATAATTTCTAAACTATGTATTTAAAAAAAAATAAGATTTTTTTTCTGGTCACAATAATGATTTCTTTTTTAGAAAAAAACTTTGTTCAGCTTTTAATGAAAGTCAGATGTAAAAACCTCACTAAGATGTGCATCTCCCTTGAGGTAATTTAAAACATTTAAAACATCTCAAGCTGTTTGAAAGAGAGGTAGATGTTATAGCTAGATCTTGATTTCTGTGTAGTTAATGAAGTTTGTTTCCCAAACAGCAAAATAAGACTTTTTAATTCCTTTTAATAACTTTTATTTACAAGCAATGCTGTGACTAGATGGCATAAACAAACAAGATTTATTCACACAAATACTTAAACACAGCTAACAAATGAAGCAGAATATCAGAAATACAAGAAAAATGCATTCTTAACCTAGTAGTAAATTGGCAGTTATGAATTTGATACTCAGGTCAATATTTCATTTTTATGGTTCCCTCTTTGAGCTGAGGGAAATACTAAACCAATCTAAAGATAAAACTCTTGCAGTGGTTAATCTCAAGTAACTTCTGAAAATATAGTTGTTCCAAATCCAATTCGCAAATTATGAAGAAAATCTATTAAAAGGGCAGGTACTTCTGCAAGGTGTCAGTCATCAGTAAAATTCCTTGCCCTTGATATAAATGAGTGAACATAAAGGAGACCTGTCTGGAGAGCAAGAAACAGGAAAGAGGAAATATTAAAAAAACCCAAAAAAACCAAGGATGGCTGTGACTCTGGTTTTCAGCTCTAGAAAGCAGCAAATATGAAATCCATGAGAGGTTTTACAAGGCTTGCATTCTCTGAAGCATTAATAACTTTAGACCAGTGATTTCTCTACACTTCAGATTCCCTGCTGTGAAATAGGAATGCCAGCACTTCTCCAGGAATGCCCTAGAAATAGTAACCTCATTCTTCAGTCATTGTTTTATTCAGTGAGTGGTTCCACTAGTAGTCTCTGTGCACAAAACCCATTAAAAAATGTCTGCTTTTGTGGGTGCTTTAGAGCCTGCTTTTTTACTGAAATGGAAAGGGATTAAAACATCAGCGGCCTTGCTTGGTATTTCTAATGAACACAGCTCTGAGAGAATTGTCATTTAATGGGTAATGTTGCTTATTTCATGGCACAGGTCTCTCTTCCTTAGGAGCTTCCTTATTTTGTATCTTAAGGAGGCATGCCAAGAACTTGGGACGTGTTTTTGAGGTTGCCAGGTAAAACTTTGTGTTTCAGTCATAGCCTGGTCACTGCAAGATCTATCCTGATGTCACACTGATTACGTTTTTAATTCAGGTCAAGGAGTTATTCTGCTTTTTTTCCAACTAGGAGAGAGCCACTTGTCATTTAGCAGAAGTCAAAGCTGGTGTTCCGAAGTAAAGAGGAACTAAAAGAGATGGAACATTCAGTTCAGACTAAAAAATGCAAGACAAAATTAAATAATAAAAACAGTATTGGAAAGAGTGTCCATTTGTGATATTTTATCTTTTTAATTTATTTTTCATTTTAACATTGTCAAAAAATCTCATATCTGAATTTCCTGAGAAAGAAGAAACAAACAAACAAACAAAAACATTTATCTTCTCTGTGTCTATTATTCAGGATGGATCTAATGTTACTTTGTCCCTTTTAAACATTTTACAATCCCAATTTATTAATCCCATTCCTTTACATGGATCTGTTTTAATATAATTTTGGTTACTCCTCTCTAAACCCTGATAGTAAGAATGGCTGATAAATCATCAGTGGTATAGATCACTGTTTTGGCATCATCAAAATAGCTATTAACTGCTGCAGGAATAAAATTAAGAAAAATATGAAATGTTTATACTGAAAATTTTTTAGACACTTTTGTCTTTTTCAGAATTATTTGACATTACTATTTATCATCATCAAATAGTTCAGAGAGGCATGTTTTGGTATGCTTTGGTATTTTATCTGACAGGAAAGAACACTCTTCTGGGACTTTTTTCTCTATGTCTATAAAAACATAATGGTTTCAATTTTGCTTTTAAGACTGTATGGATTATCCTGGTAGTGAGGTCAATTTCAGTTTTCTCAGATCCCTGGAAACATGATGAACATGTCTTTTAAAGGTAGTCAATATACCTGCTGTTATGCAGTATAGCAATTTATTCACATTAAATTTCATACTTTTGTCAGTATCGCAGTCACTTCAGACACCTTCAATATGAAAACTATTCATTCTCTTCTCTCCTTACTTCAGTTCCTGGCGGCCTCATTCTTATTACCTGAAAATATAAAGTAGAGAGGTACTTTTCCAACGGTCTGCTTAGATGAGAACAAAGAAATGATCAGGCTTCGGCTTGACAATGTCCTTACCTGATGTAACAGCACACTCTATTCTCTGCTGTTGAACCAACAAAGCAAATAAATTTTTTTGTGGTTCACTGTCTCCGGTACTTGAGATTTGCTTTTGCTTTTTGAAGCATAGGTCTGAAACTGGTGATAGGATCCTCCCACAAAGCCCCTCTTCTACAGTTTGAATAAGTCCTATTTGGGTGCTGTGCAGTCTGCAAGAATTTTGACCCTACTTGCCCCTAAATATTTGAATCCCTATTGAAATTAGAATCTGACATATTACTTATGGATGATATAATAAAACGAACAGCCTCTCATTTCTATGGGCAAATAATACTCTCTCCCAGTCTCAATCTAAATCAAACTGCAGAGTCACTAATAAAAGTAAGTCATGACTCACAAAGTTAAGTTCTTTTGCATTAATCTTAAACTCTTTAGGAGTTATTGGAGTCTCACATCATTAAAACTAATGTCAGTGGTATAGTCTGCAGTAACTATCAAATTTACAGCTGGAAGATAAGTCTCATATAAAAGAAACATTACTTTACAACCATAGTAAAGATGAAAATATGTACATACTGTTTACATTGCACAGTTTGAAGGTTTACAAATGAAGGTTTACAGGGAAACCCTTCATGCTGCAGGAAATCTATTATGTAAATAGTCACTGGGGTTTTTGGCATTATTTTGTCATCTCTGAAAGAGACCTAATTATATAAAAAATATCTTTTGTATAGACCTCCAATGTTTTTACTCATTTTATTAGCACTTCTTGCAGCAGTTAATAAATACTGCATACTCTCATTTAACAGTGTACAGCATATTTAACTGTGTTCTACTAGAGCAGCACAAATAAAATGAAGCCAAATTACAGCAAGGATAAAATCTATCCTAGGTTCACCAACAAAGTATCGGTAACAAGGCATTGTTCATGAATTTACTGTGGCTTAAGGACCATATCAGTCTTAGGAAGGCAAAAAGTCCATCCAGGAACATTTGAAGGTTACCATCTGAAACACACTGTAGGAAAGGCTGCCTGAGAACCTTTCATACCTGTTAGATCTAGAGCATGCTTAATTATTCTCTCATAACTGAAGAGGCCTTTTTACTGGGGAATAAAAAAAAGATTTTCTTACAGAGTAAGAGGCAGAAAGGATTTTACTCTGATTCTTGACAAGCATCCCACCTCATTTAGGGTGTATGTTCTCCATATGGGCTGACTGGAAGCAACTGCTCCAAGAGTTTTTCACCTACCTCTTTTAGTCCTCATAATTCAGGAAAGGCATAACAGGGGGTGGTGAAAAGAGACATCTTCCTTTTACACGAATTGCGATGTCTCAACTGCCAGTGAGCAGAGGCTGGACTGTTAAACTTTTAAATTAGAGGTAAGCTTCTGTGCCTTTCAGTCACTATCCCAGAAATCTGAGGCTGGATTTCATCTCCTCTTTCACGAAATATTTTGGGGATTTTTTTCATTCTAGCAGAATACTTATGAAAACACACCATTATTTTAAATTTATAATCATAAAAAATTAGTCTGTGAGGTTGAGTGATGATTTTTCAGATTACTAGCACAGTACATATACTATATATGAAAAAAGTATGTTCAAAACCACTTGGGAGATTTTTTAAGGAAAATTCTTTATATTTTTTACTAAAATGATTCAACTAACATTCAATTGTTCATTTTGAGACTCAAAATGTTTAAATGCACACAAAAATTTCATTAAAAATTCTGGATATGCTCTGTGTCTAAGAAAAAAAAATCAACCAAACAAACACAACCTGAAAAATAGCATTTATTCCAGATTAAAAAAAAAAAAAAAAGTTGTTTAATTTAAACCATTTTAGTTAAAAAAAGCCAAATAATTTTCAATCTACTAAAAAAATAGAATTAAGTTTAAGGGGACTTTGAGATAGAAAAGTGCTTTAAGTTAGAATAGGAAAACCATTTAAGCTAAAATGAGAAAAGCTTTTATTCACATAGGATGAATGTTACTTAGTTAATGAGACTTTTAAGTTTTACTCTAGAAGCAGAGAAAATCCAATCTTCTTGATAATTGCCTTTCAATTTTTATCTAGTGCTTAATGCAAACATCATAACGTAAGCCACTCTAAACCACCAAAAAGACTACTCTTTTCTTTCTTATAATTGTTTAAAGGCAGCATTTGAAATTAGTAACAAAATCACAGAATTTTTTGGGTTGGAAGAGACCTCTAGAAATCATTTGGTTCAACCCCCCTGCCAAGGCAGGGTCAGCTAGAGCAGATTACACAGGAACATGTCCAGGTGGGTTTTGAACATCTCCAAAGAGAGAGATTCCATAACCTCCCTGGGCAGCCTGTTCCAGTGCTTTGCTGCCCTCAGTGTAAAGTTCTTCCTCGTGTTGAGGTGGATCTTGTGTTTTCGTTTATGGCCATTGCTCCTTGTCCTCTCATGGGCACCACTGAAAAGATTCTGGCACCATCTTCTTGCACCCACCCTTGAGATAATTATATGCATTGATGAGATCTCCTCTCAGTCTCTTCCAGACTAAACAGGCCCAGATGTCTCAGCCTCTCCTCACAAGAGAGATTCTCCAGTCTCTTAATCATCTTAATCATCTTTGTCCCCTTTACTGGATCCTCTCCAGTAGCTCGTCTCTTTTGTACCGAGGAGCCCAGAACTGGACGCAGTACTCCAGGTGTGGCCTCACCAGGGATGATTAGAGGGAGAGATCACCTCCTTGACCTGCTGGCCACACTCTTCCTCATGCACCCTCAGGATAGTGTTGGCCCTCCAGGCTGCATAGGCACACTGCCAGCTCACAGTATTCTACAGGCTTGACAAAACATTTATTTTACATCCATATGTTCAGTCTAGGAAACATTCTCTTAAAAGATATGATTCAATTTAGCTATACAATAGCCACCAGTTCTTTTTTTATGAATCTGATGGCACAAAGCAAGTGCGGAAACAAATTAAAAAAAACTCCTTTAAAGAAGCCTTTACATTATATAAACATTGGAATGACCAGAAAATCTACCAAATTAAAACAATTCCTTTTCCTTTTATAGCTTTGCTATTGCAGAAAAAAAATAATAGTCTACTAAATTGGCAATAATTTATTGAGAATTGCTGCAAAAAGCAGTGTGTCCTCAGTGAAGTTGTTAAAGGAAAGCTAAAGCAATTCTTTCTTTTAACTTTCTTGTTTCAAGGCCAAATCATTCCTATTATTCTTTTAATTTTGGGATTTTTTGACTTACTTTTACTGGAAAGCTGCCATTAATTTATTTGCTGTTTAAAAAATAACCAGGAGATATAAACTTATTTTTCTTTGTCAAACTCCTTATGCATATCTACTTTTTATTTTAAGTATCTATGTGTTCTGCAAAGACCAGTGTAACTATATTTACTTCACATCCCATAAAACTGGGCATACTCACATTTTCTAATACAAAGCTCACTACCAAAGTTATGAGTCTTAGGCTTCTGAAGAGAGTGTTAGTATTATGTTAAGTTACTCTGGAAAGATGTATTTTCAGGTGAAATGGAGCCAAGTTTATTTAAAAATATGGTGGAATACCTGGTAGGTCATAGACTGAATTTTAACAGTAGTTATTGTCAGTAGATATGGACTCAGGTATATAATCGTCCTGTCTATAAATATATTATATCCATCACTTTCTCAAGTTTAAAAGCCAAATGTCTCTATCAATTAAAGTTTCAAATTATAGTTCTCTTGGTTAGTTATAGATGTAAACATTGAGATATGACAGAAAATTATATAATAACAGCATAATTATTTGTTGTTTTATTACTTTTACTTTTATATGAAGGTCATGATCAAGGAGAGAGTACAAGAGAGTACAAGAAGTCCCATACTATATTTGGCTTTCAAAGTCCTGTTAGTTAGAAAAAAAATCCTAATTTTTTCATATTCCCTGTTTCATAGATCATATAACTGAAATTTTATTTAGCTCAGTAGGGGTGACCCTACTCACCCCTACTCCTTGTTTTAAAATGGAATAAAACTCAAAATGATTTTGCAATAAGTGAGTTAAATATTTCATTAGATATTTTAAATGGATGTATGAAACTCTTTTAAGATTAGCTAGACTTATGTATATATTAAATCCTATACATATGCTTAAGCTAACTAGAAACAGAAAGTATCCCAAAGGGATCGCTATCAAATTAGCTAGGGAAGATATTTTGCTTTCTTTGTTGATAGGAATAAGGAATGCATAGGCCTTTAAAAGACAACTGTTTTTTTTATTTATAAAGTAAATTTTTAGACTTCTTAGAAATTAAGAGAAAAGGGAACAAACAGTTATTCAAGACATTAATTTTCTCAACCTATTCGTTCATGGAAAGATGTAATAAGAAAAAGCAAACTCTAAGGAGCAAAAGGACACAGAAAAATGCAAGCCATACAGCACTGCATTTTCCTGAGCTGAGAGGCAACTAAAAAGAACAGACTACATGGAGCAATGACAGTGTTTGGTACTAGTTGACAATGACATGCAGAGCATCCTAAGCAATAGTGTTTATCTCACAGAGCATCTGAATTATTCATAGATTCCAACAGTAGAATAAATTTATTGTCTCCTATAAGAGATATAAGAGGTTGATAAACTGCTTTCCTGACCTTGAAGAACTTTGTTGGCACATTAAGGGACTTTGATACATAGCAAGGTGCAGACACTCACTATGATTTGTTAGGTGCATTCTGCTGGCACTGCACTATCAGGTGAATTGAAAACAAAAAACCTCTCTCAAGAAAATAGTGTGAAAAAAAAGTGACGGTGGATTCTCTCCCACTGTCTCTGTGGTACTGATGACCAAAAAAATGAACAGGGGGGGCATTTTCAAAATTTGGGTTTTTTTGACTACTAATCTGTGGAGAAGGGAAGATGGAATATTTTCTTCTATTTTTTTTCCTGCAGTCTACATACTTTCCACTCTGGTACAAATGGTTATGACCCATCTTGCTTTGCCCACCATTTTTTGTTCTGTATGGCACACTGGGATCCCAACACTTGATAGCAGGGCCTCAGAGATTTCAGAACTAAGATCCTTCTGGTATGCAATGAAGGACATGCTTCTTTACTGTAGTACAAATAACCTTCAAATGTAGAGAACAGGAAAAAATTGATTGAGGAAAAAATTGTAGCACAACTGAAATATTTCTTTCAATGTATAAAGTGGCGTTAATTACAGGCAACACGGGTTGTTTCAGAGCATTTATCTTAATATCCTCTCTTCCATCTCTATGTATTTTGTCCACTAGCTTAATATCGGGATCCTTTCATTCTCTCCTGCTTGTATAGGCCAGTACACCTTACAGAAGCGGTTAAATTACCTGTTTTCTCAACCTCAGGGACTCAAAAGTTGTAACTGCAGAGGCAGAGGCATCAGCACACAGGGCCTCCGGAGATCAGCAGTTTGCCTCACAAAACTGCCATCTGTAACTCTGAATAATTAAATATAACTGATAATCAATCAGGAGCATATGGTTAGCATAACAGAAATTGAACTGTCGCTGAAGTCAGGGAAAAAGCTGCTTCACTGAGGATTAAGAAGATTGGATTTTGGTTACCTGCACACTATATTGCATGTGAATAAAGAGGATTTTAGTTTCCAGTATAAGTAGTCTATTAATCCTAATAAATGCAACCATTTTTCCTACAGAAACATTTAACATGAGTTTAGTGCTTTTACCTCATTCTAATACTCCTGTCATAAAACAGCACAAAAATAATGTACCATCTTAAAAGAAAACCACAGGGCTGTCTTGTACAAGCTATTGAGAAAGAGTTATTGTTTTCAGCTCAGAAACAGCAAGAAAAACATAAGAAGGTTAAGGGCTGAACTGTGATCACCTAACTCAAGCAAATGAAAGCAAAACAGGCAAAACAATCCTGTTTCTGTGGCTTGTAGGAAACCAGTTGGATAAACATGAGCAAAACAGCGATGCTTCCTTTTAAAACAACATATTTTAAATTCTAGAAACCAGTAGAACTACAACATACTGGCAACTGCTGGGACACCTCCATCTTACTGCTGCTAACTCAGAAAGGTGCAGTTTTGTCCATGTTGTACTTCCATCTTCCTGCTTTCTTTAGGAGGTGCTTACTTGGATTGAAAGAAGTTACTTATCTTCAAGACCACCATTGTTACTACCTATAGGAGTCCATACTTGAAATCATACTGTTGTTCTAAAAGATAGGAAGACTATGTGGCTGGAAAATTGTCCTACAGGCAACTAATAAAGACCAATATGTCATTTATGTGTGTAAATACACCCTCTACACACTCTATGAGATGGGGGGTTAGTCAGTTTGGGTAGTTTGTATTCACAGACACAGTCCTGGTAATACTGCATGCCTGAGCCCACAGCAACTGGAAATGCCAAAGGGCTAGTTATGTATGCCTCTGATGATGAATAATCAGCAAGGGATTGACAGAAAGCATAGGTAATTTTGATTGAATAGACTCTCTGTGTTCATATGGACAATTCAGAAGCCTATTATACTTGTTTAATGAACATGAGTAGAGTAATAGAGATCATTCATTAATTCACTACATTAATTGAAGCCGGTATTGTTACCTTTCGTCTTTGTTTAATTCTGCCATTATCTGACCCAGCTTTGTATTGTTGATATATTTAATACTGTGTCATGTTGACTTTTTGATGTGTTATAAAAAATTCAATGCAATTTTATTAAGAACAGGACTGAAGTGGGATAAACAGTAACCTCATCTCTAGTGCTATCTATATTTTAATTTTCAGTGTAAAATGTTCTGCCTGACCTTTTAGAAAGCTCTATTTCATTAAATTAGGATGCTCTATTTCAAACAGTCAATGTTCATACTAGCACTTCTAATAAACCCTGGAAAAGGAAAATATTTATAGTTTAAGCTTGTCCATCATTAGATTCATGCTGCAATTGTAGACATTAAAGGTAAAAGAATATATATATTTCAAGTAAAAGCAAGAAAAAATGGCTTGTGTAACATTGAAGCTTTTAATCAGATAAAATGAATGGGGGTTCTGAGCTATTAAGATATTTCTTAAGTTTCTTTCTTTCTCTGACACTTTTGGTTCCAAACCTGAACTTTGGTGGCTACCAGGATAGTATGCGAATTTGCTCATTTATTCATTTTTGGATAGTCCCAAGCCCTGTCTTTGCTTTAGCGGAAAAGACTGATGGCATGTTAACACTTCTGAGGTTATTTGTTCTTAAGTACATCTTCTAGGTTATATGTCATAATGACAAGCAGCCAGCATTGTAGGTGCCAGAAACATTACAGCCCTGTAGCAGGGTTACAGTTCATAGACTAAATCAGCTCAGAAGATGTATGGGTGGTCCAATGATTGCTGAGTGCTCAGTCCAGGAGTTTAAAAGGAAGAATCAATGAGCCGCAACTGTGTAAAATAGGGGTCAAATATGTACAGCTGAGGCTCCACATATATCAGATAGGGCCATGTTTTATCTTCTGGTGTATAACATTTGTTACTAAAATGTGGCTCAGAAACACTCTATTAAAAATAGATTGGTATTAATTAATTAAGATTACTGTCTCCCCTAGAAGACAGCAGTATAGCAATATAGTTCTGAACCACCTTCAGCATATTGCTATCTATCTCAAAATCTAAGCACCAATTCAAAAGTACAAAGCAGATATTCGATCAAAACTCTCTCCTCCACTGACTGCCCTTTGGTTTTGTAGCTGTGATTTTCTTGCCAGCACAATCTGCTCCACCAGTCATAGCTTCCTTGCTTCTTTATCTGCATGACTTTGTGTTCCAGTGGACAGTTGAATCTATTCCAGGTCTTTATAACTATTTCTGTATTGATAAGTAATATTCTTTCTCTGGTGCTGATTAAGTTGCCTTGACATGAAAAGAAGACTTATACTGTGTTAGTGAAACAAAACCCAAAATTATTGCAGACTAGTGAGAATTCAGAGAACCTCATCAAGCTCAGCAAATCTAGCTTATCTCCAACACACAAAACAAGTTTGGAGGAAAAAAAAGTCAATTAAAATGTTAAAATCCCTAACCTTCACACTCTGAAAACTCCTGTCTTTATTGGTACAAGTCTATAAAGATTCTTATAGTGACCCCCTTGTGGGTTTCCATCCTTCACTTCTGCAACAACCTAAACTGCTTCAGAGTCTTTAACACTGAGTTGCTATTTTTCCTACCCTGGACTGGGGATGCTTTCTGAGAGGAATTTGATCTCAGATCTACTTTCCAAACAGAGATGCCACAGCTCTTATCATTAATACACTTTTGAGGCAGAATATAGATTTCCTTTGTAATGGGTCTCCTGGGCAGGTGGTGGTAAGTGTGCATTGAGGATGCACAACTGCTACAATGAAATTGAGGTTTCTGAACCAGTGTTTGGGAAATTGAGATAGGAAGAACTTTAACCTAAGCAATGGAAAGAAAGAAGTTGTGAAATGTTAGTGCAGTAGCTACTTTGAGTTTCAGCAAGAAAAAGAAAACACAGATAAACATGTACCTAGAAGTCAATATAAGCAATACTACTGAGGAAGAAAAAAGCAGCTGGGAGATACTGATATTGATAAGAACAATAGTAAATATAGAAAGGATAATTTTGAAAGCTTTATATTTAATCTTGTAAGAGAATTGGATATGGCCATCAATGCTGCTGTAGCCAGTTCAAAATTTGGAAATTAGAAGATATAAAAAAGAGGATGGCCCTAAACACTTCCAGGCATAGGGCATTCACAGCTTCTCTGGGCAATGCAATTTTGTGAAAGACATTTTCTTTGTTACACAGGCACTATAAGAGTATATAAGGCACTATAAGATGCCCAAGTGGTCTATCCCTATATTTAATGCTTAGTTGGAAGAGAGATAGCTTACTTGGCATATTAAAGAAATCTCAATTTAATTTCCTTTTGTTTAGTTTATAAGTTCTATAATCAGATCTATAATCAAAAACATAGGCTACTTTGTTGAAGCTTCATCTTTTTATTCAACTTTTATTTCATTAAATCCAATTAAAGAAGATGTCAACAACTGAATCTCAAAACATTCAGTATTTTTTTTCCTTTCTTTTATAATGGGTGACAAACTTATGTAGGTGGAATAGTTTTTGTTCTGTTTGGTTGTGTTTATAGAAAAATCCAATAAATTCAGTGTACTGCAACATGAAACAATACAAGTAGGAGTGTTGTAGGTTGGGTTGGTTTAGTTAGGGATTTTAATAAATGTTAGCTAGGTTGGTTCTCTGTACTCCTATTTTCCCTCACAATGGTTTGCTCCAAGTTGTTTGCCATGGGAGCTCTTAGCCACTCCCTGCTTCTTCATGGAAAGTTCTGTGTCAATCACCCCACCTTTGCAATCCTCTTTGTCCCAGAACACTGTACCCACCTCTGTTATGTTCCCATAGGTTGTTATGTTCTATGTCAGTCCCCTGTTGTCTGTCCCTATTGGGCGAGGGGGGTTTCCACCCCTATCCACCCACCCCCTATTTAACCCAATGCTTTCTTTGTCCTGTCGCCACTTTGCCTTGCGCCGCCTGGGAACAGTCGCTTCAGACATCGCTGCGACCACGCGTGGAATAAACGTTCTCAGGCCCGCAAGCAAAGTCTGCCTCTCTCGTCCCTTCGCTTCCTCTCAGTGTGAAGCTACCAAAGCTGCTTACCCACGCTGGAGTGCTCAGCACTAGCAGGGAGGCAAATGCCATAGCCCTGGAGCGCCTGTTCACATGGCAGCTGCGGTCTCCCAAAAGCGGCACTAGCTGGGCATTCCAGCTGCTTGAGGCCGTAGCAGGTAAAAGCCGCATAGTAGTACTAGGATGTGGGCTTATCCAACCCCTAAAGATTGGGGGAAAAAAAAATCCCTGGCTATTAAGGATAACGGTTGTTATGTAAGTTTCCAGCAGACTATTTTGAGTGTACGTGTTGCTTTCATCACCAGTACTAGTTCTGTACTCAGCACTTAAAAGCTTTATTATCATTATTCACAACATCGGAATGTGTGGCAGTAAATGTACCTTTTCACATCCATTAAATGCTATCTGTTTCAGGATCAGGTTGGTGCCCAGTCGATGGAGGATACAGAGAAAACACAGTTATTGAATGCCCTCTTTGCTTCAGTCTTTACTGCTAAGATCAGTCTTCAGCAATTCCAGGCCCCAGAGGCAAGAGAAAGTCTGGAGAAAGGAAGACTTCCCGTTGGTCATGGAATACCAGGTTAGAAAACATTTAGGCAAACCTGACATGCACAAAGCCATGGGCTCCAATGAGATCTACCCATAAGTGCTAAGGGAGCTGGCAAATGGTGTTGCTAAGCCAATCTCCATCATCTTTGAAAGGTCATGGAGAACAGGAGAGGAGGAAAGCCAGTGTCATTCCAGTCTTCAAAAAGGGCAACAGGGAAAACCTAGAAAACATCCAGCCAGTCAGCCTCACCTCCAACTCTTGAAAGGTGGACCAGCAGGTCATTCTGGGTATCATCTCTAAGCATAGGGAGCAAAAGCATGTCATCAGGAGTAGTCAATGTGGATTAATCAAAGGTAAAATCATGCTTGACCAGTCTGATAGCCTTCTATGATGGCATAACTGGCCACACAGATGAGGGGAGAGCAGTGGATTTTGTCTCCCTTGGCTTCAACAAGGCTTTTGATACTCTCTCACATAACTTCCTTATAGACAAGCTCAGGAAGGATGAGTTGTATGAGTGGACAGTGGCATGGATTAAGAACTGGCTCAGTGGCAGAGCTCAGAGGGTTGTGATCCATGGCACAAGGTGTAGTTGTAGGTCTGTAACCAGCAGTGTCCCCAGGGGTCAGTACTGGATCCAGTCTTGTTCAATTTATCCATCAGTGACCTTGATGAAGGGACAGAGTGCTCCCTCAGCAAGTTTGCTGATGATAGAAAGCTGGAGGATTGACCCAAAGGCTCTGTTCCTATTCAGGCAGACCTGGACAGTTTGGATGGAGAAGTGGGCAGAGAGGAACCTAATGCAGCTCAACAAAGGGGTCCTGTACCTGGGGAGGAATAACCCTCAGCACCAACACAGGCTGGGGGATGACCTGCTGGAGAGCAGGTGGAGAAGGAACTGGAGATTCCGGTGGACAAGTAAACCATGAGCCTGCAGTGCCCTTGTGGGCAAGGAGGCCAATGGTGTCCTGGAGTGCATTGGAAAGAGCACTGACAGCAGGTCGAGGGACATGATCTACTCAGCCCTGGGGAGGCCACACCTGCTGTGTCCAGCTCTGGGCTCCTCAGTACAAGAAAGACAATGAACTATTACAGTGGGTCCATTGGAGGGTTTTGAAGATGATGAAGCTTTGGAGCTTATCAGGGAAGGTTGAGAGAGCTGGGGCTGTTTAGCCTGGAAAAGACTGAGAAGGGGCCTTATCATTGTATACAAATATCTAAAAGTGGGTGTCAAGAGGATAAGGCCAGAATCTTTTCAATGGTTCCCTGTGACAGGATAAGAGGCAATGGTTACAAATAGAAACACAGAAATTTCCATCTAAATATGAGGAAAATATTTACTGTGAGGGTGGCTGGAGAGCACTGGAGGCTAGATGAAATTCTCAGTACCTCAGAGAGCTTTCTCAGTAGCCTCAGAGAGGTTGTAGAATCTCATTCCCTGCAGATGTTCAAAACTCACTAAGACATAATCCTGCTCTAGGTGAATCTACTTTCCCAGTGGATTGGACTAGATAATCTTCAGAGGTCCTTTCTAAGCCCAACCATTGTGTGATTGTGACTTCATTCCACTAGGTCTGGAATATAATTTCGAAATATTGGATATAGATTGGATGGGCCTTGAGGCTTAAGAAAAGAAGTACATAGATAATTACTCTTCCATTATACTCTTTTATCACTCATTTTATTACTTTAGCTACTAAGGACATTTTATTAATATGTAGCTTTCAGCGTGACAAAGAAAACCACTATGAATTTTAACATGGGGTAAACAGTCTTTCAGATAAAAAAATAAAATATAAAAGCTTTTTTATTAAGCCAGAAAAGACAGCCAAATAGGTCAACATTGTTATGCTATTTCAATGTGATTAGGCCTTCTTCCAAGAAGAAGGAAGTATTCTAATTGACCAGGTGATCAAGCTTTCAACCATAAAAAAAATACTTTTCCTTTTGCTGGTATATCTCAAAAATGTAATCTCCTGTGTGAGATCTTCACAAGAAATGTTTTAATTACTAAGAGATGAATCTTAAATGTTTAGTGAAATTTTTAGTACTGTTCCTATTTGATGAATGGATATTTGGATAGAGCTGGTTTGATTCATCACATATAGCTAATTGTTGAACAGTTAACCCCTGAATCTAGGCTAATAATTTAGTCTTCCTTTGTAGCACATCAAGATAGACATTCCTTCCAGAAAAAAAAGTTTATTTTCACTACTCTAAACATATATTTTTTTACAAAAAGCTTCTGGAAATACTTTCCTCTCTCCATAGACGAGAAGAAACACAGAGCTAAATTACTCAGTTTTGATTACAGGCCTGACAAGATGGCTGTCAGTAGGTGGAACTCTCCCAGGAAAACCAAATCCAAGGTTTATAAGTTATTTAATTCCAAGTAATATCAATAGATGACAATAAAATGAAATAACCTACAATAGTTTCTTAACAGAGTCCTGCCTAGAACAGGAGTGAAGGTCCAAGGCTGCTTAGGGATGTGAAAATGGACCTACTCAGGCCAGAACTGGCAATCTAATAGCCACAGCATTTGCTCTGTAGACTTTGTAATAGAAATCATATAGATCTATATGGGGAAAACAAAAATTATAACATAGCTTTTTTTTTCACCTGAGTGGGAAAGAGATCTTTTGAAAGACTGTCAAAAGCTAAACCTTTCTCCATGAAATCATCTGGATGCATCATAGCATTTTAGTGTATGATGTTTTGAAGCATACACAAAGGTCATTGTTTCTGACTGAGTATGGACCACAGTGCGCTCCATTTGAATTAATCCTAGTAATGGATTATATTTGTGTATAAGATAACAAAAGCAATGCACAAAAGGTACACAAAAGAAAATTTGCTTAGGAAAACATTCGATCTTGTCTTACAGCAAATAAACCAAATTTAGTTGATTAAACAGGAGAACCTTATTTTCTTCTAGTCATTACAGAGAATCCACCATTTCTGCCTTTAGCTGTAGCAGTTATGTTGCTGGAAGCTGTTAGTTTCTAACAGGTATTCAGTCCTGTTCCCAGCTGAAGCAATTATTTCAACATAGGAGCAAGACTGAACCCAGCTGCTTAAATTGCTTCAATTTTCACTTGGTTTTAATGCTCACAAATTTCCACTGTTACAATATAGAAGCACACACATTATTAACATATTTTTGAGCTGGATCCTTGATAAGGACCTTGGAATCTGGCTCAAGGATAGTCAAGCTTAATGTAAGGCATTCAGCCCAACAGGCCAGAAGTTAAACAAAGTAGTCAAACTAATTTTAATGAAATCTAACAAAAATTTTCAGATCCCAACCAAAGATACTAATTTAAAGGCATGCTTTTCTGATAACTCACAGACACACTGATCTTGTACTGCTTTCTCAAAGAGACTGAAAATTTAATTGCTTTTGCTCAGTTTAAGTATCAAATCACATTTTATGCTTAGGAGAAGCTAGAACTTGATCACAAGAGCTCATGTAATATAAAAGACATAAGAGGCATGAGCTCCTATGCCTCTAAAATGCTTTATAATACAGTCCAATTTAAAAAATTAGGTTTTATGGGACAAAGGATTTTTTTTTATGGAAGGGAGTAGGAGTGAGCAAAGATCACTGGACTCTGCATTTCTTCTTACAGTGGCCTTAAAAATCATGCTTTTTGGTTATGCATACTTAAGGTGGGAAATCATATTTCTGACTGATAAGAAAGTTGAGGAGTTGAAATTATTTCCACACTTGCTCAGAAAGAGAGATTTAGAGCCAAGAGACAAAGCATTAACGAGGTCTGAGAGGTGTGATGGAGGGAAAGACAGTTGGTGTGGTTCTGTCAGAGTCCCAGTGGCTTAGGCATTTCAGCAGGCCCAGAGACCTTGTCCTTGACAGAAGGATATCACCAGCAAGTTCACATAAATCCACCATCTGCACTCTGGGGCACATCTACTGTGTGAGAGGCATTTTGCAGAAAATAGCAAACATGAACAGTCCTGCGCAGCATCAATTCCTTTGAGTCCCTCAATTTCCACTGCTGCAATTGCTGCATTTACAACTGCACATTCTGGTATAGCAGTAAGCATGCTTGCATGCAGACTTGTAGAAATGACAACAGGGGGTAGCACCAGGCAGGCATTCACAAAAAAAAAAAAAAAAAAAAAAAACAAACAAAAAAACCAAAAAAAAAAAAAAAAAACAAACAAAAAAAAAAAAAAAAAAAAAAAAAAAAAAAAAAAAACCACCCACAACAAAGTGAAGGCAATAAGCTAGTCTGAAGACATGGAATTAAGGAATCACTATCAGAGTGTCCCAAGAGGAACTCACAGAGGTGTCCCTGCTACTCATTTTCTGAAGCAGAAGGAACAAGTAATTTCTAATCCCTCTATTGACTGCCATCTAGGGGCCCTAAGAATTTTATAGTGCATATCTTTTGTGCCATCAGCTGTATTACTTTGTGTGTAGGGAATATAGACAGGAAATTTTCCTTTTCTGTCACCTTAATGGTCATTGATCCAGCAGATGTCGGAGGCAGAAGCCTTGTAATTGTAAAGGTTACTCTAGATAATAAATTTAAAAAAACAGAAACTGGAACACTTATTTAGAATTTTCTCTTACTTTGCAACCAGTCTACAAAGTAAAACTATAAAATAGGTGTAATAAGTATCACCCATGACTTTATGCAATAAATTTGAACTACCAAGACATTAACAGTCAAAGAAAATGATGGATTTTCCCAAGCTCTGAACATTCTCAGCTTCCTCTGACATAGCCACAATTTCTGGATAATTTTATCTTCAGAAAATAATTTCTTATATTTTGATGTAGTTTTCATTCACCGGGCTTTGAAACACCACAGCACTCACTCATAAATAAAAGAGACTTAGTTGTCATTTTACACTTTTCACATTAATGACATCAAAATTTTTTTGAGACAATGCTGGACTCTTGGAAAACAAGGAATATTGCCTTTTGTTTTCTGAAGACTATTGCATACAAACTACCCCCGCTCACTGAGCTACTCCTGGAACAATTTCCCTAGTCATTACAGAGACAGTACTGTGCAGTTCTAGTCAAGGCCAGAGAAATTATTTTATTTTTTGTCTCCAGCATGATGTATATACATATACATGAACATATCTGGATATCCTGCATGTAGTTTTCTTTCTCTAAGGAAAAAGTCTTCCTTTCTGTTGTGAATTATAAACTTCAAGTTATGAACAAATTAAGGAATTTATATTTTAAAAATGGGAACTTAAAACTATCAGAGAAGTCTTTTCTGTGCATTCGAAGGCTGTGTTTGACAGTGTACAATTATTTTTAGATAAACAATATAGCTTTACAATGCTAAAAGCCTTGTTATATCTAAATATCTGACATAGTTTTCTTTTTTTCTCTTTTTCTTTTTTTTTTTTCAGATGTTGTACAGAGTTTAGTTTTAATTGGTTGTTACACTGCAGTTCTACTGTGGCTGCCCAGAGATCTTTATAAACAATATGTTACAGTGCAATGTTGTATTCATTTCAGTCAGTAAATGCAATTTTAATGGAGGTTGCTTATTTGTTTTGCTACATTTTGAGGGGAAATTAAGTGGGGGAAAAAGTGCAAAGAAAACAGTGATGGCTTTTTAAAGATCTCATTAAAAAATAAGCATCTTATATTCTGCCTACCTCTGTTACATAGAACACAACATATTTTAGGCAAAATACTATGACTTCAAGTCCTTCCTTTGCTGACTAATTAATACTCCCAAACATGGGGTCCAAATATACATGAAAAAAATCAATCAAGACCTATACATGCCTCAAATATCACCATATTCATAAATAAATTCTGGGGGGTGTAAAAAATAGCTTTCTTTTTCTCTTATGGCTCTCTGCTTTGACCCAAACAGGGAACGATAGAGGAAGAAAAATGGTATCTTCATCATTCCTGGAATTAGTGCAACCCAGAAGATACTGAACTTAATTTTATATACTTTCAATCTTTTACTTCACAGCCTGTAAAACCAATGGAGCAATTCATACAGTAAAGGGAAAATTTACTGTGAATGAAAATGACAAAATCTGGTGCTCAGAACTAAGTGAGTAGTTGCAAGTAAGTCTGTACAAGACACAATGCACTGCTTGAAGCCTTTCTTCAGTGAGCTTTTAATGTAGGTGCCAAGTGGTACAAAAAATTTTCAGTCTGAGGACATGTAATAAGGATTGTGAAACTTTAAGCCACATTACAGTACAGGGATTCTGCAGTCAAAATATCTTATGCTGTGAATACAAATACCAGAACAAAAAGAAAAAAGTCACATATATTTAATAATTTCTGAGCAACTGCTGACTTTTTTGGTGTCTCAAATTATTGCCTAAAGTCAGCTATTTTTCCTAAAGCAGTCACAATGTAGACAAAGAGAAATCTTTCTGTGTGGTATTAGAATGGAGAGAAAAATGAGTATGTCCTAGTGGGGTTACAACTTGTTATGTTGAATGAGGTGAGACACTGAAGTTTCCATGTACGGTTTTCTACCCAGCAAATGAAAATTATACTGCTTGACTTTTCAATACTGAAACTATTTAATGTTATGTATCTGTATCTGGATGAGTGAAACTGGCACAGAGAGTACGCAAACACATAAACAATAATACGTACAGTAATCTTAAAACAATGTTCAGTATAAAGTTCATTCGGGACGCCACCAAACAAAATTACAAAAATATGTGACTATTTGTGCTTCACTTACTTTAAGGGCTGGAGGTACCTTAGGTGTGTGGGTAGTTGTCACAACCATGCCTGTTCTCCCATAACAAATGTTCTTTGACCAAAATAATATTATTTTTTTACTTGCCTTATAAGCCATTCTATGTGCTTATTGTAGGAGGGAAGAATTACTAGGCAACACAAACTTCATTCAGACTAGGTGAAAAGGTATCGCTCATAGTTTGGTGAGTTGGGCAAGCAACAAATAGCCCTTCCCTTGAGGACCTGCTGACAAGTTACACTGTGTTTGCTTTTCTGCACCATTTCACTTAAATAAAACTTTAAGCAGGTGATTTAGTTCCTTAAGAGAGTCTCAGAGAGAAAGATTATTCTGGCAGGTGGTCCTTGTTGCCAGCATGCTTGATTGGTACAGTAAACCTATTCACTTATATTCATGGGTAACTTTCCAGTTTCACTCTCCCTAGAGTACTGCTCTTTCAAGCACCACTTTTACACCCTCTTATGTAGATGAAATTCAGGCTGGCTAGGACTCCTTTTGCATTTTTGTGTTTAATTTTAACTATACAGTAAATACATGGATAGAATTCTGCCCAATAATGAAAGCAAATATTCCACTCTCAACTGCCTTAGGTGTTCTTCAACATCAACAAAAGGCAGCAGATGGGCCTGTTTGCTTATTTGTTTTAAAGAGAGGGAGAAAGCAAAAGAGATTTTGTGATATTTTAGCCTGTGTTTTATGGGGCATTGGGGTACAGATGTTGTGAGTAAAGATTGCCTCAGATTTCTCTACCACATAAACTGCTTGTTCTTGTTTAAGGCAATACTTCCACATGCGGATTTTGTCTTTTCTGGTGGGAAACATTTCCAGATGATTCCTTGCACTGTTCCTCAGCCAATGTTTCATATGTTTTGAGAAAGGTCTTATTTGTGGATTGCTAATCCCTTAAAGCCTCTGATACACATTCAGTGTTTGCCAAAGCTGCTTGCTTTGGGTCAGTGCTCTCTCGCCCATAATTGCAGTAAAACAACCCAATCTCTTTGAGACACCAAGGTTTAGCTCACCTTAATAGAGAAATAAAAGAGTTAAAATGCAAATATGTGACTAAGTGCACTAAAATAAGTATGCTACCCAAAGGCTGTCAAAGATTGGGCTCTGCTCTGGACTCTGCTTCTTTTTTGTTGTGTTTTGGTGTGATTTCCGGTGTGATCTATCGTAATATTAATGTCTCCAGAATAAAGAAATTATTTGGATTTACTTTCAGCTAAACTGTAGAACGCAGTTCTGTTTCCTGACACAGCAGATGCTTGGAGAAAAAAATAAAATGGTATTACTCTGACAATGAAAATACCAGCTGGTATTTGTTTTTTTGATCCTAGATGTATTTAAATACATAATAACTTTTTTTTTTCTGATGTACTCTGCTTTCTCCATCAAGTCCATTATTGAAGGTCAAAGGCTAAACAATCAGTAAAGGCAAAATAGTGGTATCTGTCTGCCTAAATCTAACTGTGTACTTAACTCACAGCCAGATTTTCAGGGAGTTTAAGGGAGTTAGGCACCTAAACTTATTTGTTATTCATATATCACCTTGCACCATCCATTTTGCACAGAATCTCCTTAGCTGTAATGTATCTTTTCTGTCTGAAATTAAGCATGTCTCACTTGATATGGTACACAAAGACCTGTGGGGAGCTACAAATCAAAGCAAAATTCCCATGTGCTGAAGCAAATACTCTCTCATCTCTTTCTCTATAAAAATTTCACTCCCATATTCATTATCTATTCTTTTTCTGACTCACTTGTGAAAGATGGGAAGTCTTCAGCATCCAGGGGTAATCAGGAGGCCTTGAGCCTAGAGATTAAAAAAAAAAATAAAGAAGAAGGAGGAATGGATAAAAATGAGGGCAGGGAGAGAAGAATAATGAGATCTGGACCAAAAATAAGTAATAAAAGAAGACATTTATTTTATCTAAAATATTTATTTTTACCTTTTTTATTGATAACACAAGCTTTTGTGATGAAAACAAGGCTTTCTAGATTTCTGTTTTATTAAAAATATCCAGATAAGTTTCTCTGATATGCATAATTTTGTACCTAAATGAAGAATTTTCATTTGAATTCAACTTCTACATTGCAAAGAATTTTTATACAAAATTTTCTATCAGTAATGAATCATAGATACACTGTATCTTTCTGCACCTTCTGCTCCAAGTTTTTTCCCATGTGGTGAAATATTCATTGCCACCATTGCAGTTGATATCTCAGTGGGTGACTTGCCCAGTGTCAGAAAGGAGTCATGAGGCAGAGCCAGCAAGAGCAGGCATTATCCCAGTCCCACATTTGGTAAGTTTATTTTCTTCCCCCTGATTTTATTAACTTAATTTCTTTGGCAATCCTCTTCTGGGTCAGCAATACCGTTAAATGAACAATTGTAACCTCAGAGATCTTTGCCCATACTCCCACAAAAACTTCATTATTACTGTTTCCAGCAGACAAAAAAAAACTATTTCCTGCTTAGCCAGAACTTAAAGCAGAATCTTGCTTGTCATAAGATAGACAAGACATCTGAAGAACAGGCTATTGTCTGATTGTCAGTGTAAGATGCTTGTGTTTCTGCCTTTCCTCCTTTTCTCTTTATTAAGACCTCATGTATGTACCCATCCAAGCAGAAGATGGAATTGTTATTTACCAGAAAATTGAAAGAAAGGCGTGATGTTACCATAGGAAAATAGGGTTCAATGATTCCACTTAGAGCAGAGTATCAGAGAGAAACAGCGGTCACCAAGGCAAAATCCTCAGCTCCGGTGTGATCTTCTGTAAGCTGTGACAAAGCTAGAAGTAATGGCTGTGTCAGTGGGGAGAGGGAGGAGGCCAACACTTCTCACAGAAACCTCCTCATGCATCACTGTCAAGCAGGCCGGAGAGAAAAAGAAGCAAATCCTCAGTGTGAAATTGTTTCTCAGACTCAAGCAGTAGCAGCAGCAATGCTGCAGCAATGCTGTTCACGTGGGAAAGGTGTCAGCAAAGGAAACAAAGATAACCCCATGGAAACAACGGCTTGCTGAATGCTGAATCCATTTAAACAGTATCTGGGCAATGTTAGTAAAAAACTGCACAGCATGAAGATGGTGGAGAAGTATATCAAGTGAGAGTGGAGGGGAGGTATGAGAGAGAGAGTAAGATGGTGCTTTGGAAAAAAAAAAAAAAACACTTCATCTAAATATTCCTGACTGATTGCAGTGCACTGCTCAGCACATGCTGCAGTATGAGAAGCAGGCATCAGGACCAGATCATACTCTACACAGTAAATGAGAAACTGTCAGAAACTGAACACCCTAAATTATAAAAATAATCAGCAGTTTGGGTATCATGAAAAATATTAATGTTGGTTTTTGTTAGAACTGCCTATTTGCAAAGCTCTGGGCCTCCCAAGCAAGGGGGAATGGGCAAGGGCAAAGTCAGTATCCCACCTGGGCTTTCCATAAAGAATATATGGAATAACAAGTTTATGGAGGCTTCTGTCTTCTTTAGGTCTGATAACAGAGGCAACTCATGGTCAGAAACATGGGGATTCAGTCTCATAGAAAATGACAGAATGATCCATCTTAAGCCATCAATGCCAGAAAAAAAAAATCTGTTTTCCCTAAATTATATAGACCTTGCCTGCCTTGTAACTAACAATTTAGAAGTGAGGGATTGGTCTGAACCTGCTCCATCTCATTGTTATCCAAAAATTCTGATTAAAACAAAAGAAAGGCATGATTCAATGTAGTTTCCTGTGCATATTAAGTGGACTAACACCTTTGAAATGAACAAGGCAGACTGTTCAGTCCATCTCAGTATTTCTCTGCTATGTAAAAGGATCATTCACTCACAACACTGCAGGTTTTAATTTAAATTTATTGTTTATTACTATTTATCACTATTCAGTAGCCACAATTTTGATGTATATAAATAAAGGCAAGTGCCTTTATTTATACATTGGCTTCAAATAGAATCACTAATGTTATGCAATTTTTACTGCCCTCTGTTTAATACTGGCATCCAATATATAAGTATTGCTAATCATAAAAATAGAATTGTAATTGAAATAAATCTCATTCCCATTGAAATATAAATGATGCATTTATATGAAGAATATGCTGTCCTGTGGGACAAATTATTATATACAGTAGTCTGGAGAGTAAGAGTGTAATCTCCATGGGAGAAAAGTGTCAGGATGCCTGCCAATTTTAAAATTATGGAAATGTAGAATTTGGCCAGAATTCATTATTAAAATATTTATTGTGCTAGTGTTTCTTTAAATATTCTTTCATTTCATACCTCTATATGCCCAGCCCACTTGTTTAATCATGCTATTTTTGTTACTTGTATTTCTTGTGGTGGAAGACTCTGAGAGACAAGTTCATGAAAACTCCTGCTTGCTTTTTCAACAAATTAGTATTGGTTCTAAAATAAAAATATCACTATGTTCAATTACTTTGATAAGCATGAGGAATCTATTCCAAATCAAATACCGTGTCCATATTTAAAAACCTGTGCTTATAAACTTAATTTCTTCCATCAATTCATAGGCTGACTCTTATATACTCTCACAACTAAATATGAGAGTCATCTGACTAGGAGAAATCCTGCTATTGCCTTTGTAGGACAGTTATGAATTTGTTTTGCTGGGTGTTTACTTCCTAAGAATTATCATCCGTGTTTCGGTAACACTTTACATTTTGGGTGGGTTACTCATTCTACCAAATAACTGTAACTGACTTTAATGAGCTTTATATACCTTTATGTACACTTTATATACCTGAAATAATCAAGTTGTAACTACACTTCATATATTTGCAATTATACAGTGTTATTACCAGGAACAGAAATTATCTTCCCAAAGAAAGAAACCAAGGAGCAAAACTCTTTTTGCTTTATAAGCCTGAAAAGAGAACAACCATGAATGTAAACTAAATGTATAGTAATAATGAATTTTAATACAACACTCAGCATTCTTCTAAAAAGTATAATCATAAATTCCATAATAATTTAAACTACTATCTACCTAATTGCACGTGAACTAAATGAAAGAAAAAGTAGATGTATATTTAAAATGTAATAATTTTACATGTTGTGAACTAAAATAATTATGTTTTTATCCTGAATATAAAGGGGAAGCTTTTTTTTCCATTTTATTTTGTACAGTTGAAGATTTGGGGAGTGAATAAGGTCTTATATGTTCATTAATATAGTCTTTATTGTAAATTGTTAAAAGCAAAATAAAAATATGCTTAACAGGCACAGTTTGACTGTGAGTTAAAAATATTTCCCTTCAAAATATTAAGAATGGCATAAGTACATCTTGCTCAGAAATATTTATTTAATAGCATGTTCTGGAGCTGAAGGTCTGGAAATGTAGCATGTGATAAAATTGCAGTTTCCATGGTAACCTTGATTGTTTTTAATAGCAAGGTGCTAAGACATAAAACATGACTTGATTGGCAGCTGCCCTAAGGCATAAAATCCTGCAACATAACTAAAGTGCATTTTTGTTTATTAATATTAAGCAATAAACTATTTTTTATTTGCTGCTGATCCTACCACTAGATTTTCAATGTCTAGAGTTTTGTAATACACTTTAAACCAAGTAATAAGCTGTTATAAAACAAAAATTAGAACTCCCCCGAGATGTAAAAGGTAGAAATGTTACTGCTTTTGGCCTGTGTTTGCAAAGGTTTAGAGAAATGAGAGACTTGCTATTCTCTGTTAGCAATTAATTTTCTTTTTTTTGTACTGAAGGTTCCCCAGCTTCAACATCTTTAGACACAGGAGTAAATTTCTCTCTGCTTTCCAGAATAACAATAATTTACACTCATCACTTCTTGTTGGTCACTCTCTCTTTTCTGTTTGATCCAAATCTCTGTTGTCCATATGGTGCTACTTGACTACAATTTCTTCCCTAGGAACATTCACATCAGAGACAAATCAGCTGTTTTATAATTGCAATTCTAACATCACTTGGCTAAGTACTCTATACTTTCTCTGCCTGGGTATTTGACAACAAGATATGTGGTGGAAATGGTGTCTACCCTGAAAATAAATTACACACGAGTCACCAATGAAAAAATTTGAGATAGATGCATTTTATTTATGCTTCTTTGGGATGCTGTGATTATGAGAGTAGACATGTCAAGCCACACTTGTGTGCTTTTGGAGTGGGATTGAAGTGCTATTGAAGTGGGATTCCTGTAATTCTTCCATGTCTTTTGCTTAATTGTTTTATACTGTTAAGTCACATTTTTTGCTGAACCTAAAAGTAAAAGGAAGTGAGAGTGGAAGGAGCTGTCCCTCAGCTGCTCCTCAGAAGGCCCTGGATCCTTCTTTGGGCACAAGGTCAGCTTTTCTCAAAAAGTGAGCCAGAGGTTCCATTCCTCTTTTTAAGTTCAGCTTCAGCCTGAAAGAACTTAGGGAGGTGATGCTGATTTCTCAGCCTGTACTCTCTGCTCCTCCACTGGACTCCTCACTGATGGCTACACATCAGTTTCCTGCTTGAGTCTTCCTATTAGAACTAAAGGTTGACTTGAAGCCTACTTTGGTAGCAGTACTCCAGAGAGGCTGACAGGAAAATAGCAGTTCAGGCAGCCCAGACACACTCTTAACTACATGTACAGCCATACTTCAAACTTATTTCTGCTTCTGCTACTCGAAGTCTATCTCTGTGACTACACAGTGAAGGCATTTTTTATTACTTTCTCTACTATTTCTCACATAATAGTTTGTTTCCTTCTTTATTCTCAGGTTACTTTATAGCTCTTTTAAATCAGAAGAACAGCTTTTCTACCTGGGTTAATGACATCATACACTGACTGAGTTAGAAACTGTGATATGAGATCTACACCATCTTGCACTGCCTAATAGAGTGTCATAAAATCATCCTGGTGGGAGCACTTCTCGAGTTAAGTTTCACTGCTTACTTTATTATATCACTAATCTGAACAGGTCCACTCTTGCAGAGTCATTGCATAAACTCTCCAGATGAAGGATCCTGGAATGAAACTTCAGAGCTGAGTACATCCAGCATAGTCTTTCACACTTTGCTTGGCTTTTCTTAATGAAGTCAGATACAGCTGTAGTTCACAACTTCTGTGCCATTTCATGATCACTGAGAGAATTCTGTTTTTTTCATTGATACCAACAAACCCTAAAGAAAATCTATGCTATATACTCAGTAGATATAATCCTGAGTAAAGAAAAGCCAATATAATGGTAACAAGAAAAATACACCAAATGCTGAGAGTAAGGAAGAGGGGTCACAAGAAAAACAATGCAGAGAGTAAGGAAGAGAGGTCACAAGAAAAATAACATGAGTTAAAAGATATTGATAGACTATTTTAAAGGCAATATTCACCCTTTAGCATACAGTCTTTTCAGAGTCATCAGTGTAGAGACCATATCGATAGATTAGCTGATATAGTGCCATCATATTTGCTATAGAAAAGGAGCGCTGTTTCACTTTTTCTTGGTATATGACCAAAAGGTTTTTGATACACACATCAGGGTAGAGCTGAAAAAGATGGCATGATAGTTCAGGGCCAGACTGGCAGGTGTATATTGCTCTATGAGGAAAGAGTTTCTTCCCATTCTGTTTACCACTGTTACACTATTCTTAGTAGTGGTGATAGTTTTCAGACTGTATTTTTTGCTGGAGAGTGTTAGGGTAAGGGACATTCCATTCATCATTAGAAATTTACATTTGCTATCATGAAGCAAGTTGTTAGGTAAGTTCATTGCTGCAATATGTCTGAGACCAGAAAAATCCCAGCTTTATATTTTCTGTATTAAGAATATGTTCCAACATAACCTCTCTGCTGAGTGACAAAAGAATTTAAAGTTGTGCTGTGATCTGGCCATGCCGTTCCACATCAATTTCCTTTGTTTAATAGAAGAGAAGTGCAGATCTGGGGGATACTCCAGATGAACAATAATCATGGCCCTGTGTAGGGTATAACAACGGCACTTCAAACAGTCACTTCAAGTAGTTCCTGAATTCTCATCATGTGACTGAAATTGTTCATTTCAATATTTTCTTGATCCACAAGACACTAAGTTTTCACTAATTCTAACATTCACCAATGGACTTGGTTCAAAGAAACTTCATTTTTTATTGAAATCTTGGCATCTCTTTGCATATATCCTTCAGGGTGATTAAGAATGACACTTTTATCCTCTGTAGATGAATAGGAAGTTCTGGCTCTGAAAGTCTGTTTCATAGGGTTTACATATGTATATGCATGCCATAGCTGTGACCTTGAAACTTCTGATTTGAGAGTAAAATATAGAAATATTTGAATAATTACATTGACCAAACTTCATAATAATAATAAAAAAAAACAAACAAAAAAAGCCAAACAAGAAACCAAAAACAAACAAACAAACAAAAAACCAACCAAAAAAAAAAAAAAAACAAAACAAAACAAACAAAGTAGAGGATGAATTGTCGAATGTTTCATCAGTGTGTTCTGTCTATCCACAAATCCAAAACCAATTCAACAAAGCTTTAGCTGATTAGTGTTTTGGTTTATTACAGATAAATAGTTTCACTGCCTTGTTATTCCCTATGGGCATTCTTGGTCCTAATAATAAATTACAGTAGCTGAGAGCTCTGTTAGTTATCTGGGAAGTTATGTTTTCTGAATAAGTCATGTTTTCTGAATAAGATTTATCCTGCAATTAGTCTGTCAAAAGGTGGGACCATGTGCTTTTATGAAATCTGTGGTTAATAATGTGCTGAGGATTCCTCTTACACATCAGTTTTTTCAGCATAGTATACTAGAAATATGTATATATGTATACTTAATATACCTATATATATATGCATTAAATATAAATATATGTGTATATATATACATATATCTCAGATGTGTGTCTATGTCTGTCAGTCTTTGTCTCTGTGTGTGTGTGTGTGTAATGTATCTACACCCTTTAGAGCAGTGGATTGTCAAGATGTGTAACATTTCCGAAGTTCCAGTGGCTTAACATGTTCCCTTCAGACAAGACCATTCTGAAGAAATTGACTGTGAAATAAAGAAACACAAAATTACACTTTATTCCTGAAAGAAGTTACAGACTGGGGAAAAAACTGGTGATTACAGTCTCAGTGTTCTCATCACCCATATGAACACTGGTCTCAGCTCTTTGTGTTTTGCACTTTACACCAGACAATTCTTCTAGGTGTCTCCACTGACTATTGTATCATGGTCTTTTGAGCTTTCCAAACAGAAAATGGAATCTTTTCCCACTTTCACTTTTCCGTGGGGGGATTTCCATGCTACAGCTCCAGCAACTCCATATCCTGAACAGAGCCATTCAAACCTAATGGTCCTTTCAGTGGCAAAGTATTTTTTCATTAAACTTCAGTCAGGAAATAGTCAGGAAGTCTCTGTGGGCTCAGCCAGAGCTGCTCAGACACAAGCAGATCACCAGGTGCCCTTTCAACAAGTTCAGGAAGTTCACACAAAGCTCAAATGCAAGTAATGACCTCATACAAATTAGTAAGCTATTTTTAAGTTAAGAAACAAAGAAACAAAACAAACAAAAGGAAAAAGCTAAATCCACAGAACTATACCTGTCTTATCTTATAGAATCATAGGATATTTTATTTTAGAAGAGACCTTTGGAGATCATCTACCAACTAGGTGATCTTCTGTTCAAAGGAAGGCTAGCTTCAAAGTTATATCTTCCTCAGGACCATTTCCACTTGAGTTTTGATTATTTCCAAAGACAAAGGTCCTGTAACCTGTCCAGGAAGGTCTTGCAAGATTTTTTTTTGCATTCCATGTGATCAGAATTTGCCTTACCAAAACCTGTGCCCAAACCCTCTAATCCCTTCACTGAGTACCTGCAAATAGTGCGGCTTCATTTTTTTTTCTATAATCTTCCATTAAATACTTTAAGACTGTAATTAGATCCACCTCTTTGGTCTTTTATTCTTCCATCTAAACAAATGGAGCTCCCTTAGTCTCTGCCCATATGTTATGTGGTTCAGCCCCCATTATCTTGCTTTATTTGCATTTTCTCCAGAAATCTGCCTCATAAAAAAAAATCTTTCTTTGTATTTTCATCAATATTCTTCTGGTCATGTAAGCTAAAAATGTTTCTCATTCAGCTGTTTGATTAAATTTGTTTGATTGCAAGAGTGCTTTCACATACAGGACTCACCAGTCCACCATTTTTTTCTTAATTCTTCTGCCCTTAGCACACACAAAACATTTAGAATCCAGTCCCTTCTCTCCCTGAAAAACCCACAGGCAAAAAGACATAGAGGCTTTTTCTCATTACTGAGTTGTTGTTTATTTATGCAATAGAAGCTATATAGCATTTGGGTAAAGCTATTTGACAAAGCTACATGATATTAATATTAGGCTGCTCAGTGAGCTGTGGAACTGGCTGTAGTCCATCAGCCAGCTAATTAATGAAAAAAATATGAGAAGTAGAGAGCACTTACTTCTGATATTGCAAAAGGAAAATAGAAAGGAAGGGAAATTAAAAAAAAAAAAAAGCGCAAAAACCCTTAACATAAATTGCTTTTGTATCACAGGCAGTGTATACTACAGGATACACTGAGGGTTGAATTATCCCAAATTACTTACACAGAAATACTGTATAAAATTGACAACTATGAAAAAATTCTGTGATGAGATCCTTTCCTGCCATGCAAGTTTGATATACTTTCTTCCCCATAATAGATATGAATCTGCCTTCTACACATGTTCTCCTAGATTTACAATAATCCCAGAGGAGTTTCAAAGACCTGAAGCCAACCTCACAAGAAATGTAGCTCTGCACTGGCTTGGACTTTTGGCACCTCCCATACTTTTTCTTTTGAACAGAACTGACTTTCTTAGTCACAGAAATCAGAGAAAATGACAGCTGTTTTCTTTTTTTTAGAAAAAATATAAAAGCTGCATATTAAATTCAGCTTCTGAACCCATCACACATGATAACTTTTCTAGATGCTTCCCCACAGAGCAGACTAAAATCATTCCTCTTCCATGTGTCTTCAGGCTACAAAGCAGTCTATATTGTCTAAAAAAAAAGAGAAATTTCATTGCCTCGCAGAAAGACAAAATAATATTGTGGAAGGGACCTTACATGTTGTTAACTAGGAGAGAAGATATAAAGAGGATGTAGGTAGCAGATGAACAAGAGTTATTTCTTTCATTAAGCAATTAAAAAAGACAAAATAACTCATAAAATATATTTATTTCTTAAAAAGACAAAAATTAATTGAAAAATTGAAAATTTTGAAAAATTTTGTGGTTTTTCTAATTAGAATGAGTAGAATAAGATATTTTGCTCGCTTCTATTACGGGTTTGTTTTTTTTTTTTTCTGCTCATCTTTGAATTGTTTGTTATTAGCAAAAAGTAAAGACAAACATGGTTTATTAGGCAAAAGCTTATTAATGGAAACATGTAATTTTAATACCATATGAAGGCATGGGACACCTTAGCTTAGCTGGTATTCCAATATGGTACAATGGCCCCTTAAGAGACCAGGTTCAGACCAGGTTCAGGTCCTTGCTTCACCTGACTCACAGCTTTGTAGCTGTCAGCCAATCATGAGCTCTCACTGTGATTTTGCCTGGATGTGTATAAACATGCAGAGGTAAATCATTGAGTCAGAAAGATCTATATCCAAAATAGCTAGGACACAGAGGTTATCAAAGCCTGTCATTCAGGCATCAATATCTCAGTCTGCAATGTAACAGCATATCTTTTATGCATTAAATTTGTACTAATATATTAGCAACATTTTGTTATTAATTATTAATTAATCAATACATCCAGTTATTGCTAATGTCATGATCTGGAATTATGGAGGTTGAAGCTCAAGTCTATTTCTTCAATAAATTTCACAGCACTATAGAGTAAACTTGTAGAAAGAAAGAGGACTTTTAGTACTTCTATTGTTTTCATGTGTCTTTAAGGTGCCTTGCTTTCAGGGCAAGATGAGCCAAATATTAATTAACTATTGTTTTGTACTTTATTTTCTACTAGACATCTTCCAGTCATCATTCAGAGCTTTTATTCTTGGAATGTGAAAAAAGTGCAATAGAAAAGACACAAGCACAAATCCTTTCCCTCCACACTGCTAGTGCAGAATTTTCTACACCTGAATATTTTATATGAAATTAATATGGAGTAAAAAACAAGTCTTTAAAAAGACTTGAATAAGAAGGCTTCAGCTTTGAATAAGATCCCTTTCTAAGTATATTGATTATATAATTCTGTACATCCAGGTTCTCTAAAGACATCCTCAACAACTTGATGGAGTCTTTAGACAGCCTACCCAATGAATTGAGTAATATAATTTTTATTATATTCTATTTAATAATATTTTGCTTGTAGATGGTCCCACAGCAAAAAGGAGTTGTTAAAATACAAAACCAACTCATAGTTCTGAGAATTGAAAGAGCCTGACATTTTTCTTTTTAAGTAAATATCATATTTTAATTGCTGCAGCCCCAAGGTAACCATAAAGTCATGCACTGACAGCTCATGTGGATTTTATGAGGCTGTTTACTCTGTTGTTCATGAAAAAAAGTTCGTTTAGCAACTGCTGCCGCTCCTGATGCTCTATCACCTGTAAGTGAGAAAAGATCTTCCTAAATAAGGAAAAATGTATTTAATATTTTACCTGCAATGAAAAAACTAAGAAAAAAATCTGAGTATAGAGTCAAAGTGAGGAGTTGTTAATAATATAGAGATGGCTCAATTATTAGGTTTGTTCCCTGGCTGTGCAATTCACCTCCCATTTTTAGTGTTATTTCTACTTCATTTGAGGGAAGCTGTGGGTACCCCATCCATGGGGTTGAAGGCCAGTTTGGATGTGGTATTGAACCCAGTCTAGTGGAAAGTGTCCCTGGTCATGACAGGGGAGTTGGAACTATATGACCTTTAATATTTCTTCCAACCCAAAGCTTTCTGTGATTCTGTGAATGGGGACATTTTCCTTGACTGCAAAGATGGACTATGGGTACCTAATGTCTTCCATTTTCTAATTTCTCAAGTTTTAATATGAGAGTAAAGATGGTTTCCAGGTCTTTTTTATTAATTTTCCAGGTTTTCAGAGCTTTCTGCAGTTTAATAATGTAGGCCTTACAATATAACACAAGGTCATGAAACCACAAAGTATATGTATTTTAATAAATATTGTGTTCAGGGAATTTATATTAGTATAAGGATGAATTTCTAGACAGCATGTGTGTCATCCAATGGATTTTATGAATTACATAAGCCAACTCAAATCTCTGATGTAAACTGCACTCTGGCAAATAGTGATACCAATAATATTTTTGAAGATGTGATATATAATTTTTAAAAAACAAGTATTTTTAGAAAGTATATGGATGCTGCAGCAGCAAAGAGCTAGTAATAACCTGAAGTTCCATACTGAGATATTTAGTTGTCTAATGTAATGGGAATGTTCCATTTTAAACTTATTTGAAACAGGCAATTTTAAATTTTTTTATGGGCTTTTCAAACTAAGATTTGGTGTCCAATGTTTCATAAAACAGGTACTACCTATTCCAGTTGTATCTGATTTTTTTTCTCCTAGCTGCTTCTATTTTCCACAATTTAATGGCAGATAGTTCTATTTCTACTTAACAGAATAAGTACTGTCCATACCTTTCCACTTCAAAAAACACATCTTCAGCATTCCTAATCACCTGAAACCACAGTCACTTATAGCTAGCAAGCTGAAATATTACAATGGGGGATATTTTCTAAGGCATAAAACCCTCAATTACATACCATTTAGAGTCAATTGGAATTTGAAGCCTTTCTGCTTATGTATATGTTTGGCATTATTAACTCACATTCTTTTCTATTTAATCTCATGACGATCAATTAACCAGGAAGGATGTGGAAGACCCCAACTGTATGGAGTAAAGGACACATTGTCCTTGCAATATGAGACTCCAATAAAGTACTATGTAGATGGATTAATAGATTTTACCTTTAGTTATTCTACCATCTTGGCCATGATTCAGAAATGTATAGAAGCACATGCTGGGATTTATGCTCATTTCTTTCATATAAAAGCCAATGAGGCATAAGCAAATTCTTAAATAAGGTCAAAGAGACCTTAACATAGGAGACTTTGTGAATTACTCTTTCAAAAATAGAAGAAAGAAAGAAATTTGCCAAACTTCAGTATTTGTTATGTCTCAAAGTTTAGAAATACACGTATTAGATAACCTGGAAAAAAATATTCCCAATTAGTAATGAAATAATCAATCCATATTTTTACTATTATATAATAGATTGAATTAAAAAAAATGAAAATTTTGGAAGTATCAAAGCATTTAAAACTATTCTCTTCAGTGTATGTCAAACTTATTTAGTTATGTCAATTAAATATTTATTTAATTAAATTACATATTATTGCTTTAAAAACAATGAAAGCATTCAGATTATGAAGAAGTGACTTGTTAATCTTGCAAAAATACCCAAAGTCCTTCTTGCAGCTAATTATTGCATTTTGTGAAATCCACAATCATTATTAAAAAGCCAGAGGTCTGGGATTTCTTCATTGTTCCATTATCTTGCATTGTGTTGTGTATTTATATTACTGTAACAGTTCTGTAATTGTTTGCCCCTTCACCCCCCATTTTCTCACAGTGGTTCCACCCCGAGCTTTCCCACCTTTCCCTCAATGCCAATCTCCCTGAAAATGCTCAGTCATTCCCCTGTCCCCTCTCTGGTACCCTGTCCATCACCTGGCTCCCCATCCCACTCTCCCAGAATCTTCCTCCTTGGGCGTCAAGTGAGTGGACGAGGGCCAGGGGTCCCTCCCTTAAACTTCCCCCACTGGTTTATGTATCTGTCTATGCTTCCGCCTTCCACTGTCCCAAATCCCCCCACTGGTGAACGGGTGTCCCTTCCCCCTGGTTACCGCCCCGGTACTTAAGATGTTGCCAAAGCCTCAAAGGCACTTTCGGCTGTCGGATACTCTGGCCTTCGGAGCTCCTCAGAGCTCGGATTAAACCTGAGACTGTTTTCCCAGTCTTGAGTCAGCTCCCTTATTACCTCCTCGGACGCCGCCTCTCCTCCATACAAGGCAGACAGCGAAGCGCTCTGTCTTGGCCACTCCCTGTATCACCTCAAGACACAGAGGAGTGTCCCCAGCAGCTGACTGTGCCTCTGCCAGGCAGGCGAAGCCAGGGGGCTTCAGGGTGGGCACGGCGGCAATCATGAAAGGAAATGATATATTAATGTTCGTTTGTGACTTCCCAGAGAAATCACACCAGGGGTGGGAAGGAGGACATAGTACTGCAGTAGTTGCAGGTATGAAGTATGGTAACTTTTCATCTCTGAAGAAAAAGATGCCTTCAAAAAAAAAGCATTTTTTAAAAGCTCTACTTTTAAAAGGCATTAAAAATTTTGCACTGTGCTATAAATGGACATCTGTTCTATAAGCTGTACCTCAACAAGATGACATTGGTTGTTATGTCAAATCTCAACAGGCCACCTTTACTCATGTTCTGCTAAGTTAAGAAATGTCACTGCAGCAAAATGGAACACAACCTTTAATATTTCTTTCTTTGGTCTGGGCTTCAGTGAAATGCAAGAGAAAAGTAAGAAATCCTTGCCTCTCAGTGGATTTGGTTTAAGCCAGCCTCTCTCCTTTAGAGGTATTGTCAGCTGGGAGTTTTTCCAAGAAGAAAGAGAGGTTATTTTGTGTTCCCCTTTCAGTCTTTGTCAGAAGAAGACAAAATTAGATTAATATATATGCCTGTCTATTTTGTTACTGCAGAAAGCTAGAAATGCTGTTGCAAATCTTGCATTTTATTTAATTGTTCCTGGCTCATATACAAACATCTATAGTTTTTCTATGGATTATGTAATGGAGCTTCACTGCTCTTCAGAGGCATGGCTTTAGGACTGATAGAGCTCAGCAGCTATCTCTCCCTACCAGGATTCTCTCAGCTTGAAGTACCTCTAGAATTCCTACAGAACTCTTAGTTACAATTCAGGAAATACAGATATCCTAATTTGGCTCACAGACCACTTGAAACTGTGCAGAGAAGAAGTTGATACATTTAGTTTTGCTGTTTCCTTGCCATCACCTCTATTTAGCATTACAGTATGCTAAGTAGTTATTTTTCTTTTCATAGAAGACATTCTGGGTTTTACAATGGAAATGAAAAGGGACAATCTCTGCTAATAGTTAGTAAAGAACCTTCATCCTGCTTGTTCTGCCTGTCCTATTTTTCTTTCCCTTCTCATGGATACAGTAGTTCTATTGCACTACTTGAATGAAATTTCAATTGATCACAAGCAAAAATAGGTTAATGACAACTTTGGAATAAGACCTGGCTAGAGCCATATGGCCCTCAACATGCCTCTGAAATGCTGCTTTGCCAAGAATATGCTATGTCTCCCCAAAATACCTGCTTTTGAGCCTCATGAGAGAGGCTCAAAGAACTGATTTGTCTTCATCCTTCTCAGATTAGTTTATAAGGACTCCAGAAGTCAAGGGGAAATAAGAGAACTGGTCAGGAAAAAATATTCACTATTTTTTTTATTATTTACTTCTGTTTTATCTTCAAGAATACCTTTTACAAAGAATGGGATTTGTTGTCACAAAGTTACTCCTGTTCATTGAAGATTAGGTGGTCCCTGTTAATACTCTTCATTCACTAGACACCTGTAAAAAGTATTTTCCCTGATATGGAAATCCTAACAGAGTGTGCTGCTCCAGATCTGATGGGTAGAATGGACTGCAGGAGCTGTATCACAGCTCATCTCTCACAACAGGTACATTCATATGCAGAGATGTGAGACAGAGTGGCTCTAATTGCTCAGCATGTTTGGAAATATTTAATGTGCATTAAAAATATGCAATATTTCATGTGCATGGACAGTTTGGCTCTTTCAGGAGGAGTTAAACGGATTAATATTTTTTTTAATCTTTCCTTCCCAATTTTTTTCTTTCCCCCCACAGCTATTTATAAATAGCATCCACAATCCAGATGATATGTAAATTGTAATGTAATCACCATCACGAATAATGGTTAAAAGGCTCAGAAGTGTCGGGATATTTTACTTTGGCAAACAAAGGCTGTATTTTTCAGGGGACAGGAACCAGGGCAAATGATTTTGTTGCACTGTGGGAAAGTTCTGTCAATCTTTAAACCCATGGTAATACCTTCAGTTGTAATAAAGAAGCCAGAGACTTTTGCTAGTGTATAAATACTGCCAATACTGAATCAAAGCAGCTCTTCTGTTCACCTTGTCATTTCATATAACTAATTATTCATTTCAGCAGCTACTTACAGGTTGGCATTTGAGGTTTAATTGATACCTAGTGTGCTGCTAGAATGTAATGTCTCCCTTAGTAAAATTTATTCTTTATTGTGCTCAGGAGAAACATTTTTATAATTTACTGGGCACTTCTGGGAAGTGAAAACATTATAATTGTCACAGAAAAGACACAGGCAAACATGTTTTCCTTTACTTAATTTACTGTTGTTATGAACAGACATCTCAACACATTTACAACAAAGTAAGATTCTGCAAAGGAAGAAATAATATTTTACAGACAACATAAATCAATGTCACTCTGCTGATGTTAATGCATTTTCATAAATCTACAAGAGCTAAGAATCTGTCCCACAAACCATCTGTCACTACTGATGCCTTGACTAGCCAGTGAATGACTGACACTGAATATCCAGTTAGCTTTAAGTCATATTAGAAGACACCAATTCTTTTTTTTTTTCAGACCTAAAATGTGCTTAAACAGAGACAGAATTATAATGACCCTGAGAGAATTTTCCTTTATTCATAATCCAGAAATTTTCATTGTGATAAATACCTGATTCAAAATCATGTCACAGAACATGCCTCAGGAGAGGAAATTAGTTCATACAGTATAAGGATGTTTTTATTATAAGTTTACATTCAATTTTTAAAAATTCTTTCAAAGACTGTACATGGTTGTCTTCAAAAATTAAATAATAAAGATCATAAATACAACATGTTATGTAAATCCCATGTCTCTTAATACTGCTTGCTGCGTAATTTTCCCCTTTAAGATGAAATTATTATTTTGTTCAAAATTCAATGTGAATCTGAAGTTAGAAAATAATTTCTGCTATAAAAACTTTTGTTTTTCATATTTTGTAATGTGTTGTAAAGAATGTTTTTCAAATAATTACATTTTTGCAACATTTATGGATGAAACTCTTTAAGTTTGGAGGTGTCTTTTAAAAGCAAATTCTAAAACTTAGAAAGCAAATGCAGACTTATTTTTTAAAATAAGTTTAAAATATTACTACTATGTAATGCAATAATTTTTGCATAAATATATAAATTCTTTAATCATAGTAATTAAAATTATGAAAACTCTTAACAATCAGGGAAATTGAAATTTGAAATATAATGTTTAATAACTTTTTTTCCTATTTTCTTTTTTCTTTTTTAACCCCAGTTAAATATACTAGATTGAGAAATTCTTTTTTTATTTTCTCATTTCCCTTCAATTCAAACAAAACTTAACCAACTCTGCATTAAAACAAATCTCTTAAAGAAATAACAGTTCTTCAGTGACACAATATGGATAAAATAATGGCAAAGTTGATTCTCAATTTATGATCTAATGATAGTGTGAGAATGTAATTTTTCTTATTATTTGTCTCATAAAAATATACTAGAAACTTTAATTTTTACCTTTTCCAAGAGAAATAACATTTAGGAAAAACCCATGTTTGCATGTGCAGGAATGTTTGCCAATTTGCTGGTTTTCTTTCTTTAGTTTGGGAATGGGAACACACACAAAATTCTAGTAAGGGGCTTCAAAACTTCTGGTATAACACTGTACACATTTCACCTTGGCCAAAACTTTTGGTAACATATTTTATCTTTGCTACTTGTGTTTCTTGGAGTAGCAGGTATATGTGGGCAACAGTGAAGGTTGTGTTGTAAGAATTCACACGAACAACACGAACATTTTGTGGGCCATGGAATAACTGAAACCTTCCTCTTACACAAGAAAATGCTGCCAGTAGGCATAAAATAGTTTGAAAACTATCATGAATTTGCATATCATATGGTTCCCCAGTTTTCAATCTGTTTGCCCACTGTCCTTCATGAGGATATTAAACTCCTTCAGGGGTGTGGTTTTTTTTGACTACTAAAGCACACAGCAGTTTATGCATTATTTTTAGTTCAGATAAATCTAATTCATGAACATCAATACTTAAGCAAGTGTGTTGTTTTTACTGTCAGGTGTCCATATTTGTCCTCGTCAGTAGCATCAAAAACTACAAAATCAGGTCAGGAAGTGGAAAACTGGATGTAGATCAGTGCAGATGCAAGGACATCTTGTACATTGCTCATGCATGTGATTGCTTTCTCAGAACAATTGGGGATCTGGTGTTCAGGACATCACAGCTATTACACTGACAGTTAATGGATAAATGGCTAAGATAGACAAATGCAATGATGGATAATGATAAATGCTTCTGGTTATACTTGATGGTCCAAGAACACCTCTGTTGGACAGACTAGCATGAATTGTACTTTGAAGAAAGACGGAAGTTAACTTTTTGTCAATCACTTCCAAAATTTATTTTGGACCACCTCAGCCTAGTAAAAGATATCTCATGTTGTCTCACAGCATAGCACTTCGAGAAGGTAGTAGTACTTCAGCATAGCACAAAGATAACTGGAAAGGTCATTGATCCATTAAGCAGCAACAAAGCAGTAAAGAAATGTGGCAAAGAGCATAATTAAGGGAATGACTTTTCATAAAGTGTTTTCAATAATATCTGGACCACAATGTATCTAACTGTTTTGCTGATTCAATCATGCTTGACATGTCATGAATTTGGCAAACAGTAGTTGTTCCCCTCCGTCACTGGCTCTCAGAAATACTGTGCCTAACCAACCTGATTGCACAATGATTAAAAGGTCAACAAATCTACTGAAGAATCTGAGCTGTGCAAATAGACAGCGAGAAAAGAAGGAAAACAGGCAGAAGCAGAAAATTGTCTACAGTCAGCATAAATGGAAAAACAGACCATAAGTAGAAACCGAAGCAAATAATGCAATTTTCTGCCAGCTAACATTCCAGGAGAGAAACCACTAGCCTCAAAGTATGTATGTCCTTGGAGACAAAACAGAATGATGTGAAAGAAGTTACTTGTAGTTAGGGAACTGAAGGAAAGATGGTGATGTAGCAAAAATAATGTGAGACATCAGAAATCTTGTGAATTTCTTACAAAAATAAGAAACTCAAAAAATAAGAAGAACCACGGTTCCTTGGTTACTTACACGTTACATAATAAAATTTGATTCAAACTATAGATTAAAAAAAAACAAATAAAGCAAGTTATGATTGTTCTAAGTGAGCTGAAATATTTCAATCTTCTATAACAGCAGTGAAAAATCAAGAGCTTCAGTCTTCAGGAAAAGCACATGCATCCAAGGGATTACAATGTAAAAGACTGCAATGCAATTAAAAAAAAACATGCTTACTTCAATCACTCTTCTAAAATGAAATTGAAGAGTTTTATATTGGTATGTTTGATTTTTGGTCAGGAGACATGTATTTCTTTTGGTATGTTGGTATCAATAGTGAGTTTCTTTTGCCATCAAAACTGTCTCTTAATTTTTCTCTTTGAAAGTTCACAAGGTGTTGGGACTGGAAAAATAGGTGAAATTCAGGAGCATCTCAAAGGTTCCCATCCAGTTAACAAAGACTATTTAAATATTATTTCTTTGTACATAACAATTGCTCCTATGCAAGTAAATCAGTTATAAATATTACTTGTCTGTGAGAAGTGTCAATGCACCCCAGTGTGTTCCAAAGAAGTTGTGGGCAGGAGCAGACAAAGTGACAAAGCTTAAACATACACCTGTCATGATTGATGTATCTGTTGCTTACAACTGAGTCATGCAGTCAAGGCATCCTGCTCAGGTGGGTCTACAAGGCCAAACCTCACAGCTATGTGAGTACCTTTACTTAATATTCCCTTTTACAGGGTACTTTATAATTACCCTGCTGCTTTTGCAACAGGAGTAAAACTCAAATTAGGGGAGCAATTCTATTAAGAAGTACTGAGTACTTACAGAAGAGAAATTACATTCGTGCTTTATAGTATATATGAACATTTAGGACAGATGTGACTCACTGGAGCTCAAGCAAAGTGAAAACTTATTTTTATCCTTTAAATCAGTGGTAGGAAAAAACCCCTATTTAATTCCCTTTGAATTTGCAGTTTACTTTAGGGGAATTTGCCAGTTGCAGACATAAAACCTGCAATGCAATCTAGCTAAGCAATGCTTTGTTGCTACAAGCACAGAAACCTTTTCTAAACTCCTGAGTGAACTTGAAGTTATCGATTTGGAATTGTTTGCAGACCACTAAATATTCCAGGTCCCACTAGTCCTGTACCGTCCAAACCCTGGTTTCCACAAATTAGATTCCTAGTGCAGAACCCAAAGCAGCACAAGGGAAGGGAGGGAGGGAGGGAGGGAAGACAGGCACGTGGCTGAAATTGTGGACTTCTTGCATAAAAGAAAATTGGAATGTCAACATTTGCCTGTTTCCCAAGACGATAAATCTTTGAATTAACTGTGTTCATGAGAACAAAAAGCCAGCTCTACTTCCTCTCAGACACTTCAAGAGAGCACGTAAGGGGGAAAAAAAAAAGATCAAACAGTAGGAAGGCAAAAAACGCTGAACAGGCGTTCAGCGTTTAGACAGGAATATAGACTTAGGCACACAGAAAATTAAAACAGTTTAAAAATTGTCTTCACTTAATAGCAACACAAACTGTTTGAAATAATTGCTGTTCAGCAACAAAGATAAAGATATGCTACTTCACATAAATATCTAATGACTTCAACATGAGGAACTAACTATAATGGAGTGTCATATTAAAATATAAAAACACTGATGGAAGTTGAAGAAGCAATCCAATCTCTAAAGTTCCATTTTATGGTGAGCTGCAGGTTTGGAGATTAGTGATGGGTGCAAAAGCATTATAATTTACAGCAAACCTGATAAGTATCATTGTGATTATCCTTTTAAAATGCAAACTGCAAAGAGGACAACTGTAAGTGTTATTCAGAAAGCTCTAGTGCCCAAAGAATCTTTTTAAATGTCAAAATACAAATAAATTTTGAAAAGCTGCATAAAATATTTTCTAATACTCTAAAATAATGTCTTCTGGAGCTTTCAAAGTAACACAGATAGAGAATGAAAACATTTTAGATGCTTATCTTTAGGGTTTTTATCATCACAGATGATAAATTCAACTCCATATTCAAATATTGGTAACTAAATAAAGGATGCAAGCCTTTCAAATGTGGAATATAAATATCAACTGGGGAGAAAAATGCGGTATAGTACAATAACATACATATGGATTTTATCTCAAATATTTATGTGGAAAATGAATAGGTGTAAAGCAGTTATAAAATAATATATGACATGTAGAGATTGTTAATTGTATGAAGTTATAGATAATATGTTCAAATGTATTCATATTGACATTTAACTTCTTTTCTTACAACGATAGGAAAACAAAAAGGAAGGATGGAAGAAAAAGTTTCAGACCATTTCATTCCACTAACATTCATTAAAAAGAGAAAAAAAAGAAGTGTGTAGCTCCTGGTTATTTTACCAGCTAGATTTAAAGTAAACTTTAAGGAATTATTCTAATTGGATTATATATTTACTTAAGAATTAAGGAGTTACACTAGCACAAGAGCTTCTTCCTTAGAAGCTCCACGTGTTCAGTGTCTGAATAACTTTTTTAAAAAAGTCTTTGGTTATAGAAAGAAAACAAAAAGTCTGGCCTTCCTGTTCAGTTCTGCTTCTTACTCTTCTCTACTTATCCATGGCAAAGCATGCTCATCTGTACAACCACAACCCTTATGCTTTGATCCTTTGATCTTGACAGAATTCCCCCCACTAAAGAAATTCTGACAAAATCAACTTTGCTTTTTAAACAATCTAGACTGTAGAGGAATCACCTGTATCATTGAATTAAATATTCCCAAATGAATCACTCAGATTCCTCTGATAAGCTGTGCTTCATAGCAAAGAAATGTACTTAGAGGAGGTAGATATGCTTTTGTGACTTAAAAAACCAATATCAGGACTCATAAATTACAGCACTTTTTGTCACTACTGCTACCATAGTAGGGGAAACAGGGCATGATTACAGTCTTCCATCTATGGTTTCATTTTTTTTTTTTAGATGAATTATCAGCTGATTTAAATCAGAGGTCATTTTAATTCACCATTCAGGTCATTTTAACTCACCATTGACACATTCATCTTGTTTACAATGACAGCAGAAAAAGAAAAGTGCAAAATAAAATTCAAGAACAAAGGCATTACTTGCACTGTTTGTGGCTTAGCCATTAGCACTAGGCCCAAATCCCCCATGATTTCAAGTTGTTTCTAAGTGTATTGCCCTATTTTCTTCAAAACCTCACTGCAACATCTTCTTTATCATGCAGCTGTTAATTCAAATATAAATCAGAAACAACATGATAAGGCTTAAAAATTTTTGTGAGGTTAAAAAAATAAAACTTCAGGAAAACAATATAGTTCCCAAGGGTTGTCTGATCTGAAAGCATACCTTCATACTGTTTTTCCTTTTGCAATGTGTAGAAATTTAAAGATATCCAGGATGGACTATCAGACAAACAAAAGTCATCCCTGCTCTTTTACATCTATAATACCCCTTGTATCTAACATCCAACTCCTAGTATTAAGAAGTAGTTTGGAAACACTCAGTGTACACGTTTATCCATGGGAGCTGAAATTCCAAGAGTTTGAATGGTTAATGAAACATTGTCAGATTTCCCAGCAGCCATATTAAGATTTACCTTTCTTATCAATATGACACAAAAGCATCAAAACTGCACTCTGACCTTCATTCATATAATTTACAAAGTACATCAATCTTCTTTTCTTTTCTTGGTTGAGTGGAGATCATGCTGTTTCATTTTAGGAACAATTTGTCCGTGGTGTATTAAGTAACACATTATGTGTTGGTGAAATGAAATATCGTGAAAAAAAAGAGGGATAGCAGAAGGAAATGTACCTCATAAAAAAAGGTTTTTAAAAATCTATTAATTACCTGTTCTGTGTTTTTCAAGATGATTGCCTTTGCACCCAGTCAAAGACAGTATCATCTAATCAGATTTTACTCAGAATTTCATGCCTCTCCACTCCAAGAGGAAAGAAAAAGAGACCTGTTAAAAAATGATGGCTGAGATTAAAAAGAAAAATCAGTTATCAAGGGCAAGACTGAAGAAGACTGAACTGCCTAAATTAGAAAATGGAATCTAAAGCCTGAAATCTGGTGGCCGCCTGGGTTTCCTAGACATTGGTGTTTTGCAATATCTTGTTTTTCAGGCCTTTGCAGGCAAAGCCCTAACTGCAGTATACTTCTATGTGAAATTTAAAAATAAATGCTACTCAACAACACTGACTTAGTACAGCAACACAAATATCCAAAATCCAGACTTAATGGCTTTTTTTTAATCAATTCCCACAACTGACACCCAGTTTTCCATGTAGTCAACGACAGCAAATAAAACTCTCCTCAGAGGAAGAGCATGCAAGCCCAGATTTCTTATCTGCCAAGTGAAGGCTCTATCAGGAGGCAGGTAAGAGTGTGTGCCCATGACTCTGTGTGTGTAAAGATACATGGAAATATTTGGCCTATTCCTTTCTCTCTCTTATTGAGGTTAATATCAAAAAGTGGTATTATTCATTTGTGATTAAAATATATCTGACATTGCAATATTATTTACACTGTTTATAAGACCTCCTCAATATGATTTCTTACATTGTTTTATGCTTCTGACATGTTTCAGCCTACATTTTTAACTAGATAAACTAGAGCACAATTTTAACTAGAATTTTTAAATAAATATTTCCCAAAGTTGTATTCAATACTTTTGGTATTTTGTCTACAGTATATAATCTCTATTTATGTAGGAAAAAAAAAAACCGTTGACAATGTGTTTTGATAATCAGTAACTTAGGAAGCTATTCAAAGTAGAAAGGACAGCCTTTCCAGGTTCTGTGGTTTCACTGATATAAAAATATCTATGAGTATTATACAGATTATTTCAAATACTAAATTCTGCACTGTGTACTTTATCAGACTGCAAGATCTTTTCTTCCTCATGTGGACTTCAGTACAGTTGTCCCTTCACCTTCTACATTGCCTTTGTCGTTGTGCTAAGCAACAAGGTTACCCTGTGACCTTCTTTTAGAGTGTGGTTGTACATTAAATAAATGTTAATTCGTCCCAGCATCATCATTATAATAGATTATAATGACCTTAGGTTCCTTCTAGGTTGAAATGAAGACAATTGTTTTGCCAAATGGTTTATTCCAAGAGTTAATTATATTGTGAATCCTTTAAAAAGTACAGTAAAACCCTTCTAGCAATGCAAACCTTTCACACAGGGTCAGACAACCCTAATTGTTCATCTTCTGTACCTGTGTTAAAATGCTATTAGCACAAGAATTGTAACTCTGGCTACCTTATCATTTCAAGGTATTCTGGACAGGGAATGGGCCATATCCATGCTACTATAGTAACTCTTGGTGGGAAAACATTTAATTGTAGTTGTAGCTTTCAGAAAAGACCCAGCAGGCTAAAAAGGTGTAATCAGACTCAATGTTCTTTAAATACTAAATTCAGCATGTTCTCCCCTATTTCTCCCTGTAAGGAGTATGACAGTGAGCTTTCCATCCTAGTCTGGTCTTTTTAGATTTCCTAAAACATGTGATAAGATGAACACATCTTCCCAAGATTTTCTGAGAGAAATTAATATGGATTGAGGTATTTCTACATCAGGGTATTTCTGCTCAACTACATTTTGTTTGGTGTGTATATTTTCTTAATATTTATTTAACGTGGGAAGTCAAACATTCATTTAAGTTGGGAAAAATACACACTACAATTATGTTTTACACTTGCAGTGGGCTAAATTTTTAAAAGAAAATTAGACAAATCACAGAGAAGAAAATATTTTGAAAATAATAACAAGCACAATAAGCTATTTGAAAACTAAAAATTACCATCCAAATTTCACCTTTTTAGCTGGGCATATTCTTTCCCTCTTAAAAGAAGAAAAAATAAATCCTTGAGATAGCTTTGACATAACACTAGCTCTTCCCAATTTTTCTTTCTGCCTTTTAAGAGCTATTCCAGGCCACTCCAAGGTAGACAGGTCAGCCTCACACATCTTTTCATTCACATAAAAAGTGAAAGTAGGAAAGTCTGTGGATCACGATAAGGATACAGCAGTAGGTGAAGTAAAACCTGTGTGTGGGTTTGTTTCCAGGAAAGTAGGGCTGCATCAAAGGTGATGGTTACTCTGTAAAACAAATGCAATAACTTCAAATGTCCTGTCCTTCTTTAGTTTTGTTTTTGTTTTGGGGTGGTTTTTTTTGGTTTTTTGGGTTTTTTTTTTTTTTGGGTTTGGTTTGGTTTGGTTTTTTTTTTTTTGGTCTGAGCACAGCATCATATAATCTGGAATATTAATTTGTTTAGTAGGAGTCAGCTACATTGCCAGTCTCCTCTCACAGCCCCTTCTGCACCTTCACCCCACTTGCACCCTACCGGACTGCTCAGCAATAGCTAAAACATCGATGCACTATCAAGATTGTCTTGGTCAGAAATCAAAATCAGCACCATACAAGCTGCTATGACTAAAATTATCTCTACCACTGAGAAAACCAGTACAAGACCTTATTATTACTGCATTTGATTACACTAAATGTTTTACTGAGCATTAAAAACATTAGAACTCTACCTGAACCTCCACAGTGTTTCTCCAAATCCTGTGTGCTGTAGGGTTCACCCAAAAGATTTACATGGGGTTATAAGATATCCTAGGAAGGATATATCTACTCTATTTACTTCCCTTCAGCCTATATTTGTGAGATCTTTCAAGTCCAGCACCAGATCTAGCTATCAAATTGGTACTAATTCTTGGGTAGCACGTTAACCAATCTTAACAGGCAGGGCCTGTGCATGGTTTAATACTATTAACTGTGTTGTCAGATAAAAAGACTGAAACACTTAAAAGTTCTTTGTTTATAATTTAAGGCTGAGTGGGACTGACTTTACCCATTTCAGCTTTTTACCCATTAAGCTACACCTGTGTGGGTGACCCCATGTTTCTATTCAGTCAAAGGATAAAATTAGGCTCAAAGCTCGGTTAATCTGACCTATTTTGTCCACATCACTTCTATGTACTTTAGGTATTTCTCTTAGGATGAGATGGACCAAAGATGTTCTTTCTCCCATTTCATGATAAAACAAATCTACGTGATCTAGATGGCAGACTTGGGTTAGTTCACGACACTTTATCAGACAAATCCAGATGCAAATCATCTCATGACTGATTTTATTCTATTTTTGACACCAACTAACCCTGCCATCTAGACTACTTTAAATGCTGAAATGCTTTCATGAACACAATGGTTTGTCATGCAAAATTGTCAAAGTTCTAAACAAAAGTTCGAACACAATGAGATATTTTGTCTACTCACACTCAAGCACAGACCACAAAAGGGTTCAGCCAAAGAACAGTTTTTGTAGTAGGATATAGCTATTATCTTAGAGTCAGAAGGCCATTAGAAACTGATAATTTGGGCATATTAAATGGCTACAGTTAAAAAATTATCTCTGATATTCAAGTGAAATAATCTTAATACGAGAAATTTTAACAAACTCCTACTTTTTTATTGAATCAGTACCACCTTGTTCTGTGTTCTACTAAAGCAATACAGGGAATCTCCTAATCAATGCAGACCACCACTTCTACTTATTAACCAAGTCTACTTATTAACCAAATGTTATAGTAGTAGTAGTAGTAGTAGTAATAATAATAATAATAATAATAATAATAATAATAACAACAATAATGCGGATTTGGTTTTTCTCGCCCCAGACTCGGGCGGCTCGGAAGCCTGGCTAGCGCTGCCCTTTGGAGAGACCGGGGTTGCCGCATGTGCGGAGCTCTAGGACTGAGCCTCCGCGTGGGTTTGCCACTCTTCGTAGCCGAATGCTGAAAGGAGACAAAGGGATGAGGGAGGCACACCTTGTCCTGCATGGCTGGAGAACGTTTATTTCCCGTGTGGCCGCTGCAATGGCTGGAGTGGCATTTCCAAGCACATGCATGGACAAAATGGCGCCAGGACAAAGGGAGCATTGGGTTAAATAGGGGGTGGGCAGACAGGGGTGGAAGCTCCCCTCGCCCAATGGGGACAGGCAATAGGGGAGTGATGTGGAACACGGCAGCCTACGGGGACATAACAGGGGTGGGCACAGGGTTCCAGGACGAATAGGAATACAAGGATGAGGTGACTGTCACAGAACTTTCAGGAATGAACAGGGGGTGGCTACAAGACTGACATGGGAAAGCTCCAATGGTAAGTGACTTGGAGCGAACCATCGTGAGGGAAAAATGGGGGTATATAGAACCGACTAACTAACATTTATTAAAACCCCTAACTGAACCCACCCAGCATGCAACATAATAATAATAATAGTATTTTCTTCCAATGCTATTTATGCTAGGAGAATTTCACACATTTAAGATTCTCAGCAAGGTATTTCTTTGCACCTTGAAGATGATTTCTAAGTCCTTGACAAATATTCTGGGAGATAAAGGGTATTAAAACTGGCCAATGATAAGACATGAGATAGGATGCTGAATCCTCAGTTACACAGATTTAGTGGTTATGGACTTTAGCAGAAGGGCAGCAGCATTTATTCTAGGAAATTCTGTCTCTGACAAACAAAAGACACTTCTACAGAAGATAAACTTTTATTTTGCTGTAACTGAAAAGCTGTCTCACTGTGACAGCAATAACTTTCTCTGTAGGATGAATATGTTTGCTGACACAAGCACTGAGACATTCCTTGTGACAGTAGTCATAGTGGAAGAGAAAAGTTTCACAGTCTGGGATTGTTTCCTTCCTATATATTTCACCTTTATCTGAGATGTTATGAATGTTATAATCATGTGTATAATGTAATTCTACTATGTCACTATTTTTGTATCTACTGCATTCACCCTAGCTTTTTCACTTATCATGGAATGCCAAGCATCTCCTGTAAAAAACAATGTAAGTGTATAACAAGGCAAAGAGGACACCAATTTAAAGAAGAAAACAAGATGAGAAATAAGACAGGAGTACAGCAAACCTCCACCACTAACTCTACATCCATTCAAAATATGGCTGTACTACCTCTTGGCTTTAGTTAGCTTCTCAAGCTTGATTCTCCCTAGTTATGCTTAAAGGCCTGAACAGGTCCTTACATTTTGCCTTTTAAGTTTTGTACAAAAATGTGGTAAGTACAACACAAAAATTAACTGGCTATACTGTTAAAACTCTACTAATTTTTGGCACCATTACACATTGTGTCTTTACAGAAAATTAGCTGTAATCCTGAAAAACTGAACCATAGAGAATAAAAGTTTTTTCACACTATTTTGTGAATCAGCTAATTAAAGCTGCAGAAATTATAGATTTGTGAGTGGTAACATCTGCTAAATATGACTTTTTTGTTACATTTCCTTCTACAAGAATGTCAGGAATAAATGTGATACATCTCAGAGTAATTTTGTTCTTTGTTCACATACCTTTGTGTTGCTTGTATTCAATTCACAGCTAAACTTCACAAACACAATGTTTAGAGATTTGCTTTCTTTCAAATAAAACCTGAGAATACAGAGAAACAGATAATGGCTTCAGGGAGGTCAGGAAATGATCTGTCAGTAAGTATTGGCAAAAAACAAACCTGAAAGTGGATGCAGGTCATCACAATGATACTCTACACAGTTTGAGTAGTTCGCCACTCCCTATAATGAGAGTTTAAACACATATCTGGAATGCAGACCACTATTTGGAGATATGCAAAGTTAGGAGTCTGAATCTGTAGCTGGGAGAATTATTCTAAGGTGTTTGTCTAACTTTCTAACCCATCTCTGATAGTGGGTGCAATGGCTGTTTAGGTATGGAAAGGGTTAAATAAAAGGAGAGTTCCAGAGGATATTCTCCCTGTCATCCAGTGATTAATAGCCATTGAAATTTCTACAAAAATTTACCTGCCCCCTTTGTTAAATACATCACTAGTAACTACTGCCTTGGTCTACTCTTGCGAACAAAGTCAGACCAACAAATAATTCTTCTAGAACTGCAGTTATCAGCACAGATACATCAACCTGTATAACTCTTCTAGATTCTTCCTGATATTAACCCATAAAAATAAATAGAGGTTTTAATATCTGTGTCTTTATCATGTATTTTTCTTGCTTAACTTTCAATCAAAACAGTAACTGCCACAATGAGGACAGATTCTCATCTGTTTATCTCTCAGATCACTGTTTTGACTACAGACTGGTACTCTTGAATTTTCCCAGTTTGATACAACTAATTTGCCAGTCTTCATTAAAGACGTTAACTTCTCCATGGAAAAAGAGTATTCCTTTTCTCTCACTCATATACAGGGAATTGTGCATCCTTGTTTTATGATGTTTCTTCTTTTTCCATCTGCATGCAGAGGTAATCCAACCAGCTATTTTAAATTCAACAGCTATAAAATTAGACACAATGAACTATTTTTAGTGCAGCAGAATGATTCCTAGGAATGTTACATGAAAAATTAGTATATTTACCTGCAGCCAGAGGTGAATAACTTGTGCAGATTTATGTCAGATTCTTAGAGTTACATACTAGAACAGGGTTATAGCTTTTGAAATCCTTTGCATGTGTAATCTCACAGTTGGTGCAAATCAGCATTTGCAAACAAAAGATATCTGAAGCATGATTTGAAGACCGAAATCTTTTGCTGCATTGCATGTTTCCACTGTTTTTTATATAGATTAATTTACTTTCTGGAAATACACACTACAGGATAATACAAGTAAAAAAGAGCAGCGTAAACAATATATATCCTAAATTCTGGCATTCATAAATAGCATGATCAATTGTAATTATTTTGCTGTAAATTTGGCAAAAATAGTTAATATACATAGAAATGTCTGTTAGAAAAACGGGTTAGAAACAAACACATTTGTACACTGAAAAAGGTAGATAATAAAACATCTGAAGTATGTATAGTTATATGTTTATATATAGTGCTCTCTGCTTAGTTTAGATTAAGTATTAATGTTAAACTGCAAGCACTGTACTAACTACACATAATAAGAACTTATTCAAATGTTATGGCTCAAAATTGTTAAAATTTTATTGGAAAGCTGCTCATAAAAACTCATAAAAATTTATAATTTCTTGGACTGCAATTTCAAATAACAGCCTATAGTGATTTTTAAAAATGTTAAATTAGAAATCGTCTTGTAAAGTTAAACTGCTGCTTAATGCATAATAATATTTCATTTAAAACTTCCATCAACATGTTATGGTAACATTTAAATAAAGAGGAAAAGTTATTTAAAAGTTCCTTCGCTGCTTTACAATGTTAAAATGAATTGCCTCCATCTTAAATATGTGAACTATTTTGGAAGAATACATAAAACAGAAAGCTAATGGAATACAACTGTTCAAAGTTAACTAAGATGAGTCAATGGTGAAGATGATCAACCTGACTGAACAGAGAAATTTGTCTGGAACTCAAAAAAAAGAAGAATTTATGAGATTTGGTAGAATGAGTAGGAAACTCAGGAGAACTACAAGGATCTTGTGAGGTAATGCAGGGAGAAACTTAAAAGGGCCAAAGTTCAACTAGAACTTTTTCTAGATAGTACCATAAAAGACAATACAAATGTTTCTATAACTACATCATCTACTAAAGACGGTCTAAGGAGAATCTCTATCCTTTAGAGGATGTGGGAGGAAACATAGTGAGAAAGGATGAGGAGAGTTTGAGGCACTTAATTCCTTTTTTACTTAAGTCTTTATAGTAAGACCAGTTGTTCTGCAGGTACCCATACCTTGTCCTGTAAACCCGTGCAAAACATCCCTCTCCAGCTTTCTTGTAGGCCTAATTTAGGTATTGGAGGACTGCTGTTTGGTCTTCCAGGAGCCTTCTTCAGGCTGAACAATCCCAGCTCTCTCAGCCTGGCTTCCATAGGAGAGGTGCTCCAGCCCTCTGATCATGTTGGAGGCCTCCTCTGAACTTGCTCCAATAGGACTGTGTCATTCTTATGTTGGGGGCCCCAGAGCTGGACACAGTGCTCCAGGTGGGGTCTCATCAGAGAGGAATACAAAGGAAAAAAATCAAAGATAAATTTATAACTTTACAGCATTCCCTGTGTTACTTATTATATGAAGATGGAGCATCTGAAGGACAGCCACAATGTCAGAAAAACTCTGATAAGGGAATGTTAAATTCAATAGATGGAATAATTACTCTGATTCATTAACAATTTCTGTTATTTATTTCTATTGTCCATTTATCCCTGAATTTGTGTTTGTGTAAAGCAATGCCAGACAAACTGGTTCTGAAAATTTCAAATTAAATAAATCACTATAATACCAACCCTAGAGGGAAGGTTACAGATGCTGGAGGAAGCTTTATCTGGATCAATAGCCAGAGAGAAGGATTCACTCATTACTTTTTACACTTAAATGTAGCCTGCAGTTTCTCATATGGCTGGAAGAAACGGTGGGTGGCTGATAAGTATCAAGAAATTCTCTCAGCTTGAACCGCTTCTCAGTGTTTTGCAAAAGCAAAAGGATATAAGCACTGAAAAGAATTTTGTGGTAATTCATTTGTCTGCCCTTTTCAGAGCTAATTAAACACAGAAACTTTCTATATCATCTATCAACTGGGTTTTATTTATTTATTGTAGAAAATAACCACATCAAATATCAAAAGCAACAAATGATAAGAAATAATTCAGCATTCTATGTGCTAAGTCTGAAATGCGTGTTAATGGAGCACCAGCAAGTTTGACAAAATGCCATGGCATAATTATTTCCTAATTAGCTAGTGTAGTCAAACATGTAGGATTTACTGCTACTTACATGACTTTTCATTGTAGAACTCAAAAAGGGAAATTATAATGGCTTCATGCTGCAAAGACAATTCTTTTTGGTTTTGGTTCATCCGCTTAGATAGTTTCAAAATGACATTGTATGCTGAAGCACCTCATGTTTAGTGTAATTTTTTATTTAATTTTGAAATCTCTCTAGAGTATGAAATACAAAATGACAAAGACACTGAATTGAATAACATGAAGTGCATGTTACAATTGTGTGTTATGACGTGCTAGACAAGATCCTAATGCCAAGTCTTTACTGTAAATCACATTGATCTGTAATTACAATGAACTGTTAAGCTTTTGTATTCACAGAGTCTTTGGAAATAAATCAATGCATCACACAGAATCAGTATCAAATATGTGAAACAGACAAGTATTTCTGTCTAGAAATATTGTAAACTTAGGGATATTATTCTGAATTCTTTCAGATTTTTTAATATTTAAAACTAAAAATGAGAAATATTATTTCCTTCTCCTTTTTAAATAAAAGTAAATATTTGCATAAATCTTTGTTTAGAGAAAAAAAAATTCAGAAAGCTTTTTTGAATTGTGAAAGGAGTGATCTAATGAGATGTATTTTTCAGCTTGAGGAACAAAACCTGCAATTTAAACTCAACTGATTGATCCAGGTCAATCTGAGGATAAAAGGCTGGCATTTTATCTGTGTCTGTGTTCCCAAACTGAGAGCACACAAGTATGTTGAGAGAATAATACACTCAAATTCTATTGTGACTTTTTGATGGAGATCTGGAAAGCATTTTACCAACAAAGTATTTCTTCTACCATGGAAGGAAGGAACATTGGAGACAATTTTACCACACTGTAATACTTTTATTTTCTGCAGTTCACAGCTTATGTTTAGTAACCCATTAGTTATGAAAAGTGCATTGTCGTATCCAAACAAACAATGTAAAAATAAACAGCGTGAAATTATGTGCATTGGAATTTTTTTAAAATGGCAACATTCTATCCTTAGATAAAGGAGCCAAGAGATTTTTAATATCCCCAGCATGGCAAGAACTTTGCTTAGAGATCTTCTTTACCCTGTCGTGTCCAACCAAAGTGTAAGGTCTGCATAATGACTCAGCACAACCATATCAGCTCCTAATAACCTCACACAGTCACCTGTGGATTTTCTGATAAATACTGATATGACCCTATTTTATTTAGCTTAATAAGGTCACACCACAATTTAATGCTTAAATACCTATACAATTACAAAGGTAATGTAGACCAGACCCTGTTATATGTTACATGAAGACTTTGAGTGATGAATTTTAACTGTTTGCACCCTGCCATCTAAATATACCTCATCAAGCAATTGATAATTTCACTTGTGTTATGTAACTTAAAGATGTACTTTTAAATCAGAAAGCAGTGGTATAAAATAGGATCTGGTGAGTTGAAGATCCAAAACTGCTCATTTACATCTTTTTCATTGCATGTGTATGTGTAGTGTCTGCTTCTTTCAATCTCCACCTCTCAAAATTTAAATTTTCACAAAACCATTGTTGAGATTCAGATTATATGTTGCATATTACAGAGACCCTGTAAAACAATGTATATTTTCAGAAAAAAAAAAAGGGAAATTCCAGTTAATAAGATTACATATCTAGAAAAAGATGAACACTTGTCTTCACCGTGGCACAGAAACATGGAGTCAGAAGGGGAGTGAAGACCATGGAAACATTTGTAGTGTCTTCTGTGACTTTTCAAGTTGGCTGCAGTCTCCTATTACAGAACTGACTCTTTTACAAGCATGTTTTGAGCAAGAATAGTGTGACTCAGGTCAGGCATTCCTCATTCAGCAATAATGAAAACAGGTCAAGGAGAAGACTTAGAACAAGGGTACAGAAGAAATCTCATTACCCTCACCTCTGTTGCTGAGTGATTCATAGGTCTGACTTCAGTGACCAATTGCATACATCACAATATTGAAGGATGCATTGCACTTATGGTGCCTGTAGACTTTGAAATCTTCCTCTGAAAGTTTGCCAGGTGTAAAGAGTGATTTCAGTTAGAAGATACAAGCTGCCTACATATTCAATGGAGAAAGGTAACACCTAGCTCTTCTACAGTGCTATTTGTCAGCACAGCTTAAAGTCCTTAAAGTTGGTTGGGTTGGTTGGGTTTTTTTCTTCCACCTTCTGTCCTTATTTCTATATACTTTTTTCAGGGGTTCTACTCATCATCAAATCTGTGCATAAAGCTTCCTGTAATTTAGAATTTTGAAAATGTATAGATAATTTTAAAAATCCTCTTCCAAAAGGCAGAAATTTGCCTCACCTGGATGCAGATGTCCCTGAGGTGAATTCATTTTCTCACTCTGCAATCTCTAGCAATTGACACAGTACTTACGTGTACACTTATTGATTTACTATTTTGTGTGAAATATCCCTTGCAAAACAGAGGAGTGGTTGTAAATCTTAATATTCTTTATACACTGCAAGATGTACAGACTTTCAAACTGACAGACACGTTTTTATCTACAGGAGTCAGACATTTTTCCACCAATATTAGCTCAAAAAAACAAAACAAAACAAAAAAAAACCACAAAAAAAAAAAAACCACAAAACCAGATATGGTGCTAAAAAAAGCAACCTGTTGACTAAGGCAATGTGTTACGGGCCTTCAGAGGATAAACTTTCCATAAGACAGGCTTCATGGACTGATTTCTAAAAGGGCAGACCAGAATTTAATTATAGAAACACATGATTTGAAAGATCTTCAAGATGCAGATATCTATAATTTAATTGTCTATACTAAGCTTGAGGCCTAGGATGGCTGCATAGACAGTGCAAAGACAATTAAGGAGAGCTATCTCCATAGATTTTTGAATGAAAAAAAAAAATCCCTAAAAATTGAGGCAAAAGGAATTGCAGATTGTTGTCTGGAGATGCTATCTTCCCAGAATGATTACAGAGATTAAAAGTCTATCATTTAGGTACCTATACTTAAGTAAAGTAAATCCCGTCTTCATTGTCTCAAAGTTTTGAAATGTCTCCTCTAATGTATTGCCAAAATGTCCACTAAAAGTATCACTCTGTTGATAGCCTTTGAAGTTAATATTCCACAGCACTGGTCCTATCACTTTAATTATAAATCTGTATTCTTGAAAGGATATTGGTTTATTACAGTAAAACCCAGTGAGCTGGTGCGAACTTGTTTTGAATGCTCTAAATTTTCCATGGAATAAGAACTTTTAAAACCTTGGTTTTAAACACCTCTGAGGCAAACTGCAAAACCAGACTTCCTACTGTAGGGCTGGTCACTTCTTGGCATTCTAAACTCTGAAAACTTAAATGATAGTTCTGCTATTGAATGTGTTTGCATTTTCCACAGCAGGATAATACATTTTCCTATTTATGAACTCAAAAATTCTACAGTGCTTACCATAACCTGCCTACACAAGTGAAAGCTTATTTCTTTGTGCTCACCATGGTGTAGCTCATTTCTTGAGGCACAGAGAAGGGCATCGTAAATAACATTTCAACACCCACTTTCCAGTTAATATTGAGCAAACAAAATGTATGGCTAGCCCATTTAAAGTAGAAAAAGGTTAATAAATACATGAGAACTGTTAGTCATGTCTGTAATCTGCCACATACAACAACAAGAATCATCATTAAAGAGCGAAAAAATCTGATATTACAGGTCTTGCTTTAGCTTCACTAAGTGTAAAAAAATGGCCCTGCTCTTATTTCTCCTCCTTTCTACGCTTCCTGCTTCTACCTGCATTACAAAGACAGCACTGTGATCAACACACTGATTTTGGCCAGAAGAGGCTTGAGCTGAAGGCAAGCTGTGCCTTTCAATTGGTTCTGCTGTGAACACATATGATTTACTATAGAACATGTTTCACAGTACCAATCACAGGTAACTCTAGAAGGAAAAGTTCTAAGTGAATTGGTAGAGGAAGTGAGATGAAAGGTACAGGATCAGACAGAGCAACCACCTCTGCTGTGTAGCATTTAAAAAGAGAGGGGTAAAATGAAATTGTTTTGTGATGCTTGAGTATCAATTCCAATACTGAAGATAGCTTTAGTTTCAACTAAAATTTTAAACTTTTGCAGTAAAGAAAAACTACCACTTGAATTGACATTCTTCATGTCAATTCTCCATGGACTTAAGAAATGGTAGTGTTTAAATGAAATGATGTTTCATATTTAGAAGCTGAGGTAATTACTGAAAATTGCACACTGGTCTTATGCTTGGTCCAGTTTCCAGGCCTCACTTTTTCTTTGCTGCTGACTTCTTGAAGGAATAACCCATATTAATTATTTCATGTTTATATCCCTCGTGTCAACTGATTATCAGCCTAAGGTTTAGTGCCTTTCATTTCCCTTGAAACGAAGAAAATAAAAGCTAATGCATTCCATGCATTGGTAAGTACTAAGAAAGAGAATCTTAAAATACATCTGATCCAGGAACATTATAAATTAACTGTAAAAGGCAGTTGTAAAAACTTGAAAGAAGAGGGAAATTAAATAAAGGTATTATGCAAGTTTTTCTAACCCTGAGACAGCTCACTATTTACAAAATAATTTATTTTTTGATATCGAAGCACTTCAATCTCAACTTACTTTTAATAGATGGCTTTAGTAGCTGTATTTGTGATGGCAGAAACCTTAGAGAACACATTGCACCAGTGCTGTAGCTCATGAAGAAACAGACGCAGTGTAGTGTATCATGACAGGCTGAAATGGAATTCCAGCCGTGTGAAGGTAAATTTTCCAGCTGTGCTAGCACAGATTGGAATAACTCACTCATGACTGCTGCAGAAGAAAGTGTCAGTCTATATCTCAAACTGTAGCTATCAACCACTTTGTACCACTGCCTGCAGCAGAAAGGGAAAAATTCAGAAGTAACAATGTGAGATTAATGCATTTCTGTGAAGTAACTTGCAGTATTATAATATTTTATGATAGTTAAATAATTTTTGCTCTGAGTTTATGAACATTCAGATATATTTTTTTAAATGAGTATACTACTTATTGACACGATACTTTTTTTCCCTTAGAGTGGCTGCTTTTAAACACATATTCAATGTACTACTGAAGATTTTTCTACTATCATGAGTAATAAATAAAGTTAGTTATGTCTACATATAACTGTAAAATGGGAATTGAACTACAAGAAGAATATAGACACTGAAGGATGACACAGGATGGTTGCAGAGGGACCTGGGGTATCACAAAATGGACTCCTAAAAATATCAGTCACTAAATCAATAATGCGTTATGTTTGCTTTGGAAAACAACAGGTGAATTTTGAGCACGTGAACTTGTCGCATCAACAACACTGATTTTAACGAAGCACACTTTTTTCCCATTCAACAGTTCAGAAGTCACACTGAGTCTCCCAGGTCTTATTTCTGTGATTAAAATTCATCAGACAGCCAGCTCTTTGGCTTATGCTTGCAGGAAATGGGATTTCTAAATTGGTTTCCTATCTAATGCAGGCTTGGAGTAATTTGGACTTCAAGATCAGATAAATACAAATCTTTGAAGAGGGACACAAGAGCCTAAAATGTGCAGAAATATCAACAGAAGATACATATTAACATCACTGAGTTTAGATAATGCTTCTCTCTCCTTTCTTTATTCCTGGCCTCATGATATGTTACAATACACAGTATATGAGACATTACCTTCAAAAGGAAAATCCAGCATAAAAATAAACAAGACAACTGAAGATAGGAATTGTGAAGAATGCCAAAATTCAAATGATTCCTACAACAAGTGAATAGCAGGATCCTTATTAGAGTACATATCCTACTTTTTGGTCAAGGCTACGAACTCCTTTGAAGTAGTGATTGTCTGTTTTCTCAGCTGTGGCAGTACAAACTCATTCCTGACTAGACTTTCAAAACTATTGGACTTTCAAATACCTTGAAGTATTTTAGATTAAATGTCATCTCAGAAATGACGAATTAATTTTAGTTGGTGTCTGGTGTCACCATCACTGATTTCAGACATAAAAAAATCATCAGACGAATCAATCCTTTATTAAAATGGTGAGAAAATAGATATGTTCTCATTAAAAATGTGTCGTTTTTATATGACAATTTAGTCGTTTCTGTACCCATAGAAGGGCAAGTATATCAGGGACAGTCTATAATTATCATCTATACACTAGCTTGGTTGTATATTCATACCTATAAATCAAAACAGAACATTTTATCAACTGTGAAGGCAAAGGAAAATCTTCCTCTGCACTTATGCAAGAAGTACATAAAGTGCAGACATGACTGGCAGTGCCTCACAGTCCCTTGCACTTCTCTCCTTATTACACACGTCTGGGTGTTTTATGTGACTCAGTGAAAACTTACAGTACCTTAGCGGTTCATACCTTTCAGTTTGCCTGAAATGAAAGGAAAATGCTTCTTCAGGTGACACTGTGCCTTCTGTGCTGTCATCCTTTTTCTAGCACATATTTCACGTACCACTAATCTCATAATTTCTGACTTTTGTCTGGTCTCATAGTGACTTTCTGTAGGAGTTTAAATCCTCTCAGAAAAACTGTGCACCCTCTCAAAAACAACACTTCTTCCTGAGTCAACCAAACCTTTCAAACACCTAGAAAAGGCCCTAGAACAAGTAACTACTAAATCTCTAAAAACTGGAATGCATACCTATTTTTACAATAGGATTTAAAGTCGTTGAACTGTGTCTGTTTAAACAACATTTATTTCAGTGCAAATCTTCATTATCTGTTTGGCAAATTCACTCAACTTCTGCCAGCTGCAGAACTGGATAGAAAATGAACTCTAATTGGACTTTGAGGTAGCAAATTTGACACTCTACAGAAAAAGAACTATCTGAAAATTTGCAGCTGGGGTTTAGGTTTGTTTTGGTTTGTTTAATTTTGATACTTCTTTCACCACAGATGCTTTGAAACAGATGAAAATTATTTATTCCAGACCTAACCAGCTTTTCACCAGCTGTAGAAAAGTCAAACTGGGTGGAAGAGGAGATACTTATTTTAGTATTCCTCTATTTAAATTTTACTCAAGCCATCCATGAAAAATATTAGGCTCCATTCACTGACTATTTATAAAAAGCAGAAGGAAAATTGAACTAAACTGCCAGAAAGAAGGTTCATGCCTGCAGAACTCAAAGCCGTTATTTAAGAGTGATTTACAGCCCCTGGTGACAGCAAAAGTGAATAACTATGTCCTGTCTCTCTCCTTTGTATTGTTATGCATCGTCATGCCACATGAAAATAAAAGCTACAGAGAAGGAAACCATTCTCAAAAGCCTGGCCCCAGGTTCAGTTACACAGAATTGGTATAACTACTGTGCACCCAGGTCAAAGTAGGTTGAGTCTCAGAAGAAGAAACATTAGGAAATGTTGGATTACAAGTTGCTATTGAGATGCTGCAAACCCACCTACAATAAAACCCAAACCAAATTCCCTGAAAAGCAAAAACCCACATGTGACTGTAGGAAAACTTGCATAAATGAGCTGGATGTACAAATGCAGAAAACATGTATAATTTGTACAACAACAAGGAAATAAAATATTTATAAGGCTCCTAGATGCCATGGGTTTCCTGAGCTGAAACACACTTTTATATACTCCTGATAATCCTTGCTACCCTCTTCTATGCTTTTTAATGTTTCATCAAGACCCTTCTGAAATGGCAGTAATGACAGCAGAGTGGAAGATTCAGTATATATATTCAACATATATACTCACTGCAATAAGTAATGCTGTGTCACAGGAATGTTTTTCTGGTTTAAATTTTGGCTTTGATTTATTTTGACAAAATTTGTCACTTTTTGAATGCATTTCAGAGAATTCGCACAGTGATGCCAAGACCTCTTACATGGAAATAGCCCATTTGGAGTTATCTGAAGATCACTATTTTTTATCTGGCCTACTTTGTCCAGTTTGGTCCTCCTCAGTAGAATGTATTGACATAATGTGGTGTGTGTCCAGAAAATGTGTGAGTTGCCAAGATAACTAAGGAATTGCAGCACATAGCATATGAGAAGAGGCTAGGATAATTTGGTTTATTCAGTCTGAAAAGGAGAGGATGAAAAGAGATCTGGTTACTATCTATGTCTGATGTGAAAACATTGAGAGAAAGAAAACAGACTTTTCTTCAAGGTTCATGGTGACAGGACAAAAGACTGTGGACACAATACATACTGGAGGAAATTCCAGGCAAATGTTAAGAAAAGCTTTTAAATTATTGGAATAGGTTCCCCAGAGAGGTTGCATAACCTTCATCCTTGGAGATATGTTCTAAGTACAACACTGAGAAAAGTAATCTACCTGGTTCTTCTTTTAGCAGGTCAGTGGACTAAATGACTCATAAATCCCTCCCAATCAAAATTGTTTTATGACACTTTGTTTCAGGTAATTCTCTGTTTAGCTATTCTGTAATGCTAGGAAATAGTTACAGCTTTTTCTATTCATTTGACTGAAGGATGAATGAAATTCAAATGAAATGGAGATAAGTCACCTTCATAGCAGCATCCAATACAGAATTATTACTGCATTCACTCTGCTAAAGGGAAAGTACAGGGAGAGGTAGAGAAGCATAGTTTACATCTGATTGGTTGATTACAGATATTTTTCAATAAATGAAAATTATTTATTTATATTGTGGTCTTTCTGGAACAAAATAATCTGTTCTGTATGCAGTATGCTCATTAGCACATTCACAGGAAAAAATGGCACAGTTTTGTCCATAATTTGTATATTTTTCTAATCCAACCTAATATCATATTTGTCTCATTATGGCAGTCATTTTATAATCATGTTGTAACTCTGAACAGCTTTTCTTTCAGCGGCTCAGTCCTACCTGTCCACATGTGTCATAACAATGCTTGTGTTGTTATCTAATGAGTCAGACCAAGCAAGCTGAAGACAAATCCAGATGAAAACCCACCAGTTTGCAGCCAGGTTATTTGTATGAAGTGGATCACTGCATGGGAACATGAAGAAGATTTTGGGACAAAAAGTGAGATCCTTTCATGTCTTATTAAAGCAATGGCAGAGGTGGTCCTGATGATGAAGTAAACAATGAAGATAACACATATCAGTAATGTCAGAACTTAGCATGATACTTAGGAGAAGTCTTTACTACTGTAATTGTACTTCATGCTTCAGAGAGAGGAATAGCTGGAGTTTTAATAATCCCTAAGCAACATGGTGGGGACTAATTTCTGATAATGAATTAGACTTTTGTACATTGCTTACTTCCTCCTTTCCTCGTTTGTTTTTTTTTTTTTTCCCCGATGTTTGAATCTATTCCATGTATTTAGCTTGATTGCACAATCAGCATTCTGAAAAATCCCATTTTCTCACTCCATTCCTTTTCATCTTTTTACTGTCCATAAATAGAGGCAAGCCAGGAAGGGGAGATAAGTATATATCTATAATTGTAACAGTATAAAAACAACTCTTGAAACATATTAATCACTGACTAATCTTCCATACTAATTTATCCCACTTGTCTGACAGCAGCTCTTTCCTCCTCTGATCTTTCCTATTCTGAGACCAAGACTTCATGATCATATTCCTGACTAGCGGATGCAGCAAATTGGTATTATAATTTCACTACAGCTTTCTGTTTCCCATTATATGACAACTGTCAACTTTCTGCACAGTCAGGAAAATATAAATTCTCATTTGGGAAAGGAAAAGAGAATATTTTTCCTAAATGTTAATAATGTCAAAGTGAAATTTTTTGCACTGTTATTTTTTGAGAAGCATGAGAAAGAGACAAAGGAGACCTAAGCGAGGTAGGATAGGAAAAGAGCAAGACTTGAACATGAGTATTCTCACCTTTAACACAGCTAAGAACACAAAAGACCAAATGCCAGGAGCCCTATACCCAGTCTTGCTTTCTCCAATGAGACTTTCAGCCAAATAAAATTTGATGGAACTAAGGAAGTCAGTACTTGATTGTAAATGAAGAAATTATTTGACATCAAAAAACAGGTTCTGACTATCTGCCACTTATCCTGAACCTATATTAAGCAAATGAATCAAGGTTAGGTACTAAAACATGTTAATAATAGATGCAAGTACCTGACATAGCTAGCCCTTAGCTTGTAAGTTACCTTCCTCTTTCTTTACTTTGAAATCAGAGAAGCATTTATCCTATATACTTTCTACTTGGTAGCTTCAGAAACAAAAGAAAAGGTTCTACGACCCACTGTTCTCTACATTGGCCTATAAGTCAAATGGATTTGACCTTCTCCAGTGCTTTTTGGTTTGTTGTTCATTTATCTTGCTTGTCAGGGCTCTGTATTTCTTGGTGATGATGTGAAATGTGAAAATGTATCCTCTCCTGTGGTTGCTTTTTATTTTTTAAAGGATAAAAATAGAATGAATCTCCAGACCCTTCCAGAAGAAAAGGAATGGAAAGGAACAAAATGATCTGCTGAACTTCATCAACAGGATGTGCTTTTCCCATTGCATCCCTCCAAAAAATGCCTAGAAAAATAGCGAAAAATAATTTAGGTTAACCAAAAAGAAATGTGTTTCATTTGCTTGTATTGTGTACAGGTTCAGGAGTTTTTTTTTTACTTTAGGGTTTTAAAATGCTAAAGGAAAATATATCACTGTACTATATGTATTTTAAAGTAAACTCCCACCATTGGTCATTCTGGGTAGTGACTTTCTATATTGACTTTTTTCAATAATAAATTTATTCCACTGTGCTATTTTCCTCTTAAAAGTAGTTCATTAAACAATTTCAGGTCCACTCCAGTAACTCAGGATATTGGCACTGTTTTGTATTATTTTGCTGATGAGGAGAAATATGAAATAATAGACATTATCATTTATCAGTACTTCTTTTTTGGAGGTATAAGTCTGACTTGCTTCTTCTGAAAAAGTGTTTAACAAAATACAGCATGTGATGTGTTAAATATACTTCAATATGTATTTAAAAAAATTGACAGATGCTGAAATTTCGTTCAGAAGAATTGCATGAATTTTTACTAGGAAAAGAAAAATATCTTCGTAGTCAGCTGTACAGAGTTAATAGACCAAATTATAGCCTCATTTAAGCTATTATAAATCCATAGCCACTGCTAGTGAATTTAAATTTAGACTAAGCTTAATGACAGGAAAATTTGGGTAATACAGCAAGGGGAGATGCAGTTCACATGCTAATTAACAGAGCAGAGAGATTTTGATGACAACTGATTACATGAAAAAGATCATATCTATAAAGGACTGGAACTGTGGCAGGACAAGCTACCAGCTCAAGATACAAAGTACACACATCCAGCTATTGAGAGAATACTTAGGAAGTGGTAAGAAACACTGTTCATCTACTCTGGGTTTGAGTTGTGGAGGTTACTTCTTACTCCCTTTCACCCCAGTTTTATGGTCACATTTCTGGGTAGCTACAATTTTTGAACCATCCAACTTGTCTTGTATTAAAGAAGCCATTTCTCGCTCAGTTAACCCACAGACTAAGTGTTGATTAACTTTGCACCTAGTCTTTTTCATCTACTTATAGCAGCTGATTTTATGCAGATGCTTAAGTAGTTGTCTGGGCATATCTCACTGCAACAAAAGTGAGTTGCTCTACTTCATGTCTCATAACATGAAATACATCAAATACATGTTTCTTAGTTCTGTCATTGCTGATTTTAATACCTTCTTCACAGAAGAAGGGAAGTGTGAAAACGAAGGCAGCCTTTGTAATAATGCATCAGACAGACATATTCACATCCACATCCAAACTAAAGAATGCAAGAGAGAAAGTTAACAATTAAAAAATGTCATTTAAACTGTAAAGGCATTGATATTCCCTCACATGGATATTATCAGTTTTCAATGTCTTCTGCCAGTTCAACAGACACAATGCAAAACCACATCAATCTCTTTTTTTCTGTCTTTTTCAGTCAAGTGAGTTCACAAGTTTCACAAGCTCATTTTCAGATGGAACAGGTGGATGTACAAACACTATGCAAACAATAAATTCTTGGCAAGGCTGTGTATTACCATTATCTCTTCTAGACACCAGACAGAGAGGAAAACTAGCTCCAGGTTCTCTTGGTGCCAGACACCTGTTCATTTTTCTTCCATTGCATCTGCTTCACCTTCTACTATTTTTTTTAATTGCTCTTGGGCTGTGACATAATTCTCCTCAGCAGAAACCATTCCAGAAGGTCTGGAATTTCTTTGGGTTTGCAATCAAATGTACCTATGTCATAAGAACGATCTTCAACTAAAGTGTCATAATAAGAAGATACCCAAGAAGAAAAGTCTTACTGACTTTCTAGAAGCAACATTGTTCATCATATCATAACAAATCAGACCCTTAAGCTAGACAGAGGGCTGAGAGTACATTCCCTAGTAACAAAAGATTTTATGGAATATTTAGAAATTCATGAAGAGAAATGCTTCTAATTAGGCAGAAAGAAAAAGACCCATGGGACAGCTGAAGTAAAGTAATTGTTTTGCCTTGTCACTTGGTTGTTGATGCAGGCAATGCATACACATTAGAAGTAGGAAGTTATGTGGTTCTGAATTGCTATGTATTGCCTTCAATAAAGCAGTTCTATTTCTAATTTATCAGTCTGATGGCAGAATCTCAAATCTTATCTTAGGTAAGATGATTCCAAAAATCTCAGATTTTGAGCAGATGGTGACAACTTGATGAGTCTATGTTGGAGCTGGAGAAAAGGAACATAATATTTCAGTTTTGTTCTATACAAATGTACATGACATAATTAAGCACTCAACTTATTAAGGAAGACATCCCATCAAGTTAGCATTTTTGCACACTTTTAAAGTGGTTGCTTAAATTATTTCAATGAAATTGGCTAAAACAGGAAATCAAGATCTCTACTTCAGGTTTACTGATGGTTAATGTTTACCAAGCTACACAATACAGGTATAAAGACTGTTAATCAGAGGAGCATGGTTTAAATCAATGTTAATTAATTTCTACAGGTATCTGATGGACAATTACTTCTTGATTTCAGTAAAAAGAACTCCTTCATCTAAAAGAAGGACTAATCATGTCATTCTTGAGGTAACTACCATTCATAGTATTTAAGAAAGTCTGATATCTCATTAGGGTACTTTAAAATGGGTAGAAAGCTGTGGATAAATTTGTCTGTTCTAATTCAAACAATGCTTTACATCAGCCTAAAAGCAACCTAGTGTGTTCAGTACAATGCCTTGTCAAAAATGGCTCTACCTGTTTAATAAAGATATGAAAATTAAGTTTGTCAATTTGTTCTATTCTGCAAGAGGACATGCTATTTTTTCCGCATGAAATCTTTCGTTTTTTGGTGTGTTTTAAACTGTTTTAAAACTCTTGTTTGTTAATGATTGCATCAACTCTCTAGAGGAAAGAACTTTCATGTAGTTTTGTATTTGATATAATGGAAATTTTATCATTTTTTTTCAATGCAGTGAGATGCTCTTTAGAAAAACTATCTATTTTTAATTTTCCTTTCTCCTGGGTTCTTGTGGCTGTACAGCTGTTGGACTAATTGCTTCTCTTTTTAAACTGGTTGTTGTCTGATTTTTTTTTTTTTAATTAAAAAATATTCAAATCCTTCAGCTTAATTTTTCTCCTTTAAATTTGACAAAGTATATTCAAGCACACCATGGAAAAAAAAAAAAAAACACCACCCTAAAACAAAAGCCAGTACAAAAACAGGATGAGTAAGAAAATCAGTCCTTTACAGAGCAACTGGATTCACTCTATCTTGATTCTCAAGAGCCACTGCTCCATCTGTAAGTGCTCAAGTAGGAGCCATTGCAATGCCAAGTAAAGAAACTGGGCTTTATACCCAAATACACAAGATTCAATGTTTACTTTCCCTTCATCCTTTTGCTTTCCTGCCACCTTTCCTAAGTATTTTTAGTCTTCATTGTAAACAATCTGGAGGAGAGAAAGCTTACTGCTAGTTGTGAGGTATCAAGTACAATTCCCTGGACAGGTAGGCATAGCAGGGCAGGGTGTGAGTTCATTGCATGAACATAGAGTGAGAAGTAAAAATTGTACAATAGAGCAAAGCAAAGTGAAGCAAAGCAGAACAAAACAAAAATAGCCCAAATTCTGTGCCTCGTTTTTCTTGTTTGCAAATAATTTTTATTTCCCTTCTTATATGTATATCCAACAGGAAAAGAAAGAGCTTTATGAAGGTAAAATCCATAGTGTTTGTTCAGCACTAGCTGAATTATGAGTTATGGCTGTAATAACAATAATTAAGCTCATAAAGATCCAGAGCTGGGCTGGCACAATGTTCATGAAGTGAAAAAGGCTTACAGGATGTCTATTTGTGATGCAGGAGGTTTAGGTAAATATTTAAAGACAAAGAATGAATTAAAGATGTAGAACAGCCTTAATTTTGGCCTTTCTAGAGCTTCAGGTTTTTGAAATTCCAAACTTCATAATGTTTTTTTAACAAACTTTGTGGTTTTCTGTATAATACTTAGCAGCTCTAGAATCTCTGGAAATAATTTCATTATCATTGCTTTATCTAAGTGATGGAACAACAAGACTGCAAAAATTCACACAATTAAATATGTAAAGCTTTGCCTTCATTACAGAAATAACTTATTTTCAGAGGAATTTCAAAATTTGCAGTAAAATAAGAAAAAAAACCTGATAATAACTATCAAAAATAAATAAATAAATAAATAAGAGCCTACATATAGAGCTCCAATCTTGCTTATATTCAAAACTTGACTGACCGAGGTTGAGTATAGTTCTGCTTGAAGTCAGAGCGTGAACCAGATGAAATACTTTATTCTCTATGACTGTGAAATAGACTTTTCCCTAGCAAGCAATGTGTATCTACTTAATATTTATAAATATACTTAGGTAGTGAAGACAAACCTTTAAATATCTTTACTAGATAACTAAAATATACTTTTGATGGATGTTTCCATAAGTCATGTTTCTAAGCTTCCTATTTCATAATTAGTTCATAATTACAATACAATGATGATTTACACTGATTTTCTCTTTCCATGGAACATAACAGACTGAGTATACTGGACTGTGAGGACTGAGCCAGACCACTCTGTTAACAAAGAGAGAGGCTGAAAATAAACACACAGAGCAAAGCACTTCATGTTGAGGACTCAATGTCTATGCTGTACAAATTTTAGGGGATTCTACTTCAGACTCCTTCTAGTCTGACCTGGTAAAATGAATGTTTTGTAGCAGTTGCACTGCTTTCAGAGCACCTTGAGATCAGATCTTCCCATTTCTTTTCATCTGAAAAGGATCTCAGTTTATGCTCACAAAAATACAGTGAGCAGAGGTATCAGGATAGTTAATTTCAGAAGGACGCCCATACTCTGACCTAACACACTAAAACAGATGTAACGAGAAGCTATGCAAGCATCATTAGTATGGAACTTTGCCCAGGTAGCAGCCCCTACAATCATGGAGCTTTATTAGTGTAGGTTCTGGCTCAACACTATGCTAATCACATCCTCCTGGCTTCTGGCCAGCACAAAGTGCAGGCAGAGGTCATTTGCTTCTGCCTACAAAGTACCACATACACATTACCTAAATATGCATTTGTCCTTCATAAGGCACCATTATGTTTATTGCATTACTGAATGAAAATTTTGTGAGAGTTTAGTATTGCCTGGAGGATACCACTTCAATTTTACAGCAACTTTTAAAGGTTTGAATGTATTTGTTGTACCGCATTAAAATTGAATTCATTTAAACATCCGTTTTCAGTTAGAAAAGAGGAGAGAGGAGAAAGATCTGAATGATAATCTGTGTGAGTTAAATGTGGAATGCAGGTGTCAAAGGTCCCTGTTCTCCTATGTGAAGAGCTACCTTGCTGATTAGGCAGAGACATTTTTTGAACCTGACCCTTCTACAATTCAACCCCATAGTCTAAGCAGACAGTATTTTGTGGGATTTGCTATTTCTCTCTATACCCAAAAATCTTACTAAGAATTTATTGAAATGTTAAATAGCAGTGAAATTCATAGCATATTTAATGAATTTAATTGGTGTAAATTGTCCCAATCAGTTTTAAAAGAAATCTTTAATAAGCAACCTACCGTTTTAATGCACTGTCCAAATATATCTCCAAAAAGCTAAGTACAGTACTGCTGTGTCTTCATTAACAAAGGACATATGTTGGCAGTCAATGTTTTTGTAGCCCCCTTGAGTGGTTCTGTCAGTCAGATTTCATTGATAATTGCTTTAATAAAATCTATTTTAACATAAAGGGCTCAATTTCATTTATTTGTATTGTGCCTTATGCAGGCAAATATCTGTACAGGCACTCACAACACTAATGGGACTGCCCTCCTGGCTAAACAGATGTGTAACAACTTTTTTGGGTCAAGGTCCAATATCTAGATATACAGGTAAAAGATCTTAAACATGTTTAAATTCTTCATGTGAACAAAAGAAGGAATGACTACCTGAATTTTCAGAAAATAACTATAGTCATGTCTGTCAGTGTACAAGGACTAAGCATGTACCTAAAGTCTATTTACACTTCAATACTGACATAACTTCTCACCTCTGTATATTCACCATCTGCAGCAGTCTGGTAGATAAAAAATAATTAAAGGAACTCTGACTGAGTATCTGATATACCACACAAGAATTAACTGTTCCCACATAGATCGTTCATTTCTGCGGCATGCTGAGCTCCCATTGGATATAATATCAGAAGACAAATAAAGGATTTTAAGTGTCTGTGACTGTTGACCCGGATGAATAAATAAACTTTGAATCTTTCTTTCTGTTAACAGCTAAAAAATAAATAAAGAAGGCTAAAGCACCATCATAAAAGACCAGTAAATAAATCCATTATCCAAATGAGAGTATAATTTTTGTTTAGGAGCCAAGAGGGAATCTTAACAGCAAATTGAAATCTCTCTGTCAGTTGGCCTCTTTTTCTGGTGAAATGACCAAAGTTTTCTTTTTCCCTTTTTTCTCCCCATCATGAACTCTCAAAAAGACAGCCTTGCCATCCAAGCCTACAGCCAACAGGTGGAGGAAAATAGTTTGAGTGCTCTGTCCAAAAACTTTGATACTACAGGATAAAACAGGGAAACTAAATGAAATCAAATGTTCCTGAGACAGTGTACAGAAGAAAAAAGAGAGATAGCTCAAGACCCTTACTGAAGTCGGACAGTACAGGCCCTAATGACTATCCTTGTAGAGGGCCTGAGGTAAAGAAGCAATCGTGGGAGGATGAATCTGGGTAGGAAGGAAGAATCAAGATTGCTGCTAAGATGTTGAAACACGTATTTTCTTTTTGTGATTCAACATACTGCAGGAGCTTTATTGCGTTTTGGTGAGGCAATCATAAAGGAACACCCAATACATCCTCTCTAATCTGCTGTCCGTCGCCTGGGGAAAGAACACACAATGATTTACAATCCACAAACTTTATGGACAGAATGAAGACCTTGATTTTAAAAATATCTTTCCTCCAAAAGTGTTTAAAAGCCACATACACTTAACATAAACAGGTTTGTTCCAGAAGAAAGCCTTTTGTTAATTGCAGAGGCTTTATTTTCATAGTTAAAAGTGTAAATAGCTCATTTATGCTACTGCTTACTTCACCCCTCCCTGCTGTTTGCAGATTACTGCCTTTCCCCTTTTCCTACTCTCCTCTCCTCTCTTGGTGTACTCTTTCCTAGCCAAATAGAGCTAAATAACCTGTTTCATGCCAGGCAACCCCTTTGGTGAGCATATTGTTGGTCTGTAATTTGTTCAGAAGTGGGGGGTTGCTGAGTCCCTTTCAAGCAAACTGCATGAAAATCTTCACAAATGAGCCTATGCCATTAGTAACAAGAGTGCTAAGGGAGCCATTGTAGTGACTGAATGAATATTATGGATCACTCTCTGTAATTTAATTCTAGAACTGGGAATGTTGTGTAGCGTGTGAAGAGCTGAAGTGCTGCCCCTCCACCCCCTCCTCTCTTGCTCACACTCACACACAGAAGGAAATCAATGGGAGAAATATTCTTGCAGTACTGAATACATATGCACATTGGCATTTATGATAACTTGTGCTCCCTGTGGGGTGAAGAACCTGTCTTAGAGGAAATTAGAACAGCCTAACATTGGTGCAGTCTCCCACCCTGACATAGAGGTCGTGATTGACACGGGCCCTTGTAAATAGAGAATTTAAGGAGGATGCTTTTCAAATTACATATAAGATGGCTGAAATGACATTTTAAATGCCAGTTTAAGCAAGAATGAGTTTTCTGAATTATTCCCTTCATAATGTGTGGTTGCACTTTTGCTGCATTTCCAGGACATTAACTGTAAACCTCACCCCGTGGCTCATTTAAGAAAATATGCAAAACTAGAGTATTTAATATATATAATGGATTTGCATACCTAAGAACAGTTATTTACAAAGTACTGAACTGCAAAACAAATTTACATTAATATTGAATTAAATATTTTCAGAATGCTTTTATATGTAAATGTAACTTGCCAAGTGCAGAGCTACAATATAAAAGAGAAAATTTCATTCTATATAAAACTGACCTGGAGAACTTCTTAGTGCTGAAATTGAAGGTTTCCTAAAGAAAAAATTATTGCAGAAGCAAATAAAAAACTATAAGAACAAATGGGATTAATTCCAGCAAAGATGTCAGGCATTCTGTGTGAGAAAGTTAATCTGTCCTGGACTGACAACAGTTTTTGTTTGTTATATTTGCAGTCAGAGCTAAGAAAACCTATTTTTATTTATGGTAGAGATCAGGTACCTCATTCATAAAAACAAAAAGAATCCTGCTTCCATATTTGCATAGCGCACAATGAATCAATATCAAATTTGGAGGGCATATGTTACAGCTTTCATAGCAGTTATGCCTCAAAAGGTGATTTTTCTGTTGTGTGCATACAGACTTAGAATTCTAATGTATGTGTCTCAGCATACAGGTCTCTCTTCACTTGTCCAACTGGACAAGCACTTGTTTAGGGGATGCAGATCAGAATTATAGCAATATGGAGACTAGCAATTTTGTTTGGAATAAATTATATATTAGTACATATGTATGAATAAAGTACATATGAATAAAGTACATATTAGTACATATGGTTTTTTTTAAATTGTACTGAATACCCCTTGATAAAATAGCTGTTGGAAGAATTTTTTTCAAATTAGAATCTGTTTTATGTTGAAAGACCTTAGTGGGTATGGTCGTCAACACAGTGAGTCTGAGAGAGGTCCCAGTAAAACTTATTTTGCTCATGTTTTTTCCCCTGAAAAATTAATGTGTGTCATGAATGATGTAAGACTGCTCAGATTTAGGTACTTTAGTAATAAAGCTATTTGAAGGAAAGAAAACATCTAAGCTCTGTTTGGAAAATTTGGAGATAGCTCAAAAGAACATCCTCAGAGCCACCATGGAGCTGGCTGGTCTTCACAACATTTGGTCTGGTCTCTCAGTCCCCGTGATGTGATCTGGACTGTAAGAGCCTCTAGAGTTTCTTTCCTGACCTTCTCTCTCTTATTTGTGATGCAGCTGGCATGTTCTGCTGCACAGCTGCCTTTGCTCTGATTCCCCATAGCAAGCTGACACTTGCACAGTGTATAGAAAGCAGAGGAAAGTCACTGAAATGCGATGGGCCTGACAGCTTCAGAAGGAACAGCCAAAGAGCATGATTGGAGAGGTTCTTGCCATCTACATCAGACAAGCATTTTGGATGCAAAGGCAAGGGGCAGACAGAAGCTGTCAGCTTATACACACAGGCATTTGAGATTAGTAACTCATTTGCTTGCTGTTTTCAGTTTAAAAGCTCTTCATGTCAAATTTTGACAGTACCTTTGAAAGCACTTTACAAACCACTTCTGTATTTCAGCCTTCCTATCCTCCTCACTAGAGTGAATGGAAAGATCTGATCCTTATAAAAGAAAGACATGGGGCAATGTGATCCACTTAAGATATGCAAGAAGTGACTTCTGACTAAGATAAGGTTATCATGACTCTCTCATGGTTGATTGTAAGGACTTTTCACTTTACTGTGTGTCTTTTGACCAGGATCAAGGATGCTGTCTGGTATTAAGTGTAATCACTAACAACAGACACAGAGTAAACTGACTATGTTATCACAAGTATCTGGAACTAACTCATTTTTCACTTGTTAATATCTCAAGATTCATAAACTCAATCCTGTTTCATTATAAGCATATCTAATATTTGTCTTAATTAAAGCAAAATTATCTTTTTGCAACATTTGGAATAACATAACTAGAAGATTATTATAATTATTTGTTTTAGTATTATTCCTGCTTTGGCTGTACTGTACACATTTTTCCAAAGGATTTCTACAGATTAGTTTATTGATTGTTATTTTGATCTTAACTTTGTGACCAGAGGCCCAGATTAAGGTCAGAGATTTCTCATTATAGACATGTTGTGATCACCTGTGATAATGTAATTCTTTTCTCAAAGGGACTAGTGTACAGACACAGGTAATTAAGAGAAAAAAGAATAATATTCACCCTGCTTTCATGTGCATTTTTTCAGATAATTGCATTTATCAGATCTTAAAGTAAATATCAACTTTTTAATTTATTCCTCTGGGTAATATTTATTAGCTGATTTCTTTTTCTTATAAGAATTTTTCCAGGATTAATCATCCTTTGCCAGAGTAATATAAGAGCTTTTGTTTTGTTTTTCATGGAATTTATCCAGTTACAACTTTATAAGATAAATTCAGATCCAACAATAATAGCATTTGGTACATTGAGTTGGATCTATAAAAAGCAGATTGGGAAGTGCAAACATATTGTAAGTCAAGAATCTACATATTTTTTCCCCCAGTTGTTTGGAAACAGGAGCCTGAACTTTTACATTTTGTTGCAGGTAAATGGGAGAAGTGCTAGAAAGTTAAAATGTGCACTTTCTGCTAACATTTATCTGTGGAAAGAAAAATTGAGATAGGTATGTGTATTTACCAGCTCAGAATTTCTCTGAGGCAGGGCATGCTAAAAAGAGGAGAAAAATCTGGAAGTAGTTCTCTGAAAAATTACTGCAACTGAAGTCATATGTATAACAAGACAGATAATACAAGAAACATGAAGAATGAAATCTGAAATATAAGAGTGGTGACAGATCCTAAATCTGACAGAAATTGAGCATTTGGGCCAAGTGCTAAATGAAGAGAGATTTGGAGCTGTGAAAAGAAAACTGATCCCTGTTTAAATCTAACATAGTCTGGACTTAGAAAGGTCTTTCAAAAAAGTAGTAATTTAAAGATCATGTTTAACTGTCCCCAAAATGGCTCACGTGTTATTTTCCCATATCAAGAAGACATAAAAGGACATGGAAGTGTCATAAAGTTATATTTGTACTCTGACAAGTTATTTTGTTTATTTCCCATTACAATTGCATTCTATTTGGCCAAGCCCCACAGATTTGCTTGGTGTGCTTTTTTGTCACATTTTGGTAACTTACTCTTCCATTGATTTTCTTGCCTTCTGCTTTCCTCTTAAGTGGGTTGTTTGGGAAAATTTTTGGACAGCCTGTTAAATTCCTTTTCCTGAATTCTTCCACTTGTGTGTCAACTGGTTATCTTTTCAGTCTTTTGTCTGAAACATGTTTATCCATTTTAAAATTCTTTTGTGAAACAGATTTTACTATCTTATAATTTTTTAATTGTAAAAATACTTCATAAGAGCACAGATATAACAACATTTATTCATAACAAAGGCTATCCTACTATCCCATACCTGACTGTGGCAAACTACAAAGAAATACGAGAACAAAGTGGAGAAACTATGTGCACAATTTATTTCTTCAACTCAATGAGTTCCATAGCTTAACTACCTGATTAGGCATCTGATTTAACCTGATCAGGTTAAATCTACTAAGTCCATCCAATGCCCTTTATTTCTTAAATTGCTCCCCTTAATCTTTTTCACATTCCTCCCTCTATTACAACCTGTTTCATATTCCCCTCAGCTGTCTGTTGTTCAAACTAAAGATGATAGGTCAGTTAACCTCTCCACTCATGGAGAGAGATTAAATCAATCTCATCACTTAATTACCTTTGTTGACTTTCTTTTCACCTTTTGCAGATCTACCACATTTTTTTTTTAATTGTGGGAACAATAGTTTCACTGTGTTGAGAATGTTTGAACACTTATGTGACAGTCGTGGTTTTATTTTTGTTCTCTAATCTTTCCCCACTAAACTAAATTATTTTTTTAACTACTAATGAGCAGTGAGGGGAATACAGGGGATCTTTTTGGTGTGTCAGTCAGTAAGGAACAGTACACTGTGAGCACTAATTGTTCCAGGGGAGCCATCTAATTTTAGACTTCTCCAGGCCCCACTACCAAGTAATCTTGTTTCACACTATTTTGTGCTGTTTGTCTTTGTTTTAAAGATCATTTATGGAATATGTTATTAGAACCCATGTGGAAGATACAGAAATCATTGGAACTGTAAATTACTTGGAATCAGTCCCTTATATTTTAATAAGAAAATCAGATTTTTTTTATCATGAGCACACTGGGTAAAATTGAGGCTGACTTACTTCACCCTGCAGTACTCCAGTACTGCAAGTCAGATTTGGCATACAGGTAAGTAGGACTGCCACAGTGAACACAAAAGATGATAGAAAAATTGCAGTATTGGAAAACCTAAGCTATGACTACAGTGTATTTTTATATGCGTAAGGAATAGCTACTGAACTACTGCCAGAAATAGCTGCAACCCAGAAATATTGCAAAACATACTGTATCAAGGAACATATGATTGGCACTTGGTTTTTAAGTTAAATTCTGGTTGATGTCTTTTTGCTAGACTCACTGCCACTGACTGATTTCAAATAAATTTCTTGTTGCTCTGCTAGATTTTTTCATAGGTTTCTGAACCTCAGATGAGTTTCTTAATTCTCATCTAATCTTGCCTACATGTCTCCCAGGTGTTGTTGCCTTATTTATCTTCCTTTTCACTGAAGCAGCGCAACCAGGAACTATCACACCCACCAATAAATCTAGCCATAATTGTGAAGTGTTAAAAACCCTGGAACATAACATCTTGCCTAGAAAGAATCTTGGTCCTTTCCTGTTCGTTTTTACTTCTCCTTGCTCTGCTTTATGATAACTTATTTCTGTTTGGAAAAATTACTCACAAGGATCTCCAGATAATATTATGAAGATCAGCAACACACCATTTCTCTCTGAAAACCTGCAAAACTCTTGAAAGGTTCACAATGAAGTTTAATACTTATGCCTGTGATTAGAAATTAGAGATTAATAATGATTGACATGAACATTCCACAAAGAATCTGTAATTATAGCTGCACAAATGAACAGGGGAAAAATACAAAGGAACCATGATGCCACTCAGCCCTCTCCTTTTTTATAAAATTAATGAAATGTTTCCAATTTCATTTTCTGTGACTGATCAGAAAAGTATTAGTCTAGAAAGAAACCAAATTATGGCAAATATGCAGGATTTCTAATAAAATATTTGCATTTTAACTGTAATATAATCTCCATTCTGATTGTATGCATTTTTATGTTTTTTATAGTTTGGGTCAAAAAGAGATGTCATTAAGTATAAAAAGGCAATAATGTATGAATAATAGCAACATAATCAGTGCAATTCATTAAGTGAGCAGAAGCAACTTCGGCAAGAGTGTTACATAGATACAGAGCACAACACTTTATATATATATATATATATATATATATATATAACAGAGATTTTTTTTTTTTTTTAATTCTGGGAAATCTTTATATTCATTGTCCTCCATAAGTTTTCCATGAGATGTTGGTTCAGCTACAGCTCTTTGAACTCACACATTTACTACACAGTCTCCAGACAGTAAACTTCAGTGTGAATACAAATGATCCTTTACATTCCTAACTCCCAGCTCTCCATAGCCTGCAAGGATTAGCAATAATAAATAGCATTTTTCCTTACAGACAAAAAAGGAAGGAGAAACTAGACAAAGTTACATTATTTGCTGTGAGCCTCACTGTTCCTAAGTGGGTAAATATGGTTACAGCCTCAGAGCTTCAGCTATGGCCAAGCTGAACCTTAGCCTGAGTGAGTCCAGGTGATTGAATCCCTGGAATCCTTTGCAGTAGAAATCAGTGTCAACCACTGAATCCCTTGCCTGGATTTCCTGACCTGGAGAGACAGATGACTTGCATCAGTTTAGACTCAACATGACAGCTAATGTGTAGATGATGTGGAAACCTGGGTAATTCATGAAGGATGATCTCAATACAGTCAGCTGAAAACTGTCAGTATAGTCTTCAATCTCCAAATTTTCTAAGCAATAATATCCATCCTGAGCCAAATTAAAATCCCTTCTAGGCCTAAGAAGAACCCAGAACTGGTCTCCCCAGAAAAAAACTCAAAACTTAGTAATCCTGGGAATAATTACTTTTGGCCACTGGAAGCTTTCACATATATATGATTTTTCAAAATCACAAGCAAGGGGACATGCTGGAACTCCACAGATATTGTTACAGAAGAAATGCAGAGACGTCATCTCAAAAACAGAGAGATTCAAACAAATTTCATAAAATGGCTCAAGATTATAGATGCTTTTGATATTCTGGCAGCAACTAATAAGGAAACTACAAACATAAATTATATTATTTTTAATGAAGGCTCTCTTATCCTTTAGAAAACTATTGTGTATATGGGCATGGAAACGCCTGAACAGTCTTTGAGAGAATGTCTTCATAGTATTCTGCATTACAGTGAATTACAAGTTTGTCACTGATGACAGCACGTATTCAAACAGGTTCATACAGAGAGAGAGAATGTCATGCACTTTAAGAAACCTCAGCATTACATCTGTAATAGTTTAAATGACATTATTTTTACAGATTAAATGAAAATAACTATCATTTACATTAAACGCATATACAGAGGTTGTATTTATATGCATTATATAATAAATACCTCATGCCTCTAAAAATTATTGCAATTTTTTTAATGCTTTTAAAAGATTGACATTTTTAGATTTTGCTTTGTTTTTTTAGCTAATTTTTATATACAATTATAAAAATAATTTTTCTTTTTAAAATACAACTTGAAATCACTGGAATATTTGAGTAGTAATAAAAACTTACTGCTGGGTACCCAACCACTAGTGCTACTTCCTCCAAGACACTGAAATTAATAATGTAATGGCTTCTGGGTAATAAAATACTGATATTGTTAAGAGACAAGTTACTGCCAAAAGAAAAATTATTTGTCTTACAAACATAGTTTGTGTAATAGTCTACATATTAGGCAGAGCAAAAACCAGTGCCAGAAGATTTCTACCTTATTATATTTTCTCCTTCAGGACAACTTGAAATGTATTTTCAGCCATGCTTACATCTATTTTTTTCAAAATAACACCACCAGTTTTATTATTTTTATAGTGCCAGAGGAAATTATCTCTTATTTTGATTGTATGTATTTATTAAACCAGCTTGTTTTTATGATTATGAGAATTATCTTGATAGCATAGCACGATCTTTAACCAAAGTTACACAGGCAGCCTCCTTGGCTATGTTACATTTTTTCTCCCTTCCTCTTTTTTTTCTTGTTCTTTCTTTCCTTCACAATTCTTAACCTTTACTGAGACAGCCCTCAAATATGTCTTTTGTTTAAGTTAAGGCTTAAGTTTATGTCATCTTCCCAGTCCAGACATACTGACATATACAATATAGACAGATATGTATTTCTGTGTTTTTTTGTAATTCTTCCTTCCTCCCTTTCTCTTTTGCTTTGTGAGGATGTCTGCCTCTGTAGTCCTGACATCTCCCCACATCATCATGGTGTGCTTTTTTCACCATTTCCATAATACCAAATATGTTCCATGACTCAATTGCAAGCTCAAGAGCAAGACATCTTAGTTAGAGAATGACAGGATGAGAAGAAGCACCTTTCTCTCTCTATGCATATCGGCACACAATGAAAATCTTGGGTAGTGCATGCCAATCACAGATCTCTAAATGCACATGCACATGCAAGTGTATCACAAATATATACATATTTAGGCACATACATAATCCATAAATATAGATGTCTACAAAAACTCTATTGATGACATCCTGTTGTCTAATTTTAATTTGATTTTAATCTGATTTTAATCTGATTCTAATATTTTTAATCTTTTATTTATATTGATGCCACATGAATACTCACATGATAAATAAAGAAACTCAGGAGTAATGAGTGACAAAAAAATCACAGAAAATCAGACAAAACAAACACAAAGTAAGATATTTTGTCCATAAAATGGAGAATCTGCCAGAGCTTGTCAATATTCTGTTAAGAAATCCTGTAGCATGGTATGCCAGAAGCTCATTGAAATGAAGAGGCCTCTGTGAAGGTTTGCCAATCCATCCGTGCGCTCTACACTGCCCGATCAATACGTAATGAATGCTTACAAAGTGACACTATCAGCAAGGGAAGTGTTTGCATTAATGAAGAAAAAAGGGGACCTAGGGAAGGAAATCCTCGTACTGTTACTGCATGTCAGCTAAAAATTCTTAAAGGAACTGAAATTGGACTGTTACTGCGTGGGGAATATTGCGTGTGAAAGTCCAAAGGACAAGTGCAGTAAGAAGAAACTCAGCAGCATAGGCATTCTGGAGCATTCAATGCTATCTCATTAAGAGAGATTTTTGCTATTAACAGCTTTTATTATTTTTGAAATACCAACCTTTTTAGCAGTACAGTACTATCTAGGGACTTTATTCTAGCATAAGGTCTGATTAGGTTTGAGACTACACATACACACAATAAAAAGGACAGATCCTGTATGGAAAACATAAAGCTTAGCAAACTGAACCCAGTAAGTGCTTCAACAGTGTAAGTGCTCAGGCAGTCATCTGGGGCTGTTACCAAGAAAGCAATATATCAGATTTTACTCACTTGTGGTTGTTATGTATTTACTGCATCAAAGCAAAATGTCAAAGCTCCTTTACTGTAAAATTGTAGTGAATAGCAGAATTACAGAGCTAAGCAGCTGCTGTGTGATGAGCTTGCTGAAGAGACACAGAAGAGTGCATCTCCACTCTATCTCTGTAAATCTTATTAAAAAAAAGCAAATGAGAACCTTGAACAGAGGCCCCATATGATTACTTACTGATTTGAATGGTCATCTGGGTTTGCAGCTCACTCCCAGACTTGGGGCTGTACTTCACTCCTCAGCTCATCTGCACTTTTTTCCCCATGGAACCTGAGTGTGGTGTTTCTACATGCATGTGTTACTGATTTAAAGTTGCATTCTCATATTTCAACATCCACAGCAAAAGGTTTCATGCTCATAGTTGGAGATGACTTTCACCTGGAGCAAGCTAATCTGTAAAAATACATTATGGAGGACTGACTAGAAACATTCAGTGACTTTTTTCAGGCAGAACTGGCATATATTTAGGGTGATTAATTTAAGTTCAGTCACAGATATTTGCCTTCAGTCTCAGCAGAATGTCAGTTTTTTGTATGGGAGTTTTTGGTGTTGCTTGTAATTATCAGGGATGATGTCGAGAAGCCTGTATCACATAAATCATTTTTAACAAGAACACCAAACTCAGTAGAGTTCCTGGAAGTTAAGTTTATGCAGCTCTAATGCTCAATACACTCCTATTCAAGGTGACTTACTATTTTACACCCACTAAGAAAATAATGTTGGTTAAGAATCTCTGCAATTTTCTTATCCTGGTCATTTGACATTTGCTTTTTTAGGTGGTTGAAACTGAAGTCAGGGAAGCATTGACATCAGTTCCAAAACTCTATTTTTCTCTACAGGAAACCTTGTACAAGGTTCTCATGTTCAAACTGGGTAAAAGCACTGTCATTTAAGTAATGGGCAGTACACTTCTTTTAGTGAAAAAGACTTTGGGTACCTATTGCCTTGGGAAACAAGCAGAGAAACCACAACTGAGAATCAGACAATACTGCTGCGAAGAAGAATATGTTTTATGCTTCCTTTTTTTCTTTCTCAAAGCAACTAGGGAGATGAATTTTTTAGCAAAAAACAGACATCAGTCTTAGTAAGAGTTATGAGATTTTACTACAAGCCTCTGCTACCTAAGATGTGAAGAATAATAGTTAACAATAAAGTTCTCCATTAGTCCTTCAAAACAATGCTAGAAATATAAGCAGACAAAAAAATAAGGGGAAAAAAAAGAAATTCTTAAAACAAAAAAGCCTCTTAAAAGATATGCAGCAGAAAATTTAACAGATAAGCTCATTAAGGAGTCAACTGATTAGGAAATATTAGCACTCTCTTTTTGTATTTCTAAGGTACAACACATGCATTGAGTTCTTCATAGACATTGCAGAAACAGGAAGATCTGAAATCAAACAATTTCTGAAACTGCTACACAACCCACATCTATGAAATCAGATCAAGAAACATTAAAGGTAAAAATTTTTATATGCTTCCGTATTCTTAACCAGAACATAAATGCTTATCTGAACATAATTTAATGTGTACAGTTACTAATTTAAAGAATGCAAGACATATTTTAGGAGTTGATTTTGATTTTATGATATCAGGGAAAGAACATGTATTTTTGCTTAAAGTATCCAAAGAGGAAAATTATCCTTTGCTTTGTCCTCCACTGCATTGTGCATGGTGGCAATGAATTACTCAATTTATCTGGGTTACATGTGCCTCAGGTAAACTCTTGGCTGTGTAAAATACAGACAGTTTTGCACCACTTTTTACACACTTTGCACCACAGTTTACAGAATTTTACCATATTGTATATCTTCAATCAAGCACCATAGGTAGTAAAAAAACCCCTGTGATTGATTTGCTGTGTAGTCTTCCATACTTTTGTATTTTTTTGTTTTTTTAAGGCAAAGACTCTCACTCTCACTCTGAGTGACATAAAAATAAGAATTACAGTCTTAACTGGCAGACACTGCTTTAACAATAGCAATTAGTTGTAGTAGTATATTTATGTATCTATAAAAACTTTCAATGCACTCTTCAAATGGGAATTTGATTTAGTTTGTTTGCCTTGTATTCACTCTTTCTGACAACTGCAGATGTTTTGTTATTTTCTAATTGTGACTGTATAAATTTGCAAACATAAACCCCACACAGTTTTTGACAACTGTTTATTTGGAAGCTAGTAAATGTACAGATTTCTAGCTTTGCAGTTCATTTTGTGGCAGCTTAAATAAATCTAAGCCATTTGCTTTTGTGAGTTCTGAAATCATGTGAGCAAAACAGTTAAATCAACAGTTTCCACACAAAATTACCTGGGAGGATAGAACCAGGGAGTTATGCTTATACATAAGGTTGTGAAAATATTCCTGTTGCTTTTATGTGCTCTGATGAGCCTCATTTAAGACATGACAAAAATGTATGACTTTTGGAGAGGGCTACTGCCATCTTGGAGAAAAAAATGGTTTTTCTTCATTTATAACTCTTTGTTGGGCATATTTAAACCTGTTGTGTATCTGTTAGTCACGGTGGTATGTTTTGCTACATTGGTATATCCCCAATCACACATAATTTTTACTTCACTCTCACTCAAATCAGCAATGAGCAAAAATTCCTTTGTCATCCATTCAATATCTATCTGTTTTTGTTAGTGATAGAGGCCTGCAATTAAAACCCTTTTTAAATTTCACTTCTTTATCTCAGACATAATGCATTTTTATACATTTTTATATTTTTATACTGGAAAAAAAGTTATCTTTTTTTTTTTTTTTAAGTTCTTGACATATTGCTTGATATTATTAGGAGAATACTCAGAGTGTGGTTTTATCTTTGTATGTCATTGGATCAGCCTTTGCTGTAGCATATCAATATTTTGACATCCAACATGGAGTACTTAGGGAACAAATTAAAGAAGAAAAAGGAAACCCCCCCCAACAACTCCCAAATAAAATTCTTTCTTCTACAGACTTAAAAAAAAAAAGTTTTTTTTTAGCCAGCTTGGGCCTTGTTCACCGTTCAGATGAACAGTGACTCTGTATCACTGATTTGACAAAGCCATTTGGAATCAAATTCATGACTACGCTATGCTCCAGAAATGTTTTTGCCGGAATGATATGCAGGTCTCACTTCACAAAGAGGGCCACACACAAAAGAGCAGTGATTAAAAACATTAAAGATATGGAAGTTTCTTGTGAGAGAATTGAATATTTCACATGAAGAAAGCCAGAGCTTGATGAAATACTCAGTTCCTTTGTATCTTTACTCATTCATGTGGCATAAAATTAAGAACAAAAGAGCCTTCTTGATTAATGGCCTCTGCTAATCATTCCAGTAGAATACACAGAGACATTTTTTATTTGATTCCACTACCAAATTAAGTTTGCGTTAATCATAAATGTCACTTGCAAAAAAATCACACATAAATATTCAGAGTGATCTATATTTTATCAGTTACAACAGAATGCTTGGCAGCCAGAGTGGATTTAAACAAGCAATTAGTGAATAAGTTATTAAACATTTTAAACAAATGTGACGCATGAAACCTGAATTAGAGACGTTCAAAGAAACTTAACAGTGTCTTGATTATACAGGTGCCTGAGCTGGAGACAGATTTACTTTGTATGAAAAAAAAATTCATTAGAACCTAACATGCCACAGAATTTTCTTTCCTTACATTTCTTTCAATCTCTCTAATATAAACTTTAGAAAAATCCTTTGGTAAATCCCATAAAATCAATTTCTGATTATTTTGATTAGATTTGGATTTGTATTGGTTCTCCTCATGCCTCCTCTCTTTGCTCTAAATTATCATTTTTCAAGACTGTTTATGACCATAAATTTCATGGAAAACAACATCCAGAGAAAATCTCTTAAAACAGTGTATGTGGTTTTTTTTAATTGTACTTTTTTTAATTGTACTTTTCAGTATTCACTAAAGAGCTGCCTTCATGTTAATTTATCAAGGCACAATGTAAGTAATGGAGGGAGGTTTTTTCATATTTTGCTTCCCGTGGGCTAATGCTTTCTTCATTATATAGGATTATTGTTTACAGATTCCTAATTAAGCTTCGTGGAAATCTGTTGTTACCTTGTGTGAATTAGAGCTACAAAGCTTCATGCTCTGTCATTTGTCTGAGCAAACTCCAAAAAATGGTTATGCACAAATTGATAAATGTGAGTCTGGAAGTGTAAAACAAAAACAAGACATTGCCTTGTAGAACCTCATCCCTGAGCTTTTAGCAGTTAAGATGAATAAAGTAGTGTGCAATGGAAACAGGTCTTCAGCTGTGTGTGGAATTTTTGTTCAGGTGTTTAATCTGGAGGGGAAATACTGCTTTTTAAACCTGATAGGCTTAATATCTGGGAGATATTAATATTAATATCTGGGAGAGGTACTATATATTATGTGTGTGTGTGTGGGTGTGTATATAACACATGTATATATAAGAAGTTGCACTGGATGGTTACACAAAGTATCAGGGTCTTATTGAGTGGAGGAAGGATATTAAGGCTTACAAAAAGTCTGTGGATGGAAGAACTGCAATTGTTTCTGGTAAGATTCTGTTAAGAACATCACACATGTTTAAGACTTTTCTTCAATTCTCAGTTAATTCCCCTAAGATAATATTAGTCTCAGACTAGGGCATTTACTGGGGACTAATTATTGACTAGGGTTTAAACCCAAAATATGGTTTTAAGCTATATGCCACTCCCAGGCATTCATTAATCTCCCAACAGTGTCTCAATGTGTGTTGCTTAATTAACATTACATTAAGTATGATAGTTTAGGGATATTTCAGTATCAGAATTGAGCAAAGTGTTCTTATTTCACTTTCCTGTATCTGGGGTGGTGTTGCAAAATTGAAAGTCTACAGGCTGTGACATAGGCTGGATCTCACAGACTGATAACTACTTTCTTCATATTTGCATTGCACCAAAATTACCCTACTAGCCCCAAGACTGCAATGAGGCAATTAGATTCTAAAACATAGACTTTAGAGCATTGGTTCTTCAGACCTGCAGCTAAGAAGAAACAGGATTCTGAGATTCCACATCACTGCTCTTATGCCCATCCCTTTAGCAGATGATCAAGGCAGTCTGTATGTTTCTTATCAGTTAAGGAAAATTCATTAACAATATCACATCTGAATATATTCCATGCTTAAAATTAAGATGTAATCAGCAATGCTAATGAAAATGTGAGATGCTGGTTGGTTTTCAGCTCTGAAACTGAATGAATTTGATTGCCACTGTTCACTTTGTTGGTCAAATAGTATTGGTTAAATTTGTTGATGAACCTCATTCATCTCCAACATTTAGTTTTATATCTCCTATTTTTGAAAAATAAAATTCATTCATAAATTAAATGAAAACTTCACTGATTTCTTCCTTAGCTATGAAAATTGTTTACAGAAAGTGAATGTGTGAATATTTAATTTTCCATTTGTGTTTAATTCAGCCTACAGCCAAGAGTAGAGACAGCATTACAGTACATTGACTGGGAAGGATACTAGGAAAATAATTGATTTACAAACCTGGACTAGACAATTTTTTATCATTTTTTATCATTTTATCTTTTCTTAAATTTTTATCTGAATCATACTCAGCCTAGCACTGTTATTTGATAGCCTTAACCTGTGAATTAATTCTTTGTCCTGTTATTGAGGGATTTGCTGCATAGTATTTTAGTATTCTATGGGTGGGAAGCAGTAACATGCTAGATACTCACCAGTAGGGGAAAAAAAAGCAAACCTCTTACTGCTTTCTAAAGCAACCTATGAGATGAGATGAAATAAGGCACAAAAATCAATAGAGGGGAATACTGAAGAGGTAGTAGACCATGAAATACCTGATGGTTTCCCTATTATCAATACATTGTAGGCAGCATTAGAAATCCAATCCTTAAAGTCGAGATTGAAGAGGAGATCATGAAGTAAACTTTTAAATAAAGAGGAAGTGACACCATGAAAGAAATAATAAGGTGTTTGGATAATTTAATAGAAAAAATATAATAATTGCATGAAATTTTATTTATTGTAGTGGTTTTTGAGTTCTGATATTAATATAAATTCAGATTGTCTGATAAATTCAGATGAAGGAAATCTGTACATAACTGTGAGCCAACAGGAAAATTTCTTAGTCTCTTCTTACCTATTAATATTGTATATGGTTCATGGTTATGTAGTTTGGAAGAACATTGATGCTGCCCCTGTCAACAGGCCTTGAAAACTGTCTCAGTAAGGATGTGGATAATAAAAAACAATCATATCAGAGGCATCATTTAAATAATAATTCAATCATATTTCCCTACATTTATCAGATTAGAATGATGGAATAAAATGCCAGGTAATTGTCTCCTGCATCTATTTATCTTGAAGACTGGAAAATGGCTTATTTGCTTGTTATTTAGTCCATAAAATTTTACCTCTGCCACAAACTTTATTCATTTGAAAAAGGAAATTTTAGTGGTCATTAAGTTAAAATTTATCTCAAAAAATATTGCCTTCTAGTTCAGGCCAAAATTAGAATTAAGTAAGTATAAATATTAGAAGAAATGCAAACTTTTACATGGGCAATTCTCTCTCTCTCATCATTTCTCTCTCTTTTTTTTTTTTTACTATAAATAATTCCTCAAAGATTTGCTATTATAAAGGCCCAAACCACAGAGGATATTGTCTGATCTCCTATAGTGACCATATATATTTTTCTACAAAATGTTTTTTTTCAAGTGTTTCTCCTGTGTTGCATCCCGGGTTTGGGTTCAGATTAGGGGTTTTGATCTTTGTTAGCTAGCCGAGCTCTGTGTACCCCCGTGCACCCCCCTGTGCTTCCCCCGCCCGCAGTGGTCAGCTCTGGGTCTCTTACTATTGGAGCTCACTCTGCCAGTCCAGTAACCACTCCCCTGTCCACTCCTGAGAATTCTGTGTTTGTCACCCCATTCCCATGACCCCATTTGTCCCGGAGCCCCGTGTCCACCCCTGCCACGTTCCCATTGGTCACCGTGGTCCACGTCATCGCCACGGCGTCTGCCCTCATTGGGCGGGAGGGCTCCTGCCCTCCCTGACCCACCCTCTATATCATCCCACGCCTCTCCGGGTCCTGTTGCCATTTTCGTCCATGTGGAGTTGGGAGTGGTCTGCAGCTTCTCCATCGTGGCTCCCATGGCCGTTAAAATCTTCCAGCCGCCACGTGGACGGATTTGGACAATTCCCTTGTCTCTTTATTTCGCCCCCTCACGCCGACAGCAAAGCACGGCCAGCCCGCCCTGGTGTGCGGCAGCAGAAGCGCCCGGGAATTGCGGCAAGCTCCGGCCCCGACAAGAAGCAGAGGCGCCCAAACCGGGCACTCGGGAGCTGACTGGGGCCAAGAAAAATAACACATTGTCACTCTCCTGCATTTACAGACTAGGCATATCAATAAATAGACATTCTGAACTACCATGCTAAGCTCTGAAAAATTTAAATGCAAAAACTTTGTTGCTGGAAGAATGCTTAAATACTTAATAAAATTTTCTCTACAGATTTTTCTACCAAAATTACTAATGTGAGCTAAAAGGTAGAAATAAAAAAATGGGGTAGAATCTCTAATAATTATGAATGCTTAGGAGTATTATTCTTACCTCTTGTAAAATATTTTGCTAGAACTATACCTGACAGACTTAGCTGAGAAAACAAATAAGAAAACCAATAGCATAACCAATGGACTGCATTAAGAATATTGTATTGCAGCACTTCAGCAAACAAATAGCTGCTTTTTTATTATCTAATACATCTAAGTTATTAGTTTGAAATAATCAAAATAATTCTTTTGGATTGAAGCAATATTTATTTAGAGTTCTGATATGTGTTGGAAGTTATATTATCTGAAAAACTCATCTTGGTCTAGCTGAATAATATGAAGTGTCATTATATGTGAATTTTGTGAAACATTTTCCTCAGGTTTCAATAGAATTATTATATTCAAAGTTAAAGACTATGAAGAGGGCATATTGGAATACTATAAAACTCTATAACTGGTAAAGTATTTCCATTATCTACACGTATTTCAGAATTTTTAGAGCCAAATAATGTCTATTCCCACACTGCAGCTGAAAACAAGATTCCCTACCATTTCCAGTCAAGGCAGATTTGGTTCCAGTGTAGTCTTCAGGCAGCACAAACCCTCCAGTAGATGCATGTGCACATATTTTCGCAGAATAAAGAGCAAAACAAAAGAAAAGCAAGACAGTGGATAGATAATCCTGAAATAAAAAATGTGTTACCAAAAAAAATAATGTGCAGCTTTTCCTCACTTCATAAAATGATGATCTTCATTGTTTTTCAGCAATTTTTCCAATGCATTTTATGGATGTCAATTACACAAATCTTGGGGAGTTAATCTGGATAAAGTTATAAGTAAGCTTTTCTGTCCCTCAGGCACCTAAGTCTTGGCAGTCTCCTGCTGTTTGCTATCAATGCAAAAACCTGCATTACTTCTGTATCCCATGAGGACTATTTAGTATTCAGTATTGTGCGTTTTTATTCTGCCTTCAAAGGTTTTTCATTTCATTTTATGTAGTTAGACTGTACTGTAAGTGGCTGATATCACAACTTTGCTTGTCTCAGGTGTTTTTTTAAACGTATAATAGAGTGTCATCCACCAGCAACAGTGTAGTTAATATCTGTTAATATTTCCATGTTAAGCTCCTACACTCAGTATTTAACAACACAGCTGAAAGAAACCTCAGGGGTAAAAGCTGACACAGAAAATGAGTTAATAGGCAAGAAAGTCTGATGGTTTCTCTGAAAATACATTCTATCCAGTGGCACTTTGCAGGTTGATATATATACTAGTTTTCTGAATGCCTTTTTTTGCTGAAGTACACCTGGGAAAGGTTTCATACAATTGTCACTTGAGCTTTATGAATACTGCAGGCCTGTCTTTTTTTTTTTCTCATTGTACAGAAGTTTTAAATTATATTAAATGTTGCTACACCTTAGGAATGTGTTTTGTATCTTAAGTGGAATGAAAAATAATTGGTCATACTAATGACAAATAAAGAGTTTAGAATATTTGCTGGTTTTATATATCAATTAAAACTTAGAATTAGGAGTTTTACCTTTATCTAAAACACATTGGTGGTCTCCATTAAGAAATTAGCATTTATCAACAGTAGCTGCATCACAGTAACTTAGCAACATAAATTAATGGGGTTTTATTAGAGCAAAATACTATGGCATCTCAGAATTCATGGGGATAACATTTATCAAACTCTGGCTTTTCATTGCTGATATCTTCTAATATTACACACAATCTAGGGACGACAAACAAAAATTTGAAAAAATTTATAATAAAAGAAGATCTGATTTTTTTCTAGTTTATTCAACCTTAATTACTAGCTGAGGTATGAGAGTTTCAGGGAGGAACTCAAAAATGTATTTTACTTCTCTCTTATTTCTGATTATGCATCTAGATTTGCATAGACTCTTGGAATTTTTGAGAATAAATAATGCTTTGTAAACAAATTCTTTACTTAAATTAAAACTAGGAGAAACTAAGATAGTTTCTTTCCATCTATGCCTTCCCATCTTTCTCTGTAAGGTGTTTTGAGGTTAGAATTTTTGCAGGTCATCCAAGAAATTAAGGACACAAATCAAAATTAGTATCCCAAGAAACTTCATTTTAGTGTTCAATAATTGTAATTTCATCTTAAATTGTTAAGTCAAAACTCACACTGAGTAGGTGAGTGAAATAACCATTAAATTTCACTGTTTTCAATCTCAAGAAAACCTATTTAGTCTTTATTCTCAAGAGTCAAATAGTGAAGGTTTGACTGAACACCAGGAAAGTTATCTTTGATAAACATTGGTGAGTGATATTAACAGCGCATTCTCTACAGAGGTTTATTTATTTCCTTCTGATTGCTTCAGTAATTACTCAAAGTCATTTCAGCAACTTTATCCTGTAGATGACAAAGAAGTTTTTCTGATTGGATATTTATTTCTGATTGGAAATTGGATATTTGGTCTTAGTGTTGGGGTTTTCTTTAAGATACCACAAACTGCTTTTCTGTTTTAGCTAAGTCAGTTGAATTCATATTAGGCAGTTACAGTAAGAACCAACTCAAATCTTTGCAAGTGTTTCCTTCAGGAAAAGAAATCACTCACAAAATGCTTTAGGGGTTCCAGAGCTTTAGGTCCCGCTTGCAGGCAGGGGTAGATTTTGTGTCCTTTTCACTGGAGATAAAAATTGTTGACATGTGGAGTGCTGTGGTTTACCAATTTGCTGCAAGACAAATTCTAGAGGCACAGGCTGTTGGTTTCACTCAAAGCTTTGTCAAAGTTAGTTTCACTTCACATTAATTAAACATTGGACCATAAAACAAAGGCAAGTTACTGACAGGTTTCCAAAGAGCTGCTGAAAAAAATGTGTTATTAAAAGCATACGATCATCATTCTGGTATATATATAAAGTGTCACTTTATCTTAGTTGAGTACCATGGCACTGAATATCCAAATGCATCAAGTGAATTATCAAATGTACAAGGTACCAATCATTTTAAGGTAAGTGGATGGGGGAAATAAACTATTAAGGAAAAAATTTCAAATTTAGTTTTTGATAGTTTTCAGTGCTTATATATTGAGTCAATAGACTGCTGCAGAGATAAATTGTTCCCTTATGTTGAATACATTGTCCCAAAAATAAGAATTTTAGGCCAGGAGCTGAACTGAGAAGAGACTTTTCATGGTTGCTAGAGTTTCTTAAGCCATTTGTGAAAAATGGCTAAGAATGAAAGAAAAAAAAAAAAAAGAATTAAGCAGTGCCAAACCTTCAGTCATTCATAAAAATAGAGGAAGTGAGCTATCAGTTAAAGATAATATGTCCTGTTCTTAAAACCATAATATTTGAAAATTTCTTCCTTTTTGGAGACTACCTAGCAGCTACTCCACTTCAACAAAAGAAGCTACTTCTGAGTAGTTCTAAAATTCTAATAAATGTTTTACTCCTATTTAATCTCAATTTTAGTTTAAGATTTTGCAGTTTTAAGTACTTAATTGTACTTCATAAAAACTTAGATAGTGATCTAATTTCAAAACAATAAAAGGGAAAACATGAAGGATCTCCTTTAAATATATTGACTTAAAAATTTTTTAGAATTATTTATTTCTTTATTAATTAGGTGGAACCAGGGGATTTCTCTGAGATTACTTTATTTTATTAGTTTCTTCCAATGAATTTTTGATAAAAAAAATATTAATCTAACTGGAGAGGGGGGGAGGGAGAAAGTATATATACCCAAAATCCCATTATAAATGGAATGATCAACCATAAAAAAAGAGGATTATTTTTTTATAAAAATGTCAGAGCAGTAAATTTTGACATTAGTGAATTAAAATTTCCACCCATATGTTTCTCTCCAACAACATTCTGCTATGCTGGCATTCATAGCCTATTCTGTTTATGATGTGATCACAGGCTGAGCAAATATGCTTCCTTTAAAGTGCCACTGCCTGGATTCTTTCCAGGTCCAGTGGTTCCAGCAGAGAAGCAGACCCTACAGGGATCCTGAGCAGGGCTGCAGCTATGTGCCAAGCCTTTGCCCAAAGGATAGTGAAGTGTTCTTTTGATCCAATTTCTGCATGAACTTAGAAGAAAATGGGCATGTGATTGACTTAGTGGGTTTCCTGTCATCTGCTATGGGATTTGCCTTCGTGTGTTTCCCAAATCTTTGATGTAAATAACATTGGGTAGTTTCAATCTGTGGTTTTGCAAATGGATTTTGAAACCTGATTTCTAATAGCAAAATGAAGCCACATATAATGGATCCATTTCACAAGCACTTTTGTTTTTAAGAAAATGGAATGTTTCATTTGTGCAAATAGCAACTTGAACTGCTTCTTCATGTGCTTTTGAATGCATTTGTGTTGAATTTTTTTAAACTACTGATAAAAAGGTTGTTTGAAACAAGGGTAAGTCAAAGGATCACATCTAAAAGGGCAAGGTAATGCTAACAGCCTATCAGGAAGTCAAATACATGACAGCTCTGGAAGCAAATGCTAAGCTGCCAATATTATCTGGGGAGTGAGTCAAGAAGCCAGACACTACCGAAAAAAATTATCCTCTGCTGTTTGGCATTTTGGGGTCTCATGGGTGCCATTCAAAGACAAAAGGATCCAGTGCATATTAAAAAACAATATGGTAGCCCTCAAATGCCCCTGCTACTCTTGAGGACAACTTCATGCTGAACAGAAATGGTGTTAAAAAAACCCCACAAGTATCTGTATCTGTAACTCCCCATCATATCTGTTAGAACATGGAAAGCATGTGAAAATAAAAGCAATTTTCAAAATTGTCTTCTTTGTTATATTTGGGAATCAGAGAAGTTCAGGTGTAGCTCAAGATCCTGAGGGGACCACGAGCTAAGCTAAAAGCAGAGTTTCACTAAATCCAGCCTCTAATACTAGCTTTTGAATCAGCTTGCTCCTGCATCAGATAAATTTTAGAGAAAGAGAATTATATAGCAAAGGGTCCTGCAAATAAAAACAAATCTAATAAGTTTTATTTACCTTTTATTTAGTGTTGAGAGTTAAGTCCTGGACTAGATATTTTTTTAATCAAAGACTCATAAAATTGACCTTGATTTGGGTTATTTATCTGGGTTTTTTTCAAATTTTCTTCTCCCTTCATTTTAAGGTTTGCTTGCTATAATACATTTATCCTGCTTAATATTCAATTGCATAATTAACTGGAGTAGGTAAATTTCCTGCGCTTTTTCTCTAAATACTTATTTCCTGAAAGTTAAAATCAATGTACTCTTAAAATGCTGATGCATTGTATATTAGAGGTGAATTTTGTTCAGAAATATTAGCAGAATTTGCCAGAGAGGTGTTTTAAAACTTCTTAAAAATTATTCCACTATTATAGCTAAAGAGTGGAATAGAAGTATATAATGTATAAACAATAATAATAAATATTTGAGATTATTGACACTATGCTGGAATAACACCTGGTAAGTATGAACCAGATAAAAGTGAATTTCTGAGTCTGCATTTTGTTTTAAAATATCTTACACCACTATGCTTCGTAGTGTCATATTTTCTCTGGAGGAGGCAATGGAATTTTTCCAGTGGTTTTGTGTAAAGATTAATATTGTGATAGCTCATTTTCATTTGACTACATTATTTCAAGAGTACGAAGATAATTTTAATAGCCTTTTAGAAATTTCTGTATTCATCTTTAAACACAGGGAAGTTCTTTGAGTTTTAGATAGATGATGAGCAGAATTCAAGACAACTGGAAACAGGGAAAGAGAGGGCAAATAGTGCTGTTCCTTGTTATGTGACACAAAAACACATTTCCAAAGACAAATACTCTCTTAGCAACTTGTGCTTCCTAGACTACTACCAGATTCCTCTGAACACCAAAATTAGAGTGCATGCAAGTTTTCTAACTACCAAAAGATAAGATACTGAAAGAAGCAGTGATGTTTTGAAGGACAAAGACCTTACTTTTAAGGTAAAATCTTCCTCACCTACACAAGAATTATTCAGTGTGGTTTTTTACAGTAAAATCACATCTTAAATAATGCTTCGTTTTTAACTTATTTCAATTCTCTGGTACATCGGAAAGAGTTTAGAATGTTTATTTATTCTCAATGCATTCATTATTTTTGTTCAGGGAGCAATGTCCTAAATATAGTGACTAGTTATTTCATTATCATGAGCATCAACAGGGCTTTTCTGAATTCTTACAGTTTAAAAGCATTATCTTCAGAGACCAGAAGAACTGTGGAAGGAAGCAGAACCTTATCCCCCAGTAGGTAAGAAGTGAAATTTTAATGTGTTATTGTAATTTTGCAATTTTTTGGGGTCTGTTATCTAAAATGGCTGAAATTAAATAATGCTGAGATCAATTTCAGTAGAGAGGTAGGAATCCAGAAAGTGAGTTTATAAGTAGCAGGAAAAACTGGTACAGAAAACTGTAGTACATCCCACTGTGAGTAATAACTTGTGAAAAATATGTTCATTTACAGTTGAACATCAGCCAGTTACAATTTAACTTTCTTCATAGTATCAGGATGTTTGTCTTCCTCATTGCATTTTTTTTATCTTGAAAGAAATTGTATGATTTTATGTTTTGTTCCTGAACTGCACAATTTTGAAGTAATGCAACACCAAGCTCCAAGCATACATTTTAGTTTAACTTACTGATACCGCTAAACCTGTGCTGGCACTGCTGAAATCTCCCCTTTAAATCAATGAGAAAAACAGAATGTGACTGCAGACCCATCCTACAAGCCTGCAGGTAAGAATGTTAGTATGTCAATAACATGTCTACACTGGCTCATATAATGTCCCATTGTGCCTCAAAATACTGTATATCTGTGGCAAACAGAACTCATTTTGATTTTTATTTCTCCTAGACCTTTGAGAGAGCAGAAGAGGGCACACTGGTTGAAATTTTAGATTTTACAAGTGTTGGATGTGTTACATGTGACACTTTATGCACCTGTAAAAAGTATTTTTACTGTCTGAGAGATTGTCTTCAGATAAAAAGATGCAATTTCAAAAGGATAAGACCTTATGTTTCTTTCCAAAATTTCTAAATCACTTAGTCAAGAGCCTTCCTATATGTCCACACAGAAGTCAGGATCTATGAAGACCCACTCTGACACCCACATCACAAGTTGCAGCTTCTCTGAATGTGTAAGGGAAATGACCAAGAACAAGGGTGGTCTCCCTTTTCCTCACAATAAGCCACTGACACAACAAAGAGGAAAAAAAAAACCCAACAAAATCAAAACAACCCACCAAAAAAAAAAAAAAAAAAAACAAAAACAAAACAAAACAAAACAAAAAAAGTCTTCTAAAGATACGGGATTATCTTTCTTTTGGAAGAAAGGAGAAACTTGTCTTCTTTTTTTTTATCTTTGAATAAGTGAGGAATATTTCCACAGCTTTGATGGACACCAAAGCCTTTCTAGTAGAGTGATATTTCAAAACGTGCACAGCCATCTCCTGGTTTACCAAGATTTATAGATGACTCTATTTAATTCATACTTTGAAGTAAGTAGCAAGAGAAAAACAAAACAAAACAGAACAAAAGCAGTATGAATAAAGAAAGCTCTTGCAAATCCTAGAATGGGCTTGGAATCAGTGCTTGACATTGCCTAGACTCTGCTTTAAAGCAACCTTGAGCCTTACAGCTAGTTAAAATAAGTGGAATGGAGAGAGACAAAGCTAGTAGGGACAGGAATATTGAGCAGGGTGTGGAAATTCAGGTAAGTAGGTAATTAGATAAATATTTATCTAAGAGTGCAAAATCTAAGGATATGATGACTGTTTAAGAATTTGAGTTAACAGTGTCTCTGAAGAAGCATTGCTTTCCTGAACTGACTGAATATATATATATAAGACATGGTATTTTAATATTCTGAGACTGAAGTAAACACACAGGCTCATTTCAAGTTTTGAAGTTTTAGAAAAGTGTCTATGACCAACATGAAAAAACAGTTTCTTCATGCTTTTCTGTGTTCAAAATATATTCTAATGTAAAAATCCAATAATTTAATTGCAGTAACAAACTCACTGATGTGTGTTTATCTTTCTTTTACACACAGGGATTTGCTAAAAATCACCTTATGGAAAAGTAGTGCTATGTGCTAAAATCCAAACTCAATGGAGCACTACACATAAAAGTTATTAAAATCAAATGGTTCCTTTAAACTTTGAATTAAAACTCAGAGCAGCAGCTAATCCAAAAGGAAACTAAGTGAAATGCCCCTCTGGGAAATGGTAAAACTAGTACATGGAAAAAGAGTTAAATGATGAATCGAACTGAAAACAATGAAATTCCTTGGAAAAAGCACACTTTCACAACATGTACACATGCCTGTGTGCAGATATCCAAACATTAAACACTCAAATTGCTTAATTACCATAAAAGAACACAGTTCTAAAAATCAGGTGAGCATCTTCTAGTCTTTTCCTTTTTATTCACCTGCTTAAATTCAATGACAAATAGCTCTTTTAAACATTTTCTTATTGATATTTTCTCATTGTACAAAATATAAATGTCAAACCTTTAACAGAGCAATCATATTACCAATATATAAATCTGATTTATGTTTTTTAACCCCAAGGTCAAGTGTTAGGAAAAATCATCCTGCTTCTGACAACCATTGTAGATCACACACTCAATCAAAAGCACTTTGGTAATTTATATGACATGATGATTAGCCCATAGTTTCTCCATAAAATCTGAGAGCAAATCAAACCTTCACAATGTTCAGTTTTGTTCTTGAAGAGCGACAAACAATAGGTGGATTTTGTTTAGTAGGAACAACCCAACAGAGGTAAGCACATATGATACTATAAAGGACTGGGTAGACTTCCCGGTCATCCGTAGAAAGCACCCGTGGTGTTTTCAGTGGCTGTGAAAACCAGACCATGTCCCAACAGTGTCTGGATACCTGTACACATGACTGGACCTTCTACTGGTGTGTGGCTTTAGACAGCTTTCAGCTACACACATCCCCACCACACCTGCTTCTTCACCTGAGACCTTGTTTGCTTTTCTTTGGAAAAACAGATGCTCTAAAGAATTCCCTCACCATACAAATAATTTTCTCAGTTATATCTTTAGTCCAACAGGATTAATTTTTACTTATGATGTTGTTATTCAGTATGAATGGCCTCTCTAAACACAAGTTTCACTCCAGAAACACAGAGTTGCACTCATATATGTTTTTGCTCTTTAAAATCTGAATATTTAATCAATTAATCTAGAGTTTTTTTTTAATCAAGAGATTATGAATTCATTATCCTAAAGCAGATTTTATCTTCCCTATGATTTTTTTATATAAGGATTTTGTGCTAGAAATTTTGCCAATGAATAAAGGAAGTGGGTGAATTTAAAGATCGATACATTTTTTTTTTAAGGGAACTTGTCAAATACTAATACTTGTAAAGTCCTGCAAAGTACATCTAATGCTTCCAATAAAATCAGATCTCTATAATATGCTATTGAGTAATTAGTGCTTAAACCAGAAGTTCTACCTCTTATTAGTCATCTTTATGCTCAAATTGCATAAGCTAAATTGATTGCTTAAGGATCCACAAATACCATAATCACAAATTTTATGGTTTTATGTAAGATATTAGGAAAAAATTGCCTCATTGTCTTCAATGTAAAACAAGATTACTTTTCCCTAAGCAATGCAGTAGAAGGTACATAAAATCAAATATGTGAAATCATTGGTTCCCTAATGCCACTGTTCTCAGTAGAGATAATTGCTTCATTCAGTTCATAAATTCTCTTGCTTGTTTGCATTTGTAGCTGTCCCACAGAACCTCACTTCACTAATCTAATGTTAGATGTTGGTTCAGCTCTGTTATTTCTGATTGAAATATAGTAAATTGACAGCAGTTAAAGATGGATCCTATATCATTATTACTGGCTTTTGCACAGAGATCAATGAAGATCCAACAGGATTTCAGTAATTTATTTGCTCTCTGATAATGTCTTAATACTCTCACTATTTCAGAGAGCATGTCTGATTTCTCACTATGTCATAAATGAAATGCCCTATGTTTTCCTACATATATATATTTATTTCTTCTCAAGACAGAGAACATATTGATTCTGAGGGGAGCTCTGGATAAAAATAGGAAGAATCAGTAATTTCTTCTCATTATTTGATTATGTCTGTATTTGAAAAGCCCCAACTATTTAACTGATACAGCAGCAGAATTTACAAAAATAATTTGGCACATGTTACATATAGGGAATTATGATTATCACTCCTTTATCTAACAGGTATTTAATCATAACATGTTCCAACAACAGGAGTAACTCTGACTTTTTAATGAGTCAACTATATATATTTCTTTTTTTAATATCAAAGGGATTAGTATTAATTTAAACTTTGAACTTATTTTTCTTTGGCTTATTAATAACAAAAAATATCTATCAGCTACTCAGAATTTTGGAGGCCACTTATAATAAGCTCAATTATATTCCTTCTACAATGCTGATGTAATTTTCATGCCCATATAAGAAACATAATTTGTGTATTAGAAAAGGGGTTATTTACTTCCACTAAGCCTTGTATTTTTGAACTTTTCATAAGCTTGACAAATAATCCCATTTGCCTTTTGTCATAAAGCTGTCATCAAAATAATGTTTATTTTTTAAAAATAATTTATTTTTATTTAGTTAATCAATTGAACTGTTTACAGTTTATGCTAACATACGTATATCAAAACCTCTTATTGAGCTACAACAAAGAAACTCCTCAGTAATCTCCTTTTATGTTGGGGTTATATTGGTTTCAGTAAACTTCACCTTTTTGTCACTGCTTTACAACATACATATATCAATTTTTTGACCATTTTTTTGACTGACCAGATCAGTCCACAGTGGAAAAACACTTTAAATTTCACCATCTCTGTGTCACAAAAAACTGCTCAGACCATTTGATTCACAATGGAATAAAATGATCATAGTAGTTCCTCTTTGATCTTTTGATCTTCTTGATTTCTTTTCTGGGGAAAAAAAAGTAGGACGTTTTAGGAACACAAATAGAATACAACTTGAAATATAAATGTTTAGTTTTTGTATCTCTCTTCTAAATAAATTACATTTGGAGGTCGTTTTCAATGGTAAGAAGAACTCAAAATCAGCAAAAACCTCTTCAGCCAAGTTCTGCAGTCTAGTGAAGAGTTGTCTTTGTCACAATAAACAGTAATGTATTATTATTTCATAGTACCTGGTAGTTTTCTTTAAATTATTGTGTATTCTGATTTTTTTTCTTCTCCCAAATGTCTCATATTATCTCACTAGAACAATTATACAATTTCATACTTGTAGATTTTAGAGTTTCAGGGATGCTGTTACCCCTGCACCACCTTCCATAATTTCATTTGTATTAATTCAATATAGTTGTTCTTACTTTTCTTCATTTCCCATTTGATAAATGGTGATATTCAACCAAACTGCAGGGCTCATCATTCACAGGCATAGCTTTTGAGAAGGGCTTCATCAAAGTCAAGTATCTAGCCCAATGTATCAAAAGTGTAGGCATTTGTGATTTTTCTTGTAAGTTTTCTCTTTACTGCTCTATGACACAAACTAGCCTGCCCTATGGAAGTAAAAGAAGCAGCACTTTCCTAAACAGTGCTATTTCACCAAACTTGCAATGAGCCATCCTGTTCATTTTGAATAATGAGGGATACAGATCTGGATGTGTTTCTAAACACAATTTTCCTTGAATTAATCAAGAATCTACCTAATTTGAAAAATGACAATTGTCGAAATTGTGGAATCATCTCCAACAGAAGACTTCTATATTTTTGCTGTTTTAATTGAAATATTTTGCTGCTAATATTAATTTGAATCCAATGTTTTTCTAGTTCAAGTTCAAACAAGATAAGAAAAAAAAGCCCAAATAGAAAAACTGAATGAGATATATTCATTTGGACAAAACACAAATACCATATTTTATTTAAGCTTTTTACTTAGAGTATCTTGGAGTTTGTTTTGGTCTGATTGTGTGTGTGTGTGTGTGTGTGTGTGTGTGTGTGTATGTGTGTGTTGGAGGGATGTGTTGCTTGGAGGTTTTTTTTTTCCCAATTAAGAAAATACTATTGCTTGGCTTTGCTTTCTGTTTTCAATTCTTATGGAACTAAAGGCCTAATTATTTAAACATCTTTCTACCAGTTTCTCTACATTTTCTTAAAATTAGATTGTTGCTATGTGGAATGAAATTAAAAGTTCTAACATAAAGTGCATATACTATTTTGCATCTTAGAGGATGGTTCTTCACTTGATAGGTATTCATCCAACATTCATCACAGATCATTTTTTGATTTTTTATTAACTCTTATATAATATAGATACTAAAGATTCTTGAATTTTCTATATCTAGCATTCTTTCTTTGATTTTGATGTACATTTGAATTTTTTTTAATCTAAATTAGGGTTACTTTAAAAATTTACAAAACAAATATCCAAAAGAGATTTTTGGGAAAGAAACCAAAAATTTAAAAATATCTAGATTTTTTAATAGCTTGAACTGTGGTAGAAACTGGTAATCTCACAGAATCTCCCTCTGGAAAATGCAAAGGAGGTTTTATTAAACTCTTCTGAGAGTGGCAGTGACATGCAGTTCAGGAATAAGAGTAGCTCCATTAGGGGCAGCTCCTTTTAAAATGAGCATAGTGGGTAACTGAATGTATTCCAGGTTTTCTTTACAGCGCCATCTTCAGAGTAATATTTCATCTCAGCAGCACCTTGTGATGATGTATGACGCAGATACATCATCAGCCTGAACAGTGTTTCAAATGATTTATAGACCTGGTAAATCATTAAAGTGAGGCACGCCAATGTATTATTCAAAGATGGCACCATATGGATAAGAAGCTTTTAAATGCATAGTCAACACAAAACCAGAACACAGCACAAACAAATTCACACCATGCAGAAGACAACTGCCCTAAAAGAAGGTTAATACCAAATGAGCTCCAACAATGATGCAGAGCTCTGTTCCTCTCCTCTCATGAACCACGACAGGACAAGTGGAAATGGCCTCAAGCTGAGCCAGGGTAGATTCAGGTTGGACATCAGGAGGAATTTCTGCACTGTGAGAGTGGTTACACATTGGAAGCCATCATCCCTGAAAGTGTCAAAAAATGACTGGACATAGCATTTGGTGTTATTATTTAGTTGACAGTGTTGGTGTTTGATCAAAAGTTGTACCTTAATGATTCTATGATTCATAAATCTGAACACCACTGGATCTGCACAGGAAATATTTTGAAATAAGAGACTATGAGAAGTCTCCCAAGTGGAATAATGGGCAGCGGGGTCCCAATAGTTATCCTTACTAAAATTCATGTAGGAAATGTGCACTTATCTCAGTGTCAACACATCTTAAGTACCCAACTTCAACACAAGGAAAGGGAACATGTTTGTGTTTATGCACAGGTATAAGTGGGTAGAAATGTTCAAGGAGCACAATAATGAGCTGTGTTGTGCTGATTTTGAATATAGTTCTGGGTCATTCTTGTCACAATTCACTAGGACAAGTGGAGGTCGTAATGGTTTGTTTTACTGATCCCAAAAGTGCAAAAGGCAAACAGCAGGGGATGATCAGTTTAATCACAACAAATGCACCTATATTGAGTGCCAACAGCAAATGCGATAGAAGGAATCAGAAAGGAGATAAAGGATAGAGAGAGAAAGGGGGGGGGGTGGAATATAGCTACCAAACAGAGAAACTAAATCCTCAATGGTCCAGCCACTTAGATTTGCCATCGTCCGTGGGGGTTCACCACAGTCTTGGTTAACTTAGGGGTCTTTTATAGTCCTCTGCCAAGTGGGAGAAACAGGTAATGGAAAAATGAGTCAGTCTGTTGAAAAACAGGTACAGACAGTCCATGTCCCGAAGCAGGGCAAGTCAATTTCAGCAGTGAGCGAGACCCATTGTTTTCTTGGTCCAGCGAACACACCTGCAGGTGACACTTGGCAAACATCCTGCTTCAGTCAGGCCAGTGCCCCTGTGTTAGGATTATAGGGATCTCAGTCTCGGTCCTTGGGAGGGCGCTTCAACCTCCGTCTGTCACGGTGGTCGTGAGGCAGATGAGGGATCTTCTGTGGGAGATCACCAAAGTTACCCCAGAAAGTTCATTTGGCCAAGAGGTGGGAAAATTCATGGTTTCAGGTATCATGAAGCAGATGTAAGCATACAGAGCAAGCAGCTCCTTGCCAGGCCCTGCCTGAAGCAGTGTAGTGTGGTGACACAGCAAAAACACCGGCAAACAATCACTTGGCAAGCATCCACCTCAACCAGGCCAGAACTCCAATCAGGGTCTTCAGGATTTAGTCTCTGCCATTGCAACGATCGTGAGGCAAAAATGAGGGGAACTTTGGACCATCTCTTACAATTCTTTTAAATGAATGCAGAATCAGCATGCTGAAAACTTTCTCACCCCTGCTTGTAGTTACAGGAGCAGGCCAAAGCCTTTCAGCACATAGCACAATATAAGAGGTTGTGAAAAGAATTTTGTCCATAAGAATTTGACAGTAGCTGAAAAAACTAGAACTTTAGTAACACATTTTATAGCTTTTTATTTCTTGCTATTGTAAATTACTTCCTACCCTACAATAGGGCAACAATACAGATCTCGTTCTCTTACAAAAAATGCACTCAAGAAAAGAAAAATGAGGAAGTTTGGTATGACTAACACTGACATTTTAGTTACACTTGAATGGAACAGTTTCTGTACACACAGTAATGTCCTATTAGGTGTTTCATAGCTTCTCTTCTTCACCATCTATCTATATTCTGTGGAATATTTATTTCTGATGTGAGCAGGCCTATTTCCTTCCAATCCTCCAACCTGACCTTGAAGCTTGCTTTCAAGTAGCTTGTTGCACCTTTAACAATAGTCCAGCACTGTGTAAAGGTAGTAGAAAAGAGCAAGCCAACCCTTTATGAACATGTATCTCAAACTTCACACTGAGGGTTTCTGCAATATTTCTGCAACAAAGAAAATAATTAAAAGCAAAAAGATTGAGTTCAAATGTTTTCACTGCCATAAACCCAACAGGACTAAGGTCAAAAGTTGATGGGAAAGAAACTTCTAGTCCATCAAAACGTAATGCCAAAACCAACATTCCTTGAGACATCCAGTTGTAGGGTTCCACATTTTTAGTACACAAAAACAGCAAAGAAAACTAGTAGGTTTTGGGTTTTTTTTTGATGTTTAGGTTTTGAGAAGAGGAAATGCCTTTCTATTGTGATTGTATTTGGGAAATATGTGGATTTTCTCAGTTTAGCTTCTCCTTTGTCCTCTCTCTGATGGCACCTTTTAAAATCCATTGATTAGTGACTTTGTGTACCTCCATTTAAATAAATTTGTTTGTCCAAGTATTTGCATTAAAGAAGGTCTAAATACTTCTTCAATGCACCAGAATCTTTGAGCATGTACTACATGATACATGAATATGAATATTTGTGTAGGAAATTTGGGAAAGAAATCAAGGAATGTTAATTAATGTATTTGATAGGTCAAATTAGGTTTTGCAGGTGGGTTTTCAGATTGAAAGGAGGAAAAAACAGAAAAAGAACTGGATAATATGGGTTTCAAGCACGTTATGTATCACCTGAGCAAACAGTGAATGCAAGTTTTCTAACGTAATAAAAAATTTCATTCAAGATTTAACTGTGCCAGGTGTCCAATTTCAAGAAGCCAGATAATTTAGCATTTGTTGACATTCATGATTTTTTTCAGGAAAGACATTTTTTCCCCATGAGACCTGTTTTCTGAAGCTACTCTAATTTCTGGTGATATTTCTTATCTCACCCTCAAACTCCCAGGTAATTTAAAATTCCATCAATTTATCTTTGTGAGATAACATCCAAAGCCTTAGTATGACTACTGTACAGATATCAAATATGTTACTGAAGGAAAATGTGTCTCATATTTGATTATATAGAGCTAATTATTGTAAGGAAAAAAAATACCTTTCTGTTGGACCTTGTACTCATTACATATAAACCATATGGAAACACAGAAATCATATCGGAAATAATTAAAGCATATATATTTTATGTCCCGAACATGAACAACTCTATTAAGAGTCCTATTTTGGTGTAGAAAGAAAAGTGAAATAAAGACATAACCTCATATCAATCTGTAATTTTGGATTATTTTTTGGATAAAAAATAATATATTTTTTTGGATATACTTTTGGATAAAAATAATTTGATTCTTCTAGTCACAGCACAGCAGGAATAACCGTATTTTCTTAAAATCTAACAGTTTTATTTGCTTTGCAATAGCAGCACCTTTCAGGACCATTACATTGATGTTGTCTCACTATATAACTAACAATGCCTTAAACAATATTGGTCCCTGACCAATAATAGGTTTTTTTCCTGGAGTTGCTTGCATTCTGAGTTATAAAACCTGGTTTCTTTAAAACACTAAGACTCTTTAAAAAATCTATAGACACATAGATATGTGTTTATATATAAGTAGAATTTTAATCTCAACATCTATCATGTTCATATATCTTTGACAGACCTAATAGAAATAAAAGTATTGTATTTCTACATCAGAAGATTCCCTGTCTTCTGCAGATACTCAGAGATAAAGAAGGTGACCTCATATTACTTATATCAACTTTTAAAGGGGATTCTGAAAATATAACTATATTTTTACTTGGTGTATTTAGTTTAATTTTTTGATAGCAATAATAGACTATACTGGTACACAGGAATTCTGATCTACTGAAGATTGAGAGGCACAAATGTAGAAGACAAAAAATCATAAAAAGTAGTTGGCATGAATTTGAAAGAAAAGCCAGGAGTTAAAATTGTGAAGTACAAGGAAGAAAAGGAGTTGCATTTGGCAAATGACAAAAGTGTCATGAAAAGAATGACTTTAATAGTTGGAGGAAAACTGTAGGAAGAATTTATATTTTTCTGAGACAGGAGAACAGAAGTGTCTGATTCTTTCCTACTTAACAGTTCCCTGAAATGGAAAGAGATAATTCATTAATAGAAACATGAAAGACTGAGAATCTCAGCCTAGAATAAATTGCTCATAAATTGCTCATAAATTGCTCATTGATTCAGATTTCTTATATTCCCAAGAAACTTGAGCTGAGATGTTTAGGAGGCTGTCAAGGCATTTAACAATAATTTCATAGAATCATAGAATATCTCAAGGTGAAAGCGACTCATAAGGATCATCAAATCCAACTCACAGCTCCTTGCAGGAATACCTAAACACTCTTTGTTAAGTCTTTCCCTTGAGACCTTTTACCACCTTGGTCACCATCCAGCCTCTTGTCCTCTCATTTGTATGTATAACTCATATTATCATGTCTGAGTTGGAGAATCCAGAACTTTCTATTGGTAAATTTCTAAACACTAGTGACATACAACTAATACTGTAACAATTTAAGGAACAGACAAATACTGAGTATTTTGTTAAAGACAGTAAGAATGGTACTAGAGAATTTTAAACTAAAGCAGTCTAACAGTAACTCTTTCAAAATAAATGGCACTGGCTCTCTCATGGCACAAATTGCTATGAATGTAAAAGAAACAGAAATGGCAAGAGTAATGGCCAACGTGGAATCTTCAGGAAGAAGTTATATTGACTAAATTGGGCTAATTTTTATTCCCAGTAAGAATCATAAAGCTGTTGTTATATTTCTTAATTTCAGTAAGAGCTGGTTTACTTAGAAGGCACTATTTATATGGCATTCTTATAGCTAAGTGGAGAAGACAGCCTAGATGAAACTTTACTTAGATGGGGAAGAAATATGTTAGGAAACAGTATTCACAGACTAAAAGATACCTCTGAAGCAGACACTCAGTAGGTTTCTGCAAGGATACATCATGTTTGATGTTATTCAATGGTTACATCTATAGTGTGTGCAGGTTTCCTCATTATTTCCACTGTGAGAAGAGCATTAAGCTGAGAGGAACAAATATTGTGTTTGAGTACAGGACTGGATTTAGAATTTTACAAAAAATAAGACGAATCTGAACAAAAGAAGTAAAAAATTCTGTTAGCAAAATATAACCTGGTTAAACACCTTGATTGCAGATGCAGGGATTATAAGAAATCACAAGCAGACCATGAGTCAAACCATCAGACAGTTCTGTGAAAGAGTAGACATTGCACTGTAATGCATGAAGCTTTTGTAACTCTAAAAGCACAGTTTTCATATTTGAGTTTTGAAGTCCAGAGTCCCCAGCCCCTAGACTGAAAGCAAGAACTGATGGTATTTGCCAGCATACAGAATAATTTATGATGAACAATATTACACTTACTCTAAATATACAGCTGACTTGAAGATAAACAATTTCATGAGTACTGTCTATCAGGCACAAGCTGCAGCCATGATTTTCTGAACTCTGACAACAGCCTACTCTGTAAGGCATAGAAAGCAATTCTTAAACTGTAAGGGCTCAGCTGGACAACTTGCATTCAAATTTTGGCAGTAAGTCTCACAATAATTTAAAAACAAACAAAAGAATAAGTGGAGGAACAAAAATATTCAGAATGTCAGAAAGAATCATGCAAAAGGAAAATGTTAAGGGCTTGGAGTTTATTAGAGAATGAACAACACTGAAAGGAGATGAGTCTTAAAATAAGTGATTTTTGCAAAGACATTGTCTACTATGCGTAGAACAAGGCTTAATGGACTTAAATGTTATCAAGGGAGATTTAAGTTATACATTAAAAAAAAAATCTTAATGGGGAGAACAGATAAGCAGTAACATAGGTTGCCTAGGGAGATTTTAGAATCTCTGTCATTACCAAAATAATTATTTAGAATAATTTAAATATGGTTGATCCTACCCTGCAGCAAGTTAGCAGATGAAATGCTCTCTCCAGGTCCCACCTCATATTTACCATGAGATTCTTCTGTCTACACCCCACAATATGCACAGAGCACATTTTAGGTCTGTCATACCATAATTCTAGAATTTCTATCCTGCTCTCAGCTCTATTTATCCTTTTTACACAGCAAGCTTTATAAAAAATTTTTGATCCATTAGTGCGGCCGTTGCCTGCTACGACCTCAAGCAGTCGAGAAGCGCCGGCTAGCACTGCCTTTGTGAGGCCGGGTCTGCCACGTGAGCGGGCACTCCAGGGTTGTGGCATCTGCCTCCCTGATAGTGCTGAGTGCTGCGGCGTGGGTAACGCAGCTTTGGTAGCTTCACACGCTGAGAGGAAGTGAAGGGATGAGAGAAGGACACTTTGCTTGCTGGTCCAAAGAACTTTTATTCCCCTATGCATGGTCGAAGCAAATAACCCTCAGCCCAATGCAAAGCAAATGCTGGAGAACAAAAGCTTGCAACAGATTAAGTAGGGGGTGGGCGGACAGGGGTGGAAACCTGCCTCGCCCAATAGGAACAAATGACAGGGGAGTGACATGGATTATAACAACCAACGGGAACATAACAGAGGTGGGTACAGCGTTCTGGGACAAATAGAAGTGCTAAGGTGAGGTGATTGATGCAGAACTTTCATGAAGAAGCTGGGAGTGGTTACAAGATTGACACCCCGACAAGGAGTGACAACCCCTGACTGACAGAACCAAATAAGGAGAAAACTGGGAGAAGTTTGACAGGTCTGAGTAGCAGGAGCTCTCATTGTAAACAACTTGGAGCAAACCACTGCGAGGGAAAAATAGGGGAACAAGGAACAAACCTAACTAACATTAAAAAAATCCCTGACTAAATCAACCCAACCTACAACACATTAGTAAAAAAAAAAAAAAAATAAAGCAGGACAAAAAAGAAAAGGATAAAGAATAACACAGTCTGTTAAAAAGGATAAATCTCAAGTACTTCCATAGGTTATCTTTACAAAAATTTGGATTCATTCCAGGAATGAATTTCATTTCATTTTCAGGTTAAAAATGTAATAATATTATTACTTACTATAGGATTTAAAGTGTAAAGAAAGAGACATTTGCAATGCATGGAATTATTTTTCTTATTTACAAATTAAATATATTAAAACCTATATTATATTAATATATTAAATATATTAAAAAAGGGGAAGAGCACATGGTTGGTGAACTGATTTTGTGTAGGTCTCTGTTAACCATTAATGTGCTGGGTGCATTACATTTATGCAACTTTAAGAAGACCAATTCTAAGCAAATTCTCAGTCAAGGGCTTTAGTGAGCTGCATTCTTCATATTTCCTGAATTTATTGTATTTTTAGTGTGATTTTTCAATTTTTTTTAATGACATGATATTTTCTATTGTTCATGCATGAAACCAAAGTACTGATAAAAGAAATTTTAAAAATCCCACTTTAAAGGTTAACATTTTTTAAAAAGTATAATTTTTGTCAACATAAAAAATTCTGTTAGTAAAGAAGACCACAGGAACCATCATCTTGGTTTTCTGCTCACTGACAGTTCTTCCCCCCTCCTTTTTAAAAATAAAATCTTTTAAAATATATTCATCCCAATTTTTGAACAGATGACAAAATAGCTCATGCATTCAAACTGCTTCTCTATAGAAGATGGAGTATACCCGGTATAATAAGAAAAACATATGTCTAAAAAAATAGAAAGTAGTATGCGTTAAAATTGCATATTCCCTTTGTTTTAAAATACTCTTTTCTAAGACTTCTCTTTGAAAAGCATTTTGCCTATACTATGGCTTGGTTAACACATATATAAATTATTGAAAAAAATTGCCTATGTTTTTGCATTTTTTAATGAAATAAGATTAAATTTTGCCAGAAACTTCAGCAATATCACACTCTGTAAGAAGTTTGTACCTTTTTTTGTGTTTTTTACTGGCTAATGATTCTTCATCTCAAATGTTCACACCAAGCGATAAAGGTTTGAGGGATGAATTTGATGAACATTTGTTTAGAAGGTGCTTTGAAACTTTACAGAAGGTTAGGAAAAATTCTGACAGAATTTAATTAATGAGGGGGAACCAAGATGGGCAAGGAAAAATGTCCCATTTAAACATTTTCTAATGTTTTAATTTTCAATTTAAATTTTTAGTTTTGATTTGAAAATTTTATTTTAAACTTGAAGATGTTTTTAAATGCAAGAAGGCAGAAAGACTTCTATTAGTATCTAGCAAAAATTTGACAAATATAAGGGAATATAAATAAGGTATAATTATACTGCATAGTGTTTTCCTGAACATTAATTTTGCTTGCTGCTTGAATCATGCTTTTGAGATGGACGTGACAATTTTTAGGAAGAAAAGGTGAAAATATGAAACCTTATACTAAAAGCTCAAAGGTTTTAGAGCTACATTATGACACCACATTTGTTTCTGATATTTTCCAGGTATTATTATTGGAAATTCTATGCAGATAGGGAGATGAAATAGTAAATAGAATAGATGATTTCACGGAAATGTGAGAGAACATGCAGGTTAGAGGGAGATCTGTCTCTAGGGCTATTGATAGAGACAAAATGTGTCATTCCAAGAAATTCTGCTACTCTAGCCAGTGTATAACTAAATGGATTCCTGTTCCCTTACACTAAGAACATAAAAACTTTTTTTCTATTCATAAGGCAGTTTTATGCATAAATAAATCTGAGCTTTTCTTTAACTCCAGCTTTCTCTCAGCAGCCTAGATAAGACTCTATAAAACAGCAGTGTTCTTCTGCACACCTTTCTTAAAAAGATTAGTCTCCAATGACTCATTACACTTTGAAATGTAATCACCATGGTAGGGATCATGGGGGTTCCTTGCAAAAGAAAATTATTCTCTCTGGTCCACTTTGGTAGTTCAACAATGTAAGTTCCATGGTCTTAAAATGATGATTCTGTGGTCAAGACAGAGACATGGTCCAAGGACTTGCCACCTTGGGCAACATTTTATTTTATTGGTTTTTGATATTAGATGTCATAATAGTTTTCCTAATATGGGGTACAGAGAGGATAGAAATACATCACTGTTACCTCCAAAACTGCTGCTTTGAGATCCCTGGAGAAGAAGGAATAATTTGTATGTGTATTTGTATGTATGCATATTTTTCCATAATTTCTGGATGTAAGTGTACGTGTCTCAAGATATGCAATAATATTCAACTTCAAAAAATCCATCAGTATGCTCTTTCCTCAAAATAAACTTTACTCAACAGAGGAGTTTTGTTACTCTACCAGAAAGGTTACTCTCACAGTTTACCTAACTTGGTTTCTGAAAATACATTCCCTGTTTCCTCACTGAATACTGTTTCTTTCCCTCTGACATGCTTCTTTCACTCAAGCATAGATTGATTTTTTAGTAATGTGCCACAAGCAGCTCATTACCACTGAAGGGTGAGAATTTTCATTTTATGATCCTATATTATAGTACAGTATTCTCATTCCCATCTGCTCACCTAAACTTTCTGATAAATTTATGACTCTGCCAAGAGAAAAGTTATTTACCTGATCTTTTTGTTAAGTAATTTTTGTCTCACTGAAGAGTTCACACTGCTTTTTTCTCACAAACTATTTCTCATGAAGTCTGTGTTGTTATTAATTACAGAAGTACTTCTAGGTCTCTATGGAAACTTAAGCTCTGTTTAGAAAACCATGACTGTTTTATATACCCTGTAAAAGTTCTCTCTATGGAGTTTGAAAGGAGCTTCTGTGCAAGACCTTTGAACCCCTTAGCCTTGGTAATATTCAAAAACCACTTTTCAGCAAGATAACCATTTGGAAAAGCTCCTTTTTTTATGAAATGACTTAGAAAAAACCACAATGCACAGGGAAATGTGCATTTAATCAGCTTAAAGTATTTCTTCTTTCAGGACAGAGAGTGACCAGCAAGAAGCTTGATTGCAATGACAGCCTGTGATTCATATAAGATACTAAACAGCACTAAGGAGTCTGGCACACATAGCACAAATCCTGGACTCTCAGAAGTTATATGAAAAGTATAGCACTTCTCATAGCAGTGTGCTGCGATCACATGTCTTTCAGAGCTCTTATGTCTGCCATCAATGAAACCCTGGAAACAGAAAACTTGAAATATTCTGTCCTGCTCTTGGACTACCCATTTTCTTTTACGAGTTTATTTAGATGGGGAGCTTTTCTTTTATAGTAATCTGTTCATTCATAATGCTAACCTGCTAAACACTCCCCAAAAGCTTATTCACTACTGTTCCAGAGGTTTAACAGAATTAGTAAGGTAAAATTGAATCTCAGAGGTAGGAATTCAGGCTGCGTCATCTTTTGACAGGAACATGTTAATCTTTTGTGCTTCTGATGAAAAAGAATCAGAATATATTGGTAGCCAATTAAAGGTTAATAACTAGTGCTTTCAAAATTAGTGTAAAAGATAATATACATAAGCAGTGAACTGAAAATGAGGAAAGCATTATAGATTTACTTTGTGTAAACTCTAGCATCATTCTGGGTCTGTAGATTAATGAATGTTTTACCAAGATGAGTTACAGTGACTCTCTTACTTAAGTCAAAATGGCAGTCAGATTTCTACCAAATTAATTCATTACAATCAGTGAATGAACAGCTAATACATTTGGTATTGGGGATCCCTTATATCCATAGGGAAATATCCATATGGTAAATCCATAGGGAAATATCCAAGCAAACTCTTATAAAGATTTTTCTCAAAATGCAAATCAAATGAAAAAGACTAACTAGGCTAAGAAGACTAAAGGAATTGTCAGTTCCTTGAGAGGCAGGGATAGATATAACAAAAGGAAGATGAGAGTCTTTGCAATTATTTGATACATAAACAACAGAATAGCATAACCTTTCTTTATAAAAAGTGAAAAGGGAAAAAAGTAGCTGGAGCAGCTGATCCATTTTGATTACAAGATATGAAGAAGTATCAAGCCTCGGCTTTAGCAAAGATTAAATAGAAATAAAAGATCTGTGATGTGGCTCTCAAAGGTCAGAGTTTAACACTGGAAATCCAGTGAGATTATGCATTAAGGAGCTCAATAGCTGTGTTTGTTCAGGTTGGCTGAGAAAGATGGAGGTGAAGAATTCCATTTCTTTCCTCAGTACTGCTGTCAAGACTAGAAATCGAGACTTTCCTTGAAAATGAGACTATAGAAAACCATTTAGGCCAACCATTCACATCTGTCAGTTTATGATAAGGAATTTCCTGAATAAGCAAAGTAACAAGCAGTTTTGATAGGCTCCCTCAAGAAAAGACAGAATAGACTAAATTCACACTAAATGCCTATGACAAAGGGAAAATAACCTCCCCAGAAATTAAAAATAAAAAAAACCCATAAAATTTGCATCAATGGTGGTGTGACCTTGCCTGACCACACACAATATAAAAGCCTGAAAACAAGTCATTAAGCTTTCTGTTCCTGTCTGTGCATCAGCCTTACAAGATCATGATTAGATCTTCCTTTGGTGAAAATTGCTTATATATCAGTACTGACCAAACCAGTTTAGGGTTCAGTGGAAATAATGGTGATGGAAGACTTTACACTCAAAAACTAGTGATTATTCAGAGGTAAAAAAAAAAAAAAAAAAACCAATGCAACATCATGTTAAATTTACCTTTTGTCAAATTTATATATTTTGTTTAAAGAAAAAGAAATACAACATATAGTGAAACATGTCAATGATTCTCAAAATCAGAGCATGATTTTCCATTATACAGATATAAGACTTTTTACCAATTCAAAATTGTTTGAAATTTCATCTTGAGGAATATTTTTAAGTATTTGCTTTTTTAATTTTTTTTTCTTAGGAGCATAGGATTTGAAAGGACCTCATAAGTAGTATGACTTCATCATAAGTGAAAAATGTACCCCAATAAAACTAGAGACACTGTTTTTTCTCATTGTTTCAGATTCTGACAGAATTAGAGTATCATTGTTCTCTTTATTCTAATCCTTCTTTTATTCTTTAGCTACAGTTTATTCGATACTTCTTTGTATCCAGTTGTTATTGCACCTGCATCATTATCACAATATACTTCTAGGGGAAAAAAACCCAAAAGGCTTAAATTAAAAAAAAAAAAAAAAAAAGTATTCAGTATTTTAAAGCATATTTAGAATAAAGATAAAATATTCTAGAGGTCCAGGTCAATTAGAAAAGGTAAAAGGACCATATGAAGACCTGAAAGAAAATCTTAAGGAAGTGAAGGTGCCCCTAATTTTTAGATAAGTGACATTGAATGGTGAAATTTAAGCTACCATCAGCTACTTTTCACAAGCAAGCTGGTTGGTTTCTTAAATCTCAATTTATTCTTTATTTTATTAAAATAAATAATTACAGCTTCCACCGTCACGTTCCATGTATTCCAAGCAAGTCTTGTAACATTCATAGTTCTCTGCCTGAAAAGCTCAAACAGTAATGTGAGACCAAACAACACAGCTCATCCATTGTAGGAGTCTCAGATGACTGTGCTGATGGCTGTGGCATTTCTTGGACTGAAATTCATTACACTGTCACAACAGTTCAATAAATCAAAAGAAACATGTATACCCCAAAGGGTAGAGAGGTTCTTTTGAATATTGTTCCAACTATACTCTCTGCATTAGAGCCAAAGGTCAAGTTTTCCTCCCCCTCCCCCAGACTCAAATGGTAAAACTTGTGGTGCCATTTGAAATGAGGAATGAAAAGCTACAAGCTCTGAGAACGCAGCAAGACACCATACAAATAGACTTAGAGGGCATGGGGAAAAGTACTTTGAGATACTTTAGCACTGGAAAAGCTGCAACTGAAAACTGAGGCAACTTTGTGACTCACTGTATAAAGCATAAAGCCCACCAGAGTCCCTGGACCTTACAATGGATCCAAGACACATGGAAGTCCACAGAAAACATTTCCATTAAAACAGTTTTCAAGTTTGATATCTTGTATCATACTTCATCTGTAAGGAAACTCAGAGCTGTTAAGACACCAAAAATTACAGGTCTATTTAGACCTTTAAGGACAAGGGTAGATTCCTCTCTGCATTTTAAATCTCCAGAAATGCCTTAATCCAAAACATAAATAGAGGAAATTTAGCAGAGACAAGTTCATCTTCTGAAGTACTTGAATGAAGTTAGTAGAATGTAATGTATTTTGATCATATTAATTTAAAGGATTGAAACTTTGAGTTTCTTTTTGATATAAAATCTAAAATATTTAATATCAGTTGAACTCTCCAAAATATTCCATCAGCTTGGCACAGATAAGAAATGTCAAATGCAGAGAATACTTGGGACGTTAGGTCATGGAAATTGTAAAAGATTTTGCAGATTCAGCCCAGACAGAGCTCTCAGAGGCTATAGCTGCCTAAGTAGAGCAGTCATCTCTATGAATAAGCAGACAGAAAGTTTTAAGGATCTTGTAGTTTTTGAGAATTAGGCAGATTTTTAAGATAACTGGATGGTTCATTCTTTACAGTTCTGTCAAGCATATTTCACCAAAAAAAGGTGGTAGAATTTCCTAAGTATAGACATGTGTGTCTTATATTGACATAATCTGTCTAGTCCTGTATTTGCAAAAAAATTGACCTATCACAGAGCTCAAAAACAAGGGGAAAAAATAAACCTGAGACAAAAATTGCTGCAACAAATTTTAACATATAGGAGCAAAACTTGACAAAGATATAAGCAACTTAATACAAGATTTTTAATGAGAAATGTCAGTCCAGTTTAATTTTATGTGTTTCTATCAGCTTCATCTGTATTTAACAGTATTCCACTCTCTTGTTCAGCTACATAATCTTTTCCAGAATTTATCTAGAAAGACTCATATAAAAAAGCATCATACATCAATATTCTCAAAGAGTGTTAATGTATGAAGGCAAATATCTCTGTATTTCCCCAAACTGAAAGACCTAATTTTGACTTGCCCAGCAGTCTCTATTTTCATTTGACCCTTACAATTGGTCTGAAATGTATATAACCTTTAATGGAGGAATTAAAATACTTTTCTGAACTTTCCTGCAGGGCATGAAACAGAACTCTTCATGTACTTATTATGTTAGACCTGCTGTATATTGGCTAATACAACTAATTAAAAAAAGAAAAAGAATCATAAATTTCAGCTGGTCATCTAAATCTTGCATTTAGGAGGGATGCAGCACTTTGTGACTACTGTTGTTGAACCTCATGAGGTTTCTGCTCCCTTATCTCTTCAGTGTGTTAAAGTCTTCCTTGTACGCAAGCAAAGCAAAACAAGGAATTATTTCACTGCACCCCATGGAAAGGCAGGTGTTCAGCCATCTCCAGGAGAGCAGGGCCTCATCACATGTAATGATTACTTGGAAAGACAAATACCATGACTCCAAATGTCTCCCCCTTCCTCCTTTTCCACCCCACTTTGTATACTGAGCATGATGTCACATGGTCTGGAATATCGCTGTGGTCAGCTGGGGTCACCTGCCCTGGCTGTGTCTCCTCCCAACCTCCCATACACCCTCCAATCCTGTCACCAGTGTGGCACCACAAAATAGCAAAAAAGACTTTAACTTTTGTAAGCCCTACTCAGCAATAACTAAAATATCTCTATATTAATAACCCTGTGTTCAGCAGAAATACAAAACGCAGCCCCACTGTGAAAAAAATTAACTTTACCCCAGCCCAAACCAAGTAGCACACTATCATGAATAAACTACTGTGCATATCCACTCCTCATATACCTGGAGACATTGTTGGACTAGAGAAATGTATTTCTCTCCATAGATTTAGCCTGACCTACGTATGCATTTGCCATTTGCCAACTTTTTCATGACTAGGTTATCTGATGTACAGTTTTTTTTCTTATGTGTCATTAAAAACTGTGACACTTAGCGTAATATTCAGCATCCTTTTGTAAAGCGCGATTGGCTCTCAGCAGCCACGGGATGGAGGCTCGCTGGTCGCTGTCCCAGTTGTGGCCGCAGGGCAGACACGCGCGTGGCCACCCCCAAGTCTCTGCCGAGACTGTTGCGGGTGGCGGTGATTGCTGTGGCGTGGGTAGCACAGCAGAGGCACAGAGCATGAGGAAACCGAGGCAAAGGAATAAGGGAAGGACACTTGTCTGAATCTCCAAATGTTCAATGTCGAAGTTGGGGCAGAGCAAGTGACAAATCTGAACGTGAAGGAGCTACTTTTATAGGGATGGGGGGAACACGGGGAGGACACAACCTTTGACCAATAGGAGGGCATTAGGGGAGGGGTGCAGGGTAAGGGCTCCCCAATAGAAGCCAACATGGGGAGGGACCAAACCTTACAACCCAATTCTGCCCTGAGGAAGGGATGAAAGACAGGGAACATTCTAGAACCAAAGGAGTGTGCTGTCTTTGACAGGCAGGGATAAGACAAGGGAACAAGGGAGGTATACAGGTGGATTGACATGTGGATTGACATACATTTTGGAGGGGAAAACTCTGGTAAACAACTGAACCATTAAAAGGACTGAACCATTAGGGAAGCCAAATTGGGTACATAGAATGAACCATTACAAACTTATAACAAGGAATATTAAAACCTACTATAGAAGAGCAAACTGTAAAATAACAGACTACCAAAGTAAAGGATTAAGGAATTGTATAAGATCTAAGCCACTGCACTATTACTATATTTAACATTCTTCTCCATATTTTGTTCAAGGCTGAATCTGGAACTGACATGTGTGATTTAAAAAAAAAAAAAAAATCATTGGAACATACTAACACACTCTGTTTTGGAACTCGCAATTAGATGCTTCTGTGCATATTATCTGTTTCTCCATCATTGCTTGCAGTCAAAATTATGTTGATTTTCTCTGTATATATTTGTCTGGAAACTCTAATTATGCTTTACCATATTACCTTTGGGGAAAGCAAATAAATCATCTGCATCATATTCTGCGTTGGAATTATGCAGCTAACTTGGTTATTTAAGAGGACTCAGGACAGTCCTTACTTCAGCCTCTTAAAAAATAACTAAAATGAAATAAATTTTGAGTTTCTAGGAATTTTTGTGACATCATCCCAAATTGTAATGATGTGATTATTCATCGTATGCTAGAGTCATAATTGCATACTAATTATGCAAGGAGAAGTATTTATACTAAAACAGGCAATTAGGTGTAATTACACTAATGATGTAAATATGCAAGAATTAACTGAAAGTGATTTGAAAAGGAACTAGGGAAATGTGTACAAATAAAACACATTTGATGTTTAAAAAAAAGTAAGCCTCTTTGTTAAATGATAAATCTTAATTATGTACTGGAAACATCATGCAAGGAGATGCCCCAAGGTCATTTTTTCCCCCCGTGTACCTACTAAATGTTGCTATTCTCTATCCCTTAAGGTGAGTAAGAGATTACTTGGCTTTTTTCCTAGATCTTTTGAGAGATGGACAATCCCCTATGAATGCTCTCCAAAAGAAATGTCTGTGGCTATTTATGTCGTTAGTTATTACATAGTGTAATTATACTCATGTATTTAATATTTTCCCCCCAAAAAATTAGATTTGTTGCATACAGATACTTGGAATGTAAATTCTTTCTTTGTCAATATTTGCTTTCTGGCCAGACCACTTTCTTATTCTGAGATTCTGTCTTATGCTCTTCCTTCCTTGTTTACTCCAGGGCATTAGCTAAATCAAAATTATGTTTCAAGAAAATCCTGGCCTTACCTGCCTCACTCTGCAGTTACCACACGATCTGTAGTAAACTTAGCAGAATTTTCTTCTACTTGATATTATTTGGAGTTGCCTGAAAAATCATACATTTTCAGCATAGGTTTATCCATGTGAATCATAGTTTAAACCAAATGTACTTATGTGAAATGCTCATTAAGAAAAAAAGAATATTTCTTAATCATCATAAAAAGAGTCTATAAAAAAGTAAATTATTTCTGGGCAAATTTTTCACATGGTGTTTCACAACTATGGGTAATTTGTACATTTAGTGCACACATTGAGAAATGCTTAGCAGCTATAAAAGTGTCTGAAAACATGGTATGTATATATGTACACATATATTTCATACACATATACATGAGTACTCAGAGAATCCCTACTAAGCAAGTCAGCATTTTCACTCTAATTAATTATTAAAGTTGTTGATTTCAGGCAGAGATGCCCGCCAGAGAGATCTCAACAAATTATAGAACAGGGCAATCACCAAACATATGGAGCTCAACAGAGGAAAATGCCAGATTCTGAACCTGAGATGGGGCAACCCTGGATGTGCAGACAGACTGGGGAGAACAGTGCCACAGAAAAGGACCTGGGGGTCCTGGTTGACAGAAAGTTGAACATGACTCAGCAGTGCCTTGGCAGCCAGGAGGGCCACCCATGTCCTGGGGAGCATCAGGCACAGCATGGCCAGCCGGGCAAGGGAGGGGATTGCTCCTTCTACTCTGCACTGGGGCGGCCTCACCTCAAGTGCTGGGGACAGTCTTGAGCACCACAATATAAAAAAGACATTGAAGTATTAGAGAGTGTCCAAAAGAGGTTTACAAATATTGAGGGGAAGTTGTATGAGGGGAAGCTGTACGAGCTTTTTTGTGCTTTTTGTCAGCTATGGGCCCAATGAAGTGCTATTAAATTTTGTAAAATATTTCAAAGAAAAATAACTTCAAGATTTTCCATTTTTACCTAATTCCAGTCACACAATAAGTTTATGAATTTGTGACATGATCATCAATTCAAAAGCACTGTTAAATCTCAGCATGAATCTTTTTCAGTCATTATTCTAGAAAAGGGCAATTACACCTGTCTCTGAAAAGTGTAACACTTTTCTCTTAAAAAATGATCTCTCAGCACAATTTTTAGATCATGACCTGGGCTGTCCTGACACAAAATTGAAAACTTATGCTGCTAGTCCAGTCCTGATCTCCTTTGCTGTCTGTTTCTCAAACCTGTGAAACAAAAGATGAACTGTGGTAGATGGATGGCTGACCTCTCTTCTGCACCTTTGTATTTCTCTTGTATATCTGTACTGCATCATTCTGCTTTACATCTTGTAGCTGTAATAAAATCTTTATTCCCTCCAGGTACTTTGCTAAATCTCAAGGAAGAACAGGGAGGTTGCTGTCAAAGCTCTTCTCTAGCACTTCAAATACAAAACTTTTTAAAGTGGCAAATTGATATGCACATAATATAATAGAATTTGTTGCAAAAAGCCCCTGAACTTGGGCTCAGCAAGAGTTGTTGAATATTAGAAGTCCATTTTCTTAAGGAAGCTGTCTATTCATTGCCCATTTGTGAGTTCTTTCCTCTCTGCCTACCTCTGAGCATAGTAATGAATTTCAATGATTTGTGAAAATAGATAAGAAATTACAAAGCAACTAAATTGTCTAAGAAAGTCTTTCAGCTGGGCTGATGCAGGACTCAAAACTCATCTCCCTACTGAAATACAGGCGGTAAACTTCTCTATAAGTAATTATTCTCAGAAAAAGTACCTTGATGTGGCCTTTAGCAATAAAAAAGAAGGGGAAGGCTGAGTGGCAAGAAGCTCAAATCTATAGAAAGCCAGGTTTCTTCAATGCCCATACTGTTTCACTACTGCTTGTGACTCATGTTATTGAACTTACTGTTACCTGTTACCCTTTCCACAAGATTCTACAGTTTCAATTGTCAGATATGCAAACCTACATCTTCAGGGTAGGGTTTCAGTTCCAGGGCAACAATATTTCTGTATGCATACAAATGTTGTAGCTAAGACCACAGCTGAAGCATTGCAGACAAGAAATTTGTTTAAGAGTGAAAAGTTAAGACAAATAAGGGAATAGACATCATGATAGGCAAACTGAATTCCCAAACCATATAAAGTTTAAATGGATACAGAGGGGTTTTTTGTTTGTTTTGATTTTTCTTTTCTATAGAATGGCTTTCATTTTTTTTTCTTTAAAAATTGTGATTAGAAAAAAGGTTCTTATCTACTTCTGCTTTACTAACTACCAGCAGCAAAATTATGTTTCTAAGAAGTCACTCCCTGGGAGAGGAAAAGAGCAAATATTTTCTAAGAGTTCCTCTTATTCAAATCTCTTTAATTCAGGAATAATACTTAGCAGTAGAAAAATGAAAAGCAATTTTGATAACAGAAACTAAAGACAAAGGAAAATTACTGCATAAACATTAGTGGATTTAAATTTGAAATAATGCTTCTTAGTTCAAATCTAAAAGTGTTCTACCTCAAAGGTTTTCTTTCTCAAGGCATTATGCAGTCAGATTATGGGGAGAAAAAGAATATTTGATGGGAAAGCAAGGGCACATGGAAATACGGAATCAAAAAAGTTCTGTATTTTGCCATCACTTCTTCATGAAGCCAGCAGTGATGAAATGTGCATTTTTAAAAACTTTGATGATATTGGAATAATAGAATAATTATTCTATTATTCTAATTCTGTTATTGGACTATTACAGTTACTTGTACATTTTTGAAACAAAAGGATACAGCCAAAACAAGCCAGCAAATACAAGCCAAGAACCTAAAACTACACACTATTTTCCTCTTTAAATGCAATTAACGTAAATTCGAGCAAAAAGCCACTTAAAACAACATTACTTATGCTTTAACTTTTGATTGGCATACGTGTCTCAGCCTTCCTTTCACAGATACAAAATTGACACTGGACTAAAGACAGTGAGGCATGACACTCCTGATATTCAAATTTAGATCACATTACAAATAGATCTCAACAGTTATGGTTAAAGTTTTTTTAGTAGTATGTTCCACTTATTTTGCAGTCTGTTCGGAGTCAATGCCCTAAAAAGATTTCATTAGAGGAAGAACAAATGTAAAGTAGTTGCTTCCTTGAGGCTTTGCAACAACTAGGTCTAATATATCCTGTAGAATTCTTCACTATTTGCAATGTTGGCAATCTTTCAACCTTCAGAATTCACTACTGTGGAGATAAGGTACGTGAACAAAAGGTCTTGAACATCTTCATCAGAACACTTGAACAAAAGCTGTTTGGGAGCAGAGTGTATTTCAATAGCTGATTAGTTAGAAAGGCTTCCTAGGAGGCTAGATGACTTCAGTTTTCTGGTTTTTAATGCTTGAGCAGACTATAGATTAGCTACAGTGAATGCCAACTTATTGGTTACTGTAATTTTATTACTTCTATCAAAACCTAATAAATCAGTTTGGGAAAAAGCCTGAGTTGAAATCTCATCCATCCCAGGAACATTCTATGTGCACTTGAGTAAAAGGAGAAATAAAAGCAGAAATATTTCCTTCAGGAATTCACTTTCTAAAGAAAGGGTGACATGCAGAGGGCACCCACAGCTATGATTCACAAGCAAAAGTGGAGTTTCACCTTCTAACCAATCATTTAGAATATTTTTGTGGAGTGTAGTTAAAGCATAATCTTTCCTCTGCATTTCTTATGGGGTAAATTATGAGGATTCTTTCTGTCCTCCCAGTGTATGATGTACTTGGTCTAAAGTAGTTTATTTCCATGGTCCATGGGGGGTGGTTTATTTCCTTGGTCCATGGGGAGACCTAAAAATCTAAATTTGCATCCTGCAAGGTGCTAAGGACATGAAAAGCTGTGACACAGCATTTTGTCACTTATTTCTTTCTTTTATGAGCTGAGAGCAGCTGTTTAAATGTGATTGATATTCTTTTTTTTCCCACCAGAAACATACCAGCTACAGGGCAACCCTCTTTTTCAACATCTGTTCAGCATATTACTCATATATTCAGATTTTCCTGCTCACTCAGCATGTTAAAGCTCATAACAATGCACTAAATATTGTTCTGAAATGAGTGGGAGGGGTTCACAGGCTTCAAGTCTGCTGGTTCCAGCTACAGATGATCCTAAATTCAAAACTCAGTTTTGATCACTGTGATTCCACTTGTGGCTTCTCTCATATGTAGTTATTCACTGCAGTCCTAGTACCAAGATAAAATGACAAATCATGCCACAGTACAAGTGGCTTAAGCTGAATGAGGTAAAAACTCCATGCATCTTTATTCTGTTGAGATTCTCAACATTCAAACTGACAGAATGATCATTTTTTAGACAATTTTTATAGCAATATGAGAACATAAATTCAAAGGATTTTTCACAAATTATTAGTCTGATTTCATTAGAAGACAAGATTTGTCTCTATCTAGTCCTTTCTTGTTTCTCCTTCTATATTTTACATAAACTATTGGCCAGCCTTGATCAAATCTATAAAAAAAATGAAAGAAGGAGTGGCCTGAAAAGTAAGTTCTTGCAATATAAGTTGTAAAATCCACTTGGAAAGAGCTAGCTGGCCAAGCACCATAGACAGCCAGCCCTCTAGTTAACATGAATCTCTCAACATGAAACAAGTACATAGCATCTCTATCCTATATATACAAGCCAGGTATTGCAGAGAAGTTTTGCCACAGGTTTTTGTGCCCCAGAATTTTTTTTTCATGTGGAAAGCACATTTTAAATTGGAGGAGTTCTGTTCTCATAACTTTTTTTTTAATATGTAGAATGTTTTTTTTTATTTAGTCTCACCTGTACTGCTAATATAGATCTGGATTCAACATTGCCTACTTGCAGGCATAGTATGAAACGTAAGAAAGAAATGTATAGAAATGAAAGTCTATTGAAATACACTAGTTGTAGACTACTATTTGTAGAATCCTGTACTGGTTTTATCTTTGTAGTTGCTGATAAAGGGCTGGTTTGGATTTGAATCAAAAACAGGGTTGGCAGCACAGGGATGTTTTAGTTACAGCTAAGCAGCACTGACAAAGCATCAAGACCCTCCTGCTTCTCACCCTACCACAACAGTGACTGGGCTGGGGATGCACAAGGGGTGCACAACATCAAACATTTGTCCCCAGCTGACCTAGAGTATATTCTGTACAATATGATTTCATGCTCAGCAATAAAAGCTGGGGTATGAAGGAAGGAGATGTTTGGAGTTATGCTGTTTATCTTCCCAAAGAACAGTTACATGGAGCTTTTCTTCCCTGGGGATGGCTGAACACCTGCCTGCTCATGGGAAGTAGTGAACTAATTCCTTGCTTCACTTAGCTTCCCTAGGTCTGCAGCTTTTGTTTTACCTATTAAACTGTCTCAACGCATGAATTTTCTTTAACCTTCCCAGACCTCTCTCTACCCTCATGGGGAAGAAGAGTGAGTGAGAGGCTGTGTGGAGCTGAACTTCCCACGCAGGTTAAACCACAAGAACATGAGTATTTCTATAGTGATACGCACTATTTTTGTTTTTTTATTCTTCTAACTAGAGCGAATCATAGCATTAGTCATGTATTATTTTTAATTTGTCTTTCTTTTGTTTTTTTTCCTAGGTGACTTTGTGTTCGTTTTGTTTTCAGACTTTAAAATAATCATAAATTAGAATCCATACTATGTTTCATCTGGTGAGATATAGCACATTACACTGTACAAAGAAAAAGGGATTGTTATATACAATCTATATTGTAAGTCTGAAGCATACCTTGAACCTTTAAATATAATTTACACTTAAGTTCAATATCTTCATTCTGCTAGAGTTTGTACTGAAACTGCTGTTAAGAAAGAAACATTACCTAGTTCCTAGAAATTTATGTTATCATAAGTTCCTAGAAATTTATGTTATCATGTCTACCTTGCATCTCTTTCTCTCTATTATTGTTTTTGGCCCTTCATTTATTGTGTGTGGTCATGTTTTTCTCTTGATCACATCCATCAGTATCTAATAATATAGCTAATTAAGAGAGAGGTTCTATGAAGTATAATATTTTCTTCCTATTTTTGTCATGATTTCTATAATTGATCCTCTATATATGCATTTTGCTTCATAAAATATATTATTTCAAAAATAAAATAAAACAAATTTGTGTTAAGAAGCCTAAATTGCATATATTAAAAACAAAGCTTAAGTAGCCATTGTGAGACCCATTGGCATGTGAAAGTTACGTGAGCCACTGAATGACAACAGTGCCAAGCACTTGTCCTCCATTACTATTACAAGGAGTTCTGTGTGTTTAAAAACATTAACAGAAAGTGCTAAACTTGACATATATAACTGAAATGACAGAATATATCAGCCATAATTCCTTCTACATAACCTTTAAATATCAGCTTCCTAGAATATGGTTTGAAAATTAAAAAGTAGTTCTCCTGTGGTTTTCAGGTGATAAATATGCAGTTTTACTAGAAACAATGACAAAAAGACACAAACTTGGGAAATCTTCAATAGCATACAAGACAGCAGGATTGAACAGATATGCTGGAATTTATGTACAGTGATTTTTCTTTTATTCTAAGATCCTGAGTAAAAGATAGATCTGTGAAAATCACAGACTAGCAGAAAGCTAAAATGGATTTTTTTTTTTAATCTGCTCATATAATTTCTTCACTAAGATATAGACTCAAATAAAGAGGTTACCAGGTATTAAAATCATACAGGCCAAGAATGCTAGTTGTGGTCAAATGATTTTCTCATCAGTGTTAGACTATACATGCAAAGGTTTTGGCCATTGGCTTTGTGTTCTCAGCTGGAAGACACCAACAACATCTGGGCCATTAACATCAGAAATAGTAGTATCGAGAATTATTCCTTCTATCACTTCCAGTAAATACTAGACTCCAATTAGGACTCTTCCTTGCCTCTGCAAAAATGTCTATGTGATTCAAATATCCAAATGTCACAGATTGTGGAAGGTTATATGAACAGAAAATAAGAACACAGCTACCTGGAATATACTGTACATTCTGGGTGTAGGAGAAGCTTTGTCTCACAGTTTGTATGCACTGACTTTATCTCTTAGATTGCCAATAGGGTCAATGAGACCTGTGAATGAGGGAGAAAAATGAATGGAATTTTCATGATCTTTTGCTAACTTTTGGGTATCTTGATGTTGACCCTGATTTCAGTGTTTGCCTATGCCTATCAGGCAATTAATGAGCTCAAGAGAAACTCAGTGTGTGTCACTGATGTAGTCCAGGACAGAACAAACCTTATAATCCTTTTATCTTCTGTGTTTTTTCTTCAGAGAATTTTTTTTTATTATCTCTTTCTCCTCCCCTTCAACCCAATTTGAGAAATTGCCAGTTGCATAAGGCTCAGACACCTACATGAAAGCTGCATAGTAGTTTCATTTCACCTAAATAGTGAAGCTACTTAACATCTCTTTCTTTGAAATAACAAGATACTTACACTTTGAACTTAAAACTTGAGTGAAGCAGAATATCATGCTGAGAATACAAATTTCTGTAATTTGATTTCAGACCAGTGCATTCATTTTGTTTGCAAGTATACAGAAGAGAGAACACTGCAGTCAATTATGGTCAGATGTTTTAAAATTTGTTTTGAGTGGTGAAATACATTGTGTGATGATTCTGATGTGTGTGACAGGCACGTACAATACCATGTTGCCAGATGTGGTGGAAAAGGAAAAGAAAAAAGATTCAATGGCAAAAATGAGAACTTATATGTAGGGGAAAAAAAAGTACAGTTCTCAGCTGTGAGGAGTCCTAATTTGGACATTCTGGCTTCTGCTATACAATGGGATAAGGAAACTCCTACTGTTCAATAAATCAAATTCCTGTTAACTGAAGGCAGGGTCAGCTGTCAGCCAACAGGGGCAATATTTTTCTTTGCTGAAAACTCTTTACGTGTCTAATCAGGGAAAACAATCTTGTTCAACTTGTCAACCAAATAATTTTGGACTTTAAAGTAAAGTAAACTTAAAAGGCCTTGTGTTTCTTTAGTTTGACAAATTCAGATATCTGAGGTAGTTTTTGTTATTTTACTGATGGCTGAAATGTATTACTGCAAAAAACAACATAACAGTAAAAAGAAATTTCCAGCTAAGATGAATGAATGGAGCTTTACCAAATCCTTTTTTAGTACGTAGATTTCTCAGCTGTTTTCCTGGATTTTTATACAAACACCTTAAAAGCAAGGCAAGAAATTAATATGAGAAGGTCAAGTACTTAAACCAATGACTGGTTTCTCAGTACCTTGCTTCAATACTTTGGCACATAAATTCCCAGGATAATCAGGGCCCCATCTTTCTCAACAAAATTATTTTGAAGGCACAAAATGAAACATCTCTTAACACTAATTGACTGGTGCTATAATCAGTTAAATTATAACATGATTTGTATTAATGCTAATTACAGTGGAGAAAGAGGATCTTGTGCCAATAGAACAAGACAGAGTTAAGGAATGCTTTTTCCATCTTTGCCTCTGGCATTTTTGTGAACCCTTGGGGAAGTCATAGGCACTTAGGGTACCATACACTGTACTTGGTAAACTTATTTATCAAAATTTTTCTCTCTCATGTTGCTGCTTCAAAGGAGCAGTGTGGGACTAATCCATCAGCAGCTCTTGGAAACCATTCATGTAAAGGGACCATAGAACTGATAGGATTATAATGCTTTATAGGCATGTTGCACTTATGTACCACTGTCTGTGAGAAATAATGTGCATCTATCAGTTAATCCATCTCCAAAATGTTCCTGTGACTGAGGATAATTCTTTCTCTAGAATGATAAAAACTGATTTTCCTGGACTTAAAAACATTTTTTGGGGGGGGTGGTGAAGAGAAATTGCAAAAGAGGTGAAAATGTTTGAATAATTGATAGGTGGATATCTGTCACATTGAAAACTATCAAATATTGTCACTTTGCTGTGTCTTTTCACCAACTGTTTGCATCCTTCAGGTTTTATATGCTGAGGCTTCACTTTTGTGCAAGTACCAGGATGGGAAATTGAAGGCTTCTGGAGTTCTTCCCCATTTGGTCACGTCCTAGTAAGTGGCATTATTTTATCTTTTTTATTCAACCTCTACTTGATTTCCTTAATCAGATTTTCCTTTTGTTGTAACTGCAAGAAAAGATGGGTGAAAGCCCTCCATTATAGTGGTAATTAACTTTTAATAGCCTTTGTTGTTGAATTCCCTAGCAGCTGAGGAGAGTATTTGTGTTGCTACAGAATATCAATTAGAATTTTGGACTGTAGAGTGTACATAGCAAAAATTGTACCTTCTCTATAAGGGCCCATGTATGTCAGTTAGGATGTTACCACTTCATTACAAGATGCCTTGTGGGCATGAGTAGAATTACTAGTGTCCTTTGAAAATTAAATCCACATCCTAACAAACCAACACCTGAAAATGTCAGGAACAGACTGCTTAAAATTTAAACAGTTAGCTTCAAATACGCTAATTATCCTGGCATTTTTTATAATTTATATTTCTTGAACAATAATAATTCATATTTTTTGAAATTTGAATGACTATAAATCACACTACATTTAGTCACAAAAAAGTGGTTTAAACTTTCCAAATATCTCTCATTATGTATCAGAATTCAGAAAAATGTTAGTCCTTCACAGTAGCCATTTTTGAGAAATAGCTGAATTATGTTACATAAAAGGAGACATACTTTCTGCTATTAATATTATACCAAAAGAAATTTCCACATGGACTCCAAGAGTAGAAAAAAGCCCTATTTTAAATGGTGTCTTCTTCAGTGTGAAATTCTTCTGTCCTGAATCACATGGCTTTACCCCCTCTATGAGACAAGTAGCTACTTAATGCCTCTAAACATTAATAGATGATGTCCATATAAATATGATAGTTGGCTTTGGAAATTCAAGGCAAATAAATTTATTCTTCATGCTCAAGACAAATTTCACATGCTAGTATTTACAATATGGTTATACTTTCTTGAAAATTATTTATTTTTCACCTAGCACATTTACAGAATGTAATATCATGAAGAGTTTTAACTAAATTAATTCAGCTCTTATTTTGCTAGAAACTAGAATACTTTTCAAGTGTTGCTCAAATCAAGATGCTTCAGCATAATGAGAAAAAAATTGAAATATATAAACAATTAACATAATTAACAAAACATGATAAATCAAAATAATTATAGTAAAAACAGGCTTCAAGATATAATTGTATAAAAAAATCAAGATTTATCTTACCTACTGCAACAAGCAACCAATCAAGGCAACTGCAATATTTTAGTTATTCTTAACTTTTTTTAGATGCATGTCTTTTTGGCTGGAGGTATCTGTTTTGCTTCCATTTCAAAGCACATAAATTTCAAAAACATAAGAGAGAGATGCCTTCAGTATTTTTTTTAACATTACCAAAAAATTCAAGGTATATAGTGTTCAAAATTTGTGTTTCTGGAGGATATAGCAAAATACCTCCTGAATCTTTGAAACACAACATGAACTATTCTATTAGGAATAAGACAACACATGATAAGTTTTAGAGATCTGAATATAAATAAATAGACATGTCCATATGTAGAAACCTGAGGTCACTGTGATAAAAAGCATTAAGTTAATCTGTTATGATGAGAGTCTTTTGTTGAATTATCACTGCTGCAAGTGAATCTTTTTAAGTTTCTAAATTATAACATTGTACAATAGTAACCACAGCTAACCACTGCTAGTCTTGAAATGAAACATTTGGAAAAGAAAGAGCTAATTCATTCTTTCTCCTTCAGTTTAGAAACTAAGTCTCATTAATTTCCCAGCAGCATAGGACATTTGGAATTAGCAGATTTGTAGGTGTCAACAAATACTTAATGTGGTGGGTTTGGTCAAAACATGGTCAAATTCAGATGCATTTAATTAAATCCTTTGTTTCACTTCAAGTCTTACAGACAACTTGTGGCCTTTTTCATTCCTTTTATAGAATCAAAGTCTTAAAAAAGAATTTTCAAATCATCAAGTCCAACCATTAACATAACACTGCTAAATCCATCCCTAAACATGACCTTAACTACCACATCTACATGTTTTTTAAATACCTCCGGGGATGGTAACAACATCCCTGGCAGCCTTTTTCAGTGCTTTACAACACTTTCCATGAAGAAATTTCCCCTAATATCCTATCTAAACCTTCTCTGGCACAACACGAGGCTATTTCCTCTTGTCCACTTGTTTTTCACTTGGGAGAAGAGGCCAATCCCCACCTGGCTACAACCTCTTTTCAAGTGGTTGTCAGAGAGTGATAAGGTCTCCTCAGAGCCTCCTCTTCTACATATGACAAAGAAAGAATATTCGATATAGATTTCACCTGCTTGGCACCCTTGAGATCATGAATTTTCTTTGAGGTTAGCAACTTTGCTTGCATCTCTTTCAAATTTCTGTCTTCAAATACTGCTGTTCATTAGGCAGTATGAGGAACATGAAATTACCCAATTTCATATTTTATTTCATAAGGGTTTCAGAAGGCTTTTGAACTGAATATCTTGATGGATTATTGAGGTTTTCTATCTCTTTTATAATGTAATTCTTTTTCTGGTGGGTTTTTGGTTGTTTGTTGGTTTTTTTTTTTTTGGTTTTTTTTTTTGGAAGGATAATCCATGATGGAGAGGCTTAACAAATGATGACATTGATAATAATTATTATGCATCAGAGAATCCTTTTTGGCTCTAATGTAGATTTTCCTTCTTGGGGTCAAGACTCTGAACCTCTTTTCACATATTTGTAAATGGAATGTAACATCATTTATTTTTAACACCAGTTGATATGTTTGAAACTTCTTCCAAAGAAAGATGGCCCTTTCTTCAAGATAAAAATGTTGATTGAAAAAACCCTACAGGAACAGCTTGCTCAGAGTGTTGTTAAAGTATCTATACTTTCAGATGTTCTAAATACAACTGGACACAGACCTGAGCAAGCTACCCTGGCTGACCCTCCTCTGATCAGGGGATTTGAGCGAGAGATCCCTTCTAGACTCAATTATTCTGAAATTCTCTGAAATGCAAACTTCAAGTTCTTGTAAGAAAAAAGTAAAATGACATCTAACAAGCTAGTGGTTTTCAAATAGAAAGCAAGAAAAGCTTATGAAACACTGTCTCAATTAAAATCAAATATTTTCATTATCAGAAAACTTTTCACAAGAGAAGAAACTTCTTGAGCAATATTTCTTGAGCTTTTTACATTTCTTTGCTTGTCCTAATTAATCTTGGCCTCAAGGCCATAGGCGTTCACTTATAGTGACAGCAAGAAATATACTCTGGTTATGTATTTCATGTTTAGTTCCTTTCCTCTGTTTCTCCAATTAAGTCTTCAAACAATTACCATATATGACTGCACTTTAAACACTTTTCATAGCTGAGGATACACAGTGTCCTGAAAACTTAATTATATTTGAAAAGAAATTGCATAAAAAGCTGCAGAGGTCAGGGAATTTTGCATGGTCTACAACCTAATGGGAACACACAGGAGGTCTAACCATATTTTATAATGATTCATCTTGAAGCTAACTGGAGTGTCCTAGCAAATTTTAGCAGCAACTACAACTAAAACATAATTTATTTTCCTTATAAATTTTAAAGAAAGATCATAGAAGCTGAACTAGTTACATTTCTATCATTAGAGATGTGCATGTTCTCTCTTAATTTCAGCAAAACATATTTCTAATAGGTGTATTAATGTATAAAACAACTAGTAATGGCAGTAAGTAGAAACAGAGCTTGGGAGGAAAGATAAAATTTCTTAAAAAGAAAAAAAACCCAAAACAACAAAGGAGCAGAGATAATAAACTGCCAGACAGGGTAAATAAATAAATATATTAATTTGTACATATTAAAAATCAAATATTAAACAATTAGCAAGGGATACACCAAGTTTCAAAGAGCCAGTGTCATGCATCATACAAAGATATAAGGAAGGAAATATGTATTTGAACATCACCAACACACAAATAACAAAAACAGAGTTCAGGGTCTTGGTGGGTTTAGTACAGCTGCATGTTCAACACAGAATTTAGCTGTATTAGAATATAAGACTGTTATAAATTCTAGGTATGTTAATTTCAGTATATGACAAACTATTTGCAACAAAAGCGGTTCACTGTTTTCACTTGCTTTTTGGTTTTGCTCTGCTCTGTGAGTAAATGTACATGTATATTGCCATATTTGACGTGCTGAGGGGAATTTTTTTCAAATTAAGTGGGAAACATAAAGAAAAAATAATTTTAATGGAAAGTAAAATATGCAAATAAAGGTGATGGTGTGTGTCTTATCTACTTTTTGATGATACTATGTACAAGAGCACCTCATTCTGGAAGTAGCTTTTGACAGAATCATTGATATTTATTAAGAAATATCTGTATTATTAAAAGTCAGAGTTATTTCAGCAGATCATGTGAAAAAACATAGTCCCTACAACTCTTCCTTTCCTTAAATTTGCCTTACTTATCAACACCAGGTAAATGAACTGTGACACTTTGAACAAGCAATGTTCAGTTACGCCTGAAGGAATTAATGGATCCTCCCAAACTGTTTTAGTCAATACAAATGAGGAACACTCCAGCTCCAATACTTTGGAAAAGTTCTGTTTTAATCCAAACTCAAACTAATTAGAATAAAGTGATTAAGTATTACTTCAAGTTTTTCAGTTTCATTTTGAGCTACCTTTACTTCAACAAGACACAGGAGATGCAATCATTAAAAAACTTGTCCTATTTTTTTTTTTACTGCAGCATTTGCAAAGGAACAAAACTTTCCATCAGGATCTATTTTGAACTCAAACTCGTCCTTTGGCTCTTCATTTATGTGAAATTACAAAACTCACAGTGCCTTCTATCTACTTATCTTAGTTAATATTATTCCTTCTCTATTTGTACAAGTGCACCCTGCCAATTAAAAGAGCATACCTTCCTTCTGTTTATATCACTGCCCTTAATTAGAGGCTTAGATAATTTCAAGAGAGATCAGGCAACAGCCCATCTGTTTGGGCAGAGGTTTATTTAACATTGCATATGTACAGTCTGTATAACTACAGTCATATGATTACCAAACAGCAACTGCCTTAGTCAAATAGCTTTTATGTCCTTAAGTGACTTCAGATGACTGGATTCCTTTTAAGTAGCTTTTTATTTACCTCAGTTCAGGAAAATCCAACACTTTATTCATAACTGCTATAATATATGTTAATGCCTGTTAGCAAACTAATTGCCAATCTTGCTTGCTAATTTAGGTAAATATATGATTAGAATTACACTGTAAGAATTTTGCCACTAGACTAAAATTTTATGAAAAAGAAAGTTTTGTTTCACTTTTGTTTCACTACTCTTTGTTTCACTTACCAATATGAGGAGCAGCAGCTACATCACTTTATTATTTTATATATATGTTGTTTTTGTGACAAGCTTTCAGTACTGTACTTCCAATAAGTGGGATACACAGAAATTGTATATCATCTCTGATTATACACTGCCTTTGAATTAAGCTTACATTCTAGAAAAAATCATTGTACTATAATTAGAAAAAAAAAAAAACAAAAAGGAGGGATAAGAATAACAGTTATAGAATTTATTAAATAGTGTATGGCAGCTGAGATACTGTGTACATCATACAGTGACAGAGAAAATAGAAGCAAGAAAGTCGATGATACTAGGTTAATTTTTTTATTTTGTTTTTTTAAGAATTTTTTTCTGCCTTCAGAAAACCCAAGCCATAACACAGCAACATACTTTCCAAGATTTTTTTATAAATTAAGTCCTAAGAAGTTAACAGTTATGCTAAAAATTTTTAATGTATGAGAAGATGCTATCTAAAAGCAAACATTTAAGTATTTCTATGCATTGGCTATCAGCATAATTAAGTGCCTTCATTTTTTACATTTTTGTTAATGTGGATGTTGATCTAGAATATTCTTATTAAAATACATTTATTTAAAACTGCAATATTATCATACATTTGTCATATCAAGATATGAAATGTAAAAGTGGACAAATAAACTTAGGTGTAAATGAGAACATATCTTCAGATACAGATAACTTCAGTCTCTTGAATTTTGAATAGACTTGACCATCAAAGCTGAATGTCTGGAATCATATCTGCATTTTTGTTAATTCAAACAAACTCCTTCTGTCTTTGGGAAACAATTCTATATGGGAAAAATTGTGTAAACACAGATTTCTGCTCCTCCAGATTTTGGTTTAATTAACTTTTCCTCTTGCTCTTCACTGATAATTACCCTCAGCTCCTTTTATGAAAACAAGGGATCTCTGCAAAATAGTTCAAGATCATAGCAATGATTATAATTGTGTTTGTGGTTTAACAATTATCTAACAACAACAACAACAAAAATATGCAAATTCATTTATGTGGATTATCCAAATTTGTCCATTTTCTGATATCTTTGCATTTATGTTTGTTTTGTTACTTGTAATTGTTTTTATAGTTTTCCTCCCATGTATGTGTCCATAATTCAGGGCACTCCAGCTAAGTTTTGAATAATTCTTTTGTGCTATAAGTGGATATATGACAACATGGTGTCATCTAAAACTCCATGTATAATGAAGAGAAATACTTCATTCTGGTTCACCACATGGTCCAAGAACCAACTGTGCTAGTAAGACTGAGGGAGGCATCATGATTCCAGAATACATAGTCTGAAGTAGAAGAAACTAGTACTACCCAGAGCTGTGCACATCAAAACAAAACCCTGTGGTCATCAGGGTTGACTCATGACACATGTCAAAGACTTATTTGCTAAAGGATCAATAGAACACCCCAATGATAATCAGAGACAAGTCACAAAATCATATAAAATATGAATTACAAATTGTTGTTTTCAGCCTTGGTGAAATAATTTCTTTACAGAGATAATTTTGGGATTTTAGGACCTCTTAAGCCATTATTGCAACTACAGCACACTTGTTTTAATAGGAACAAATTTGAAATGTCCTGTTTGGTCACTCCTCTTTAATTTTCACTTTTCCTGAAATGATGACCTACTGAAGTAGAGAAGACAAACTTCCACCCACAACCTGCATTTGTCAATGGAGTTAGAGCAAGAAGGTGCTCCAGTCAGGGAGCTCACTTCAAGTCCTTTCACTGCAGATTGCAGTACTTAAGGCATCTTCATTAGGAAGACCACTGCTAACTGCTGGTATCCTGTTATCTTGTCAAACACCCTCTAAAGCTTCCAGCTAAGGTGTATAACTTTGGGAATAGAAGGGCAACTTTAGCACTACAATAAGATACAGGAATGAAAATTAATCCTGTATCAAAAGACATAGTTTTCCTATGAAAAATATTCACAACAAAGCCTATGTGCATGATATTTTTTACTGTAAAATAAAGAGTTTATATGCTGTGGTCAAATGCTATGAATACTGTCTATGAAAGTACAGATAGAATTTGTACTGCAGAAAGACTCTCAGCATATAATGGCACTGAAGACCTCATCATGGGAAGCTTAAAATGAATGTTATCCATAAAATGTACAGCAGTCTGCAGTGTAAACCTGGCTTTGGATGGTTTATACACTCAGACTGTACAACATACATGAGTTGAGGTGTCCCCCTTTCACTGTCTCTGTAGATACCATTTTCCTTTTCACAAAGATGTTCACTTGCTGAAATATCCATCTTTTTCTATTATCAAATTCATGACACCCATATTACAAATAAATGTACTGCTCAGGTTGATGCATAAAGACATTGTTAAGAGAGAACTTCATTATTAACCTGCTGTTGCTTTGCCCTTCAGTTGCCTGGCTACTTTTCAGGCTGATTCTACTATGAAGAAGCTACATCTTCCCTCCTGTTGCAGAAGTAGTTCCCTACTGGTCCCTCTATATTTCTTCCCTTCTGAAGATAGTGATTGCATTCTGTTTCAATTACCTCAGTACCAGCTTAAGAAGACATCGCTGTTTCATCTCCCTTGGAACAAGTTACAATGAAAAGCAGAAAAAAGAAACCCACACTGACAAGAAGACCAGGTGTTCCTGTCAAGCTGCTTCTGTGATACATTTCTACTTTCAACACAGCAAAAACCTCATCATTTAAACACACCTATTTTTCCCCATTTATTTTTAGAATGAGTGAAGATAAGGAATTTGTTTGAAAGCTGTCTTGTTATAAAATAATCTCCAGATTATTAAAAAAGACACCAAAAGAAGAGAAAGAGGGGATACTGTGAAGAAAAAAAGAAGCAGGGTGACCAAACACAGGTGTATCTCTTACATCTTTTCTATTGGAAATGTTTATACGAACACTAATGTAGTGTATATATATACTCCAGTATTTTGTGTATATATAGATATCTATATATCTACACTTACATATATAAAATATGTATATATAATATGTATATATAAATAATGTGTATATATCTAGGAGGCTTATCATATTTGGAATCTCTGAAGACAAGTTTTCTCACTTGCAAGGAACATATTTGAATTAATGCACCTCCACTTCAACCTGATTCAGACAATTCAGAATCTGAGAAGATATTTTACCCTATATTTAATTTTCCCTTGGTGTGCAATACTTATGCTTTGGCATGAGTTGGGTTTCTTTCCTTCTAGAAATAAACTAAACCATGCATCTTACAATCTTATCCAAAAATTTCGTGAATACTGACAGGCTTGGTGCTGTGACCACTTCTCTGGTCTCCAGCCTCTCATTCCCCAGTCTGTCTGTGCATCCAGAGTTGCCCCATCCCAAGTGCAGAAAGTACTTTCCCTTGTTGATCTTCATATGGCTGCCTAGCCCTCTGATTTGTCTACGTCTCTCTGCTGGGCGTCCCTGTCTTTGAGGGTTCAACAACTTCCAGTTTTGTATCATCTGTAATTTGCTTGTCATTTCTTCCTGTCCTGAGTCCAGAACAGTTATGAAGATCTTGAAGAGCAAAGGCTGAGGATGGGGCCATGTGGAACCCCATTACTTGTAGGTCACCAGTCTGATGTCACCTCATTCACTGTAAGCCTTTGTGCCCAACCTGTGAAGCAGTTTCTCACCATTGCATGATGTGTTTATCCAGCTGTGTGCTGGACATTTTGTCTAGAAGGATGCTGCGTGAAACAGTATTGAAATCTTTACTGAAATCCAGAAAGATTACATCAACTGGCTTACCTTCATTAATTCAGTGGGATACCTTGTCATAAAAGGAAATCAGGTTTGATAAGCGGGGCTTTCCTGCTTTCTTGCACTGGCTGTGACCAATGACTGTGTTGTCTTTTAGATGAGTTCAGTACCTCCCAGAATAATCTTCTCTAAAACTTAACCAGGCAATGAAGTGAGTTTAATAAAGTTGTGAGAGTTTTGCTAGCAGTGGGGACCTGTACCATCGACAAACTAGTACAGGAGTTGCTGTCACCAGTCCAATTGTTATGCTAAGCAATTAGAATTCAGATGCAGGATGACATATATTTTAGAAAAAGTGTAATAGCAAATTTTTAGGGAGATAACAGTTTACTCCAAAATGTTTCCAGAGGCAAGCAGGCAAACACTTGTTTGAAATAGCTGGGGAAAAAAAAAAAATGACGAAAATATTTATTCTTATTTCTTGATGTAGCTTAAATGCATGAGTGCATTTATCAAATCTATTTATTTTAGAGTCATTTTTTTCAAGTCTGTTATAGCAATGTTTGAAAATGAGTTACTGTTAGTGGACAAGAGCTTAAACCTTTGCAACAAAATTCAGTTCCTCCCTTAACTCCTATCCAGAAGGCTAGTTGAAGAAGATATTAAAGCAGGGAACAATGGGACTGATCTAGACTCAAATCTAGGTTTATATCTGTTACATTACAGAAAAGTACCCAAAAAGTGTCTATGAATATATTTTACTGAAAGAGAGCAGAATCGTCTGAAAGTCAGATAAAAAAATGCCATCACGGAAAGCTTGGGTCTACAACAAACAAATTATGGAAAAACAAAGATTTCAGTGTGGGTGGGTTCTGAGATACTGCCATGGTGATAGTGCTGCTGCCATTTTGATTAAACAATAATAAATTGTGTATGGCTGACTGATGACCAAAGAAAACTCATTTGTGACTAAGATTCCTGGTACCATCAGAATAGACCCTGAACTAGTTGTACTAAATTGCTTGTACTCACTTGTGTATGGTCCTGAAAGCTACAGACAGCCTTTTGGGGTCCTGCATGGGAGACTACCAGGAAATTTTAAGTAGCAAAGGCAAAAGCCAGGGATTCAGGACTGAAGTCTAGATGACAAAAAGCAGATGAGTAAGGGAGCTGTATTTGGTCTGGCTTTTTGCTAACCATGGAGAAAACTGAACTATCTTACCACATACAATGCGTCAAAATGTCAGCTGAGGTGTTTGCTCTATATGTGAGGATGGGGTGAACCTTGCCCTATTTTGATCTTACCCAAAGCCCCAAATCACTCTCTTTATAACAAAAATATGAAAGATGAAACAGAGGAAACACTATTTGACAATATACAGGTTGCCCACTGGGTTTTCAGAATCTTAGCAAAACTCTGCTTCCTTTGTAAAATGCTATAGAAAATGAGATACACTGGTTTTATCTACAGAAAGTAGCCTGTCTAACCTTAAAACATGTAATGAAAATTGTTTGAACAATAATCCATCTTTGACAGATTCCTGCATTGGTAGCCTGACACAAGAAAAATTTTGATTTGCAAGCACAAAGACTGAAAGTGAAAACAATTTAGATAAAAGCCCCACTATTAAGTTCAAAAATTCAAGAGATGTTTCTTGCACAAAATATATTCAAGGCAAATATATACTTGCACGTTATATGTATTTGTTTATATACATAGTCACATTGTGGCTTGCATTTTCCCATGGTAGTAACCTCCTCATTGCAGTCATTTCTGGAGCTTTCAAAATTGTATCACATAAAATGTCAAACTCCTAGTATTCCTGCTTTTGCAATTTGTTGTCTTAGATCAATGTCCTCAAATCCCTTTTATTTTATTTTGTTTATAAATCTCCAAGGTAAAATGTTGACTTAAAGCTTGGAGGTGGTTTGGGAGTCATCATTAATATAGAAATCATTAGAAAGCCCAATTATGGTCTATTACTCATTTTTTGTACATATATTTTCTCATTTTTGATCACAGAGGGTTTGTAAAAAGGGAATAAAAGACCTTTGAATAGGTTCCTTGGTGGTATATTGTAAACTTCAATTATTTGTTCCCAGAAACATTTTTTTTAACAGAGAAGTGAAATCTTTTTTAAATGGTGCATGATTCAGAAACCCCTGCTAGAAAAGTATTAAACATTCTTTCATTAATAACAGTAATCTGTATTTCCAGAGAGCACTGTCACTTTAAAATGTAGATATGAAGTGTTTTTCTTTTTGCCCACAGTCCATCATTAAGCTGAAGTAATTTTGTACCTGCAATGTTGTAGCCACCACTTCTTCCTGAGAGGGAGGAGGACATCATGCTGTTAATGAACAGCTGTCACTCACAAACCTGCCTGCAAAGCAATTGGCCAAAACCATTAGTCTGTAATAGTCAAAATTTCCTTCCCCTGTAATTTTCTTTAGATTTGCTTTTCTTGGCTTCCAAACTACAGTAACTTACCACATCTAGTTCCTGGTATAACCATGGCATGACGAGAAAACCAGGCAATTCTCTTTCAGAAGCCAGAAAACCAATATTGGTTTTCATCTCAGCTTTTCCTGTAACACACACAGAGACTGGTAGATTCTGTCTCATACTTAATGAATTTTGACAGCCACTGATCTCAGAGGGAAGAGCTTGATAACAGTTTTCCTCTCTCCAAAAAAATGCTAGTTTTCTCAGGCAGGCAAAAGTTCACAGAGAAGCTGGCGAGGTCCTTCTGCTTTGCAATTATATTTCGTAAAGTATAATCATTCAACCTACCTGAAAAAGCTTAACTTCCCCCTCAGAATATAGTCCTAGTTTTGAGTGTCAGACGGTTTTTGTCCCTTCACAAAAGAGGATGATTGTACTTTTCACCAGCAACAGCAGTTCGTAAGGGAGAGCAAGATAAGAGGAGGTTTGTCAGCTGATATGTTGACATTTTCCTATACATGTCTGCAACAAAGTTATATTGATTGAAAGCCAATCTAGATCATTGCTAAATTTCTTCCATTAAGAGCTTGGGTTTGTTAAAAGGAGCACACCACTGTATCACACACACACACACACAGACACACACAGACACACACACACACACACACACACACAGAGACACATTAACCTCTGTAAATACTTTATGAAAATCCTTATTCCATTTTCTTTCTATCACGTGTGTATCTCAATTTCTAGCTTCAGTGAAGATAGAGTGAGGGGAGAGAGAGAATAAGAATAGAAAGTGAGGGCAGGGCAGCTTTAGTTTAAAATGCAGACAAATCTGCCTTTTCTGCTTGATAGCCTGTAACATTTCCATGTAGTGTACTTTGCATGGCAGAATAGCTACTAGTAATAGAATTTCTCACAGTGGAGGTTAATTACTTTTCAGCTACAGCAAAATAAATTTCCTGTCAAGCCCAGTGACAGGAATATGCCACTGTCACCATTTTTACCTGCAGTTTTAATTCACTGTTAATATTTGACACTAGCTTGCATTCAGGGGGCTGATCTTCTGAACAGTAGGATTTCCCAAAGGAATATGACAGACTGGTAGTAATGTAGTATCAAGATATGTGGAAAAGACTACACTTTGTGTCTCCTGAGTGCATTTCAAGGAAGATTACCTGGCCTATCTCTCACTTTAAAGAGCAAAAGAGTACCTTGTATTTGGTGTCATAAAAATAACATGGCAAGATGCAACTTAAAATCCAGGGCAGAAGAGTATGGTCTAACCTTATGCTAAGCAAACCTACATAACATACCACTTCCTGTCTCTTTTTTGATGTGATTTTTTTTTCTGGCCTAAAAGAGTCCATTTTTTTGAGCCTGACAATTTTACTATAAATGCTGAACTCAATGGATGAGGAACCTTACGTGATAATGAATGATAGACTTTTCTCCTAATTGCTTTCATAGTCTTCAAACTAGTTTTCACATTTCTTTGTCTTGAAATAAATCTCTTCTTCTACAAAGACAATAATGCCATTTATCAAGTGTTGGTGATATGCATTGTGTCATTCTTATCATTAACTAATAAAAAGTCCTATATGAAGTCATGTTAGTAATCCTTAGGCACATAAAATTTTGCCTAGGAATTTCCAGCCTCCACTGGAGTCAAAGCCTTATTTTCCAACAATTTAGTGATTTTCATGATTCTGAGGAAGCCAACATGCTTTTAATTTTGCCTGGTTAGGTACCTGACCTGACAAAGTGGAGCGGTTTACCTGAGGCTTATTATTTCACTGCTCAGGAAACATGAGGGAAACACTGCTTTTACTTTTACCAAAATTCAAACCAGAACGCATAAGATGAAAGATCAGGACTTTTATCATACAGGCATTTTCCCCACAGAAGTAACCTCAGCTGTTTCTCGCTACTTGTGCCCTTCCTCTTCTGGAGGTGGCCTTTGACAGAGCAGAACTGTGAAGGAGCCAGGCCAGATGAACACGTGAGGCACATGAGAGCTGTGGAAAGCTAAAGGATTTTGGTAGCAGATGAAAGATGTCTGGATCTGGTTAACTTCATCTTACTGAACCAAGAGTTCTTAATCCTTCCCATAATTATGCTGAACCATAACAAGCTCTTTGATAAGGTCTTGTAAACCAGTAAAAATACCAAGGGAGATTGCATGCATGTTTTGTGAACAAAACCTATTGGCAATACTGAGAACTTAAAAGATTTTCAAGAGCAAACAGGCTGAAATTTTAATAAATGATGATGTCATGATTTCTTAGGTTTCAAAGGAGTTGTCTGAATTTCTACACCCAAGTCATTCATGATGCCTTCCAGAGGGACCTATGCTAGTTCAAGACATGAATCCATGGAAAAATCATAAGGCTCAATAAGGCCAACTGCAATGTTCCATGCTTGAGGAACTGCCAGTGTAAACACAAGGTGTGAGGTTAGAGCAGCCCTATAGAGAAGGAATTTGGGGTTGTATATGAGAGACTGGATATGTACTGGCAATGGAAAAAAACCCAATGCATCCAAAGCAGCATGGCCAGCAGGGAGAGGAAGTGGATTCTTCTCATCTCTTCTGCCCTTGTCAGACCCCACCTGGAGTGCTTCATCCACATCTGGGGGTCCCAGCACAGGAAAGCCACAGACCTGTTGCAGTGAGTCCAGAGGAGGCCATGAAGATTATTTGAGGGCTGGAACACCTCTGAGGTAAGACTTAGAGAGTTGGGGTTGTTCAGCCTGGAAAAGAGAAGGTTTTGAGGAGATCCTACAGCAGTTTGCCAGCATCTAAGAGGACACTGCAGGAAAGATGGGGACCAATTTTCAAATAGGCCCTTTAGTAATAGGACTAGAGGTAGATGCAGATTAGACATAAGGAAGAATTTTTTTACAATAAGGGCAATAAAAGGGTCACTGCACATTGCAGAGAGGGATGAACTAGATGACCTAAAAAGGTCCTTTCCAATCCACAGAATATGACTTTATGAAGTCCAATTAGGATTGCATGAGCATGAGCTTTAAAAATGGATCTGAAAATACTGGGGCTTGTTCAGAAAGTCTGTTGAATGAAGTGACTCGAGTCAGAGCTGGGTAGTGCATACTGCACTTAACACCTGGGCCCCTGATGCTACTGAAGTTAGAATTTATGGGGAAAATGGAAGGGGAAATCTGGATCCCTGCTCCATTTTAGTAACATACAATGTTACAAAAAATTACAAAGGTAGGGTTACAGCTTCTTCAGTAGAAAATATTTAATTTTAGTTGCAGAGATTGGTTATAAATACGGAGGCATTAGATTTAATTGATTTTATTGTTGTTTAAGGAACTGGAATGGAATTTCTGGTTGTTCAATATCTGGAGACACCAGACATTTCCAGATCTTTAAAAACCCTCAAATCCTGTGTGGAAATGTAGTTAGAACAATTGGGTCTACTGAAATTGCCTTTTTTTCAGAGCATTAAGTTTAATTCTGACCCTTAAAGCTGAGATGAAATTATGGCTTAGAAATGAAGCTAGCTCAGAAGGGTACCATTCAGCAAGCTTTGAATTTCTGACTCAGTTTCTACACCATTTGAAACTGCTTTATTTTGCTTGACTCATTCATTTCTGTGAAAATCCATATTAGTGAAATGCCAGCTCCTTTATGGCGGCATATGGGGGTTTTAAAGGTGTCTGTAGCTTTATAACAATAACAAACCGGACACTTCTCTTTTATAAAATGTTCCCATGGTGTGGTTTCAAGCTTTCACAAAAAATGAAAGTCCTAGGCAGCACGGGGGAGATCACATTTATTCCACCAAAATGTTCACACTGGTGACATTCAGCATTTTAGAATATGTCCTTATAATTTTTGGGTTTCACTTAAATACCCATCAACACTCATAAAATTATAAAGAAGGCTTTTTAATCTGCATTTGGTGCTCCTTAGTTTTCATTGTGCTGTCAATCACTCTGTTAGTATTCATATAGAAACAAAAATTTGGTATTGATATTCCTGTCCCTATGTGTCTTGGAACCTCAATTTCTTGCCTCTGAAACTTTTGTGAAGCTTTAAACAGAAAGATATAACATCACACAGAAAACAAACAACATGACCAGATAAGCTCTAGAGAAATCAAACCTTAACTGTGGAAATATACTGAATTCCATGTGAAATAAATGAGAAGGTATGTAAGCTGCCTACAGATGTAGGTACGTGTTTTTCTTACTTGATACTTCCATTTCTCCTCCTTACACTTCACAGCAACTATTCAATGTAGGAAATTTCTGCTATAGAAAGATGTCATCTCATCTTGTATTGAAGTAACTTAAATCTTTTCATACCTGAAAGATCAGGCACAGCTTCCCAAGGGATCCTGCTGTTGTTAAAAGTAATTGCCTATGGCTAAAGTAATCAGTTATGAAATCAGATAAATGCATCATATGGTCATCTAAAGAGAAGTGTCATTTACATTTCTTACTTTCATATTTGGCTATGTCCACATATTTTAAATTAAGAATATAGCAAATACATGTAATATTTGTAATGGAATGAGTAAAAGGTACTAAATTACTTGTTTACCACCACCTTGAGTATGTAAAATCAACTAATGCATAGCAGTTTGTTTAAGAAGAGAGGAAACCTCACATGGAGAATTAACTTCGGCACCTGTTTTGCAGCTGTGAGACTGTAAAGGTAAGAAAAATTGGTATTTGTGGCTTAGAAAGCACCTTCCAAAGGCAGTGGTTCCTCTGTATTTCTTAAACTCCTTTTTTTCCCCATTCCATGTATTCTGATTTCTCACATCTTACATAGCGTGCTACAAAAATATTAATAAGAAACACTGTGTTCTATTTTGGCTGTCTTAAAAACATTAGGAAAAGATGCCATTTATCATCATATTTCTTATTAAATCTTAGAAGAAAGAGCACACAGCAGTGCATCTTGGAAGTCATAGCTGTGAAGAAAAGCACTTTCTGCTATTTTCTCACTGATTGTAGCTAATGTTAAAATAATTACTGGTAAAGGGTCTCCCTGCTGTTTGATTGCCAAGTTCCACAGTTGCAAGGACTTCAGGTTCTTCCCTATTTGAAACTTTAGTTGGCTTAGTTCAGGCTATTTTATATGTCTCTTTGCATGTTTTCAAAATCCCTTAACACCTCAAGCTCTTTTCATCAGCGACTTAGCAAAATTGAAGTCTTAATGAAGATGCATTGGGAAGGAGCATGTGTATTTCAGTGATATTTTCTTTCTTAAAATAAAAGATAAAAAGGGAGCTTGGTTAGTGTTGATTGAAAGTAAAGTAGAAATCTGCTGGCTATGGACTTTATTCATTGTGCTGGTTTACCACAATCATCATTGTTACTGGGAGCACTTTGGTAGCAACTCTACTCCAGCAAGGAAAGGTGGCCAAAATACTCTTCTAGAAAAACACATATTCATTGGTTTCTGTCTCTAAGAATGCGTGCCTTGAGGTTTTTTCCTATCCAGCTGACTGTACTGGGATTCTTGCTCTTAAAATTGGGATTCTTGCTCTTGAAATGGTATCTTTTAAAGTTGCTTTTCTTTGACACTCATTATATGTGTTGTTACATGTTAACAACCAGGAAAGTGCAAAAAGCTTACCCAAATTAAATAACAAAGCAAAAATACAATTATAATGTGTGAATCATTAAGCAAAGTCACCAAAGGATGTCTGTAATTTTAAGCATCATGAGAAGGCAGCATTAAGATTCAGGTATGTTTAATAAAGACATGTGATGCAAACATCATTCTCCCTCTCAGTTCCTCCCAAAGCTGTGGTCTCTGTTGGGGATGGTCACCCAGTTAACTGCTGTTTGTTCAATGTTTCCTGTATCAGGATGCTGCTGGGACCATATTGCTTCTTACAGGAAATCCTGTTAAAACATGAACCATTCTTAAAAACACCTCACCTTTCCTTCCCCTCTAAATTGTAGGTATTTGTAAATCTTAGTCACCAATTCTATGAGTCTGGACTATATTACCACTGTTTATTCCTAGAAGAAATCATGACACTTTGCTATGACTGGCTTATACTATAACACACAACTCCTTATCACTTTGTTCTGTACTGTGTGGACAGCCATGTGCTTTGGAGTAGCTGTTATTTTTAGGTGAAATACCACCACCTATAGAATGCAATCAGGACTACTGATAAAATGTAAAGTAGAAATATAAAGATGGTTGATTATTTTACATTAAATTCAAACATTTCATTCTATCTTCTGTCTTTTTTCATCATCTCCAGTGTGATATCAGGAACGGAGTTCCTGACACATAATAGAAAGCTGTGTTGAAAACATTAATATGTTCCTCAGTTCAAGCAGGCCATGTTATCTCAGAAGTAAATAAAAAGTCTCACGACCTTTTCATTTTCTTCTGAGACAACAGGCTTGAGAGGAAATATTTTGCCAGCTGTTTTACTTTTAAATTACAATGTGATGATTGGTTTCATTTCTGGGTCACCCATAGCAACCATTATTTGAAACCACAAGAACAGTCCATGCTGCATTTAAAACTCCTTTGGGTTAAAGTCCAAATGGTACAATTTATCTGACTTGTTATTTGGGTTTTTTTTGTTTGTTTTACAGGAATCAAATTCACTGCCTTGAAAACCCCTGTTATTTCATTCCAGTGTCTCTTTTCAATACATAAATATGTGTGTGCTTGGGACTAAATAATCAATTTCTATGGCTAACAACAGATTAGCTAATAAAAGATTACCACTGCACTGAGGTAATTCTTGTCATGTACATGCAATCAGTGGCCAGAACTGTATTTTCACTGCAAATGAGTCTCAGGCCAATACAGAGATCGACACAATTGGATTCACTTTGGTCCAATGTAGTAAATTTAATTTTATTCTAATTATAATAGTGACTAGACTATTGTTTGTAAGGGAATCTGTCTGAATCTTATTTAGGAGCATGTACATCTGACTCTTAAGATTCTTGCATCTTTCTATGTATGTGCAATAGATTTACTAATGTTGAAATTAGTGTAATGAACTGTCCTAGAAACAGACATCTACTTGACTTCTGTAACTACGTTTGAGTCCTGTCATTTTCCCTCGAGCCAACTGTGTTTCCTTTATAGTAGATCTGCTCCTGCTGCTTAAGGCCAGTGACATGGAAGAATTTCCCTTCCAAATAATGGCTTAATTCCCTTCTTTGTGACATGATGATTTTTACATATTTTGCATGGGATAAGGCTGCACTAGTTCTTAAACTATATGCAGGCACTGACAGCTGTCCAGATCCTAAACTGCTGTTCAAACCTGCACACAGGTCTTACCCAATTTGCTAGTGCAGATGCAGCCAACCAAGCCCCACTATTCTCCGTAAGGCAAATGAAGACAGTAGGTAGGATGAAAGGAAACACAGAAAGAAAAGCAGAGTACATTTGGTCCTAAATTGCATTAAGTGCTGTATTGTCTAACAAAGAAGAAATATGCTGTCATAGACAACCATTATGTCACTGGAACCTTAATAAACTTTTTTTTGAAACAGAGAAAGTGGTTGGATTTCTTTCACAAAATGACCATTGATAGAAGATTATGGGAATGATATGAAAATTATGGGAGAAAAATTAGTTCTTAAAAAAAAGATAATAATACTTATTGATGTCAAATGAGATGACATGAGAGAATATGCTAAATGCTGGTTTTACTTTTTGGTGTCTTCATGATATCTTTAAATGCTTAAAACTTACACATTACCCTATTTGTCCCAGATTAACCTCCAATAACATTAACTCTGGCTAATTCTCCATTATTTCTTACCACTTATGTTGAATTTTTTGAATACTCTAGTGAACTCACTCCCCTTTAGAAGTTGTGTATGTCCCTAAATACCATAGAGTTTAATCAGCTATGGTGTAATTTTAAATGTCAAGGCCAAGGTCTGTCAGATATAATTTGTTCTTTTACTGAAATTTGGATGCGTGTCTCAGTTAAATTGAGATTGTCCATTTAAAGCAAAGTCCCAATTATGGGACACAGAATGAATTCAGTTCTTGCTGAAGAAGTAAAAGATTTAACAATCACTCCAAAAAGGAATTGATCAGCAGACCTCCATATAATTTTTCCCATCCCACCAGCTGCCACAGCCAAGCTGTCCTGTACAAACCACTTGACAAAGTCTGTCGCTGCAGTTACTGCACTATTTATAGCTGCACTGTTTATGCCTCTACAGTTATAGCAGTGTCAGCACTTTAATTATAAACCTTATTATCCAAAGAATTACTACTAAGCAACAAAAAATCACCCTCAGCTGCAAGTTTGGATGTGAAGTGTTCTCAAGTATAATTTGCACTTAGGTTGTGGTAGGCCAGATTCAGTGCCTGCTGAATACTGAAGGCAAGGGAAAAAGTTAAAAAGCTATCATAGATTTATAATTTTCAACACTGTTTAATGTGAGCAAAGAGTTTTGCACAAACTAGCAAACCAGGATCTTTTTTCCCCCTATGATTTAGAATTAAATTTTGTATTGATATTTTTTAGCAAAAATATTGATTTAGTATTACTGGCATAGTTTAAAAGCAACTATATTGAAAGTGTTAAGTTAATCTACAGTAATGGAAAGATATTGAACTATAAAGAGGTACCATATCTTTCACTACAAAACACAAACCGTCATATTCCCCATTGCTGAAAACTCTGGACTCAGGACTGAATATTTCAGTATTTGTTTTTCTGTTTATTTTTTTTCCTAGTTTTTACCATGTGGGGACATTTACAGGCAAAAACAACATAATATTTGATTTTCCGCCTATATCTAAAACATTGAGGAACTGATCTATTCAAGAGAAGACAAGATCTTTCCTTATTTCATTCTCTTCAGTGTTCCATGGAACATTGCAAAACCTTCTGAAAAGCATAAACACAAAGAGACACAAATATAAATTAATAAACCTAAACACATAAATAGACCTACCTCTTTTAACTGATCTGCCATGTCTCTATAACAGACCTATCAGCATTATCTATTTAAAAAATTTATTTGGCTAATTTTGACATTTTCCTTCAATATAATCCCACCTAATTTCCCCCTTTTTTGGATATCAAATAACAATAAATGGTTGGGGTTTTTTCCTGCAATTGTTTCATAATTTGTTTATAAGTGTGTGTTTTGTTCACCTTGTCCTACATAGATAGAATTATTGTCCATCAAAATGCTACTGAAAGTGTGTGCATGTGAAATAAAATATAATTTGGATTAATATTTATTTTATTTTGGTAGGGAACTTGGATTTTGCATGTAGTACTGGAACTGTTTCTTTGATGAGTCTCATACTGTGAGACATAATCAGGTACAACTCAAGCAATGAATGAAGCAGATCTCTATACAATTTTTGAACAGCATGGTTCTGTTCAATTATATGAGACAAGATCAGTTGTGAATGACCTACATGTGAAAGTAGACTATGTTTGCTTTAGTGGCAAGAGTTATCCCTTGCCATTTCTTATATTCCCTCCTAATGTAGTGCTTCTATGCAGAAGTAAATCAACATGAGGAATTTGTGAATTTCTCAAGACAATATCTTTCAAAATATGATCTCACTGCCAGGGATTCAAAGGCAGTAAAGAGTACCTGATTCTCTTCAGAAGTGATCTTGCTCACTTTAACCAAAGATAGAATTTGTGATTTACTTTGCTAGATATGAGAAATGTACTGGAACCTCACCTGAAATACCATTAAATATGTGAAAATAAACACATCCATTATATGTCAATTTTAGTCGTCTCTTTGGAGCTTTATTTTCATTCTAATCAGTGTCTCCATGATATTTTAACATGGTGCATTTTAGCATAAGTGAATAGGAGATTCATTATCAAGAATTCTGAAAAGCTTCTAGAGAACACTTGGAGTCCTTTCCTGAAACAGAATTATATTCAATTGTATGCAGATGAGTCACTGGAAAGATTCACATCAAGGTCTCATGTGACCCAAATTTATTGACATGACGAAAAAGATTTTTCCCTTTCTTTCTCTGACTTTAACATAACAAAGAAAATTTCTTCAGTCAAAATCATAAGAAAGAATCTAAGCTTAAAATACTGTTTGGGTCATTGCTCGGCTACCAAAAGACACAGATTCCTTCAGTCGCTGCATTTTCTTTCCTTCATGTATGTCTCTATGATTGTTTCGAAACTTCAGCTGTGAGTTTCAGATCTTAAGTCTCTTTGTGTTACACCATTAAAAGTTCCATTTACAGCTCTATAAAATGACTTTTCTGTAATGCTGCATGCAAAGAAATGTCTTCAATGTACCTGACAGGTACTTGGAAGACAAATGGTGACTTAAAAAGGTTAAAAGAAAGTGAGAGAGTGTTATGCAAAACAGCTATTCACAAAGGGTGAAGTAGTTTAATTTGAAACCCTGAAGAGTATTGAATCATTATGGTGATGGATTGTCTTTGCTATCTATGATACACAAATGATACACTGATCTCCTTGCCTAAAATAGTGAGTTTAGTATTTATAATCAGCAATAGTGAAGAACACTTATCACTATGTCAATCCAAATTAGGTTTCAGAAAATGTCTCTATTAAAAAAAAAACCTCTGTGCACAAAAGGATGAATTGACAAATTTTATTTGGTGCTTTATCTTTGAAAGGCAGAACATTTAAGTCCTTAAGTGTGCCATCCTCAATACATAGATTGGATAGTCATGGCTTGATTTAGCTACTAGATAACATGACAGAGCATTTTTGAAGTCAGAGCAGTCCACACTAAAAATATGATAATAAATAAATAAAAATCTTACTAGTTTCTTCTTTAAACATCAGGTGGGAAAATTCTAAGGAGGAACATAGGAAAGAAAATACAGGGCTTGTCCTCATTTAGGAACCTTTCAAAACAGTCAGTTTCTACACTGAGCTCCCCATGGCTCCCTGGTGAAAGGGATACCAGACTGAGACATGACACTGAGAACTATCTTTATTTTATTTCAAAAGAGTTCTGAGCATTAGAAGAGACACTTTGAAAGCTTATGACCTCTTTTCAGCCCACATCTTATACTTCATAAATGGAATATCCTTTAAACCATGCACTTCTAGCAGGGTGCTCCAGAGGCACCTTCTTTTAGAAGGTACCTTCTTTTAGAAGGAGCAGTTTATGCTGATAAAGACTAATCATTCAAGTCTGGAAAACTGATAGAGCAGCCTGAAGGTTGTACATTGCCGCTAACATAATCCAGCTTTCTAACTTTTGTGCACAGCCATCTCCACAGAAATACACTCAGCTCTGGTGAAGCTCTGGCCAGACTCCCCAACTTACACACATACAGCAGCTGCATAACCCAGAAATCTCGAGGACTTGAAGTGCTTGGGAGTAAACTGGAAAGAAGACCCTGGTACTTAAGTCATTCTCAGTGAGACACTGGCTCAAAATTGTTGCAACAGTGAGCCATTAACTTTATGTCAGAAGAATTAAAATCTAATTGGCTTGATCCTGCAACAGGATATAACAAGTATCTATTTATTTGGAGTGTGAGTAGTGATTGCTGGCAAGTTATTTGGCTATTCATAAAACCAAACTGTGCCTTTGGACTATGCCACTGCACAGGCACAGGTGTGAAGACCTCATTTTGGGGGAACATGAGAGCTTGCATTACAGAGCTTTTGCACAGAGATCCAAAAGATCCTGACTTCCCACAGGCCCAGGAACCCTGCAGCATAAGCTATATCACTGTACCTGCTGAAAACCACTGCCCCAGGCACTCAAAATAGCCATGTGATTTGTAAATGCTGTAAGATGTTCAGTATTCAATTTTATTTTGACAAGCTCCATAAAGCTTTCAGATTTTAAGTTTACTAGGAAGAGGGTGGTTCCACATGTAAGATTTCTGATTTAGACACATTTAGGAAGTAACATTATTGCACACTTTATTAACTAGTCATTAAAATCTATTGGTTTTAATGGTTTTAATTAAAAGCTACTGGGTTTCTCCTGGAGGAAAACAAACAGCTCCTGAAAACTCAGTGAATAAGATCTCAGTGTATTATAACTGGAAATTCAACACCTTTCATATAACAGTGAAATAGACCTTTTACGGTAACTTTCTACCATGTCACACACTGCATAAAATTATATTCCCGAATTAATGTAGTCACTGATAGTTCAGGTTATATTACTGAAAACACCAAAATATGTATTACAGGATTGTAGCAAAACAGTAATAAAAATGAATCATTTTATTATTATTTAATTATATTTAAATAATTTTATTTAGGCATATGATTCACAGTATCATATTAAGTACACCCCTATACTTAAAATACTTGCAAAATTTATTTTTTGTAGAAAGAGGATGGTATTGTTTTATTAGAAATGAGCATGGTTATGATTCCCATAATACATTTTTCCTATAGTCGAAGTAATTTTTTACTTTTATAAAAAGCTGAACAGCTTAGAGGTAGATTTTTCTTTTACTTTCTAATAAATCCCAAGTCAGAAAAGTCTTCAACATGTAAGGTAACCTAAACGTTATTGACATATGCTGTGGAGTTTGACATTAAAATGATGAGGTCTTAAGTAACAGATACATTCTCTGTGAAGAGAACTTTATGTGGTTTGGCTATCTTCCAAAGAAAAATCATGTAGCTTAGTTAACCCATGATACTGACATCTGCCTCTCACAGAAAGCCAAGGGAATCTTGTAAAGGTCACAGTGCTAACTGGCAGGGTAACTGATTAAGATAAGCCTGTAACACACTGTATTGCACACAACAATATACTGGGGAAAAGGAAGAAAAGGAGAGTAATTTCCCTTTCTGCTATGTGCACACAGATATGCTGCTTTCAGTGTGAGTAAAAGTAAATGTGAGTCTCAGCAAAAGGTGAGCTCATATTGGCTAAATGAATTTTTGATATAAGCAGTGCTGACTTTTTTCCTAACATTATGTCTGGCAATGAAATGCAAAGTTACATGACATTTACATCACTCAATATTTTAAAAAAACCTTGATTAAAATTTAATGCTTCAGCTTTCTCATCAATTAAGAATAAAAGTCAGATAAAACACATGGAGAACTAAACACATAAAGAGTGGTGAGGAGTGGGCAAAGCGCTCTACTTTTCTAATTCTTCTTCCTCAACTTCAGAGCCCTCACAGATAACTTTCCCCATGCTGTTTAATTTCTGTGGCAGCACCTGTGTCTTACACAGGTACAGGTAAGGACAGCTTCAGGTCAGGCAAACATAAACAGGGTACGTCAGCCACTGCCTTATGTGTGGCAAGAAACCCAGAGGGAGATGATGAGTTGTAGTGAGGGTTTCATCCTGCCCATACTAAAATGAAATGGATGACTTGCTCTACCCTGTTACCTATGTTACTAGGCATACCCAGTTGCTAAGCCTTGAACAGGTAATGAACCTGACAATTCCTTTTGACCAATGACTTTTAGTCAGAGAGACAGAGCAAGTCTTCCATCTGATCATAAACACAATCACCTTAAGGTACTTTTCAAGACAGCAAGAATGATGGGCCTCACATCTGTCTGTAACCAACAGGTAACATCAAGAGGTGTGGAGAATGGCAGATATATAATACCCTATAGTATTTCTTACTTTTCTTCCCTACTCTTTCTTTATCCTATTGACAATGAACAAAACGTTTAAATCCTTGAACCAGTAGAAAGTGCAGTATTTTAGTTTTAAAACAATGCACATTGTTCAGCTACCATTGACCCAAAGGTAACACCAAATAATAACAGCATAAAAAATTTCAGGAAAAAGGTTTTTATCTTTTAATCTTCAAATATTTTATGAGTTCCCAAGATGTAATGCAAGGATAAGGCAAACTGTATTTGTGCAAAAAGTCTCTGAAGAAACATGCATTTTTTTCCTAATAACACTGAAAAATTATTATGAATTGTTTATATTACTATAGTAATAGCAGTGGCACCTTCTGAAAAGGGAAGAAACAGCCCTGCCCCTGAGGACAGAACTGCCCATAAGGATGTTGCTAAATACAGTAGAATCTCTTTTACAAAGAAAGAAGCAATTTGGTACACAGCAATTTTTGGACAAAGAAGGAAAACACTCATTCAATAAAACCTAAAGTATTAAATACTATAATATTATTTTCATCAGTATGGGGCCTTTTTGTATTAACTGTTTCTACTAAGCAAATATTGCTTTGCAGACACATATTTTTTTGCTAGTTATTTTAATTATACAATCTGCTGGATATATGAGCTAAGGCTGGCAGTTCCATGTGCCAATGCACATGTGCCATTGCCAAATTCTGAATTTTATAAGAGAATAAAACAAAGATATGTGTTTCTAATCATTAGTTTGCATGACTCACCAGGCACAGTGCAACTTGTAGTAGTCTGGGCTTCTTGACACTGTTAATAGGTGTGGTAGTTCAACCAATAGGAAAGAAAAGACTATTTTGTCTTGAGGAAATCACAGAACAATTTAGAAGTTTGGAGTTTTTTAATGTAGAACATCAACATTTTGACATTACTTAGGGATGGAAGAACTAAGCAGGATTAACATAGGGGAACAAAAAGAAACAAAAAAACCCACCCTTTTGGAGACACCACTAACAGAAGAGTTGGGGTACCTTCAACCCACCTACAACCTGATGCAGAGATGTTGCCAGAATATGATTAGAAGAAATCTACAGCCAGAATTATTTGAAGTAAAGACAGTAGTCAGGAGAACAGCAGCATTTTACCTGCTGTTTGCCTGAGACTGAGCCATTATCTGTCAGGACTACTAGAGTCCATAAGTCCATGGTAAGTTGAGGAAAGGCCAAGACAGCAGTGTCCTGCTATCCACTGAATCCTTTCACTACCAACAAGCTCTAAAAAACAGGTTTATGGACCCTGTCTTCAGGTCACTGACATCAGTTCCAGTGCCTTCAACTTTATTATGTTGACATACTTTTTTGACATGCAGAATGAAAGCTGGTCTCTCCAAAAAAGTAAGTCTAGCTGATGTTAGAGCAATAGTGGTAGGAGTCCAGAAATCACTAAAAAGGTTACCTAGTTTCCAAGAAGTCTTCTAACTTATTGTTTAGAAATTGCTGCTATCTAAAAATGTAAGTTGATGAATTTTTTAAAGTAACTGCTGTGGATATTTGTAAAACACAACACTTTATTGATTTGAATGGAACTGAAGGCAAAAAGACCTGTAATCTGAAAGCTGTTAAGTTCTAAAACTTCACTTTGCTGTTTTGGTCCTGCTTATTCACTTTAAATTCTTGGGGCAACCTTGATTGTGTTATATTTTTCAGACATACTCTAAGAAGATGAAAAATCATATTGTTTGAGTGAAGCCACAAATCTAACATAATCATATAATGTGTCTTTTAAGGGTGTAATACTAATGCTGAATGTATGGACTAATGATGTATGTTCTCTGCAACTCTACTATTTACTGAAAAAGGTATAATTCAGTATTTTTCAATAGGGCTAAATTCTCTAGGTACAGAAGTACCCCATTGATTTCAGCAGCATATGAATTAGTAGAGTAAAACTGGTCAGCTATCAAAGGGCAATACAGCTAAATGGAAAGAAAAACTGAAAAGTGAAATTTTAAACTACAGAAATTGTACATTCAGTGATTAAGGAAAATAAGTTAGAAAAATACTCTTTATTATTTAATTTGGGCAAATAACTCTCTTTGATAACTAGAAATTAGAATGTTCCTGTTTGGGGATTTCTGCCTTACTTTGGGTTTCTGGGTTTCCAGACTTTTACACATAAATTTTCAAAATGTGGAGGAACTAATCTCTAGTTTACAAAGCGTTTCTAGAAGAAAATTGGAAAATTCACAGAAAATAAGTAGATCTGCTACTTCTTCTAGTAGAGTTCTTCTAGTAAAGTTGCTCAGTCTTCAGCAGTTAGAGAATACTAGTCCAGAGCTTCAGTAATGAAAGGGAGAAAGGACTCGTTTTGATTCATCTAGGAAGAACTTTTTTGCCTGCTGGAATTTTGAGTAGACAAAACTAATAATAAAAAATAAACAAAAAACAAAAAAAAAAAAAAAAAAAAAAAAAAAAAAAAAAAAAAAAAAAAAAAAAAAAAAAAACAAACAAAAAAAACCCCAAATATTCCTCTCAGTTTTGGAATGTCAGAAGTATAAGGCAAAATCTTAAAGATTTCCTCAGGCATCTAAGAGCTGTAGGGGAAGCCTCTAGATGGCCTTACTGCAAAAAGAGGTATCCTGTAAAGAAAAAACATTTATTCTTTCTGGCATTTAAGATAATTGAGCTGAAGATGCTCCTGGTTCTCTTCAAAAGAGAGCTTGCCCCTTAAACAAAATCACTTCAGAAATTTGCTGTCTCAAAAAAGAGCATTTCCATTTCAGGAAAACAGAACTTTTCCTACAAACTCTAGACGGTCTAACAATGTACATTTCTGAGAAGTCACATATTATTTCTGAAGTCACATATGAGTCCTCAGTTTCAAAGATCTTTCTACATGTCTGCTTAAGGTCTATTAAATAGCACCAGTTAAAAAGTTTATATTTTATGGAAATTCAATTCCTGCATCATAGCAGCAAGCAACACACTGTGCCAAATGGATGCCAGAATAAGCATTATTTTATCCTTTTCTATTTATATTTTCTTCAAGGATTCCCAAATAACTCATTCATATCAGTTATATGTTGAACATTTTTTCTCATGTATCTGCCAAAAAGATCAAGCTAGAGTATACTACTTTCACCCATCTAATGCAACAGGTCTTAAACAATGTGATGATCAACAGCACTCTTCCCTTCATCTTACTTTCGGCACAGTGCACAGTCATGCTCCCTTTAATCTGTACAGAAGTCCATATATGTGTTCTATAAGTGTCTAAAGTCCATAAGTGTTCTATAACTTTTGTTTTGTTTTCTGTAAAGCAGTAACACTTGGAGTTTTACAACTCTTATGCAACAAAGCTCAAAAGTGTCAATCCCTCTTGCTGTGAAGTAGAATTAATTTAACTGAAAATTTCTCCATTCTAAAAGAGCTTTTCTTTTCTGAATAGAACATCTCTTGTCATCTGAACTTGATAGCTATGCTTGTGTGGCAAGGTGTCCTCCAGGGAAAATTGTCCCTGAAAGCAAGAGGGAATTTTATTATTGTTATGATATTGGAATTCTCGTTTATTTTGGAAGGTCTTCTGACTGGAGAAAAGGATGAACATGACCTTTTCCTTTTTAGGTTTATACTTTGTGCAAATTATTCTCCAGTGCAAGTCACTACAGAAATGTATTTCTTTCCCTGAAAATGCTGACCAACACCAATTATCAGAATTTACAAAAGAAAAGAAACCAGATAAGCCAAATGTGATAGGAGTAATAAGAATATTGTTCTGAGTGTCCGGCTTTTTTTTTTTTTCATTTATTTTCCAAAAATATCAGGGAAACTTCTCAAAAGGGCCTAATTTCTGTATGTATCACTAAATTAAAAGAAACTAAAGGGAAATATTTTAAGATGGCAAATCCAATGTGCGGCTCTCCGTTGTTTCTGCCGGCTCTGGGCAGTTCTGGCACTTGGAGCAGCACTGCTCTCCTCCAGAAACTGGGTTCGCTGCTGTTCCCAGGCGCCGTGCAGTCCGGGGAGGGGCTTGCCGGGTTCTGTCGCCCGCACGAGGGTATGAAGCAAAGAGGGAAGGAATTGTCCAAATCACCCACGAGGGGGGTGGGAAAGCTTTAATGGCCGTGGAGAGCTGCAGCAGAGAGCCTGTGACCCATGCTTCCAGCGCCCATGTGGAGGACCGGCGAGGCGTGGGGTTTTATCAGGGGCGGGGCGAGTGGAGCAAGAGCACTGTGGCGATGACGTGGACCACGGCGCCCAACGGGGACGCAACAGGGGCGGACACAGGGCTCCGGGGCGAATGGGGTCACGGGATCGGGGTGACAGACACCGAATTCTCTGGATGGGACAGGGAGGGGTTACAGGAGTGACGGGGGGAAGCTCCAATAGCAGGCAGCTGGAGCTAACCACCGCGGGGAGTGGGAAACATGGGGGGTACACGGGGGTACACAGAACTCGGCTAGCTAAGATAGATCAGAACCCCTAATCTGAACCCAAACCCGGGATGCAACACCAATGCTACTACTAGAATCTCTGAGAAGACTTGTTTGACGTAATTCATGACAGATAGATTATTTGATCATTACTTTATTAATAATATTGGAGGTAATGGTATGAGGCTGTCAAGACTTAGAGGAGAAGTGCTATCAGGTAGTGAAAAAGCTTTGCTTATGCACAAGAGCACTTCTTCACTCCTTTTCTCTGTGTCTTTGCACCCCACCTAATAATCTCCTTTCAGTTCAGTTCTTAAGGAGAATATTATTCACTTAACAAAAACAATAGTAAATTAACTGCTTCTGGATAAACCCTAGCAGAATACTAGAATGAGTCTGTGGCTTCTACTAAAGCGGTGACTACAAACAATCACACCAAACAAGTTTTTCTTTTGTATCTCTTGGAATAGTTAAATTCTGCTGTACATTACTTTAAAACTTAACAGAGGGATTTAACCCTGGCATCACTTCCATTGAAACCAAAACCAATTATAGTCAACATATATTCCACATATATGTCTATGTATGTATATATATATATGCATATATATGTATAAATAGATATGCATATTTGCATATATGTTCATATGTAGATACATATGTACATAAAATATATTTATAAATTCATATATAGATATACATATACATAAAGATATATTAATATCTATACATAAATATTTTACAAATATTAAACTTTAAGAACAATTGCATCATATTTCAAATGTATGAGAAATTCAAACGGTAAGTACATGTAGTTTTAATTTGTCCCAGTGTCTTGTAACTCGTGTGCACATTTGTAATCAGATCAGCTTGCTTTACAACCACAGATAAATACAAACTCAACTACAAGGCTTCAGAACTTGTATCTAAAAATGTCAAACAGTCTTGAGAAATCACTTTGTCCATGTAAGCATTACAGGTGCTGTATGCTTCTAAACATAATTTACATTATATAGTACAATGGACGTTCAGCCAGATGTTTTTACAAAGAATAGACAAAGACTTTATTACTAATTACCATTTCTAATGGCATAAAACACTGCAGCAGGTGTCAGGTTTTTATATCACTTTACTAGATGACTGTGTGATCTATGGTTTGGTCCCAGACTTTGAATATAAAGCAAACTATACATTTCACCTTTCCTATTCAGGACAAAGAGCATAATTAGGTTTTATCTTGCTTTTTCATGGTGGAACTTTGCTATATGTGTACTTTCATTTCAGAATTGCTGCACATTGACCCTAATCTGGAATCCTCATCCACCAAAAGGGCTCCTGTCACCTGTCTCAGGAAAAAGTGCTGCAGTTCATAAGCAGATTTACAGCAACTTTAGGACAGAGTCAGGTTTAATTCGCACACTGATGCAAACCCAAGTAGAGACATTCATTACTTACCGCAGTAAACTGTAGAGGTTACAGCAAAACAAGGCAAACTTCTGGAGGAAATAAAATTCCCTCAGAGGTGACATGAATATTATGAACCTGTGCTCAGATGTAAACTCCTATACCTCTATGATGTATTGGTCTTTTTGCTAGGAATCACATGGTATAAATTTGTCCACTCACAACATGCCACAACATGATTGTGTCCATTCATGTTGTGATACGTGTATGTACATAAATGTTGCTGCTATAGCAGTAAAAATAGCCGTATTAAGAGATCATACCCTGAGCAGTAAGTTATTTTCTTCTAAAATAATAATAATATATAATATATAATATATAATAAAGAAATAAATAATATATTATAGAATAGAATAGAATAGAATAGAATAGAATAGAATAGAATAGAACAGAATAGAATAATAAATCATTGTGGTTTTAAAACATCTTTTGTGTTTTCTTTTAGAGATGATTCCCAAAACATATTTAATTGCAGTCTTGAAATACAGAACTTATAGTTCAGTACAGGTTAGCAGACTAGAGACTAAAAGTCACTCTTGGTTTTCTAGTCAAGCTTTCAGAATGAATGCTTTAATTTCAGCTCCTTCTTAAAGGGAAAAGAAATAATTTGGGATGCCCCAAGACTTATCTGCTCCAAGACAAACTTGTGATTATATTCAAAAAGTGTTCACAAATTCTTTGTTGTAACATTCAACCAAGTTCTAATCATATCACTTCATTATCTAGACTGCAACATGAATTAGAAAATTAACTGAATTTTTACTCTACTCAAACTAGACACAGATAGTGGGAAAAGATGTTAGAACTAAAGAATTTGTGTAATACCTAGAAACATCTAAAAAAGTTCATAATTATCTGAAAAACCTCAGTTCATTAGCATTCGTACTAATTACAGTTAAAAGGGCTTTCCAGAAAGACCTAACAAGATATCATTGCACTTTTACCCACAGAAAGATAGGACAGTGACTAGAACCTTCATGTGCAAGAAAACAGATCTTTTCTTTGCCCATATCTTTTACCACTTTTTAACTTATAGATTACTTAATAACATCATATGCATATCATATACATATTCTTTCTATCCAGTCTGAAAAGAGAAAAAAGAAGTATGCTTTGCTTTGCTCCTCTCATTTTCTCACCATCCTCTCACTAATCATCTGACAATGTACACTGGGGGAGTGCTAATATGAAAAGTATGTAGTGGCTCTATGCTTACATTAAACATGTTTGCATTTAATGTCTTTCCCTGTACAGAAAAGAGGTGTTTTTTTCAGTGTTATAGCTAGTGAGAGCTCTCACTAGTCTATATAGATATAGACATATATATATACATATATATATATATATATATATACACACTCATGAGAGCTCAGTGGGTTACAATAGTTTTTATTGGTTGTTTTCCTAGGTTTAGCCTAGGAATTTGTAGGAGTATAGGTTACCACATTTTCTCCTGCATTTCAGCTGTAGGAGTAGATGTCATTTTATTATGCACAGGGGTTTTACTTATGGTCTATGTGTTGGAGGCTGTCTGAAAAGTCAAATGGTTTTTGTCTTCCAGAAATTCTGCAGTATTATTGTTTTAAGACATTGTTTTAACTTTTAACACATTGTTTTATTGGGTTTCTGCAAAAGCTAAGACCAACACTTTTGAGAAAATCACATAATAACAAAATTAAATAATAAGTCAAAGATTTGTTGAGATTGAAAGATTGAAAGAGATAGTGTCAATGTATTTTAATGCAATGTTGTTGCTTGGAGATAGGTTTTGATTACAATGGTGTTTCAGCATATATTCCTGTTTCTCTTCAATTTCTATGATCATAAAATGTAATTATCAGCTCATAAAACTTAAATTGTGATCAACGGTTTTGGCATTGTTAGTTACACAGTGCAGCCTTACTTGCCTCACTTGCCTGACTAGGCACTCAGACACTTTAGAGGTAACAGAGAGCACGTAGCTGCTTCACCACTCTGGAATAGGGATCAGATTATGCTTCCTTGGAGTCAACAAGGATGAGTTTGAAGATAAGGTGACCAATGAAAAAACTCTCAATCCAAGATTTTAAAAATGCTTTTTTTTTTTTTTTTCTCTTCTTTGTTCTAATTCTGCATAACGCTGTCCATGAGAAGCCCCTGGTTGTTGTGTAAATGAATGTATTGTTGTGCCTTCCTCTGCCAAGATTATTGCTGTTCTGAAAGATCCCTCAAATGCATGAACATAAGTGCTATTTCTTTGCCTCTCCTTTGCCATGTTATTGCATCGCTAAGACAATGTATGGCAATGTAAGACATTGCTAAGACAATGCATGATCACTAGCATTGCCTAAAATGGGCAAGCCACATTTAAGAAAGCAGAGGTATAAATGGCAACATAAGGAAAAGAGAACAGAGTAGCTCTTCTAACTACCTCAAAAGGATCAGGAAAGAAATTTCCTGTCTTCAGAAACGCTTTCAAGGTAAAGGAAATTCTGTTCAGTTCAGGTCCTCTGCAAATTCCCCGTTTGTCATGTGCAACAATAAGCCAGTCCAACAGAGATAGAAGGAATCACAGTGACAAGTAAATAGGGGAAATATCGCTGAAATAGAAAAATTCAATACAAGAGTTAATGTAAAGATAAGATAGAAAGGGAAGCAACAGTTTATACATTACATAATTTGTCTTCTACTGTTTGTTGCTTTTTTCCTTTCCTTTTACTTGCAGCTGTGTCTGTTTTCCTATTTTTACTCAAGCCTTTCAGTCAATCATGGCAGAGTCTCAAACAGATGTGCAGAGAAATAATATGATAGTAAAATTTTACAAGCATGATTCATTTTTGGTTTGCAATTTTTAGATGAAGAAATGTATTGTGTATTTACAGAAAATATGGCACACATCTTGTCAAGAAGTATAAAAATCCATTTTGTTTTGCTTGAAAAAAGATTATGCACAGCCTTCACAATTTGCCCATCTCAGTTCCCAACAGCTACAGTATTTAAGGTCATTCATATGGAATATCTTTTAATGAGACTATGAGATAAAGAAAGATATTATCAAGTCAAAATCTGCTGTTGGTTATTCCTCTTCAACAGTATTTTCTGCTGGTACTTATTTGGAAGAGAAATTGAAAGTGAAATTGATAGATGCCCTTAACAATAGAAACACTTAGAGCGGGCTGAATAGCAGAAATCTCATTTGTGAGTTAAAGGGATGAGTTAGATTTCCTGTGACTGTAGTGATCATGCCCTGAATGATTTCAAAGTGTGGACATGTACATAAAATACATTGGTGAAAATGTTCATGGACCTCAAAGACTTCACTGGCACCACTGGAAAAACAGAAGTACTGTGCTGGGTGAGGTCAAGGTCAGGCTATCCCAAGACCCTTTATTTAACCATAAGAAACAGTAAGCATGTGTCTGGGGAAACAAAAAATGAGCCAAACCTATATGTTGCTTTTGTCTACTAGTCTTTGAATTCTAAATATTTTGGGGTCAGATATTTTGTGAATTGCTTGTTTCTTCTACATATCTCAAGATCCTGAAGGATTCAAGGACCTTTTCTTGTCTCTGCTTGAACTTTCACTGGTCTGCTATGAAGGTAAAAGAACGTCTCTTTTCTTGTTTTCCTTAGAACCTGTTTCCTACTGGCTTTGTTTGATGGCTTTTCAGTAGAAAATGCAACAACCAATTGTGATTATTTTTTTCTAATTTTGCAGTTATTAAATAATAAGAAACAGAAGGAATGCTTTGTGATTCAGGTAGATAATAAAAAAACACAAATAAACAGTAGAATATTGTGCAAAAGAGATCTAAGTGTCTTTAAATAATGTACTTAATCTCTTGTAGATGACCATAAACAACTAGTATTTTTGAAGAGGAATATAATTGCTTCACACATTATGGAAGAAAGTGGCAACACTGTGGTAAACATCTGTGATGAATATTTCAAATGGTTCAGATCAGCAGCAAAATTATGATGAACCCTCACATGGACCTCATGCCAGCCTCAATATCAAGATCAGTTTAAAAAGTGAAAGAAGGGGGATTTAATCACGTCCCCTTTTATTCCTCAGTCTTGAATTTCTGTCTTTTTGTTGCATGAACCTATCAACAGCTACTGTCAATTAAAATAGTCCTTTATAAACATCTAGACTTTAAAAAATGCCAAGCTTCAAGAAGAAGACTAAATAACAAGAACATACATCCAGTTAAAAATTATGATAGTGTTTTATCACAGGTATTTTCTCCAAAATGAAAATAATTTTAAGCAAATAACTTTTCAGGAAGATTTAAAGCTAACCAGACCACACAGATATTTCTGAGGAGTTTAAACCAAATGTCATAACACCAAAGTCATAATTGGAATTTACAAATTTTTAAAAAGAAAAAAAAATCTATTTCTTTTGTTTTATTGGGAAAAAAAAAACATGTAATGCATTGAACATAAGAAAATTGATAATAATTACTATAGTACGCAGATAAGAAAAGAAACACAATCCATCCTTTAATGTCAGAGTCAATGTGTGGACCTCTAGATGTAGTAGATGTGGTAGCACAAGTAAGGATAATAAACTGTCTTATGTATTTTGGAGAATAGCAATATCTTGTATTCATATTTTTTTCTAAAAATTGAATTCTTATTTTAATCAGTAATTAATAAGAGTTTGTATCTCTGAATATGCAAATAGTACAATAAACCAACAGCAGAAATTTGAATAAAAAATATAACTCTCAAAATATGTTATGAAACAATACCTGTCCATTGCTATTTGAATAGCAGATCACAATGTGAATAAATAAATGAAAAACAGTTAATTAAATGCATTGTTTGAGAATTGATGTGTTTGACTAATCCTTTGTCATATCACAGACTGTTCAAATGTTTCTCTCTTCAAGAAATAATAGTGTATAATTTTGGTGTTATTTGAGGAGGAAGGAGTGACTCTTCCTAAAAACTGAGCAGGATGATCCCTTGATCTCTAGTTACCTCCTCATTTTCATCTTGCATTGCCAGCAAAATGCCAGCTGCAAAACCTATTTTGCATCTAGTTGTGATTTCAGAATTAAATGCAATGCAATTAGTTCCTTTTATATGTTTGGTAATCTTGTTAAGATAACTCATTAGGTATCTTGGCAATTGGAAATTACTAGGTTTCAGAACATATGCGTTTCCCTAGTGAATACCAATTATTCCTAAATGAGGCAATTGTTCTTTAAAGGAAAGGGAGAAGTGAGTCCCAAACTGTTTTCTGAGTTTATATATTTCTCTGACTTTTAAAAAACCTAATATAGATTTTAGTGCTTTCTCCCTAATTTCTGGATATGTATGAATACTGTAATCCTATTTTCCTATTTTTTTATCTAATCATGACTGAAATCTGGAAACCAAGGTATAAATTGTTTATTTGAAACATATTTTTATCACTGAAACATGCAATAACTGATTAAGATAAGTGATGTAGGTAAGATTTTTTTTTAAATCCTACTTTTTTAAAACAGGAATATACTATTATATTCATTAAATAATAATTTACCTAATTGCATGAAAAACCTAAAACCAGTTCATAGGAAGTAGCTACAGCTAAAAAAATAGACTATATAATATTCTAGCATTCAACTTACTAAGTTCCAAAGTCTTAGGCAACATCAGTGCACTGTCCCCATACAGTTAATTTCCAAACCCTTTCTCACAGCCATGAAACCAGAAATAAACCAAAATTCTGACAACTGCTCCAAATATTCAAGGACTCTGCTGAATACTGTATTCTGCATAGGCATCTGTCCAGGCCTCTTTACTCACTAAGAAAAGAAGCATGTTGAAAATAATTTAGCAGAGTCAAAATCTTCAGTAAATATGACAAGAAAAACAGGAAATTGGAGACTTTAAATAATATTTTATATTTCAGTGTTAATAGAAAACAAACAAAATTTACCAAAAAAATCACATGAAGCTGTAATTTTTGAATTTTAAAATATTTTATTTTGCTATTTTTAAGCATCCTTTTATGAAATAATAAAAACAAAATGGGAAGAAGGACAATGATCAAGGAGCAAGGGAGTCCTCAGGAATATCAACTAAGTCACACCAGACCATATATCAATTTTCCTTTTGAAAGAAAATATTGCTGATTCCATAAAGCCTGTGTCATGCATGATAAAGGAACTCAATCTGAAAGCCTCATTACAGAAAATAGAAAGATATTTTAAGAGTATTACTTTTAGAAATGCAAAAAAAAAAATGTGGATACCTCTGTGAACCAGGACCAATAATCTTTCAAAATTACCACAATTTAAGATCAAGAAAAAAAAAAAGCATAATCATAAAGGTGGTTGCTAAGAAGATGTGAAGACAAAAATGCTTTAATACTTAACACTCATATAAACAGAGCATATGTCACAAGCATTGAAACAGGAATGTTTGTTAAGAGGTGCAGAGCATTTTAATTGCATATAGCAAGCCATAAGGAAAAAAAATTACAGTTTTGGGGAAGCCCACTGCTGCACTATTTTCCCACTTTTGACCTTTTTCTTCCCAAACCTTATCTAATTCGACTTTATTTGCTCCTTCCCAGTTCACATTAAGAGCTTGAAGACTGAGATTACTGCCATAGCTACACGGTATCAATACAAGCATCACTATCCAAACCTGAGGCACCTACAACTTCTCTGGGCAACCTGTTCCTGTTCCACCCTCAGCATATAAAATTCTTTCTTATATCTAGTGTGAATCTATCCTTTTTTTGTTTAATGCTATTACTCCTTTTCTTGTCACTAGAAATCTCCATATGCACATGAACCCCAAATCAGTCATGCTGTGTCCCTGCTGTTAATGTCGTTACAGGGAAAACCAAGAAAGATAAGAACCTGAAAGACTGGAGAATCTCCCCTGCTACATCACAGGCCTTGGCTTAGACTGTGTTTGTTCAAGTGGTGAATGGAGTCTCACAAGATGGTCAAGGCTGCAACTTCAGAATAAGGGTTGTAGACATCAAGTCTGCAGATGACACCAAACTGAGAAGAGCCTTGAGGACTTGAGGACAGTGTTTCCAGCGAGATGGACCCGCACAGGCTGGAGGACTGGGCTGGCAGGGGCTTGATGGAAATGGATGAGGAGAAATGCCAAGCCCTGCAGCCAGGACAGGCAGAACCCCTGGGGCAATACAGGCTGGGGGCTGCCTGGCTGGAGGCAGCTCAGCTGGAAGGACCTGGCAGGCCAGGCAGAGCATGAGCTGAGCACAAGCCTATGGGGAGCCCCTCTAGGGAAACAGGCCAGTGGTGTTCCATGCTGTATGGACAGAGGCACAGCCAGCAGCTTCAGAGTGATCATCCCCTCCTACTCAATACTCATCAGAGCAGAACAGCCTGTAGAAGGGATGGCTTGGGAGGACCTGCACAATTTTTTTGGGATGTTGAGTTTTAATTAAGCATTTGGCTGAAATAATGAACAGACTAAATCTGATTTAACATAAAAAACCTGGTATCTATTTTTCATTTGTCTTTCAATCAAGAATTAATAGGTTAAGTTTGGGATCACAAAAGGGGATTTTAATTTTGAAAATTCTCTTTAAGTAGTGAGGATCAAATCGGTTCTTGAAAAGAGCACTTTATCCCAGAACCCAAATATCTCATGCTATTGGGATTTTTCTCTGTGGCTTTAGTAGTCTGCTCTTCAACTAGAAAGGGAATTGCAATCTGCTCTGCTTACCATCTACTCAGTAAAAGTCTTATGTGTTCAAAATTGAGTTTGAAGAAAGAGTAATGTGACTTCTCCAGAAGATGAATGCATTAATGTATTGATAGACTTGCAAGGAATAGAATATAAAATACACGAAAAACTTTCTACCTTGGTTTACCTGAGGCACCAGGTCCTCATTTTGCATTTACCTTCTCTCTTCCTGCAATTCCAGCTGAATTACCATTTGCTTGTGGATTACCAAACTCAAGCATCTTTAAATTTTGTCTCTAGGAACAACAATGAGACATATAATTTCTTTTTCTCTTATGTGATTTCAGTTCTCTCCAGTTGAATTCATTATGGCTAAAGCAGCACTGTTCTTGCTTTGGTGACCAAAGTAAGGAGTCTAATGCTTTTTTGTTGTTGCAGAAAAGGAAGTGGTAGTCATAAAACTTTTAAAGATCAAAAATAATCAGAAATGATGCATAAGCACACACTACTGAGAACATGACAGTACGTCTGTGACATCTAGTACAAACTTACACAGCAAAAAATTATACATGTGAGCTCTGTTCTTCCTTTCTTCCCTTCTGCTATGTAACCTACATTCTATTTTCCTTTCACAGAGCTTTTGAGAATCACTACCACTCTGTAATCATAGCAAGGCCATTAGCACAAACATCTGTGAAAGAAACAAAACCTTTGAATTTGGGGAGTATGTGAACTCCTAAGAAAAAAGCTTTAGGAGTCAAAAAATTGGAATTTGGAAGTTACTTGGAGTTTAGGTTAGACATAAATTGCAAAATCTTAATCCTCTATCAAAAGTTATACTGCCATTTTCAAACCAGGATGGATTTTTATATTTAAGCAAATACAATACCAAAGATATTTTTCATTTGCATATAAAGGAAATTTGATCATGTTATGATACTTCCTGTAAATGCTTAAATGAAAAACTATACATTCATCTGGCCAGGCACTATTATCTCAGTGTCCTGCAGCTTAACTACTTTAACTAAGGATTGATATGAGGTGTGTGTCAGCAAATCTCAGTAGACCACTGGTGTCTCATAGATGTATGATATAAATGATTTAATGTGGCTTCAAAGCCTACATTGTTTTGATTTTTTTCAAATTCCTTTCTTCCATAAAGGCTTTTATTGTCATTAAAAGGTCATTAAATTGTTCTAACTTCTATTACTGCATTTTAGCTGGTGAAATACAGTGGCTACAGTGCATTTCTCTAAAACAAAACTAATGGTATCCATTCTTATGTGAGTGGCAAAACACCTTAATCCATAAAAATAGCAAAGTAATAGAAGATGTTTCACAAAATATATACTATTGAAGATTATATTTTTGAATAAAAATGATCTAAAGTAAAAGAAAATCAGTGGAGCTTTAAAATAATTATGAATGGAATAAAGAGATACCATTCTGGACAGGATTTTACAATTTTTACATTCAAAGGTTCAGAAAAAAAGAGACTTGAATACTTTTGAACAAAGTGAAACCTTTCTATTCATTGATGAACTAATGAAATTTTGCTTGGTCTCAAGCTGCATAGATCAGTAGGATATACAGCCTATGCCCACTGTGTTTGAAGACAGTTCTCCATGTGCCAAAACATGTGTCCCACGCATTTGGTCATTTGAAAATGGCAAAATAAAAGAAAAGGAGGAAGAAAATGGATGTACCTCTCACAGATCTGCTCTAGAAAGAAGCACTTCTTTGTGGTAGAGACATATCCAAAATTTTTTTGTGAGTGTGGGATGGTGGTGTCAAGCTCTGGCTGTTCTGGCTCTGGTGGTGTCAAACTCTGGCTGAAGGTACAAATTAATGGTCTATCACTTTGTATTGTCTGCTGTACTGACTGCTTTTATTCTCAAGTGCACTTGCTTCTACCAGAACCAGCTTTACAGTAATAAAAACTTAACACACACCTCCCAATAAGATGCTCATAAAGCCTTTATTTAAGTCAGTCCTACTCTGCCACTTCCACTACTCTATTGAAACTTGTTGTTTCAATATAATAAACTTTTTTTTTTTTGACTACTTTTTTTTTGCAGCCAGGTGTAATGATGTCAAAACAATTATAATTAATGTGTTTAATCTCTCTCCAATGTCTTTTGTTAGGGTCTATCTGAGAAAAAACTTGAAACATTCTTGTGCAAATGGAATTGCCCTGGATGCCTCATGCATCACCAACTGGTTAAATCAGCTCAGGATGCTACTTAACTTAAATATAACAGGTCAAAAAATTAGCCGTAAGTCTTAAATTTACTGATAATTTTGCAAAAATGGCTAAGGTATGTTGTATGCAACTTTATCCACTATGCCTCACTGACCTTTAATATGCAGTGACTTTTTTTTAACCCAGGCAGAAATTGTGTGCTCTACCAGCAGTGGAATGGCCCACTCATTGTAGAATCAGATTAAATGAAATGAGTATGATGCTTATAAACTCTGTTCAGTCTAACTGTGCTTTAAATTAACTGTATAAAATTTGTATCTATACCTGGGAATATACATTGCTGTTACTAAATGTGCTTAGTAAGCTAAGCAAGTTCTTTTATAATTAATAAGCATTTAATGGCATTGATTTTTATAGCTTGTTTTTTTTAACTCCTTATCAGTATTGAGCAGATGGGACATAACTATGAAAAATTGTATTTTAAATGTGATTACTATACTTGAATTATATTTGAAAAATTTTGTTCAGTGAAGCATTTACAAATACAATTTTACTTCCAGATGGAGTCTCAAAGTTAAGGTATATTTCTGTTTTGCACAATGATATTTAAATAATGTCTCTAGCACATAAGAGAAAACAGAAAATTAAAAACTATATAAAATAAAATATATAGCATTTTAGAAAAAGCTCTACTTAAGATGTCATTTTGCAATAAAATGTTTGATTGATTCTCTATTTAGTATTTAACAAATCCTTTTCTAAAACCACCCTTAACAATATTGTACAAAGAATGAATTTTGATTGAAATTTTGGATTACAACACAGCAAAACAGTTTGTCCATTGTGATTTGTATACTTAAAGCATAATCTTTTCATATTAAATGTCCTTCTGTACTCTTTGATATTTACTCTGGGGAGGGGAGATTCAGATTTTCTGTATAACCTACTTTTATGAAAAAAACATGTATAAGTATGGAAGTGAATCAATAAGAATTGGAGCAGAACTTATGGATGGAAACCTCTGGACAATAAACCAACACAGGACATGTCTGCATAAGTGGGATTGACATGCCACATTGCAACCAACTTCCACTTACTTGTCCTTTAGGAACCTATTCTGTTTATTCATAAATCTTTAGGGAAAATTGTTCTCCACTGAAGAGGAAATCAAGCCCTTGAACACATATGTAAATAGTAAAAAAAGATTACTGGGACACCTGTGATATGTTTTAGAGCACAAACCATCTGTTCCCCCATTTTAAATCTCAAATCCACCTACTACCTTGTTAAAATACAAGCTGACTTGTATTCCCTAGAATTCCCTTTTTGTGGTTGTTGAAGCAAGTGTCTGTACATGGATTTAGTGTTCTTGCTTTTTGAGGGACAAGCACTGGCACATATTTAGTTTCTCTCTCCTTTAATCTCTTTTGCTGTTTCTTGAAATGTAAAGCTAAGCTCTAAAGGGCCCATTCATCATTGTCTCACAGTGCTGCAGCTGATCACACCTGTGTCTCACAGATATGAACTGTGACCAAATCAAAATAACACTGTTTCACACACTGCATCCGTGTAAGAGAGCAAAAATGGGAAAGATGAATTGTGCCTTAGTAAGATGACAATTTAATAATAACACAGTAATGAAAAATAAAAGAAGGGAAAAGGAAAATGGGAAAAGAAATAAGGAAAAGAAGGGAAATAAGAGAAAAAGGAAGAGGGAAGGAAAGAGGAGGGGAGACGAGAGGGGGAAGGGAAGGGAAGGGAAGGGAGGGAAGGGAAGGGAAGGGAAGGGAAGGGAAGGGAAGGGAAGGGAAGGGAAGGGAAGGGAAGGGAAGGGAAGGGAAGGGAAGGGAAGGGAAGGGAAGGGAAGGGAAGGGAAGGGAAGGGAAGGGAAGGGAAGGGAAGGGAAGGGAAGGGAAGGGAAAGGGGTACTTCTACCTGAGGTCATGTAACTATTCTCAGAAAATGAAATAATAATAAAATGGCTTTGGCCATCAAAAAAAAAAAAAAAAAAAAGCTGGAAATGGGAACTATTGCAAAAGCTTGTTCTAGAAAGAGTGACAATTTGTCAAGAAATCCAGCAGGACTTAAATCAAATAGAGGAGGAGAGCAGTGAATCTCAACAGTTTATTTAATTCTTCCTTTATAAAATATAATTTCTATCCCTAAATTACATTCATTTTCCTTAGAGAGTATTGATAATAGATAAGGTTTGATAAAAGACTCCAGAGGACTGTTACAAGCATATATTTATCTATATTTTTAAAACATATTCATATTTATAAACTAATAAACATATTTGAAACAAGCAGGTTATACAGACAGGCAGTTAATTTAGCGTTTTTCTTGTGGATGCATTCATCTGTTTTCCTCTGTTTTCTTCTCCTTTGTGACTTTTAGACTTGCCTTTTCTCAAATTCTCTGCCTCAAACCTATGCAGAGCTCCAAAAAAATTTAGGGATTTGGTTTTTTGTGGGCAGAGTTTGGTTTTCCATTGGGTGTTTTTTTGGTTTGGTTTGGGTTTTTTGCTTTCTAGTGCAGGGTCCAAACTGAACAATCCATGTGGGAATGGAGAGTGACAAACTCTTACATGCAAATGCCTTTTCTATCTTTCTGCATGAAAAATGCTGGATTGATTTTCATGGGAGTAAAGACAGGAATGGTTCTGAGCTCAGCAGAAAGCTGTCAGGGTGCAGCTGAGCACATACAGGCTTGTTGTCTTTAGGCCTTCTGCTGTTTATACACTGGGAAAAGATCTGATATCCTTTTCTGTGCTCTGTAGCAGCATCATCATCACTCACTACAAAGTTACTTCTATGAATTACCTAGTAGACTACCAATGACTTGTGATTAGTGACCATTTCCTCGTTCTCCATTCAAGGAGGGATTTCTGTGTCAACATTTCAGAGGGCTCAGCCAAAACAATAAATCATCTCTGTATTACCTGACCCACCCATGTTTCTGTTGAGGAGGGCAAAAATACTGTTGGGGTCTATATCTCAACAAAACCATAGTAAAAAATACGTTCCAAGGATTTCTCCTTTTATTGATGGGAAAACCTGTGTTCCAGAGCCCTCCCAAGATGTGGCTCTTCACCATAAACAAAGCCTCCAGTCTCCTGTACCACTGCAGTTCTGCTTATTTTCAAAACATACAGATTTCACAGACACTGAAAGAGTTTCTGGTGGAGAGGAGAGATAAGGAGTCAGAGTCTGGATGCCATTTCACAGCAAACCCCCATCTCCCTTACTTCTTTGGAAAGCCCTTAGTGCTGCCATGGTGTATATATAAGGGGTTAAGATAGAGCCCAATTTTTATGTATAGAGCTATTCAGAACAGCAAAAGGAGGAGGTTGCTACACAATACCAGATCTGTCTATTCTCGCAGAGAAAATGAAGCAGCAGCAAGGTTGTTTCAAAAGAAAGATGTGCAGCCCAGCTGACTCTTTGCCACTGCTCAGCAAAGAAAATCCACTGTAAATGAGAGCAATACAGACTCTCCTTTGGCAGCTTTTTCAGCTGCTGCTGCTGGGATTCTGAAAAAATGGAGATGAGAAAAAAAGTATCTGAGTTACCCAGGAATACCAAGGTGTTTGAAAACATGAAAGCTGTATTCATGTGTGATCTTTTAGGCAGCAAAGCTATTTTTCTAGGGTGGGTAGAGATACTTAAGGGACTGTTTCTTTGGAACGTTTTGAAAATAAATTCAAAAGGTTTTATACATGCTGGAACTAAGACTGTGTAACATGCTTGACTTCAAAAATAGTTGGACATAGGGTACTCTTCTATATCTTTAAAATAATTTAAGGAGTAAAAAGCAAGAAATAAACAGTGAGTTTTTATTTGGCTTTAAGAAACTGGTAAGGAGTTGAGAAGATTAACTGGCATGTCCTGACAAAGCTGATTGACTACAAGTAGCTTCTTCCTGCAGGTTCAGCAACCTGGGGAGCCCCTGTGCAAGTGATAAACTGTCATCAAGGGGATTTGTCCAGGTGTGCTATAGGCAAATGGAGTCTATACCTTTTTAATAACATTCAGGTTAGCAACTTATAAGCCGCAGATCAATCAAAAGAACTTAGGTGCCCTGCAAAAGTTACATCCTAAAAGTAGCAAAAGCATTAGAAAAGAAAATGTAGTGGAAAGTTGAAAGTCACACAACAAAGTCCAGCTGCACATTCAGTGCCACACACAGGGATACAGCTTCTTACGGTTCAGCTGTTCATGTTCTACCAGCAGATGCTTATCTCCTCTTCTTTATGGTTTACTACACAGTGACTCAACTCAGAGCAGCATTTGACTCAAATTCTGGATGAAAGATTAGACTCTAACCCAATAAAATTTTCTTCTAAAGACACAGTTTACTGGTGCAGTGTCTATAAAGAGGCTTGTCTGCCTTATATTTTTCTGGTCGAATAGGAAAAATCTTTTTTGGCAAGGGTTTAAACTTCCATGTTGCCCTTTAAGCCATTTAACTCAGTCATACCCTGTAATGCTATTTTTTTTCTCTAGCCATTATAAATTACAATAATATTATTTTAACACAATTTTTCAAACAATGTTTTACACTCTTTGTGTTACAGCAGCTTTCAGAGATGTCAATGCAATGGCTCAAAATTTGGTTTACAAACCAAACAGATAAATGGAAAACAGAAATAATTAAAAATCCAAATTATAATTTTTGAATGTTTCTTTTAAATAGTTTCAAAAGCATTTGCAGTAGTCATAAACAAGGCATTAGTTAATGTGTAAAGCTGTGCTAAAGCCCAAAGTTATGTTTAATTTAGACATTAAGATACTACTTTGTCCTTTTATTCAGTGTCTTCCTTTAAGTATAATGACTTACTAAATGTCAGAGTAGACAGAATCAGGGACTATCTCAGTCAGCAGCTTCTAAATCAACAACTAATTAGAAATTTAGAATGCATCTTATTTGCATGTGTAAATTTCAGCTACTTCAAATTTATTGGGGCTGTTCCAAAATCCTATAAGCAGCAGTTACTGTGGTTACAATCAATGGACAATTAATCTTCTATTATTGCATTAATATTTAAATATTTAAAATCTAAATCTAAACATATGGTAAAAATCTTTAATAAAATATATTTTAAGAAATCTTTCTTATTAAATATTTTAATGGTCTATGTCTTATAATATTGATTTATAATCTCCAATTTTTGAGTTTGGAAATGGAAACAGCATTGCTCCTTCTACAAGATGAAGAAAGATAAGGAAATATTCTTTCTTTATTAAAGTTTCCATATTCTTAGAGCAATCTTTGTGATTTTTCTGCATTTTACATCATGTATTAGAATACAAACAAATGTACATAACGTCACTGAAGTCAATGAAATTGCTCCTTTGTCAGTGGACAAGTCCCATGTCAAATGCAAATATAAAAAAGATATCTTGTGAAGAGCTCGCCAGATATTATTAATGGAGAGGAAAGAACTTCATACAAGTTTTTTCTCTGTCTGCTGAATCTCTCATCACTTTCTGGACTTCCTTTCTTATCTACCCAGAATTTCTCTAAACTTGGAATGTACCTCTTCCTCCATGTGTTCAAGAACTTATCTCCACCCTTCCAATTTCCCCTCATTCCCAGACACTTAGTTTCCTGAGGCAAATGTCCTTTGTTTCTATATCCATACTGCTCCAGTGCAAGAAGTCAAATTCTTATGTTTGCTACTGCAGCAACTGTAGAGAAAGCTTCATGTGGAATTTTGAGAAAATTAAAAAAAAAAATATAAATTCCTTAGAGAGGATCCTCACTGAAAATAATATTAAGAAAGAGTCCAATATTTTTATGTGACACGTTGTCTTGCAAAAATCCCAGCTTTTCTATTCCAAAGAATATTTCCCATTTAAAATCAACTTGTATTTAAAAAAAATAGAATAGTTTTGTTTCCAAAGAATCAAATTAAATTAAGTTCACTATTTGTCACTCCTGTCACCCTTGTTAATGGCAAATTTAGGAACAGGCAAGTTCCAAAGAACAATCTTTCTGGCTTGTAGCCTTTTTCTAGGTCACATATTGGCATGACCCATGTGCTAAGCTCGTCGGTCACCACTCACAGTCAATCAGCTTCCCAAAAGTTTCCTTCTGTTTCTCATCCTTTTTAGCCAGCTCTACACCCCTTTTCTTTAAATTGTGTCCTTACCTGATATATGCACAAAGCACATTGGTTTTGGCCCAGTACAGAAGAAAGAACTGAAGCCCTAGGCTGTTTTCTTATAGAGTTTTCAAGTAGCTGTTTTTATAATATAAAAACATTATGTCTTTTCCATTTAAAATACTACAAGAGTTTTGACAGAACATACATTTTGCATTATCAGCATTTTATACAATTTTTAAGATATTATGGTATAAATAGGTTCTTTTATCATTTCAAATGATAATTTAAGAAAAAAAAAGGTTACATTTTCTTTATAAAGGCATAACTTTCTATTGTGCTAGAGGTATTATTTTTCTAATTAGCAGATGCTAAAATTTTTCTATAGAATTGCTCTGTAGTATACCTTATGCTTTAACAAGGGACTGTTTATGTATTTCAGTGATAATAAACAATAAATTAAAGCAATAATAAATAAAGCATTGGATAATTTCTCCAGTTCCTAGTGAGGTTACAAAGGGCTCCATTTTAGGCCAGGTTATCTTCAACATCTTCATAAACAACTTGGACACAGAACTTAAAATCTGATTAATTTTGCCAGTGATACTAAATTGGGAGGAGCTATTGACTCCTTCGAGGGCAGAGAGGCCCTGCACAGAGATCATGACAAATTAGATGATTGGGCAATCACCAACAGTATAAAGTTGAACACAGAAAGTGTTGGATTCTGCACCTGGGATGAGGCAATTCTGGATGTACAGAGCTGGGAATGAGAAACTGAAGATCAGCCCCACAGAGAGGGACCTGGGGGTCCTGGTGGATGTCAAATTGAACATGAGCTGGCAGTGCCCTGGCAGCCAGCAGGGCCACCTGTGTCCTGGGGACATCAGGCACAGCATCGCCAGCCGGGCAAGGGAGGGGATTGTCCCTCTCTGCTCTGAGCTGAGGCGGCCTCACCTCGAGTTCTGGGGGCAGTTTTAGGTGCCACAATATAAGATTTAACACTATATGAAAATGTCCAAAGGAGAGCTACAAGGATGATGAAAGGTCTAGAGGGGACCTTATGAGAAGCTGAGGGCACTTGGTCTGTTCAGCCTGGAGAAGAGAAGACTGAGGGGAGACCTCATTGGAGTTATAACTTCCTCATGAGACGAAGAGGAGGGGCAGAGAGAGGATCTCTTCACTGTGGTGACTAGTGAAAGAATCCAAGGAAATGGCCTGAAGCTGTGCCAATGGAGGTTTAGGTTGGATATTAGGAAAAGGTTTTTCACATGCATAGTGACTGGGGACTGGAACAGGCTCCCCAGGGAAAGGGTTACCTGGTTTTGTTCCCCCAGAATATACAGTATTGTGGCTATGTAGGTTGAAATGCTTTCAAATGAGGAAAAGAACTGAATATAGGTTCCTCACTTTGGGCTTTTTCTACACCAAGAGAGGAGGATTATCACTACCAACTTTTTATATATTTACCTTATCTTTGCTTTAGGATATCTAGTGTCCCAAAAATGTTTTATTCCTGTGGCAAACTGCTTACCTTTAAGTTTTTTCTTTTAATTTCATTTTTAATTTAAATAGTCCAAGTAACCTATTTTTATTTAAAACTGATCAAAACCTGTTCTTTTTTTGAATAATTCTTTTCAACATAGACTCCTTAGTTACCTTAGAAGTTTTGGACATCTGATCCAACTTCTGATTAGTTTCGTTCATCCTCCAGCCCTGTTATTTTTTTAATCCCACGTTCTGCACCAGGTGTATCTTCAGTGCATGTGTTTGGTTTTCCCTGACCATTGTAACTATCTCTGTTCCCCACACTTGACTCCATCCTTGCTTTAATCATTGAACCTAACCATCCACAACCTAGTCCTGTTTCCTTTAAAGCTTTAGTTCCACCTCCAGCAAAGTGAGAAGAGATTGTTATCTCCATCTATTCTAAGGGAATGTGCACAGAGTTAGAATTTGTTCTGGAGTTGGGTAGCTATGGACTTTTAAACTTTTAATAAGGGCTGAAAACATTTTCTTTTAGTTTAATTCCTCATTCATTTTTCCTTTAGATTCTTACCCCAACCACTTAGTATGATAATCAAATCATGAAAACAGTAACACATCTTTCCACACTGTCCTTCAAATCCACGGAAGAGTTATAGAGATAATCCTTTTTGTGATAAAATCTACCGGAATAGCAGCTGTTCACAGTGACGCCAGTTTAGCCAAGAGATGCTTTGGTCTGCTTAACTTCCAGCAAATTAGAAAAGCAAAAAAAATAAATTGTCAAAATTAGGATCCTAATATTTATATTTGAACAGGATTATTGTTTATTATCTTTGTTATTGACACTAATGAACATATTTATAAATATCTATTAAAAATGTAAATAAATAAGTTTTTAAGACATCTTAACTTAGAGAATTAGAGTTATCATTAGGAATGAACAGAGTCAGTGAGATTATTTTTTATTCAAAATGGATCAAATTATTTGAAGTTTCTGGTGAGAGTGATTACATGAACAACCCTGTCATAGAATAGTCAATGGAAAAAAAAAAAAAGCTAGTTTCAAAGCAAAGGTTGGCAGTGAGATTTCAAGGTCTACTTTGAGAAATTTCACTGAAAAGAAGTAAGTGACTATGGAAAGGAGCAAGTCTTGAAATAGCATCTTAGTACTTCTTGGAAGCAATTTCTCATATACTTCAGAATCATTTAAGGTAGAAACCACACTTAACATCAGGTCTAGCTGTTACCCCATCACGACCAAGTCCACCATTAAACCAGGTCTCTGACTGCCACATCTACACTTCTTTGAGATGCATCCAGAGGTTGTGATTCCAACACTTCCCTAGACAGCCTGTTCCAACATTTTTGTGGTAAACTGACTTTGGCTAGAAACCAGATGCCTACCAAGTTGCTCTATCATTCCTCTCCTCAGCATGCCAGGGTGAGGGAAAATAAAAAGATTTATTCTCTCTTTCCCATCAGCAGCAATTTCCAGGCACTTCTCAGGGAGCAGGACTCCAAGACACATAGAGGTTGCTCCAGAAGACAAACCTTGTAATAATTAATGCAACCCCCCACATACACACAATTTCTGTTAGCTTTTATTGATCAGCAGACACCATATGGTATGGAATACCCCTTTGGACTGCTTGAGTTCAAAGCTGTTCTGGTTATGTTGCCTCCCAGGTTCTTGCCCATCCTCAGCCTACTGGTGAGAGGGGAATGCACTGATGCTGTGGTGGCCCTGCCCAGCAGTAGCTAAAACACTGGTGTGTTTTCAGCTCCTCACTAGCTACCAATATAAACCACTACCATCTCCTTTCAGGTAGTTGTAGACAGTGAGAAGGTTTCCCCTGAGCTTCCTTTTCTTCAGGCTAAACAATACCATTGCCCCAGGCTGCACCTTGTAAGACTTGTGTTTAAGACATTTCACCATTTTCATTGACCTTTTTTGGACATCATCTCAGACAGTTTCTTTATCTTCCTTTTTTTTTCAAGGTTCTGGCACTCTGCCTGTCCCTCTGACAGCCAGTGTCCCTCTGGGATCTGTGGGATGCTCACATCTTTAGCAAAACTTCCTGAAGAGCCACAGTTGCTGAGACAGGAACTTGAGTGTGCACTGTAGATCCCACTGGGACACCCAAAATTGTCCATGAGGTTTTTTTGGCCCAAAATAAAGATTGAAGAAAAATTATAACACTGAAAAGAAAGTTGGCCACCACCCAGGTTAGACCTAGGAATTGAAAAGGGGTATTTTTAAACAGAGAAGGAGTCAGTCTTCTTTGAAAGAAGCATAAAAAAGTGCAGCCATTGGTAGCAATGCAAAGAAACCTTGCAGTGGAAATGACAACAATCAATATCAGGCTCACCACTGCCAGAAATTGTCCTGAGGTACCACAGCCACTCCAAGGCCAGACAGAACAGCCTCTCTGTTGTATGCCATGAGCAGCCTATGGTGTGGATGACAGTACGAGCTGCAATGTCCAGGGATGTGGCACGTATGTACAGGTATGATCCTTGGTGCATGGGGGTAGCAGTTGCAGGGAGAAGCATAGATGCACTTAAAACCTCCCACAGGAGAGATGTGCAGCTTGGAAGGGTAGTACTTGTCACTGACATTTTCCCCTCTGTGATGGGGGTGCATTTAACCTGGGGAAGGGGATGTGGATGCAATTCCAGTTTTCTAGAATTGACCACAGAAAGCTGTTCAGAAATATGCAGATGTATACTTACCTTTAGTAAGTGACTATCATGGTGATGTATCTGTTGAGTTGCTGATATGGGTATTAAATGCATACATCACTAATTACTGCTAAATTACACCATTTAACAAATTAAGTCACTTTTATCCTATTTGATTTAATCTATGCAAGCTTAGTCTGCAAAAATTAAAAAAAAAAAAATTAACAATTTGCATAGAAGAAAGTTACCAGAACTAAAGTGAGGACTTTTTGTATCATCTGGTCACTGATTACTGAATACCTGTGAAATGTCCTTCAAAAGAATACAAAACCCAAATCCATCAAACTCACAAAAGCAATTTAAAAACTAGCAAAAGAAAAATAGTCCTTGTTGCTCAATGGATAAGAAGTTATGAAATGAGATGAATAAAGAAAAACAGTCATCAAAAGTATTGGTGAAAGGAACAAAGGATAGAAAGTGTGTGTGTGTAGAAAATTTCCATTATTTAGGTACTGCCATAGAGGTTTCTTTCTTTTATTTTTAATTTTCTTAACTCAATTAACAGTTTCTTATAACAGCTGTATAATTTCCTATTAATTGGGAAAGGGGAAAGAGAGGGCATGAAGAAATATTTCATATCCATGAGAGGTCACTTACATAAATCTTGACAAATATGTTACTCCCGGATTACCTAAATATGAAAACAATAAATACAGTTACACCTTAACTGTATGCTACTGGAAAGAGACTTATCCAAAAGCTGTATTAATTATCATTCTCTTTTTTCTGAATTACTCAGATAACTGAGCCATTATATTCTTTGGTCAATGTTTGCTGTGAGAACTCTCAAGGAGTTGAGAAAAAGAAAAAAAAATAGTGTCCTGTTTGGCAAACATAGTTCATAAGTATTTTTAATTAGAAAAAAACAGGAAATCATTTTTCCACACCTCATTCTTCTGTAACATCAATCATCTATTAAATAACCAACAAACACAATCCTAAGAATATTACACAAAAGGAATATGAAGTTGTGGACTTGTGGCAAAGAAACCCCAACATAACAAACTATCAGAGGTGGTTGGAGCTTTTGTCTCCGTATTCTTTTAATTTTTTTTCAGCATTTATTCTTGCAATTAGTCAAAACCAATTTAGGGTAAGGAATTAAGCTGCTGGTGGGGGTTAACTCTTTCTGTGTCTAGCTAATGACATCTGCATTCCAGTTTAATAGCCTCAACCGTTTACAAAGCATTACAGGTGAAGGTGTTTGTATTTTGTTGATGGCACATATTTGAAAGCTAGCTCACCTCTCAGACAGGAGGAGTATAATTACTTTCAGATCAACAGTGCAAGAAATATGAAAAGGTATCCGGATACAGCTGAAAATTTGTGCAGAAAGTTTTTCCATCATTATCTAAATACAAGAAACATATAATATGGTTTGTTTGAGGGTGTTTATTTTCTTGGAGTTTTATTTTTTGTGAATCACTGGCACTTTTTCTTTCCTTCCACAACTATTTGCACCCTAATTTAAGCTATTTAGATGTCAAGGGATCTGACACAAATACACAATTGCTACTTAGATGTTTAAATTAGCTAAATTGAGCCTGAAGTTAATTGCACTTGTAAATTGCTTGCCAAATAAAGGCCAGTTTGTCAACCCAGGTACACAAAATATTTGCATGTACATCACTTTCAGGATTCACAATTTCTAATACCTCCCTACACCACATGCTTCCTTTCCCATTATAACATATATATGTTAGATATTCTGTTTACCAATGTTAATTATACATTTATCCTTTAGTCCTTTAAAAACTCAATCCCATGTTACCTTGCCCCTTATTTCATCCACAACTTATGGCAGACCAACTGCTATGTGGTTATCTAGATGATCCTGTTCATTCCTTTGCACAGTGGCCCACTCTAAAACTGCTCTCAGATTTTTTGAGTTCTGTTGGTGTACTAAAAATCTACTGGAAGTCAATAGACACCATTTTCAAGATAATTGATAGCCAATATGTTTCAAACTAATTATTTTACTACTTTTGGGTGAATATAAAATATAATAATACAAAATATTGGGTGATATAAAATTTTCCAAAGCAAAATTTTACAGTTCACATCTGCTCTTTTATTCTACTACATTGTGACAACAAAAATAACATATTGTGAAACTGAAGATAGGATGCCATAATTTCAAAATACTCAACTTTTATGTAGGGGAGGAAATGGTCAAAATAGTACCTAATAACTTTATTGCAAAACTATTTTTATTATTTTTTGTCAAAATTGAGTTTTAAAAAGTAATTTCCAATCTATGTATAAATGATCTTGAACAAAATATCATCCATCTGAGAAAATGGTTTAATCTGATTCAGGCATAGTTCCACCATAATTATAACTTTTTAAGAAATCCAGAACTAAACTATGAAATTCAGTTATAGGCTCCCTCAACTCTCACTAAAAAAGGTGGATCTTTTCCTATCATGATGTCTTTTTTTATGGCTGTCCTAAGGTCTTCTGGTGACAATCACCATATTGTTAAATACACAGCGAGTAGCTAGAGCTGTTGATTTTAAAAACTGTGTCAAGTCTATTATGAAGTGTCCCAAGATACTAAGTCTTCACCACAAAAAACTAAATTGATGCTGTTGAAGACAGATGACAGACTGGTGTTCTCAGAGTTTGGGGGATTTCTTCTAGTTCCTCAGCTTTACTCTTTTTAATTGGTTATCCCAAGGCACGGAAAGACAGAATGACCCAATTTCAAAAAATTAGTTGTAACCACTAGGGAATATTTTTTTTTTTTAAGAGAAATTTCAAAATATAGTCTGAAATCCTGATGGAAATAGTTCATCAGCCTTCAGGAATGAAGGTGAATCTGAAACATTTTCTCATACAAAGACAAATCAGGTATGTGAAAACTTGCACTGAGATGACATACCTTCTAGGCAAAATGTTTCTTATCACTAACTGTGAAGTTTCAATTCTGAACTTCATATACTTGATGTAAGGGTTTGGGAAGGGTGAGATGTAAAATGGATCTGAGGGTCCTGGTGTCTTTAAGATTAGCAAATAGGTTGTGAAGACATCTTGTTCAGATAGTAATAACACAAAAATATTGCGCTATCTTCCACTACAGACTTGATCCTGAAAAAACTCTCAGACAGAAAGAAGTGGTACAGCTACTGTCAAAAAAAAAGTAGAAATCTATAGCAAAATTCATCTTGATATAGCCAGATAAACAAACTGAAATGATGAATATAAATTATTTCATTTGGTATCTATTTCTCTCCAGGATTTCAACTTTAAAAAATGAAATTTTTCATTGTATAAGAAATCTCAGGTGTTACACAAATGCACCAGTATTTATTTTTATTCTCAAGAGTTACTATCTTATTACCTAATGTTTATGCTGTTTTTTTTCCTAACACCTAATTCCAAAACAAAATAGAAAGAAATTTTGACAGTTTATATGTACTGCTCAGTTATCTTTGTATTTTATGGAAATTATGAAAATTAGAAAAAACATTACAAAAATATTTATACTTCCCAGAAGCAGTTGATAACCAGGAATCATAGACATCAGGGTGAAAGAAGTTTTCATACCTAATAGCAGTAACTGAAAGACAGCAGCAGCCACAGCAAGAAATAGAGAACATTGATCCCACAAGTGGAGGTAACCAAACAACATTTATAAACTCGTAGCAGGTGATGAATAAATAGATCTGCTCATCTATTAAATATGTTGCATCTTATGAAGCAACAGCATCTAGTAGTACCCTGCTGCTGTGGCACAGAATTAACAGGTACATCTCTGGTTCAAATGGGCTGCTGAGGGACAAAACTAGGACTTTGTCTTCTACATAGCTTGTCAAAAGGCCTGAAAGGAAGGAGATGCTTTTTTATCATAGTTTCCATACAACTTTGTTATTTGAACCTAGTATGAGCTTTTGAAGGATTCTGAGCACCTTACCCAATTCTTTGGGAGCTAGCCTCCTTCCAGATGAAGCTAAACTGCCACACACAGTTCAGCCACTTTTGGTATCCTTCTGTATATGTTGTTATTTTCCACTCTTGGAGCTATGCTCTCAATATTTACTCAGTAATATATTGTATTGGGAAAGCAGACTTACCTGAGTGGCCTGAAATGAATAATGCTTCTAAACATTGGAAATTTATTTCAGTTCTTTATTTGGCTTTGTTATTTACTAAATTTGTTAGTTATATTGCTAGTGTTTAATCACAAAACCACCTGACAGTATCTCTAAAGACCTCAAAATATCAAATAAATAAAGTCAGTTCCATAGGATAATTCTCATAGTTTACTTGCCAGATTAGAATATAACTGTGCTGTATCTGCTGAACAGGCAACTTTGGAGCCTAGAGTAGAGAGTTACAATATCTGTGGTTTCTTTATAGCTTCTAGGAGGAAACTTGAGACTTTTTGTTGCAGCCCACTCTAAATAATATCTTTCCAAAGGCCTCTTCCATTATCTGTACACAAAGTCCATGCAAAGTTGCTCCCTAAATATATCAGGTGTGCAAAGTCAACCCCCCTCACTTTCCTGGTGCTGGTAAACCACTCACACTAGTAGTGAAAGGGCAGTGAAGACGTGAGAACATAGATCATGCTTCCATGCAGAAAGCCAATTCCTGCCAACAGACGGGAATATACAGTATTGAGACTGCCAAGTGCTCAACCCAGCTTGGCCCAGCCAGAACTCAGATAAGGGATGTTGCCAGCAGCAAGTTAGAACAGCAGGACTTTTCACATGGGCAAATGCTCGCCAGAAGAGGTCCTAAATGGAGGTGGTGAAATACAATTGAACTGAATACAGAATATCACACAAGGAAAATACCTTACAGTTCCAAATGGAGAGGGCTTTTTCATTAGTTTGTATCTTTTCTTCACTGTAGAAAGTTCTATATTAAACTACACTTACCCAGCATGAGTAAACTAATGCCATCTGTCTTGATCTGTCAAAGTCAAAACTCCAGCTGCACATGGCTTCCCTGGACAGACAACAAGAGATGGATACCTGAAGAGGATTATCCAGCCTGTAAAATATATCTTAGTTGCCTAGAGATTTCTCCAGATCTTTTTTTGAATGATATTATCAGGTATCAATGATAACTATATTCCGAAATGACAAGTCTGGTAGGTATGGCAAACCCAGCAGTAGATAGTAGTTTCCTCTTATAATCTGTTTATTATAATAAACACATAATAAACAGATTATAAGAGAACTAGAAATTTTTCTGAACTACAGGAAGTTCTCTTCTGCTCATCTGCAATATTGTTGAAATTCCCATTGCCACTCCAGATGAAATGGGATCCAATGTCCAAGCCTGTTAAACTGTAATGCTGCCATTGAAATCTATAAGACTGTTGCATGTCTGGTTGGTTCAGTTAGGGGTTTTAATAAATGTTAGTTAGTCGGTTCTATGTACCCCCATTCTCCCTCCTCGCAGTGGTTTGCTCAAAGTTGTCTACCATTGGAGCTTTCCCATGTCAGTCTTGTAGCCACTCCCTGTTCATTCCTGAAGGTTCTGTGTCAGCTACCCCATCCTTGTATTCCTATTCGTCCCGGAACCCTGTACCCACCCTTGTTATGCCCCCGTAGGCTGCCGTGTTCCACGTCACTCCCCTGTTGCCTGCCCCCATTGGGTGAGGGGGGCTTCTGCCCCTATCTGCCCGCCCCCTATATAACCCCATGCTTCCTTTGTCTTGGCGCCATCTTGACCACGTGCGTGCGAGGACAGTCGTCCTCCACCACGGCGGCCACGCGGGAATAAGCATTCTCCAACCACGCAGGACAAGGTGTGCCTCCCTCATCCCTTTGTCTTCTCTCAGTGCTTGGCTGCTAAACCAGCAAACCCATGCGGAGGCTCAGTGCTAGAGCCTTCAAACACCCAGCATCCCCGGTCTCCTGGCCAAAAGGCAGCGCTATTAGCCAGGCTCCCGAGCCGTCCGGACCGGGGCGAGAAAAACCAATGCCACATAAGACTTTTCTACACATGGCAGCTCTGTGCTCTCCTAATCATATTTCCTAGCATCTGTGATCCAAATACAATAAATCACACAAGCACTTTAGCCTTTATCCAGAACTATATAAGCAATTGGACAAACAATCCAGTCTTTTTCCAATCATGAAAATATTTTCAAATTTCTTCCTTCCTTCCTGACTACAGAGAGGGCCAGGTCCATATAAACAGAGTATCTGTGGCTTATGTTTGTGAATTGTCTCATCAATTTTGCTCTATAGTGCTCTAGTCTATGCATATTGTCACATAATTACATATCATCATATTGTTGCTATGCTTTTTCTTATGTATCTGCATTTTGAAGGGAAAGTTCCATGTTTCATTTATTGTTCTATCTCGTTTTTTCAACGTTTTTAGACCATTGTTTTAGAAAAGTTGCTCTGAGATCACTGTTTTTTTTACTACACAGCTGATTCAGCAAGTAATGTTGCTTCCAAACTGTATAAGCTTTCGTGATGAAGAATATACAACTGAAATAGCACAAGTTCAGTCAAAGTCAGTTAGAATAGCAACTGCTATTCAGTCATACTACTTTTTTCTTCCTTTCCCTTTCCTTTCCCTTTCCTTTTCCTTTCCTTTCCCTTTCCTTTCCTTTCCCTTTCCTTTCCCTTTCCTTTCCCTTTCCCTTCCCTTTCCCTTCCCTTTCCCTTTCCCTTTCCCTTTCCCTTTCCCTTTCCCTTTCCCTTTCCCTTTCCCTTTCCCTTTCCCTTTCCCTTTCCCTTTCCCTTTCCTTTCCCTTTCCTCTCCCTTTCCTCTCCCTTTCCTCTCCCTTTCCTCTCCCTTTCCTCTCCCTTTCCTCTCCCTTTCCTCTCCCTTTCCTCTCCCTTTCCTTTCCTTTCCTTTCCTTTCCTTTCCTTTCCTTTCTTTCCTTTCCTTTCCTTTCCTTTCCTTTCCTTTCCTTTCCTTTCCTTTCCTTTTCCTTTCCTTTCCTTTCCTTTCCTTTCCTTTCCTTTCCTTTCCTTTCCTTTCCTTTCCTTTCCTTTCCTTTCCTTTCCTTTCCTTTCCTTTCCTTTCCTTTCCTTTCCTTTCCTTTCCTTTCCTTTCCCTTTCCTTTCCTTTCCTTTCCTTTCCTTTCCTTTCCTTTCCTTTCCTTTCCTTTCCTTTCCTTTCCTTTCCTTTCCTTTCCTTTCCTTTCCTTTCCTTTCCTTTCCTTTCCTTTCCTTTCCTTTCCTTTCCTTTCCTTTCCTTTCCTTTCCTTTCCTTTCCTTTCCTTTCCTTTCCTTCTTTCCTTTCCTTTTTTTTCTTTATTTTCTATTTTTCTTTTCTCTTTTCTTCTTCTTTTTCTTCTTCTTTTTCTTCTTATTCCCTTTTCCTTTTCCTTTTCCTTTTCCTTTTTTTCCTTTTCCCTTTCCTTTCCTTTTTCTTTTTTATTCTTTTCCTTTTTCTTTTTCTTTTTCTTTCATCCTGAAATGACATCTCTTAAATAGTGGTTTGGTTTGTTGTCTTTTTTTTTTTTTTTTTTTTGGTGGAGGGGTTGTAAATATTTTTTTCTTTTAACATGTCTATCTCAATAAACTGGAATTCCATTCCATCCATATAATCCTGCAGACTTGTTCTTTTACCACATTTCTCATTTTATACTCTAAATCATCTTTGCAAACTCATTTTCACTACACAACATCTAACAGGAATATATCTCATGAAAGAGTAAGGAAAAAACAAAGGCACTTTAAGGTGTTATTGGTATAATTACACAGTCTTGTATAAAAATCTTGTTCTCTTGTCTATATGAAATGAAGTTCACCATGTTCTTTTTTCTAAGCTTGGTAGGATGTTGTAGCTTTACTAGTCCTGTAATACAGAGGTGCAGCCTCCCCTACAACCAGCTTTCAGTTTCTGTTACCACAACACAGTGAGACCTGCTCAAGCCTGAACAAAAGTTTACATGAAGAGATAATGTTTCTTAGAGCTACCTGTGGCACTGAAATACTGTTGGGCTGTAATGGTGTAATGCATTTATCAATAAAGGGAACAGTGGCATTATGCCAGTCTCTGTCAAACTCCCTTCATCTGAATCCTCACAATATGTGATGGGAGAAAAAGAGGGATGAGTTGTCCAAGCAGGATGGGTACCACAGTTACTACTGCTTCCTTCCCATGTGCCTGATTTAATTGACTGGTTCCAATAAAAGTAGAATAGTTGATTTTCACCACATATATATGATTTAGTTCAGGTAAAAATGTAATCCCAAACTGTGTTAAATTACTCCAAATATCTCTGAGAGTAGGGGATAAAATAAAACCAGAAATTTGGCAATCATCTGGAAAGATGGCACCAAAATATATATTGTTACACAAGGTCTGAAAAAGGCCTGGAGGGACACAGAGTCTGTAGTCAAATTACGCTGTTAAAATACCTTTAACACTTTGGTGAATAGTGCTGTACAGAACAGGTGAAAACTGAAAAAAAATAATCCATACAGGATCAAAGGGAATGACTGAACACAAAAGCTAATATTTTCTAATAAGGTTGAAAATTAGTGGTCTTGGCAGTTGTTTTTTTATTTTCATGATAATCTCAAGTAAACCTTAATTTATGGCATTTGTTCCCATTGCTGGACATATTATCAGAACTGCTAGCTGTTTTTTTCTTTTTCTCCTTCTTCACTACTTTGAATGAAGCATTTGACTGTTTCCATTTTTATCTGGTAAGTACTGTTTCACATAGAGCTTTTTTCCCCCTGCTATGTAATTCACCCACATCAAACTAAAAATACAATAAAGGCATGCTGTTCTTTTAAAACACATTGTGACGCTGGGCTGACTCCCATTGCCATTTCCCATTGCCATTTCTCTTTAACACAAGTAATTATACTCTTCAACTGCCCTTTGACTCTCTGTGGACCAAGGGCAGTCCTGAATGGAAATGAACTTAATTAATTCTGTTCACTGGAGTGGAGTCTCTTAACCATGGGAAGGCAGCTTGTTTCCATAGGTTTATGCCATTAGCTCTAAGCAGCTGGATCTGTTTTTCCTTTCTATGGTGTTCCTGTTAGCCCTGGTATCTTGATTTTGCAAATGGTACGTTCAGTGTGAAGAGTGAGTCCAAATCTTCATACAGAACTGATTGTGACTCCACAAGGAAACTGGCAGATTGAGCAGCTAAATATTCTAAAATCTTTTGAATCAACGTATGCAAATGGTAAGACCAGGGCCTGAGGCACAAGTTTTAGCAAAGCACTGAAACACATGTTTATTTAAGCATATTATTGTGACTAGATACTTTCTTTTCAGTGTTTTAGTGAAGAATGAAATTCATTAAATTAATTGTGAATGCCTGAAGACGTGAATTATTTGCAACAAATTGTATTAGCTAAGTATAGAATTAAAAACAAAAGCAAACCACCAAAACAAAGCCCAAAAATTGTTTGGAATCTGATAAATAGAAATATTATTTTATCCAATCTAGGTCTACTGATACAATCTGATACCATACAAATATGTTTATATTGTTTTAATACATGTTAATTCTCTGCTTTCACAAAAGGACAGGGATAAACTCTTCTATGTCCATTTATCCTTGATTGTTGTTTCAGGTTTTCTGATTCAAAACTGGAATTGAACCACTGAATATATTTAAAGCACTGCTAACATAAAGGCATTTTGAATTGAAGCTGCTATATTTTGCATTCAGTCACTCAGCATTTGTTGTTGAAGGTTAAAATGGCTCAAAAGCATAAGGCACAGGTTCCAAACCCTGCTCTAGTGAATATTACATATTTTATATACACAGTTTTTAAACAGAGAATGTGCTGTACACACAGGTCAGGCCAGCCTCTGTGTTAGGTGCTCTTACAAGGCATCTCTGGCCTTAATTTGTATACTTGAGAAAGATTGGAGAAAGTGTTTCATTTAGTCTTCCTCATGTAGGTTCAGTGCTAAATAATATGTTTACTTCTGCATTTGGCTGCTTTCTCTATTTTTTTTTTTTTTAATGAGGTTCTACTTTTTTTTCTGGAGAACAAATGTTAGCGGTGATACTACCACTGGACATGGGAGTCAGAAACTCCAGAAATAAGATATTTTAAGGTAGAGAATACATTGCCTAATATTTCAGTAATGTGTGCAATCATGAAATATTTTTAGAGTCAGAATAAGTTCAATCATTTTCACATTTTCTCATGCCTAGCTGCACTTTGGGATTCAGAGAGGAATAGAAAACATGAGTGATTGTTCTCATAGTATTTCAGATCCAGACAGAAGTAGAAAGTACTGGAGATTCCCCTGGGGAAGCCTGTTCTCAAGAGACTTCAGTTGAGATCTGAACTTGTACCAGCCGGATATCTGCAGTTTTTTCAGAATGACCTGAAAGGTACCAAACCTATTCAGGTCCCATATCTAATATACAATTTCATTTAGATAATAACTTTCTGATTTCTCTAGTTATACTCTGTGGGACTCTAAAATAATTAGGATTTACTCTGCTGCAGTTTTTATGGTATATCCATAAGCATGATGTACATTTAGGTGGAAGTGCCATCATGCAGATTATGACATCTTAGTAGGCCATATAACTCAGTTATGTTAGGAAACGTGGTTCTCAGCTCCAGCTATAATCAGGCTTCTGTTCTATTGCAGAATAATTAATGAAACAGAGAGACACAGAAAATTTAAATTTCCACTAAATTCATCATTTAAAAGAAAGCTTTCCTATGGAAGCCTTCTTTGTAAAAAGCCAACTATCAGTACCACCCGCTTAAGTCAAGGACAGTGAAAAGCAAGCACTCAACACAGGAATTCAAGCTTCAAAGGGTTATTCTGAATTGGTTCACTGACAGAAAATTATCCAAGCAAAGGTCAGGCACTCATTAAACCTTATCTGAAGCCAAAGTTATATGTTATGGTTTATTGCCTCAAGTACCAATTAATAAAGAATTAAAGAAATGAAAAACCAGTGATTCATACCTTTGCTGGGAGAATATTCATACTTCAGCATAATGCGAAAATATTAATAGTCATTTTAGTCATGTACTATTTTATTAGGCACTTAACTCTGTAGGCCTTATCAAAAGATATATGACATTCATTTTTTAACAAAATGCTGAGGAGATTTGGAGAACATTTACTCAAAACCTAATAAAGTAGATTTGAGAGATATTTTCAAACAGAAACCTTAAATACAGGCACCAATTATTAATGAAGCAAAAATGCTTAAGAATAGGGGTCTGGGTATAAAGAAGAGTAGAAATATCACTGTGATATCAATTGTATCTATAAAAGCTGCAACAGAAAATATTAAGTGCTGTAGCAGTATACAGGAGCACTAATATAGTTTGCTCGCAAGAGGACTTCTAGTAGGCCTATTTTTATCATCACAGGTATTTCATTAGTTTGACTCAGCCTAGACATTCCTTCTCAGTGTTCAGAGAGCTAAATGTTCCACACACTTGCCCCTATAACTGTGTTCAAAATACTTTTATTTCTTATTATTTTCAGCAGCAGCATATGCTTCTAACCACCTAAGGCTCTGAACTGTTGCCCTTTAGCATGATAAACTGAAAATATGTTTGGACTTTCAGATACCAAAAAGGTTGTATTTGTCACAGGGTGCTTTCCATTGTCCTTGTTATCTGTCACATTAAGAGTTGGAAAACACAAGTCACTGGTGATTCTGAATGAAAAAGAGATGGCAAAACTAATGTCCAACCAGAGACAGAAACTTGAGAGGGCAGATAATCTCCTAGGTCAAATAACAGTAACAGTAAATTCCTGGCTTCAGTGAAAACAGAATAAATCTGTGTAGAAAAATAAATTCTGAAAACTGAGTCTTCAAGCCTGAGCGTGCATAACCTAACTTCTTAATCTGGTAACAGGACTCTTACACCACTTAAAATTTTTCCATTCTCTGTCTACCCAAAGAGTGAAATTTACATCAGTGTAGCATTAGCTAAGCTCATCATGGAAAACTCTATCTCCACGATTCCACACATTTTGAGTGCCTAACATATTAATCACTGTTGCCTCTTTCTGCTTTTAATTTGTGGAGACACACATCAGTTTGCAAAATATTCTGCACATTTATAGGAGAATTCAACTATTTTTGCATATATCCCTCTAGCCATAACCTATGGGGACTTGAGGGATCAGCTCTCAGAAACTTCTTACATTCTTTCCTGGTAATCTTCTACAGGAAAAATTGCACTAAATGCTGACAAAACAAATGGTGCAGATCCAAAGTTCCTTGAAATCAAATTTGCAACCATTTCAAATGGTTTTAAATTTTCAATAATTTTTAAATCAGGTTCCTGAATTTTATTTAGATGGAGCTCATTGTTCTATATAGTGTCATTGTTGCACTGAGTAAAGCAAATTTTTTAAAAATAAGACAAATAATGTATTACATAATACAATCTCAGAACACAATTTTGTTGGTAAAATCTTTGAATATATAGGGAAAGATTATGATTCTTCTTTCCCTGAAACACATGAATTGGTTTCTCACTCAGGATTTGACTTTTTGTCTAAGTATTCTGTAGACAGAATAGGTCTGCAGCAAATCCTGTTCAGGTAAGTGTTGATGAACTCTCACAGATTTGATACAAGGATTCAGAAACATATATATAACCACCATATAACAGTGGTTGTTCCGTGTTGCCTCAGGTGGTGAAGTGAAGCACAACTTTTCACCACTAAATTTAACTACCAAATGGAAAGCATGCCATATTCTCATGTGCAGCACAACAGTGCTTAAAAGCCAAGTGTCACAGACAGCTGTTTCACATGACCAAATACTGGCTTACTGTGGTATAACTTTGCATGCAGAAAGGAGAATGAGAGGGATTGCTGATGGATGCATATCTAACCCTGTGTTTATCTGGTGAAAGGATTCACAGGGCTGAGGACCAGATGAGATATATAACCTCATGTGACCTGTAAAAAAAATAGAATCAATCCTGTATTAAGCCCTAAAATCTCTTGCTGAGCTAGAAAGCATTATTTGAAGGGATAAGAAAACTTGGTTTGGACTCCAAATAGCTCTGCACAGCTGACAAATAACTGCCCCTCGCTGTTAAAAAAGCTGGCCCTATTTTCTGTTGTCTAGCTTTAGTTGCCAAATCTTGCTCAGGTGCTTGTTGCTGGATGTCACTGACAGCAGCTTTATAACTGGTAAGTCGCATAACCTCAACAGCCTCTGAACTCAGCACCATCAGCATTCTATACATTTGGGATTATAACTGGAATAAAACTTCCATTTTCAGCAATTCCTGCATGCTGGAATTCACATCTTAACATGGAGAGGGAATGGTTCCACGTCTGCTTTCCTGAGAATGAAAAGGCATAGAGATATTATTTACTTTTTCATGCACTGGGTACAGTCAGTTTCTTAAGAAAAATTTTAGGGTTTTTTATGAAATTAGAAACTTTTACTGGTCTCTTGTGGTTTGTATTTTCATAGATTTCAAACAATAAGAAACAAAAGTGCCTTTAAAGAGAGAAACTAATTGTTATAAATTAACCTCTGAAGTATGTTTAAATATTTCACTTTTAATTTGTGCAGTAAGGGAACAATTTAAAAGGTATAGCAGGGTGCCTGCCACTTGTCTCCTCTGTAGGAGGAAAACACATAGTAGAATATGCCAAGCCTTATTCTCTTCCAAATGCTAACATGAGTAGATGTCAAATGTCTCATAGAAACAGAAATGCAGCTGCAGGTATTTAGTTTCTCAAAATCCTTTTGTTACAGATGTTTCTGTTTCTGTGCTTAATTTATTCATTCAAAATAATTAAATTTTCAACCCAAGATATAATATGGGAATATGCATATGGGTATGCAGGCATTCCTGTGTGCAGACATTTTCTAATCCCTTTATTATAACACTTGAATATTTTGCCAAAAGTGTCTTTGTAAAAAAAAAAAAAAAAGAGGTAGAAAAAAATAAATGCATCTAATTCTTGATATTTTTAAATATTTTTCTTTCTTATACCTGCATTCTCAAGGAAGCAGGAAAAAAAGAACATTTTTATAACCTAGTGGGAAAAAAAATGAGAATAATGTTATAACCTGGTCTTTGCAACAGATCTATTTTCTTTCTGTTTTCTGATTGTGTGCCATTCGGTATTCTGTAGTCTAATTTACAGGAAAATATTTTGTTGTTTATTTTCCTTCTCTTCTGACTTCTAGTTACTGAAGTCCTAGGTTTTATTCTATGTTTGTTTTTAGAAACTTATCCAATAAATACTTTTTCCCTGTAAAAAGGAATGCATTTTATCTGATTTAAAAACCACAAACCTGTGAAGCTGCAACCATTGAATGCAGATCCATTAAATCCCAAGGGAGGAGCTAGCAAGTGCCATATGATTTCAGAGTTGTTCTCTGAAGACAAAGGCATTCCTGACTAACAATTCAAATTTAGGTATTTAACACCAAGCATGTACAGCAGCAACAACTGGATTTTGTTCTTATTCCTCGTTTGTGTATAATTCCCTGCACATTCAAAGGATTACACACTGTTTATGCATCATGCACTCTCACTGAGCCCTGTTTCCTTAGGGTACTTACTCCTGCTGCTAAAAGGAAAATAGTTTCAACAATCCTCTTTTGGTGCCAAAGCTGTGCTACTGAATGAACACATCCTGCCTGCAATACTGTGATTGATCCCTGAGATCCCTGTATCCAACAGGAGTTCAAAAGAATTCTGCTGTTGAGAGGACTAAAATTGGCATTCCTTTAAGATTTACTGGCAAACTAAAACTCCTTCATGTAACACAGATACTGCTCTGCTTTTAAACTCAAGAGCGTAACAAAGTGACACTGAACAAGTTCAAACTTTGAATGGCCTTGACAGCACACAGCACCTTGACACTGGCATTTCCTAGCTCAGAATTGTCCTTAGCTCATGAGCAATAGCTAATGTCACTGAACTTAGCCATAGCTTGCAGCTCCTCTCTGAAGCGGGACCCATATACTTGGGACACATTCAAAATAATAAATCCTAAATAATCTAGCACATGGTAGCTCTTTGCAGTTACTGTTAAGGCCACCTTTGCACCTTGTCAAACCCCATTGCCTTTATAAGCTCAGTTCTGCTACTACAAAGTACAATTCATACATCCATATAACCTCTTGCAGGGCTTGGTAAGCTAAAAAGATAGGCTTTAATAGATTGCTTTGAAGAGTGGAGAATAGAAAGGTTTTCCTGTAATAAAGACCTTTATAGGTGATACATGAAGGCTGGGATTACAACCAACTTTAAGAGAAATAGGCGTTTAGAGTAGAGACACATCATTTTTATATCTTACTTCATAAAATAATCTCATGCTCCAACAAATGAAGGGATTGCTCCACTCCCCTTGAGGGCTAACCCCTGAGCCACAAACTTTTAGGGTGAGCAAATGTCATCCGCGGAGGCCTTTGCTGCCCGTTGGTCCCTTTCCCCATGCTCCACCCTTGAGCCTGTATCCTGTTTGTTGCCAGTTTAACCCTGCCCCTTGCCTTCCCTATATAAACCCCTGTTTTTCCCCAGTTCAGAGAGCTTCTGTTCCTGGTTCCCTTCGCAGAGGGCCCTACTCTTAGTAAAGGCTCTTACTCTGTGGAATGCCATACAAAGCTCCAGTCCCTTTTCTCCACGTCACCTGAGAGCTGAAGCTGAGCTGAACATCACTCTCTGTGTTGGGAGAAGGATGTGCCTGCGCCCCTGAGCCATCCTTCTGAGGACGCCTCTTCAGGAAGGTCACGGCACCCTTACCACCACCTGCCGCGGCATCCATCCACACACACAAATGTTTTTACCTTCTCTTTTTAATTGTCTCAGCTTCTCTTTTTAATTGTCTCAGCTTCTCTTTTTAATTGTCTCTCTTTTGGAGAGATAAAAGACTACAAAATGTCTTATTTTCTATGATGGTCCAAAGTACTTCAAGGCTGCAAAGATAAAATACTGGTGAATTTAAACATATCTGTAACTAAGATCTTTTGACCCTGTGTTGGCTATGCTGCTAGTTTTATGCAACAATCTTTGAGTACAATCAAAGATGATTTTATTTTATTTCAAAGATATTTATTTTATTTCAAAGAGATTGCTACATCACTAACTGAACAACCAACATGCAATATATGCATGCATGTATGTCCTTATATAACACATTGAGCTGTAATCAGCACAAAGGCAGACCTCACTAGCATATTAGTTAGTTCTAGCCAAATGGTCTTCAGTGAATTTTGAACCTTCAGAAGCCCAAGTACATTGCAGAGATTAATAGTTGTGTGAAGTTTTCCCCACAGCATACATTTCATTGTCCAGCAGAAGGCCAGATTTGGGAGTTCAGGCCAGAGCCAATTTACAGCAGAAATGGAAAACTGCTAAGGAAAATGTTGTCATTTTATTCATAAAAGGTAAACCATGATGCCTATCCTTCCATGATTACACTCCAGGCAATACCACAAAGCTCACTGCTTTCTTCCATTGTTTACTGTGTAGTCACAGATGCTCTTGTCCCATGTTCCACACAACTTCAATGCAATAATATTATATTACATTCTCATTACACAGAGGAAAGCTGGTCATCAAAATGCCCCTTGAGGTACATATTTACATAGTTTCTAATAAAATATGTTCTAATATTCTAATATTCTAATATGTTACTCAACAGATTCTTTTTACAACACTGTTACTTTAAAAAAAAAAAAAACCTTTCAGATTCATAAATTATTTCTTTTCAAATTCTTCCAAAACACTATTGAATGGTTTTGTTAGGTTGATTGATCCCTAGTGAATTTTACTGAGAATTAATCACTGTCCCTTTTGGGGAAGCGTTTTCATCCAGTCGCTAATTCTCAGCAAGACATACTGGGCCAAGGTCATTAATACCTTAGGATTTATAATAGTAGAGAAAAAAAAGCAAAGTGTAATTTCTGCATGTCCTGCCACCATCATACTGAATATTTCTATCCATTTAGGGAAAGAGACAAAATTTGTCTTTATTCTGGTTGAAGCTACCCTACTTTTGAGACTGCTAAAATAACCCATCAGAAATTATTTATAATAATAAATACTCTCTTCATTTATTAGAAAACAAAGTAATAAAAAGGGGGAGCAGAAACATTAGATTAACTTTTCCAAGGGAAATATTAAGACGCAGAGAAGAAGAAAGAACTATTCAAGGCAAAACATACGAAGGCAAGAGTGGCACACCTAGGAATAACTGTGAAGCTTCAGAATTGATGGCTTAGAGTCTCTCTCAGGATGTTAGAAAAGGAAATTCAAAACTCCTCACAAATGAATTTGAACATGGATTTCATATTTCTGAATGGAATACCTAAACCAAGAGGCTGTTGAAAGAAGGTTTCTTCCTTCCTCAGAGCTATTCATTTAGCAGAAGCCTCTCCATTATTCATTGGCCCTATTAAAATAAAAACAATAATAACTGACTGGCAGATCTGGTATTCATGCCCTGGTTCCAAACTTTGCATTGGTAATTATGTATAAAAACCAGATGTGGTCAGAGACAAAAGGCAGGATAACTCACTGCTTTCTCCTAAGTTGCTTCCATTGCATTCAGTCTCAGTACTAATGAGCCAAATACCCTAACTTCAGGTCTTTGGTAAAAAAAAAATTAAATAAATTGGGTTCTCTGAACCCATTGTGCAACTGCTGCCTGTGTCAAGGCTTTGTTTTGAAATTTATTTTTAAAATAGAGTTTTAAAAATCAAGATTCTAAGCAAAAGCTTATTTGCACATCCCTATAATAATTTCTTCAAATATCCAATTTTCTTCATCAAAATTACTTTATACAAATGCTGGGAGTTTGTGTAGGATATCTTGCTTCCTGGATGATTTCTAAGCTTAGACTTTATAAATAGCAACAACAGTTTACTATTTGCAACTTGTTGCCCCAACCATGTTGAAAATGTCTGTGTGCAGGTATAGTAGACCTATGCAAAAGGAGTAGTCCTTTGCTGAATGTGGAGCATAAGGAGTCAGATAATACACAAAATGGTACATTGTGGCAACATAAAGGCAATGCTGAAGAAAATTTATTTTTCCACTCTATCAAATAGGCTATAGAGTATTTTATTGCACATCATAAAACTGTATTCCAGCCAAAGGCAGTTACCCCTCTCTTCAAGAGTAGTATAAAAGACTTTAGTTCAGTTCCATCTTCATAAATTACTTCAATATCATGAAAGTTCTGTACATCAACTCAGTAAAAATACCTTCAGTCCTGCAAACTTGAGGAGGAAAAAGTTGAAAAAATAATATATCACTTTTTAAAAGACTATCTGTGTGCTTCTGATTTCAAAAGAAGTTGCAGACTAATTGTGAAGTGATCAGGGACAGATGTTCTCCAGGCACTTCATACCTGGAGCTCGGAAAAAGTCCTCAGGTATGAAAAAGCTCAGAGATGCTGAATGGCTCAGAAGAACTATGCGTATCTCTCAAAGCTTAACTTGTGCTTGCACGTCTGGAAGGATCCCCGCCCTGCAACTCGCTGCGTTCCTGCTTTCCCTTCCCAGTTCCCATCTTGGAAAGAGTTGACAAATTCTGTTTGGAAACGGGCCAATTTCGGAACAGCTGACCCCGTCCCTGCCCCCTTCCCGCGGGTAGCAGACGCTTTAGACGGGAACCGTCCCAGCGGATGGGAAACTGCGCACGACCCTCGGGAGATGCCAGGGCACAGTCGGCGCAGTTTCCGCAAAGGCCCCAGAAGGCAGCGGTCCCCCGGGCCGGACGGCCAGAGACCAAACTTCGGAGCCGGGCAGAGTGAGCAGCTTGTCCTTTAGCCAGGGCCCGCGCTCCCGCCTCTCGCCCCAGGCCCAGCCTGGCAGCCCGCGGTGTCCCGGTGCCGCCCGTGCTCCGGCCCGCCGGCGGCATCACTCGGACGCGGCTCGGACAGACATCGCTCGGACAGACATCGCTCGGACACCGCTCGGACAGACACCGCTCGGACAGACATCGCTCGGACAGACATCGCTCGGACACGCTCGGACAGACATCGCTCGGACACCGCTCGGACAGACACCGCTCGGACAGACATCGCTCGGACACCGCTCGGACATGCTGCCATCGCGCGGGCGAGGCCGGCACTGCCAGCCCTGCTCCCGGCCACCAGTGTCCCAGCGCCCCCGCCCCTCCTCGCTCCCAGCAGGCGCTGGCATAGCTGGCGTGTGCGCTCCGAGCACTGAAACCACACCCCGCTTAAAGATTAATAATCCTCAGCAGCACACGGGGTTGTTGCAGTTCGATATTGTTCATTTTATCCGTGTGTGTTCCCAAAAGCTTCCACGATGCTGTCCCCTCTGGGGAGCCGACAGCAGCGCAGGGCACGAGGCCACCACCAGCCTCCGGGTTGTCAGCAGCTGCGCGCTCAGAGGCGGGTGCTGAATCTGAGCAGAAAAAGAGGTTTCAGATCTTGATTTTAGGTAGGCTTGTTTCTAACTAGAACGTGAAGGCCCTTCTGTCAGAGGACAGACTCGTGTAGGTTTAATGCATGAGATGCAGGAACCAGGATACATAGCTGGGCTGTCTGGGACCACTGGGTAAGGCTCTGAAGTGTGACTGTCATCATAAATGAACTGTGGGGAGTGTTCTTCACGATGAGGCAGTGCTTGTTTTGATTTGGATTACTAAGTAATTTTCTGCTAGGAGGTGGGTGTCTGTAATTTGTGTAATCCACTGCAGTTTTTCTATGGATATGGACAGAATGTTCATCTGTGTGTGCATCTGTAAGTAGAGAAAAAGAAGGGGTTCCCATCAGAATTCCTTATGTCACATATACCAAATTAGGGTATGTCAGTTTGTGGTACCTCCTCAGTTCAAGCAAAATGAGAAATGTCCTCGAACAAGGGAGATGAAATCCTTTCTTTCCATTTTTGCCTCTCCCATATCAAAAGACGGTTTCAAACTTCACCAGGACTAATGATCAGTTTTGCTACTTGTTATTACGTTATTTCCTCTTGTCGTGACTTTTTTCCCCCATCTGCTAAACAGACCTAATGAAATGTACCTCGTTTGTCAACAGTTCTTAGTGTTACTTCAGTAATTGCAAAAAATATGGGTAGGACATGATCTGAGTCATAACACCTAACTGGGATGCAATCTGACCTCACCAAATTCAAAGCAAGCTCTAATTGAATGAAGGGTGAACACTGTGTCAAGCCTGTGCCAAACAGCTAATGCAATTAGTTGTTCCTTGTTTAATGCTTTGAAAATAATAATAATCTAAAAAGCCCACTTCTATTGCTCAGCATTGTTACAATAAATGTCTTTCAAACACAAGGAAAATAAAATTGGGAGAAAAAAAGAATTTTCAAAAAATTCAAGCTTGTATTTTCACTCAAAAATGATATAGAAAACTGCTGAAGGCAATTCAAATCATCCTTCATTTCTATATTTTTCCTGGTATAAGTGCAGTTCTGTATTTGTCTGTGTTGAAGTACTATTACAGCAAGGATAGTTCCAATAAAAAAGTGAACCCCAGTGGTAAATATTTTTGGATCAAATCTCCATGTTACAGATCATTGTGAAATAGTTCAGTGGGTCACATTAGCAAAAAAATGTAGCACAGGTAGCTGTCTAACCTTCTTAAATGATTTGCCAGTAAGCCTCTAACAGTGTCTACTTTATCCTCTCTCTTTCATTTTTTCAAATCAAATATATTTATTGAAAGGCTGGGAGAGAACAGCCAAGTGTGAAGCACTAGTCTTGCATAGGGTTAGTTGAACCACTTCAATAAGCAAAATAAAATCTCCCTTTATCCATCCCCACATAATACTCAGCCAATTTTTAACAGAAGCCATTTGAAAATCCACTAGGCTCTGATAACCTTAATTCTGCAGGTCAGAGCCTGTGATTGTCTAAACACACTCCTGACTGGTCTCCTCAATGCAATTCCAGCTATACACCCTGGCATTGAGTCTGAGTCCAGTAGTTTTATTCACACTATCAGAAAATAAAACCAAGGATACTTCAGCATGAAAAATAAATCAAAACAGCCTCAGATTTTCAATATCGACAATGCCCATACAAACAGCCCAGAAAACAGTGATTTTACTCCTTATGTTTTATTTCACAGGGGCAAAAAATATCATATGTTGAAAAATGATGGGGGAAAAAAAACCACCAAGAAATAAAAAGCAGGACCTACTAAAGAATAATTTGTGAAGACAAATATGTTGAATTCACTGGAAATATACTGAAACTCTCCGTATCATCTCTCAAGCCTGCCCAGCTGGAAATTATGTCCATTGTCACCCCTTTTCTAGCACCAGAGTGTAATTTTACTCTCCTGAATGGTCAGGGTGTGGGTTGTTCCATAATATATCTGATTGCACGGTGTAACCAGAAGAGACTGACACTGTAGACACTGCAAATACCAACAGCCACTAGAGGAGATTAACTAAGGGAAATACTGTCAAGTATTCAAGAATTTTTTTTTTTAATGTCTCCTAATCTGAGGGAACAAAACACTAATCCCCTACAAAGATTTTGCCGGCCCAAGTAATAGCCTCTTTTTACCTTTCAGAGAGCAACAGCATTTATGCTTTGGGCTCTTGTACCAGATTATGATATAATTTTAAGTCCACTCTTTGAAATAGTATCCTGTAAGCCTAAACTATTCAATTCTGGATTTGAGGGTGAGTGAGGGGGGAGGACAGGAGCAGAGGAGCGAGGAAAAAAAATGGGGTTTCTAATCTGGTCATGGAGGAAACAAAGTGTGGATTCATCCTCCTTTTTTTAGCAGAGAGGAATTTTTGGAGAACAGTTCTTTGTGCGTTGTGCTGTTGGGCTGGTGTCTCCTGCATTACTGTCACTCCAGTCAGTGTAGCAGAACATTGATTTCTGTACAGGGAGCTGAGGGAGCTGAGTAGGAGAAAAAAAAAAAAAAAAAAAAAAAAAGAGCCAGTATTCTGTAAGACAAAGAAGAGCACCAGTGGAGGAGCAGTGGATTTGAGCATGTCCATGTTTGTGTGTGTGTGTATGTGTGTGTGTGTTAAGGCAGGGGCAGATATTCCATGTCTTTTCTCTGAAAACATAAAAAATAGTAAAGGGAGAATAGGACATAGCCACCAAAATAAAAATAAAGGAGATATTAGAGGGAAACAATCAGTAAACAAGTAGCAAATAACAGAGGAATGGAGGAAATGAAAAAGAGGAGGAGAAATTGGAAAGGACCTTGGAACACATCAGTAGAAGAGAAATAATACATTTAAAGAAACCTCATTAAAACAGAGTTTTTTGGCAACTATCTATCTGTAAGGAATGACTTCTGAAATTCAGGACACTTATTTTACCTCTTTGGAATGAAGTACTCAAGGCAATTTTTTTTTTTTTTTTTTTTTTTTTTTTTTTTTTTTGCATTTCTCAGGATTAGAAAATCAAGCAACATCATGAAAATATACATATTTCTAACCCATATCAGAGACATACAGCTGGGTTTTAATTTAAAAGAGTTCACTGTAAATAACTTCCAATTTTAGGATTGTGTCACATTACTTTTATCCCTGATGTACATATCTGTATGGTTTCTATAATACAGAAAAAGAGAACCAAAATGAATTTAACTCAACAGTTACAGGACTTGTCTTTAGGAGACTCAGATTCTCCAAATCCATCAGTTCATACTTCTGTAGTTGCTTATCAGAGTTAAGAGGGTCCTGCAGCAGAACTCACCTTCAATAACTCAGCACAAGCACTTGTCTCGGTTTGGAAGGAAGCTGCTCCGTCTCATGCAGGTTGGTTGTAAGAAGAGGTCTCTACTAGGTGTAAGTTCTTAGAACAAAGTGAATTAATTTGCACCTGCTGAAAGATTTTCAATTTGTACAGCAGCTATGTCAGTGCTCCTTGCACCTATAACATTTACATTCAAAGTAGCAAAACTGTTTTGAAAATGTATCACAGTGTGAAATTCTTCCCAGGTCTTGTTGCTATTCAAAAAACACAAAGTAGGAAAATGGTATGTGAGAATTGGTAAAGCACAAACAAGAAAAAAATGTTTCTCTATATAAGACATTTGTGGTCATGACAAAAAGAAGAAAAAACCCACGTATGCAGATCTATATAGATGTACTTCTTAACTTTAGGGGTATTAGAAGATATGTTAATAAGAGCTATAGAAGATATGCTTGATACTAGAGGAGCTAGAAGTTAAAAAATGCATGGTTAGGGCTGCATTCCAAGTCTGAATAACTACATATTGGCCATTCATCTCTGCTGAATTTCTCTGATGCAACAGTAGTCTTAATTCTCTAATGGCAGCTATTATAATCCAACTTGAATCTACCAGATTAGTTGCCTAAATGTCTGAGAAAGAGGTAATGATATAAATTGCAGCTTTTTATGCATGTAAGTGAGCTTGTAACAAAGATTTTGGGAGATTCTTATTGCATATTTTTTTTTTTCCTTCAATGATGCATGTGTGTGCTCTAATGGATTTGTGCAAACTCTTCTCCTCAGTCACTTTGTCAGCCAAGGGGATAAGGGCAACCACATCAATCCCACTTAGCCCCATGCATCCACCTGACACTGGCCAGTAGGTGCCCAGGAAAGCTGCTCAGAACAGTTTTGATATTTTATCAGAAAGGAGAAATGTGACCCAGGTTCATCTTGAACCAAAATGTCAGTTTCCATGCATAAATAAATAAAATAAAATACTTCATTCAAAGAAGAAAGCTGCCCAAGTCTACAGGATAGTGACTTATGATAAGTACATGTCGGAATATCTTCTGGGAAATAGGGCTCCCCTGGAAGGGAGATTCTGGTTGGAATCCCTGACCAGGCAGGACACAGCAGACTCCAAGTGGAGCTGTCATGGTTTCCTGGCTGGTAAAGAGGAAGCCATTAATTGTACAAATGCAAGGTTGTGGACACTGTGAAGGATGTCACACCAAAAAACAAATGACTGACCAACCAAAAACAAACAAATAAACAAACAGGGCTGTGAAAACAGAGAAAATGTAATTGCTAGGAGGTTCCATATTGATATTCTTTTTATTTTTAGTACAGCAGCTATGTCAGTGTGGTGTGGCATGTCAACCAGGCTTGCCTAGTGAATAAAGTCAGGAGTGATGATCCTCATAAAAATCTCATCTAAATTGAAAATTCAACTACCTAATTTTAAAGAACGTCTGATATTTTTTTCTTTTTTGCTAGTCATAACCACAGTGTTTTGTACTAATTAAAAATGCACCCTTACTCTTTATTTTTGTCCCTCTGTATTTAGAGATTCCAATATCGCAAGCGCTTTTTCACCGCAGTGTCAACTGATGTCAGCTAGACCATCAGCTGCTCAACAAACAGACCATATACTTCAGAGTCTAACTGAGGATTTAGGCATCTAATATTGGAAATGTCAAACGTAAGAATATTTTTCAGTGCCCTTGCTGCCAAATCCTGCATCATATGCAAATTCTCAGCAATTTACAGCTCCCATCCTCAAAAAGTGGAGCAATTTAGATGTAGAACTGTATGCATTATAGAGGAATAAATCAAGTCTGTTAAATGCCAGGGAATCTCTGCTTCCCTTGAAACAGCTGGGGATCATAGGAAGAGGAGTAGAGACAAAAGAAACCATCCATGCATAGGTAGCATGTCACAGATTATCATATAGATCATACAACTTTGACATACACAATTAAAAGTCGCAATTTTAATTTAAAAATCATACACAATTAAAAGAAAAAAGGAAATGTAGGTTGTATTGAGAAACCTCAGAAATTCCAACTCATTTCCTGAAAAGAGGTCCCTTAAAGTATATTGGGTTGCCTTCTGGATTATAAATGTTAGCATGTGCCCCAGGTCCTATGCCAGAAGAGAGGAGTGTTACACCAGATCTGAAAGCCTTATGGGGTGGTTGCTGAAACACACTGCAGGGAAAAGAATTTTGTCAGTCACTAAATTTCTCTGAAAAGGAAGAGAGAGATGATCAACAATGTTAAAAGATGACATGGTACAAGAAGAAAGAAGAGAAATAGCTCTCCGGATGACCCAGATTTAATTGAGCTTTACTGGATTTCACAGATTGTTTAAGTCAGAGGGCAATAAAATGCTTATTAAATTACAAATTAATTGATTTTATAGCCATTTTTATTTATCCATTAAACTAATCCTCTTTCTCTCAGAATTCTGAGACCTCAGATGTTTAAGTGATTGACTTCATTCTAGTGCATGATTATGCCATCCTATTGTACTGATTATAGATCAATTCACTAACTTTATTTTTTACTTTGGATGATTTCATTTGGGCTTTTTGTTTTTTTATTGCCACCTGTATCTTCAACAAAGATTGGCCAAAGCTGAATCTGTAATGCTTTTATACTTACTGAGATATTACTCCATTTGCTTAATGTCTAGGTATGTGGCCAACTGCTTGAAATGTAATTCCTATAATGGGAACCAGTATCCCCCTCAGATCAGCTGGCAGGTGATCTCGGTCTTGTTTCAGACGTTCCCAATATAATTATAGCAAATTTGCTAAGAATGAATACATGTCAGTTTAGTTTAATTCAGACATTTTAAGTCCTTAAATCTTGGAATGCATTTGCTCAGCATGCTTTCTCTACCCCATTATCCTGTTTAAACTGTTAAAGCCCTTGGCCACTCTTATGGCATAAATCAACATGCCAAAAGGCTATTCAAATCAACTAAACCTATTGTTGAAATTCTGTGTAACCTTTAGAGTGGTGAAGTCCTTTGTTCATGGATTCTTATAAGGAAAAACACATAAATATTAAAACTGTGCTCTCACTATTTTCCTAGGAGGAGAGAAAAACACTTCACATGCTCTTAAATGTAATTTTATTTATGGAAAACAAAAGAAATTATCTTGACCTGGTAATTATATTGCTTCTATTCAAACAAATTTCTGTGGTTTATGTCTTCCCATTAAAATGAGCTGGATTTCTGCTGTTTTGACAATTCTGCTGTGGTTCATACCTTTTTCTTTTTGAAAACATTAGTATATCTTCCCCTGATTCTGTTGTGGTATTCATAGGTATGCAGCAACATGATATCTGAGGGGATAACAAAAGATGCTGTCAAGAGCCTTTAGAAAACTAGAAGTCTTAAAAACTTGCTGCTTGACCATTGTACTTCTTTGATGGGCATTATGGGAATAAGCTATAAATTTGGCTTCTAGCAGATGCTTCTATTGAAAAAAAAATAGTAATTACTGCTATCTTTACAATTTTAAATTAATTTTATTTGGCTTCCTGTCAAAGATCTTTTTCATGTCTTGGATGTATGGTTGTAAATTAGTTAGAAGTATATCTGTGTGGAATCCAAATCAGCTGCAATTTGAGAATAAAAAATTAAGCAAAAAAAAAAGAGTTTTGACTATGTAGGTGGAGCCATAAAAATAATAGTGCAGATGATATAAAAATACCTGGTTAAAAAGGTTTCCAGGTCAAAATTTTAACTGACTAATATTGCTACCAAAAAAAAGAAAAAAGTCTGGTTTTGGAGAAAATTCAATATAAACCATATAAGATCTCACAGAAAATGCATTGGGCTGTGTTGAAAACTCCAAGGGTTTTGGAGGTTTTCTCTGAAAACTTTATATTTTCAATGGAAAAATAAATGTGACAACCTCTTTTAAATGTAAATGGTGTGTGTCTCTCTCTCACAGTATATAAAATCGGAAACACACTACAAAATATGTCTTTCTCTGGAAGACAGAAAGGTTTTGTAAGCTCAAAGTAAAGCTTTACCAGTGAAAAAGAAACATTCTTTTTTTCTTCAACCTTTTTCTCTCAGAAAACATGAACTTCATTAGCTGTCATCTGACACCAGAAAATGTGACCTGGGAAGTAGCTGGGTTACATGCTTGGAATGCCTTAACAAGAAGCACTTAGTGTGCAGTTATTTTTCATTGTTAAAGCATATCACAAAAACGTTGTCCCACAATTTCATTTTCAAGTAAAAAATGAATAAACAATTAATTAAAAAAAAAAAACATTTTCTTTAAAAATTTTGCTTTCTAACAAAGGGAAAGTAATATTTTGAAGCATAGTCTAGTTTCATTTTACTTGTTGGAAGAAATAAATATCAACGGAAACTAAGAAAGTATGACAGTTCCAACCTGCCAGTTCTAATCCAGTGTTTTGAATGCTAGCAATTGTCTGGTGAGAAAGATCTGCACAGAAAATATGAATGGTTATTTATGCTTGCAATCAATAAGAAAACACTCTACAAGCATACAGATCCTTTTCTTTTTCTGCCCACCTCCTTGTTTCCACAGAAAAGCTCTAATCAGCCTGTAACCAGTTTTTCAACACCATCTTATGCACTCCCCACCCTCACTCTTTGAAGCTTCTACTGGGAGCTTCCCTGTCCCTCCCTCATTTCACACTTCTAGGGAAAAAAAAATAACAGCCAGAAGATTGTTTGGACTGACTTTTTGTTACATGGAAGAGAATTCTAATTATTAAGACAAAGCCTTGTGGGGTCTTTGAAAGCATTTCACTACAGAGTGCTGTCAGCTCTTCAAAACCAAGAAAGGAAGATAAGCTGACATTGAATGGCTTTAGTCTGGTATAGGGTCCTCAAGAGGGATAAGCTAGAGAAGTATTTCTGTAGTCTGTTTTCTGAGCACTCAAAGAATGGCTGGACTGGAACAAGAGGTGTGGAAGCTGGGCTTCATTCTGGAAATGACTAGACTGAGTGGCTCAGGCTACAAATATCAGTAAGTTAGCAAAATGGTCAAGCAGGAGAGATATCAGCCAAGAGTTGTTTCACACACTGCAAGGCACAGAGTGCTCTAAAGTAGTCTATTGCCACTATTAAGCACGAGAGTTACTCCACTGGAAGCAGTATTGAGTTCTTGCTGAGGAATGTGTGTGTACAACTGGCAATACTCTATGTTTTGCCAAGGTTACTGATAGCCTTCTGTCAGCCTTAAGCCCATTGGCCTGCGATACCTGCTCATGGAATAAGCAGTTAATAACATGGACAAAACCTATGTGGGAGGAAGCTGCAAATCACTGTGCTCTTCAAATCACATGTGCATTCATGTTATATAAATGTCTCTTCAAAGGTGTATACAACCCACGGAAACCCCTGGGTCCCTATGGCTGTTCCTAAGTGACCTGTGGGAAGAATTAAAACGCTTGCAGTGTATGAGCTGAGTGTATGTCAGAATGCCTGGCAGCAGGAGATCCAGCATGTACTTGTTCCTCTGTGTTATTTGTAACTGTGGGTGGAGAGCTAAACTTGGTAACACAGAATCTAAATTTAGATTAGTAAAGAGCAAATATCCTGCATGTGCAAACCAACAGACAAGCCAAAATGTAGGTCATTAGCCACCTGCTTCCTGCCTTTGCAGTGACTGGACTGAGAATATGCGGTTCTTTGAAAAGCAGTTGTAGTGGCTAAGCCAGTAGGTCAGGCAAACAATGGGTCTGTTATAACAATAAGACTGGATTTGCTGAAACGAAGACAAAGATATAAAAAAATTATTCTTTGAAGAAATACTAATAACTAAGTAATCGGTGTTTTTTCCCTAAATAAACACAGAAGCTATGTTCAGGAGGAATTTTGAGATTGTAAACATCAGCTGTAGACAGTGAAAAAGTCTCCACGTAGCTTCATTATATGTTCATTCAACTACAGTTCAAGTTCCCATCCTTCTCCCTTCTCTGTTCTTAGGCATATGCAGAGAGCAAGACTGTGTTCCAGATGCCCCATTTTTGAAGCTCCACTGGGCCTGTGTTGTCCCAAAATATCACTGCTGAGAGGTGTTGAAGCCAATTGCAGAATCCTTTTGCTCTAGAGGCAGGTACAGACACCATAGAGATGATTTGTCCTAAAGTGAGGGGTGGTGTAGTCTGCCTGAGAAGAATCCCACAGCCAGGGGAGAATGGTGAAAAGAAGCTTTGCTCTCAGCATAACCCTGTGACTTTCTCTGACTCTTCACAAGCAAGGTAACATTTTAAAGCTGTTGTTATCTTCTAAAGGTTAGGTAAGATTTGAGGATTACCTCACAAAAGAATAAGGTCGTGGAACAAAGTGTTGTAACACTTTTCACAAGCCAGACCTTTTTGATAACACATTCTTCACTGAAAGATTTTATTTTTTTTTTCCTATCTTTCTAGATCTCTTCTGGATTGCAATGGAATCTTTTAACATTAAAATTGGGTTATTAAAAATAGTATTTGTTTAAAAATAAATAATTTTCTCCAATCTGTTTTGCTTTTTTTCTTCCTGTTTTTCTCAGTACTTGAAAATTTGGGGTGAGGAATACCTGTACAGCACAGCTGATGTTTTTCACCACTCATTCTTTAAATCTGATTTCAACTTTCATTTTATCTAAGCTAATCAGCTTCCCATGTCCAGGAAAATAAAAATCGACCCCAAGTAAACTTTCATCTTCACATTTTTTTTTACACCATGTTTACAGTTAAACCATACTTTGCATTTTGATAAAGTTCTGGATGATTTACTAGACGTGAATTCCCTCAGTCCTTTTTTACAGTGTCTGCCAGACCATACTTCTAATTGAGTTTTATGTTCCTAAGGAGAGGATTTAAACATGGCACATCTCTATTATACCCATTCTTTTAACTGTAAATCACTCTGGTCTCAATTTGAGACAGGCAGTTAGTCTGAAAGGAGATTAAGAAAAGATATTATTAGAGATAAAAATTGCTGTCTTGTGTGCTCCAGCAAAAGAGAAGAAAGCTCCTGTGACTTCCAGCCAGACAAAGGACTGAAACTTCCAGATTAATTCTAGAAATACCTAGCACAAAATATCCATGTGAGTGATTACTGGCACTGAATATATAATTATCAGTAATGCTGCAACATGTGGCTATATATAATATATTAAGTACAAGTACTTCAATGGTTTAAAAAATCAGATGCCACAGCTTTGTAATTGATACTGCTTTTCACTAACTTTTCACACCATTTACTTTTTTTCCTAATTAGTGTTTCTCTTTACGAGAAAAAATACTTGTACATGTATTTTTCTCCAGTGAGGACCTCAAAACTAGAGAGTATGAAGGTACAAACCCTTTCCAGCTGATTTGGCAATTTTTCTAGAATGCCTTTTTCACTCTGGAGTTTTCACTCAAGTGGTGGTTCCATTCTCTCAGGTGCTCCACATTCAAAGTAGGGTTCCAGAACTTCTTCGGGATATAGCCTGAATAATTCAGTATTATTCCTCTACCCCTTCTTCTTAACTTTTTAGTTCAATTGAAGTTTATAGGAGTTCTGAATTTCTGCAATCTGCCTTAACTTGCAGAATATATAACCTATTTATAATTAAGCATAGAAAACACAAATTTAGCTCTGTTGCTTATTAAAATTCTTAATGTTAAACCCAATGCTTTTGGGCAACAATTAATTTCCAGATATGTTCACAGCACCATATATGATGCCTACATTGCAGTAGCAGGGAGTTTGTAATATCTGATGTCATAATAGACTATCTGGTTTAACGAGGGTGATTTATTCTCATTCTTTTTGACTAGATCCTGTAAATGCTAGATCACATAGAATTGTACAATTTTTTTGAGAGGGATCATTTCTGTATGTTAAAGCCTAGCTAAATACCATAAAAGCAATCTGATCTTTTTGTACTCATTTCAGTAAGCCACTAGGTTATTGAAAAGCAGAAATTTGAATTTCCATTTGCCAAGTATTGTATGTTTCTGTAATACTTTTTATGTCATTTAAAACAATAGTAAGTTAATGAGCTGTTAGGCTTATATAGCGATCTTACAATACTGAGAATTTATCATTAACAAAAGCATACAGAAAGTGGTTCATTAAAGCATGACATAACCTTTGAACAGTTAAGATTTTCTGCATATCTATGATGATTTTCATTTTTATAAATATTTAGAGAAATTTAAAATAACTTGGTAGACAAATAGCTTCTCTGAAACAATTATGTCTTGCTTCTCAAAATTCTGTTTAAACTTGTTCCAAGGTACTAGTTGACACTACATTTTTAAAAATGTTGTTTCTTTCATGTGGTGATCTGAATTTTTGGTATAGGTGTCTAAAATCAGCACTAAATCTTACATTCTTGACTATGTAAGTAATAAATATATGTATATTTTATACTCTATATGTGTATGTATATTTCTAGTATATGCATAAATGTATGTGTATATGTCTGTACATGAGAGAGAAACATGTTTTAAATTGAGAAATAACTTCTCTGTCCTCGTATCTCATTGCTAAAACTGATACAGGAGAACCCTCTTAGTAAGAAATGTTTTTTTTTTTAATGACCAGTTTCAGTCCAACTTCTCAAGACATAGCAACAACAAATCAGAATTTGTTTTCTAATCTTTTCAGAGATCTTAACTGGCATTGCACAGGTCAGTTGATTAGTTAGGCATTTTTTAATGTGGAAATCTGAGACATAACTTTCTAATTTTGTTATTTTTACTGGGCTTGGGCCATCTTTTATTTTGTGTCTGTTCAGTCCAGCTGAAATATTCATTTTAAGGCATTGCTAGACTTTATTGCCACTTCAGACAGTCTTGCCACTAATTTCTAGCTGTGAAATCAATGGTACATAAAAGTATATTTAACTTCAGCTTGTTTTTCCAACATTTCCCAGTAACTATATGCTAACTAGACCTCATTTTGAGGCAGTTTGTGGCCTTATATGCATATTAAATATTTTGATTGATATAGCTAAGCATTCAGGTCTACTTCCTTATTCTTTCGACACATTATTTCATTTTTTTCTAAATCCGAAGTTACTTTCGGTGTTGTCTGTGTGACTTCATTTCCAGCAGCATTGTGAGTCAGCAGGCTCCAAGGTACTTGAATTTGCCTATAGATTTGAATGTATCATCTCACCATGTTTTCCATATGTGAGACAAGGCAGGGACCACTTGCTGTGAGGTTTGAGCTTTAGAGCAAAGTCTAAGCAGATTGAGAATTCCGCCATTCATATCATACTGAATGAGAATGAGTTTATACATATTGCACAGCACCCCAGTCTTAAACTGCTAAGAATCGTATATATTGAATTATCTGCCAAAACTGCAAGCTGAAGGGACAAAGAAATCCAGAAAATCCAATGTTTAAGTAGTAATTTTGGGTCTTTAATATAATCTTTGTTCTATTATCCTGTGCTATTTAAAAGAGTAAATTGCACAAAAAGTCATAAAGTATTTTCAAGCAGAACACTAATTTAATAATGTTTCTTAAAGTGAGAAATTTTTCATGAATTCTCTTTTTGTGATTCAGAAATTAGACCACTTTCTTACCTTTTTAACAAAATGTTTTCATGGACATGTTCATGAAGCAAGTCTGATGTTAACATATTTTAAACTTTGATGTATGAAGATGTAAAAAAAATCCCAAATTATGAAACAATTTTCAATAACAGGTGTGAGAAAATGAGGAATACTAACACTATGAGTAGATTAAGATCTTCAAAATGTTACCTAAGAAGGGATATTATAGTTATTTTTCCAGTTTATTCAAGACAATATAGGAATAAACAAAAATCCACAAGTACATAAGGCTTTACACACCTTTTCTGCTTGACAACCTCTTGCTTTTGGCTTCACTTCCTTGCCACTACTCTCAGCACTTTAATGAACATTAATGAAAACTTCTGAACAATACATGCTACTACTGTCTGTTTGTCCTGCAAATTCACTGAGTGGTGAAATGCCTCATCAAAGGGTCATCTAGGAAATCTGATTTTCATTCTAGGCTGGTGCTGTTGTCTTCTGCTTTAAGCACCACAGTCACAGCTAATGTAACTGTATAGAAAAGTGTATTTTTTACAAGAAATTTAAAAAAAGAAAAAAAACCTAATTAGCCTTTCAAAGGTTAAACAGTTAAAATCACTTAAGAATTTGCTGATGAAAAGATATCACTCAGAGAAAGCTATAATCATTAGGATCCCTTTGAAAATTAGTGAGATATTTCTTGTTAGCAAACATAAAATTCAAAACCTGGAACCTAGAAAAAAACCCCAGTTTACCTGTACAGTAGATGAACACATCCCTTGTGAAGCTCTATTAAAATATCTTTGAAAGAGGTAAGTATGGTTAGTTATAGATGTTGTCCATTTTTCTTCCCAAAATCAAAGGTTAAGTGTACTGGAAAATGTCCCATCCATTACATCTTTTTTTTTTTTTTTTTTTTTTTTTTTTTTTTTTTTTTAATGTATTAATTCTTTGCTGCCTATTTAAGGACAGCAAATGCTTTATTTAAACTGTCTGGGATTCAGAAAATTAGAAAGAACATTTCAAAATCACCAGCTGGACATTCTTGGGGTGATATTCTTTAAAAAATAAAATGGCTATTTCCAAATAATGGCTGATATGGTTTGCAATCTGAGATGTGATATATGTTGCTTACTTGAAATGGAGTACTCCTTCAATAAGTGTCAGGCAATTATCTAAGTATCTCCTTTTGAAGAGATGAGCTGGAGTATTCTAAATGTTTATCATAAACTTTAGAGAAACGAACCTTTAACAGTCATGCTGAGTCAGCAATTCATCTTTTACAGGTATTTGATATTTTTCTTCAGTTGCAACTACTTACAGAATAACTTTTTTCACTGTAAAGCATATTTAGAGCAAACAAAACAGCAAATATTTTGTAATAGCAAATACTTTGCCTAAAAGCTATGATTGATGAAATGAAAATAATTTTTTCTTATTTCACAGAAGAGGTACTAGAAGATGATATCAGGAACCTGGACTGCTCAGGTGCCAATGGGACAGTATAACCCTTCTAACAATTTTGGAAGAAGCATTTGAAAAGATTGCACATTTATAGAGAAACACCTCTTTTATGTCAATGTTGACACTGTCAGGGAGACACTACATTATTTGTCACTTGATAGTTCATTGCAGTAGAAAGATGGAACATGAATTCATTTGTTAAGAAAGACTATGTTGAGTTGTTCTGCTAGCTAGAGAGATTTTTATGTTACAGTGCAATACAATACAGTGGTCACTTATACAGACAAAAAATTGCTTTCCAAGAGTCATTTCTCATAGGTGTTGGTGCACTTGTTCCCATTCATACTGAGTGCATGTGAGTGCTCAGTTCAAAGGACAAGAGTTAAAATAAATTCTTTTGGGTTTTTTTTTTTTCCACTTTGCTGCTTGATAGAAAAGACTTTCACACCCTTCTGAGCTGCCATTCAGCAGCATGTAAAGAATATTACAGCATGTGTTAAGTGTCAATTAGAGATAATTACAACCTTGGTGACCTGTCTTGCCACTGAAACACTTAGCAGACTTTATTTTGTCTTTACAACATGGAGACTGTGAGCGCAATTCTGATCCCAGTGACACTGTGGTAAATCAGGAGACACTGCAGTGAAGCCAGCTGAATTACAACCTCGTAAATATGATGTAAGCTAGCAAAGGAAGTCAGATTCTTTACTTATACGTTGGTTCTGATTTTTCAAAACTTTCAGTTTTGTCTCTGACTCTTGAGAGTTTCCAAATACAATAACTTGGGACATGTCAGCCAATAGATGCAGTGGGATTCCATTGTTCTCCATGCCAGACAATGAGAGAAAACTAATAGGAGATAATCCTATGGAAATACTTGTAATTTTCAAGCATAAAAACTTAACCAAATACCTCTACTTCTGTCACCTGAAGTTGCCCAGGGCTTGAATTTTCAGCAATGCCATAGTGCACAGTCCTGTTGGTCTGTGGCTTCAGGAGACAGGACTTTCTATAAAAGTAATAACCCAAAATTTTACTTACTTTGGGTCCTCTAGGACAGTGAAAGATTTCAGTACCCAATTCAGCCATCTATGATAAAAAATATGTCCTAGTTTCATTGTCTATGCTCTGCAAGTCTATCACAGATTTCTGATTCTCCCTGCTAGACCTACAGCCAGTGCCTCATGGTTTCACATTCTGTATGCAGCAGGCAGTTCTTTCCCCAAATCAGCGAGCAATTGTATTGGCTGCCATTCTTAATTTCAGACAGTTCATTTGCTATTTCCCTGCTTGAAGCCCAGAGGATAGTTTTTTTCCCCTATAAATGAAACAGGTGAATTCCCCAGCAGGTTTGGTATAGTTCCTGTGACCAATAACTACCTGCTGTTATTAGCATGCTCATTATATTAACCACTGCATTTCCTCCCATTTGCATGTCAGGCAGGAATAACTTCCTTAACTGGAAGTATAATGCACAGAAAATTATTTTAGATGAGCTGTTTTGGCTTCCTTTGCCATTTACCATATATATTTGTGAAAATTGTAATTGCAATTAAATAAATAAATAAATAAATAAATAAATAAATAAATAAATAAATAATAAATAATAAATAATAAATAATAAATAATAAATAATAAATATAATAAAATAAAATGAAGGACATTACCAGATTCATGCAGTCTTTTATTCGTATTTGCATCTTCCTTCACCAGTGTTTGCTATTCTATTGTGCAAACCAGTTTGTAGGGAATTTAATTTACATACTTGTGTAACATAAGCATGTAGATATTTCTGGCAAATGGCTGTGAACATTTTCACACTTTCATTGATTTCCCTTTTCTGGAAGTCCAAACACTGGCTAATGAAAGGCCTCACAAGTAGGACACACCACAAAGGGCTACCAAAGCTTCATTATGTAATGTTGTCTTGTTTTAGGATTGGAAATAGAGTGGTGCGCACCAATTGCTAAAGGCTACGAACTGGAGAACCTCAGTTCTTGAATCTTTTATATGCCTCTGGATCTGCATTTCAGCTTCAGTTATGTCATTTTAAGATCTGATCACCCAGTTTCCTGCCTTCCCAGAGCCTTTCTGTGCTCAGCTTTCTATTCCTGTGACCTCATTTTCACACACTGGAGCTGACTTCCAATCGACTTTGATCTGAGTTACTGGCCATTTAGTACCATGGAAAATCAGCAACCTGGCATTTAGGAATGTCATCAGTGAGCAACATGTCTGAAGTCAGTGGAAATTCCACTATCAACTTTCCTGAGCTCCTACAACAGTTTCTTTGATTAAAAGAGGGATATAATCTACCTCATATGAATATTATACAGATCAATTAACGCTGTAGGCACTTAGAGGATTCAAAAGACTCCGTTATGGCTATCACAGTTACCATTGCCAAGTAGCAACAACAAAGCAATTTTACACTAATTTATAAAACCTTCCCTTGCAAAGTGCTGCAGCCAGTTCAAGTACCCTTCAGACTCACCAGCATAGCTTGGTGCTCAACATTTTCAGCATCAAAGTCACAGCTTAATACCTTAGCCCTCTTGTAGAAGTATTTATATTTATGAGAAGGGTGAAAATGAGAATTTTTTTCAAGGTAATGGCCACTTCTTGAGGTTGAATTGGCAACCTTCATAAGTTGTATATGTGACAGGAACATAAAAGAAAATAAAGCCAAGCATGCCTGCTGTTAAAACAGTCTGGCTGTGGTTTTCTCAGTTGAGGCAGCCAGGATTCATATTAAATCTGCATTTTAAGCCCTGGATTTCTGGTTCTCTTACTAATTTTGAAAATGAATCATTCTGTGGCTAAGCACTCTGCTTTCTGCACGTTTTTTCAGCTCCGTAACTGGTCACAGGAACTTGTCTCTGCGATGGGCAGTCAGTATCATGATTTTTATTAACTCCTTTCCTTCCAAAATGTCTTTCACACTTTTTCACTGAAAGTGATCTCTGCTGTAGAATATCAGTACACAACATGAATTTCAGCTTACATTACTATATGAGAAGACATGTTTTTGCCATTGAGCAGGTCTGAATAAAGCATCCCTGGCATGGTGAAAAGTGTCACATTCAACCACATTTTATAGCCTCTCAGTTAGTGACCTATAACCTTGTTCTAACTATATTTGTACCTTTTATTAAAATTACAGAACAAAATGCAACTGTCTGAACAAGCACGCTGAAGAAAATGACTAAACACCATCCAGGATGAAAACAGTCAGTAAGGAAAAATAAGTTCAGTCATCTCAAAGAAAGTGGGATCATTTTCTTTCCAAAATTAAAGTATACTGATAATTTACTTCAAAGGTGTGCAATACTGACTGCATCCACTTACACCTGAACATGCAAGTTGTCCTGAAAGTAATGGGCAGCTGGCAGGTGAAGTCATGGGGAAAGTGGTAACTGTACAGTTTTCCTTCAGAGGAAGGACACACTGGACACGAAAAAAAAGCTCTGATTAGATAAAATAATCTGTGAGAATTTGCCATAGGAACCTTGTAAAGTCCAAGTAGTTATTGAGTAAAGAGGGACTGGCCCTGGCCCTGCCCAATCTGGAATTCCAAGAGCTGATACTTTTTCTTCAGTGTTTTTGTTTATTATTTTATTATGTCATAAATAATCTCTTTTGAGCATACTCAGATAAATCTAGAACTCTTAAATATGGCACAATTAATTTGGATAAAGAAACAATTCCAGTATTAACTTTAAACTGGAACTAAATCTGTTTTTTCAGAGTCATCACTGCTTAAATGATTTTAAAGAACATTTGGCCTATAATTTATTCTTTCACCTGCTGGTTTTAGATAACAAGCAAAATACTAAAGTAAAGAATACTTATTTGCCATTTCCAGCTCTCTTAACACCAGAAAGGAGGAATAAAGCTGATATTTATATAGGAACTCTGAGAGATCTCAGTGTGATGAACAAGCTGCTGCAGTAATGATTACTAACCCTTAAAAACTAAGACAGAAGCAAGCAAAGAAGTTGAGAACCCTCAATAACAAAAAGAACGTTCTCATTAGGGAAGTCATTGTAAAATGGCATGTCCAGGATTGTTGCAAGTTCAGAGCTGCATGCTTAAAAAGCCACTTATTGTTAATTCTCTCCCTGCTTTCCAAGGCTGTCTCAGGTCTCTCTAAACAGGCAGCCCTTCACAGGATGCAAATTAGTAGGTTATAGCTTGTGTCACAGAAACTTATGTAGCTGAGTACTCCTTCATATCACACAGCTTCGTTTCTAGGTGCTGAAATGAGGCATCAAGAATTAAATTAGGGCTTTACACAGAATGCAATAGCAAAGAAGATTAAGAAAAAAAAAAAAAAAGACCTGTGCTGTAAACAGTGCAAACACTTCAGATACAAAATGATTGCCAGAAGTTCTGCAGAACTTTTAATAAGTAGAAGTCTAGCCATCTTGTTAAACCAAAGGTATTAGAAGTATGGTCTCTGTTTCAAAAGGCCTATACAGTTAACTACTTTGGGATCATGCGATTTCGGCTCAATCCCTGATACATCTTTTTGTCATCTACTTTGTTCCTTTTATTTTAATATTGGATACCACAAAAAAAAATCATGTTGTGTAGTTTGAAAACCTTATAGAATTGAGAATTATCATCTTCTGTGATTATTCTTAAGGAATTTCTTTCAACTCTGGTAAGCTCACAGTACATGCAAACCTGAGCACAAAATATTGTTGAGAAATTTTAAGAGAAGATAAGTTTATAAAGCAACCACTTTTCAGCTTTAAAATTTCAATAACTTACTGGTCTCAGAATATCCACCAATGCATCTGTTTAAAAGCAGGTATTTTAATGAACAAAATAATAATAATAATAATAATAATAATAATAATAATAATAATAATAATAATAATTATTATTATTATTATTATTATTATTATTATTTTAGAGTCATGGAGAATTAGACCAAATAGCTGAATTGACTGACAATAGAAGTATGAATTTTAATTTATAAAAAATAATTTTTTCTTAATATTTTGGTGATTTTTTAAAAAAATGCTGTGTATGGAAGTATTTTCTCTTACTATAATTTCTTTGGGACATTAGAAGAAGAGTAGCTCTTCATTAAGGATACCCTTCAATCTGAAGCTCATTACTTCCTCTTTCAGTTAGGCTACTAAGTGCCTCAATTTTTTGTAGCTGAACTTAACAATGATGTTGAATGCAGTACAACTTTTTAAAAATTAATTTTCTCTTCTGACTTTAAGAAAGTTAAGTAGGACTGACATTTAAGATTATTCAGACCAATAGATAATCATGATTTAAGCTTCTTATAAGAATCAAAAATTTTTTTAACCTAAAAGAAGCAATTCTGTAGACAAATTTTCCTGACATTCTGGTAATATTTTAGAATTATTATCTGGCAAAATATTTTCAAACACTGGCTAAATAATTTGAAACATATTAGCTATTTGACGGAATTAATCATGTATGAACTTTGCTTACAAAATTAATTTGCTGCAGATGGTAAAAATTATGTTGAATCTGTTTGGCGTAAGAACAGTGCAACATTTGGCAGCATAGTAGGAAATTAAGCTGTGTTTGTCCATGACAACAGAAGTATTTTAAACTTTTAATGTTTTTTTACCAAATCTCATCATGTGGGGTCTTCTGAGAATTATATCTCTTAACACCACAGGGACAGGTGGCCAAAAAATGGCATGTTGGAGTCTAGAGAATGAGAATAGTTAGAAAGATGTTGGTTCAACCAAGCAAATTCTCTGCATTTAAGACTGACCTTAATGAAGCCTATCAATAATCAAGGACATAGCAGCAATGAAGAAAGAGGGAAATTAGAAGGGTAAAAATGGATTTTCAAGAAAGGAATTAAAGAGTTTTAAAACCAATACCCAGAAGCCATGAAAATACATTTTGAAGATGACTGTAATAGAACCAACAGATCTTCTAAATCCCTATAAAGCAGTGAGGGAAGATAAGAATACTGCTGAGAAGTTAAATGACTTTTTACATTAGTTTTTACTTAAGAATTTTTGGAAGATTACTATGAAACCTGCTGTTTTCTGATATATAACAATGTGATGCCACTAAAGCCCTACATGCTGCAAAAAGTTTTCTGTAACTATGCATAACAATCAAAAGATATGAAATCTCAAAATTATACCTCCCCAAATTTTTCCTAATTGTATAGAAAGAGAGGAGAAAAAAAAATAGTGCCTCATATATTTAAGAAATTGAACTAATGAACATGAAGTTTATTGTCTCTTTCAAGAAGGTTTTCTGGGTCATTAACTTATCACAAAATAAAAAGGACTTTTTCACAATTTCTCTCAAGTACCTTGAGATTGTCATATTTTAAAAGGGGAAAAAAGCTTCATAAGCCAATCACTTGCTTTGGTTAAAATGTTATAAAAACCCCAACAACATAACTCCTTTAGACGTTCAGAAATTCTGATTCCTTAGGAAAGGATACTTAATATTTTCCTGCATGTGTTGAAGAAAGTAGGATCAAAAAACACCTAACAGAAAAAAAAAAAAAAAGAAAAAAAAAAGAAGAAGGCAGTTTAGGATAATACAGTCTACTCTCATGATAGAAAAAAGGATAAAATGATTGACTGAACTTTCTCATTATAGCTTCACTTATTCTTACCACTGAACTGGGAAGGAGTGCAGTGAAACAGATGAATGAATACCAGAAAAACAAAATTTGTCTTTTACAATCATGCTGGAGGGAACTACCTGAAAAAATGTGGGGGTACAATGCAGCTGTCTATATTAACTATATCTAAATTAACCAGTGGAGCCCAAACCATCACACAGGTTTCTTAGCAGAGGTCATCATTAATGTCCTGCTGAAAACATAAGAAGTAATCTGTTACATTGCAATATGTGACAACAACTTGAATTATGACAAAACTGACAAAGTAACACCTTTATTGAAATCAATATTTTTCCAGAATACTATCCATAACAAAAGTATACTTTAAAAGAAGATGTGAAAAGCAGTTGAAAAGCAGAATGAATCAACATATAACAACAAATAGGTTTAGATATGTATGTCATTAATAATAATGTTAAATTGAAAACCTTTCTTTTTTCTGTTATTATCAAGAATAAGAGACACTTAGCTTGTAAGTGAAAAAATCTGAATCTGAAAAATTAAAACAATTTTTTATATACTATGAGCAAAATTATAAAATCCTTTACTAATGGAAATAATTCACAGAAAAAAATAAAAAGTTTAGGGAATGTGTCAATCAAGACTACTTAATGTTGTTAGCAATTTTTAAAGGGATATTTATTCTTACCTTCATGTTTTAACTCAGGCTGTAACAGTAAGAACAGGAGATTCTTCAGATTAATTTGCCTCAAAGGTATTTTAAATTTCTCTCAACTACCTTGAGTCCGCCATATTAGGAGACATACATGACCTTTCATGGTCATTCCTACATTCTGGTGTTTCATTGCAGCATATAAATAAAAACTGATGGAGAGAAAAATCAGAAACACAAGATAGACAATACAGCAGAATTATATTTATATTGAACAGTAGTATTTGTCATTTTACTGAAGGAAAGGCAGTTCCTCTTTTACAGAGCACATGAAAGTTAGAGTCTTTCATCATGAGGAAGAGAGGACTTGAATTGTGACAAATTATGTGTGAGAACAGAGCTGGAACTTATCAGGTTCATAAGGAAAAAATCAATTTTATCCAGCTGATGTTCAATTGTGGTAGACTGTTTATCGTACATTTTTGTGTATGTCATTATTTCTCATAGCATTCAAACCTTATATATTCAAAAATAAACTTTAATGTACTATGTCCTAATCCAAAACTCCCTAACCTTTGCTGTTGTTCTATAAGAAAAACAGTCTTTGCATCCAAGAGCTTGTGACCATACTCCACCAACAGGAACCTTCTTTCCAGATAGGAACTTTGAAAGTACAAATTCTTTATTCTGCATCCTGAGACTTTCTGTTTTAATTAACATCTGAAAAGCCAGATACAAGCCTTTTGGAAAATTAAGTCTGTAAGGCACTCCTAGATTCTGAATGGTACCAGTTTTGCAATTAGTTTTGCAATCACTTCTTCTTTAAGATTAATTTGCCCATATCTGCATGGATTGTTAAAAATCCACAGACTCAAAAGTTCTCTGCAGAGCTAGATGTGTAAGGCTTAACTATGCAATAGTATTTTCTTAAAAAATCCTAAGATGAATCAGCATATTTTTTTTCTGTTTCAGTAATATATTAATCTAAATTTTGATAATAAATCATGTCAGTAAACAGTCAGTAGGTACAAACAATTTATGCACCTATAGTTGGTACACTATATGAGTAATGAAATAGGAAACAGCAGTCTGGCCAAAAGCTTGTTGTAGACGTTTTTTGTCTAGGATCCAAAAGCACCACTGTTCTGCCTGCCATTTTCTAACTATTTCCATGCAATTTTCTATTTTCTAAATAGGGAAGCAAACGTGCTGCTCTTATCACTTAATGATTCCTCTAAATTGGAGGACAGAAAGGTTTTTTTTATCAGGCATTGGAAAGCACACACACACACACATATATATATATATGCATATATATATATGTGTGTGTGTGTGTGTGTGTGAAGAGGATCTGCTCTCACACCTAAAGTACTGTAATCAGAAGAAATTAAAAGTATAATCTGAACATTTATCTCTAATTATCACTTTCAAATGTTCAATGTAAACATTCTATGTAGTGTACAGAAGATTACAGTCTTCTCCACTAGCACAGAAATGCATATGCTCACACCCACCAGCTCTCTGCTTTGTTGCAAACTACGAATACTTAAGCATTTGCTGTGATTTAGCTAATGTCCTTTTACCATATAAAATGCAATCCAATTCATTGTGTATGTGCTTGAAAGGGAAGGAGACACAAATGATTTGGTGCTAAGCCTTTCTTCTTCATTTCATATTGCTAAAGCTGTCTCTGGAGAAATAAAGAGGCTATTTTCTCTTCTTTCTTATAATGGGATTCTAATGAGAACTTTAATTAGTATCATGAATTTTTTCCTTACTTCTAGATTTTAAAGAAATCATGCAGTATTTCTCAGTCGTGATTTCCTATTGTATCTCTATCATGTTATTTCACTAAGAGAATTTTCATAATACTGTTTTATTTCAGATTTTGTTAACCCATTTTATTGCCATAATAATTAACATCAAAATAGATAAGAATCATCAGATTCTTGTTAGTAGCTTGATTGACAGTCACCAACTGGAATATTTTCTCAATTACAGCTGTGTGTAAAGATTCTGGTAGAAAGGCCTTGTCTCTATTCAGTATATGCATGAAGGGTCATCACAAGACAGGCTATTTCTCCTCCCTTTAGTTATTTCTTCATGTTTTTTACTAAAAATAGGTATTTTGGAAAAATCCTTTTTAACTTCTTTTCCACCATTTTTTTTTGTTTTGTTTTGTTTTGGTTTTTTTTCACTGTAGCATGTGGCTTTTCTTTTGAGAATAAAATAAAACCTTTTTTCCAGAACACATCTTTCTGATGCAAACTCTGATTGAATTAACTTCTTGATATTTATTTAAAAACCTCATATTTAATGGACCTAGTCCTGTAGATGTCACACACTTTTTTGACAGCCTGGAATACTATTCCATTTGTCCTGGAATATATGAGCTGGGAGATATGAGATATGCAAAATCACCATTTAAAAAAATCTATTTTTTTTTTTCGTTACTTTTCTGGAACACGTGTTTCATAGTCATTAAAAAAGAAGAAGCAATTACCAGTAAGTCCATGAAAAACAGTACAGAGAAGCAGATTTTCCAGTGTTTTATTGCAACGTTAGAAATCCTGTGTACCATTTTCCACAGGGATGTAGCAAATAAAAAATAAACTGAAGTTGGTAATTAGAGAAATTTAGCTGAAACTGGTTCAGCTTATTAAGCATTTAATTTTGTGTAGAAAGTGAGAAATCATTAGCACTTTTATTATCCTGAGTGTAAAAAACCCAAACACTTCTGGAAAGGAGGCTGGAAAGGAGGCTGTACAATTGTCTTTAAAAGATTTGGTATTCATGCGCTTTCCTGAAGTGTTTATGTAGCCTAACTAAACCTGTAGTTTGACTTCTACAATAAAACTACCAATTGGTGACAGCAATTGCACAGGTGCCTTAAAAAATCCTCAAGTTATTCCTTGCTCTTCACTAGAAAACAAGGCTTCCGTTTCTATTTTGAAGATTGGACTGAGTCTGCTGTAAAAGGTTTTTCTGGTAAAAGTCTGTTTAATGGTATAGCAGAGAGGATCATATCTGGCATCCTCCAGCAAGAAGGACTTGCCCTTGCTAAGTGATGCTGCCACCCTCACTGCTACCTTGGCCTCCTGAGGGACTTCACTCATCTTCCTGCACACAATGAGCTGATCCGACCCAAGCACATCTGGGCTGGGCTGGCTGGGCTAGGTGCCTTCACATCCGGGTGGGAGAGTGTGTTGTTAGCCCTGCTATGTACACATCATATAGATCTCTTAGTTCCAAACAATAATCAGAAGAACAAAATAATTTTTAAAGTACAGGAAAACATTGAAATCAAAGTCAAAATGTAGTAAAAGTATCAAGTTCTAATTTGAATTATAGTCTGAGCTACTTCAAGTAGATATGTGCTTTTAGAGTATAAGAAAGAGTGTATAAAGACTGGAGTTTTTTCTCTGATAAAAAGTGTTTATCATTTGAACTGCAGAAAGGAGCAAGCTTGTTGTTAAATGTGTGCATTTCTCACCATAACTCTGCAACTCCCAAAGTCACACATCAATTCAGCTGCTCTGATAGAAATAGCTCCCATGTCTCCTGATGCAGAGTCTGGTATCCTATCCTAGAGGTCCAAACCCCCTCTGTTAATAAGGTGTTTACAGAAGTTTATTCCTTCAGGTCAGAAGTTTGAACCTACTCCAATCTACTAATACCCTGAAGATACTAAATCTGACTGCATGGGTCAGTTCTATTCAAGTGTATCTTTTGTTTCTCAGCAGAGTAAACTAAAGGAAAATTGGATGTGCTGCCCTTTCCAAAATATTACTAAAGTGAGCTTGTTTTGTGGTCTTCAGTAGAAACTACTATCATGACAGGCTCTTTTAAATGCATCAGCAGAAAGGAAAAGAATTTCAGGAATTCACAGCTATTTTGAGGAGACAAATATTGGCAAAATACAGTTGTCTTAGTGAAGCTGTATTTTTTCACTGCCTACCTTCCTCACTGTGTAGGGGCCCTCTTACCTAAGGCTGTCACAGAGGTGTCTTCAGTTAGCACACACATTTCACTTTAAAAGGGAAAAATATACAAAGTTAAAAGCTTTTCCTTCAGGTGTTTCACTCTGTTCTTTAGAAGCAACCACTCGCTAATGATTTCCTGCTGCGGTTGCACTCATGGCGTTGCAAGTTTGCACCAGGAGCTGCACTTTGCAGCTTCAGCAGGTGTGACAGGTGCAGGTGTGGTTGTCACAGAAGGATGTATTTGCACGTGATAGCCATTAGTGTATCCCTGCTTTCCATTGGAACAACACTGAAGAGCATTGCTGGCACAAGAAGGAAGGAATTTCAGAGCACTGTGTATCCTGATGGTGAAGCTGAGGCAAGACCACCCATCCTGCCAGTTTGCAGTCATTTTCTCTAATGAGTTTTCCAGTTTGCTGATTCAAAATTTCGGTGTGCTTGGGCCTCAAACTCTCCTTGTAAGGAAATTATTCCACCACTGAATGTACTTTGCAGTCAGAATTTAATCCTATTTTTCCTCTCTATAACCAGAAATTTATTATTTTTCTCTTGACTGTCTTCTTTGTTATATTATTTAACTGTACAATATACAACCATTCTTAGTGCCTCTGTAATTTTGTAAGGGAGTTTATTCTCAACTTAGGTGCATCATATCATATTTTTCTGCTAACAAATGGCCCTTAACAGTTTAAAATGTCATTCACAGATATCAAAAGTCATTATATGGACCCATTGATTTCAGCGAATTTTATGTGAATTCGACCCTTAGAGAGGTTGATTGTTCTGTCACAGAAATCATCTGCAAGACTGATGTTTGACAGGATCAAGCCAACAGACATATTATTTAGCTGCTCTACAGCCCAGTGCCTTTGCTGACAAAAATTGATTAATATATTTGGGGTTTTTTTCATACTACATTGCAATGTCATAGCTAATCTATGATCCATCTGATCTCTAAATCTCTTCCAGCATGCCTGCCTACTAAAATCTCTTCTCTGTTGACTATCTATATGTTTGAATTATTTTCCAGTGGATGTATCATACTAAATTTGTCCAAGTTAAATTTTAATTTCCTTTTTCTTCCCTACTCTGAATTCTTCTTGGCATTTTTCTTCCTTCATTGCTGCTTACCACCTTTTATTATGATAAGAAGCACTATATTTTGGTACTGCTTTACAGGAAATTCAACTAAAATCACAACCAATTATTATACAAGAAAGTATTTTAATTTATTAGACATTAGGAATAACTTCTAGGCTCTTGTGTGCTTTATGATATTCCATAATTCACTGACTTTTAACATTTCCCTTCTGAAGGAATCTGGTCTACTCGACAGGAAGCTTTAATTGGAGAAGCAGAGCTAAAATCTGCAGAGCTAAAAAAGCTGGTTCTAATAGGAGTCAGATTTTACAGTGAAAAGGTTGAAATGTTGCAGGGAGAAAGTGGCTCATTACCAGAAAAAATGTCTGAATCCCAAAGGGTATGTATTTTCCCTGAAAAAAATGAATGTTGTCAGGGAAGGAAACTCATAATTTATTATTAACATCTAATAGTAGCTTTCCTTAAAAGAGGTGCTGGGAACATAAACAAAATGTATTTATTTTCCAGGATTTTACTAAATTAATTTTTTTTCAGACTGTAGATAACATTATTATTATTCAAAAAGGTTAAATTATTAGTTTCCTTATATTTAATTTTATGCATTGTTATACATATGTATAACTTCAAAAGCATACAATAAGACCTCTTATAAGTCTTCCCTAGCACTAGTGGTGTTACATGAGGTTAAGAAACAATAAAGTGTTTTCCACAATTGTTAGCCTTAGATTTCTATTTGGATGCCTGAGATTTCTGCTTAGATGCTTGACGCCTGAATCTGATTTCAATTACTTTGTCTAATTTAGATATAATTTGTCACATGGTCTATTTATTCATTATAAACCAGAAACTCCTGCTGTATTTATTTCAGAGTAATATAATATCATCAGAACATCTATTTAAGAGAAAAGGCAGGTTAATTTTTTCCAAGCGTAATTTTTGGTAGACAATATTAGCATTCTAGGATATCCTGGACTAATGATACTATCTTGTCCATCCTAGAAGCCACAGGTCTTCCAGAAATACTTTAATATCTCCTATATGATGTTTTTAATTAGATCATCTTAGTCAGGAGTCTTTATTTCCATTTTTTACATCAAAGACTCAGTTTTGCTGAGAAGAATAAAACAATTCCTGTTACCAAGAGCAGTTACTGCAGCAGGACCTAAGGAATGTGAGTCTTCATTACCTGTGTGTTATCTGGCCTTCACTTTCATGCTAGCTCATTTGGTTTATCACTTGTTTTTTCTTCTACATCACAGAGGAGGAATATCTTTGAGACAGGGGCTGTCATTCACTGTGGGCACTTTCCAGCACACTGGGGCCCTCTTTCATTTGAGACTTCTTGGCACTTCAGTAAATAAGCATCATGTGCTGACAGGGCTGCAGTTTCAGAGTACCTGCACGAAGGTGCTGGAATCAAGAGCTGATGCAGGTACAGCAAAAGTATCCTTCAGAAAATGGATTATCCAGAGTTTACATGGCAAGAATTTATAACCACCAAGGTGAAGTCAGAAAGTTATTCAATGTATTATTGACTTGGATTTTCCAAAGAAAACCTTCCCTTTCTCTGCATGATCCCATAGGTGGAATTTTTGCAGAGTTTGGATCACCCTACTCCACCTCACACGATAATGTTTGTGTGTGCAAGGCTGCAGAAGACCAGGATAAGGAATGCTGGCAAACATATTTCCTTCAAGGTAATGACAGATCTAATAGATCCTTGTGCTGCCGGTAACACATGCTAGGAATAGTACTTTACCAATAAAAACAAAACCTAATGTAAGGCTGTTGTTATTTATTATTATTTAATAATGTTATTTATTATTATTTAATAATAAATAATATTTTCTTCTGGATAGATTGTCAACTTCTCTACAGACATGCTCTTTTCCCTTTTCTCTATGGACCTGAAGGATTTTTCCCAGCATTTTTGGGGCCTTTTAGCTCCTATCAGGCACCATCTCCAATTTAACTACTGTGGATATTTTGTTATACTGCATTCTTACTATGAAGGAAAAGAGAAATTTAACTAGAGAGATGCACTGGTTAAATTAAGAAACATTCATCATTAACATTTATTCTCAGGGCTGAGTAAACAATTATTATTGGAACAGACATTCTAGGCATGTTTATGCAATGATTTCATAAGAGGGCTGCTTTGTTTTTTAAACTGGTAGAAGATTTGTTCTTACATTTACATGTGTCCCCTCTCAGGGCAAGAAGACATAAAATTCTCTGCTTCTTATGGTATAAATCTATAGCACTGCAGAATATATTGAGACTGCAACAAAGTTTTGTCAACACAGCTACCATTAAAAAAAATCCAAAGAAAATTCTTAATCTCATCTGAAAAGAAGGCATGTGCCCATTTTTAGGATTTTCCTGTATTTATCAAGGTCAAGATTATGAGCATTTTTCAAGATTTACATAGCTAAAAATTAAATTAAAACTTTCAACCCTCTTCTAACAGTGGAAAGAAGAAAAAGGCAATAATTTATATTGGTTTCTATTTAAGAAGAACACTTTCAAATACATAGAAGATAATTATTTCTATTTTCTCTAGATTCTCTGAAATCTTCTACTTCACATGACTCTATTCCTCACTGAGCAACAAGTCTTTTCTCAATGCTTTATTGTTTTACAAGTTGTTGTTGGCTCTTCTCAGATGCTCTTCTTATATTGTGCATAAAATGCCTTCTGCAGAACAGTTGGTACAAAAGGGAACAACAGATCTAAAATGGCAGTTAATTCTTCTCTGAACAGATCAATTAATTCTGACTGAACAGCAAAAGATCTCAGAAGTCTTGCACTTTAAATAGATGGTTTGTGAGATGTTTACTGGGTAAGTGTATATCTAGGCATTCTGTGTCCTTTTTACAAAGATCCTTAGTTATTACTATAACACAAACAAGCAGGAAGAGATAGAAATATTTAAATAATAATATAATAACTAATAATTCTAAAAAGAGAAACATATGTTAAGCAAATAGAAAAAACATTCATTTGAATTATCTCTTTATTCTTTGGGCTTATATGAAATGGACACTGAAAATTAGATTTTTGCTTCTTTAGGCTGAATTATAGGCTAGAGATTTACACATTTTATCTTAATCTGATTTTCCATTCTTGATGTTCTAATTTTTATCAGTAACAAAAGCATTTATGTTCTAATTTCATTATTCTGGGTTTTCAAGTGTGGTATTTCTGTTTCAAAATATATAAAAATATGGTAGAAATAAAATGAAGGTGTTAATTTATGTTCACATGTAAAATATTTGCAATGTTATCTATATGTTCCTGTGGATTATGCTTCAATCTCAGATACACTGGATTTCACATGCCCCTCAAGCTACTTCTAAATCACTTTTGAATTACTGTTTAACAACCCTGTATTGAATCTGTATTTCTGATAGTTGTTAGTACAGATATACTTTTCCAAAACAGCAATATCATAGTTGTTGTTTTATTAATGTGAAAACACAGCTTTGGGCATGGATTGAATATATTCAGTTAGGTGATTAGACAGTGGACTGTGTGTGATGCATTCCAAACATGAACAGCTTGCCATACGATTCCCAAGTACCTACAAGCAAACCAGTAAATTAATCCTGATTTATTGACAGATATTTTTGGCAACCATCAGAGCAAACTCCATAAATGTTTTCAAAGGGAAGAAAGAATTAGGAGATGGGGAGGAACATCTAGATGTGAGAGTGGAATAAATAAGCATTGTACTGAATTAAATAAGCATTAACTGAATCAAATTACAATGGTTAGTGCAGAAGCAGTCTCCTTTCCAACAGTTCCCTCTGGCAAATTCACAAAATCAGGTAGTCTTAAAGTTAACTGTACCACTGAGGAATGGTTCTAGGAGAAAGTATGGTTGCAATGTCCTTAGGAACTACAGTACTACAGTTATCTGTGTGAGGAGTAAGTAACTTGTTTTCCATTCCTGTGGAATGCTTTCCTTTCTTCTCCATTGTACTCCAGATTGTTACATCTCAAGCCATCTCCTTTTGGTCTCCAACAATGCTGTTCACACTGAATTTTACAATATAGTTTCAACTGCTTGAAAAGGACTTTTAAATAGGGAACTGCCATCCATTTCTTGTTTTCCATAGCAAAGGCTGGATATAGGAAAAACAGTATTGTGAAAATAAACAAAATATATTATTTCAACTTTGAATTGTTTTAATAAGATGATGTAGTAAGACTCAGATAAGGAAATGCAACAAATCTAATATACTGTAAGTATTTTCATCTGGTCCATATATACAGTCCTATGTCTTTGCTTCTTTATTCCAAAACCTGCTGCAAGTGTGGTATTCCAGCAAATCATAGGTGGTACATGCATATAATACCTGGGAGAGTTCTGCTGAAAAGGAAATAAATGAACTGGGAAGTGGAATCTTTGTAAATTATCTAGATTCATGACAGTAACTAGATAATGAACTTTTTGGCTGCAAAGGCATTGACTATAGCTATTCAGTTAAACTTCTGATAACCAACCAAAACTGGAAAAAGAAAGGAATACAGTGAAAAGAACTTTTGAAATATTGATGTTGAAAGTAGGATAGAGTTCTTTATGGAATGGCGGGTGGATTATTAAATGAACAAAAGAACTATCTTGCATAGAGCTCTGCATTTCAGCACTGAAGGGAAAACTGACACATCAAATTTGTACAACAAATGGGAAGGGCTTATCAGCTTCTAAATGCATTATATAAAGATGGTAGTTAATGCTTGAAAAGGCTACAGTGGTTAAAGGAAAAATAGTCTTAGCATAAAGAGCCTAAAAATGACCAAGTTCAACCAGATAAAGCATTCAGAGAAAATGAAAAGCAGTAGAAGTTTGTTCAACCATTCTGTTTTCTTCTGCTTGTACATGTATACAAGGTATACTAAATTTGTAGATGTTATTTGTGAGTTTTAGTACTATTTTCAGTTGAAACATCTCTGTAACAATTTTGAGTATTGCTGTATATAATACCCTACAGAAAATGACTCACCCTTAGTTGCACAGAGAAAAGAATAACACTTAAGTGGGAAAAGGCAATGTAACATCTATTTCTGTGTTTTCTTCAACACATGGGACCTGGGACATGAAGGTCATCTTCTACAATGGCTTAAAGCTAGAGCACTCACTTGTTAAGCAGGAAACACAGCTTTTCTTCCACTGGGACAATATCTTTATTGGACACAAAGTTGTCTATTCCTGAAATTACATTATTCTTTTCAGCCACTATAAAATTTAAGATAGAGAATGCATTGTTTAAGACAAGGATCAGAATACCTATCCCTCACATTTTCAAGCCCTAAGCACTGCTTTCTCTGTGCTGCTCCTTCCACCAAAGCTCCTTCCTACTAGTTCCACCAGTACAGAATATGACTTGTGAACTAAGGCATTTCCTGGGAAGTGACAGGTCTGGATCGGGAATACCCAGAATAGAAGGATTATAGGCAAACAAGTACATTTCTGATGGCTTCTTTTATGTAGAATTATCACTATTTTTGCTTCCTTCTTAAAAAAAAAAAAAAATAAATCCATCTGTAATTTCTTGCACCTCAAACTATGGAACAAGCCTTGTCCCTAGCTGCCTGTTTGTGATGAGCTGACCCTGCCTGGCACAAGGTTTCCAAGAAACCCCTCTTATCAAGCAGAGAAAATATGATGGAAAGCTCATGGATTGATGTAAGGACAGATAAATCACTTACCAATCACCTTCTTGGGCAAAATAGGCTTTACTTGGAGAAAAATAGTTTAATTTTTGGACAATTATTTATAATAATTTGTAATAGGCCAGAATAGTGAAAGATAAAATCACCTTCTCTTTACCCCTTTCTTCCCAGATTCAACTTTTCTTTGGATTTCTCTACCTCCTCCCCCTGCATGGCTCAGGGAGATGGGAAATGAGGATTGTGATCACAGTGCTTTCTTGGTGCTGCTCCTTCCTTCTCATGCTCTTCTGCTCCAGCATGGGATCCCACCCACAAGAGACACTCCATGAAATTCTCCAAGTGCCCTTCCCATGGGCTGCACTTTTACACAAGCTGTCCCTTCCACAGGGTGCAGTCTCCCAGGAACAGTTTGTTGCAGTTCCCCACAGAGTCACAAGTCCTGCTGGCAAACTTGCTCCAGTGTGTGCTCTTCTCTCCATGAATCCACAGGTTCTGACAGGAGCCTGCTCCATAGTGGGCTTCCCAAGTGGTGACAGGCTTGTTCAGGCATCCACCTGCTCCAGCATGGGGTCCTCATCAGTCTGCAGGTGGATCTCTCCTCTCCTCTACTATGAACCTTCATGGGCCGCAGGTGGACATTCTACTGCACCACAGGCTGCACCACAAGCTACGTGAGAATCCCAGCTCCAGCACCTGGAGCATTTCCTTCCCCTCCTTTTCCACTGACCTTGGTATCTGCAGGGCTGTTTCTCTCACAGATTCTCACCCCTCTCACAGGTGCTGCACAGTGATTTTTACCCTTTCTCAAATATGTTATCATTACAAGAAGTAATGTATGAATATTACTTCTTGGCTCTACTTTGGCCAGCGAAGGGTCTGTATCAGAGACAGCTGGAAGTGTTTCTCTCTGGATGGTGGCAGCTGCTGGTGTCACAGAAGCCACTCCTGTACCTCCTTCACTATCAAAACTTTGCCATGCAAACCCAATACATTGTTCAAATAGCTACTCCAAAGACTGTTCTTAAATTCTAGAACTTTCTTGAACTTGGATGCTGTAAGTACCAAGGTGCTCAGGCTGGGACAATACTGTTTTGGAGCAGATTTACTGATGCATGAAGAATTTCTTTAATAAAAAGGGTCAGAAACATCTAGGAGCATACAGTGACTTCAAAGCAAAAAAACATAGTGTGATTGTAATCAGGTGACTTTCTCTTAAAAAATATTTTATTTTGATGTAACCCTTACAGTAAATGAACTCATCAAAGCAACAATAAATGAAATCTGCAATTCCAGGACAAAGAAAGAAAAAACTGCATTCCCTTACCAATGTCTTTCCTTGTGTTTGTTTCCCCTTCTCCTTTCCCTTCTTTTTGCTTCCTTAACTCTAGCCCTGATGTCCCTCCTGATTTATTCTGCAGATACCTCTATTTATATTAGAGCCTCTGTTTTTTTCTTCACGCTCGTTTTTTGCAACCAACCACCAGTGCTCTACAAAATGCTCCAAGCTTGAGGGACGGTAACAATCATTTGGACGTCTCCCCTCTAGTAACTTCTCCACAGGCACATAGATCAGTGTCCTCTTCATGCTTCTCAGCAACACAGTATTTATTAAATACATTTTCTGTGTCATATAGATAAAAAAAGAGAGATGATCTCAACATAAAGGTGATTGAAAAGTACCCAGGGTGATTAAGGCTCAGTAGTGCTTGAATGTTTCCAAGCAGCTCTGACCCATAAAGGAGACCTGGTCCTTCACTAAACTTCATGGAAGGCATAAGAAGTTATTAGTTGGTGAAATTTGTAAAACAAAGTGCATACTTATCAAGGCTAATACTGATTCCAATAGCTATCTGGATTTAAAAAGGAAATTATAAAATCACATAAAGATAGACTTTGAAAACAAAGGCATTCCCATTTTTAGGGATGAGTGGCTCATAATAAAGAGTTATATAGGAACCTACCAAAACAAAATTTGTAGAGCTCCGTGAAGTATGAATAGAAACTTGGAGGGGAACACAAGGACAAAACTGGATAACACAATATTTTCAGAGGAAAAAAAAAAGTGGGTGAAGGCTTTTCCTATCAACTCTCATAAAATTAATTCAAAAAGCTATTTTTGAGGAAAGGACAGGGTGGGACAGGTGGGGAGGGGAAGGAGAAGGGGAAGGGGAAAGGGAAGGGAGTTGTTTTACTTTAAATACATACTAGAGGAATTAGAGGAAATAACATAATTTAAATCTTAGATAGAAAAGACTTTCTGATCCATCGGTTTTCCGTTAAACACATTGTCATCATCAAAAATGGCATTCAAAGAGCAAAGGTTCCACACAGTTATTGGGCACTTCATTATAATTTCATTATTAGCAGAACTTTAGTTCTGTTTTTAATTATCTTTTTAACTGAATAAGAATTTAGGAAGTGTTAAATAGCAGGATTTATTGTATCAAGGACCACAAAGGGGAACTGTGTACTGCTTCCAGTATTTGTTTTCATTTGTGTTTCTTTGCTTTGTAGTTCTTTCTAATGTTTCTTTCTTTTGAATAGTTTTCTCATTATAAATATGTACTTTCATCTTCACCAGTCTTTTTCAGAAATAAACATGAGATACAGCACTCTGCAGCTGGAATACTACTTACCCAGAATATGATTTTCATAATGTTTATTAAGGAAGTTAATTTGCTTTAGTTGCACCAAAAATATTGAAAGCATACAAAAAAAATCTGAGTCTTGCTGTATGCAGACGATGCACAACCCGCCTTGTCTAAGGGTTGGATGGAATACATTTCAGAATATTTGGGTTGTCAAGGAACTAGACAACACCTGAGAGGGTCCCTGAATGCCATGGCATGCATTTTTAATGGAGCTTATTCCAGCCTGGGGGCGGTTCACCTCAAAACCATGATTATCTGCAAACAAATCTGTTTGCTAGTATAATGGGGGGGAAAGTATGTTTGGATCATGTTGTCCAGTGTTAGGGGGCTCTCCAGATTTTCTGATTGACTGATTTATTGCCATCATTTTCTCTGGCACTGAATTTAAATCATCAGAGATTAGCTGATATGGAAAGCAACACGGACCTCCCTTCTGTTCTTAAAGCAAATGACTATTCTGATCCAAGGAAGGTTGATTTGCTCGTCAGCATCTCTAGATTAAATGTTGCAGCAACTATGATACACTTGCTTTTCTACTGCAAAATTGTAGTGTTCCATTTGTCTTCCCCAGGTGGTCAAAACTGTTGTGGCATACACAGCATTGATTATTTTTTATTTCAAATGTCTCATCTTAAGCTGACTGACACCACACTCCAAGGACATGGAAAACTAACATATGTTCTCTACTGCTTCAAAAACAAACCACTGGGATTAAGAACTGTTGTTAATATTCCAACATTTAAAACTTAGATTTCTCCTTCTTGTGGGAGAAGAAAGCAGGTGGAGGGACTGCATGAAATTTCTGATTAGTATTGTCTGGGCTTGAGGAAGGTTGCCTAACACACACTTAGTACAAGTCAGAAACAAAGCTATTGCTAATTCCCTTCAGATTCTCTTACTATAGTAACCCAACAAGATAAAGATGAAAATAATTCACTATCTTCTGCTCTTCCTCTCAAGTCTGTATGCGGTCGCTTTTGAATGCTTTTAATTAAAGCACTTGATAACTTGGTGCAAAAAACACTGTAAAATGAGACTGTAAAAATTACTGTTGATGAAAAAGGTAAAAAGCAGGTTTTACCTCTCCTCTCTCTCCTCTGTCAGTCCCTTTTCATTCCTGCTCTCTAGTTCATTAATAATTTGGTTTTTAGTATGTTGGTTACAGTAACTAACTGTTAATTTGTTCCTTGGCATATTACACTGAGATGAACCTGATTAATTAAAACAGGAAGCACCATCCCTGAAGCACCATGGCTGGTGCGTTGGTGTTGATGCCTGGGGTTTTGTGTGTAATGAGACTCCTAGCTGCAGGCAAAGGGAGACCACACACTTCCCCACCTCTGGCGTGGAACAGAATTAAGCATTAACTCTGTAGCAGACCCCTGCTTATCAGCAACCTTGCTATTACTACACCAACCCTGATGTGCATAAGCAATATTTTCATCCACTTCCCAAGAGATTTATCTAGCTGTTGAAGTAGAAAATGAATATTTTACAGTTCACTTGTCTGATCAATTACCTACAAGCTGCTGCAGTATTTTATAGCCAGTGGGAGAGCTGTGTAGGTGATGATAGAGAAATCTGGAGGGAATCTGTTAGCCAACTACAAAAAGGGGACTAAAAGTATGAATAAGCCATCAGTAACAATCCTTTTGTTCATAAGGGTCTAGCCAGAAATTACAGTGTAGCCAATTAAAGTACATAAATGATAATCAGCAGAATGTGAATTCCAGAGGTGAAGAAATTTGATTGCTTGATTGGAGGATAATGAACTGCAGAGATGATTCCAAGCCAACCTCTTCTCAGTGAAACATCTCCCTCAGTACTTTATTTACCATTTTTGTCTTTTAGATAATTGGAAGAAACTCTTTCCTAGAGACACTTTGGCAATTAAATTAACCAACTCAAAGTTAAATTGCATACACTTTTTAGGCAAGGTATTACAGAAAGTTTCAACAACCTAAGCTCCCAGAGGTTTATTTTAATAGAAAAACTTTGTGTTGGCAATTCATTTCAAGAACATTACACATGATATCTTGAATAAGTTAGTGAAAACTCTCTTATCTGATTGCATGTGAATTATGTTTTCTCTCTAAAAACCTGTAAGGAATATTAGTCTGTTATTTACAGAATGAACAGTGACAAGTTCAAATCCTTATTTAAAAATGGTGAAAGCATATACAAGCAACCTGGAAGATTCACAAGGTAGTTTGTGTTTGACTGTTTAAAATTCCTGCTGTTTAGTCCAAGAGCTTGAAACATATATTCATTCTTTAATTTACAGACAACCCTGTGAGACAGGTAAGTTTGAATTTGTAACAAGAAAATCAAATCTGATCACAAATCTGATTTGTTTAGTGATAACAACAAATATCGCTTAGACTTAAATGACTTCCCGGCTTACATCAGTTAAAATTCAGATATAGCATTGGAAGTCTGGTCTTTTATTCCTGATTCTACAACATCATCAAAAAGTAAACACTGTAAAGATATGTTGCTGCCTGAGTACAGATTCTTTTACTCATATTATACACTTGATTGCAGCTTCTTTTAGGTTATACTATGCCTTTGTGTTTTAGGAGAATGTGTCTTCCCTATTGTAAGTTTTTGATTAAGTTCTTTTGTATTGAGCTTTTATCAGTGTTTATTAAATATAGAATGAAGAATGAAGGCTTTCTCTATAATAAGTTCATTTTTAATTAGCCTTTGAACTTGAAGTATTCAAAATACAGAAAAAATAATCACTTTTTATACATATTAAAAAATTTAATGTACGAAGAAGTGCATTTATTAAAATTGTCTTTCACTATTTTTACTCTCAAAACTTTACATACATCACTACAATGGCAGAGATTTAATCCAAAGGGAAGAAAAAATAATCTTCTGCTTCTATTATATGTCCCTCATTAAAAATTCTTGTATTAATTTTACCAAGTCTCCAAATCCTTCATAAATGACTGTTACTTTGTTGGCCAAAACTCACAGCATAATCTACTACCAAAGTTTAAAACTTCTTTCAAAGGCACATTATTTCTGAGGTAAAGCATCTGAGACAGGACAGGACATTCTCCATGGACTGCCTATATTTTCTTGAAGAGCAACTGATCTCTCAGTATTTTACTTACATTACATGTTTTAGGCTATCTAAGACCAGTAGCAATCCGAGAACAGCAGGTATTTGAATACTGGCTAAAAACTTGTTTTGAAAATTTTATTGAATTTTTTTTTATCTTTAATTGCATTGTTTGTATAACCATTAATTATCCAGAGAGGGGTTTGCAAGAGTCAACACGAATGCAGTTGCCTAGTCTAATTTATAATGTTGCTTGATTTATTCTTATTCTACAGCTCCATTTGTGGCTGACATCATATAAACAACCTTCCCCCTATGAGATTTAGTCTGCTAAAGTCCTCCTTTATCTGCAAGGTGGACACCAAAACTTAATGGTGTCACAAATGGCTTTACCAGTCTGCCCACTTTACAGACCTTTTCAGCACTGCGTTTTGTAAATTTTGTAAAAATTTTCTTACCCCTTTATATATGTTTTCTTGTGCATGCTCTGAAAATGGTGAATTTGGGCAGCTATACTTAAGCATCCTGCCCAAGCTCCACACATTTAAGGAAATTTCTCTTGAAAGAGAGTCATAGAAACTTAGAATAGCCTGGATTGGAAGGAACTTTAAAGATCATCTTCCAAGCCCTCTGCCATGAGCAGGGATACCTACCAGTAGGCCAGGCTGATCAGAGCTTCATCCCTCCTCGCCTTAAACACTTCCAGGGATGGGGCATGCACAGCTTCTCTGGGCAACTTGTTCTGGTGACTCACCATCCTCGCAGTAAAGAATTTCCTCTTAATATCTAATCAAAATCTTTCTTTTAGCTTGAATCCATTCCCCCTTCCCCCTGTCCACATGTTCTTGCACTAGTATCTCAGTCTTTCCTTCAGGCTCCCTTCCAGTACTAGAAGGTCTTAATTAGGTCACCCCAATTTCTAGACAAACTCAATTCTCTCAGCCTTTCCTTGTAGGAGAGGTGCTTCATCACTCTAATCATTTTGATAGCACTCCTCTGGGATGCACTCCATGAACTAGGCATGGTAACTGGAAAACAGCCCTCATCTAACATGGCAGACAAATTTTCTATAATGGCCATAGAGCACAGCAGACTCCAGGTTCATGTCGTGCAACAGTCACAAGAGGCACAGTCCCAAATAACAGTGAGGGCAGTGAGGTAGGACATGCCCCACTCTCCTCCTCCAGATGAGCCACGAAGAAGTCAGGAGCTCAGCTGGCCAGGACAGGAGGGTTGTGGTCAGGAAGGACCATGGATCCATTCTGCTGTTGGGAATGGGACACCTCAATTTATGGTTCTTTTCAACAGGCCTGCTACTGCTTTTTCTGCAGTGAAATTTCAATGTGAAATGCACAGAAAGTCCAGTATGGAGCACAAGACCAGGACTGCCCTGAGGAACAATTCCAGACAAACTAGACTTCTAAATTTAGAAAGTAGAGTCTAGTCCCAAGTTTCATCGTCTATAAGTCTAACCATTGTGCTTTAAAAAGCTACCATACCAAGAGCTACTTAACACCATCCCATTGGGAGTTAACACTGTCCCATTGGGCCAAAACACAAAAAAACCTCCTATCTTCTACATTTCAGAAAGAAACACATTTTATATTTTTAGATGTAAATTGTACTTCATATGTAGATAGTAAAGTGTTTCCAAATTGGATTCCTTTGAAGTGTTAGCCATCTGGGAAAAAACTGAGATGAAAGGATGTATTTTCATTTGGGATATTCAACATCACAGAGGCAGTCAGTGGAATAGTACAATAAAATAAATTTTAAAATAACCAAAACAAAACACCAAAAAATCCCAAACCAACTAAACCAAAACCAGAGACAAAGACATATTTTTTAGAACCACTCAATTATATTTCCCACCTGATAGATAAAATAGGGAAAAAAATAGCATATTTCAGGATCGGATGGAGACTGAAAGTTACAACCTTTAAATAAATTTAAAGAATATTTTGCTATATTTATTTTAATGATTTAGTACAAAAAAAGATCTGAAGCTATATTTTGTTTTTGGAAAAAACTTCATTTAAAGGTAAAACGTCATTTGAAGGTATAGCACATCAAAGAATTTGACTATGTTGTTATTGTGTCACTAATATGATATTGCTACTTTATGCTAATTTTTCAGACTATCATCAGTCTAGACTAGCAGCTAAACTATCTCATGAAAGTGGGTAGTTCTACAGACAGACCATAAATTGCAAATTGAGATGACTCTGTCATTACCAGGGTCCACTTGGCTGATTTTTTCTGTATAATCTAGAAAAGCAGCTGCTTCTGGACTGTGTATTATGGAAGGAAACCATGGCATAAGTCCTGAACCTTGTGTTTTCTTCCATTTTAGAGAGAATGCAGAGCTCAGAGTTTCACAGAAAATAGCAAAAAAATCCATGCCAACATACAAGGTGAAGGAAAATCTGTTTACCTCCTTTACCAGAAGTCGAAACTTAGCAAACAGATCTATGTATAAATTATTTAGGAGAGAATGAAGTAGGTAACGTCAGTAGCAACTGTACAGACATCTGTGAGCAAATAAATACCACAACTGAAGTGAATGAACCATGCTTATTCAGTATCAAAATAAAGCAACAAGGAGCACACAGTGGAATTAGCAATATTTTGAAAATAAACACCATTTTCACATGACACATTAAAATTGTGTAACTTCTTGATGCAGCCTGTTGTAAAGGTGAATTAGTCAAATTTAGCTGAATTAGACAAATTCATCCAGGATAGGTGGTATCAATAGCTATTACACACAATGACTTGGATCTAACTAAAGGCCCAGGAGGTCATTAAAATACATACAGATTGAATAATAGTCTGTGAAAATGATCCTACTTTATCCCACTTCTGCTTCTTTAGCATCCCCTATTGGCCACCATTAGAGATGAGGTTCTGGGAGAAAGGTTTCTAATTAAACTTTTTCTGGCAGGTTATTTTTTTAATAAAAGAGATATGTAGTGACAAAAATCTATTTATTCTCTAGAGTATTTCCAGAACTGTTGTTCTGAGCACACCTTTATTTCAGCATAGTTCTGCACCCATAGTAGAAGAGTCAGTTTTCAAAGTTAATCCATTTTGTGTTTTTCTTCAGATTAAAAAATGCTTATATGATATTTGCTTGACCTGTAAAAAAGAAAATAGAAATATTCTGCAGGTGTGATGGAGTAAAAAATCATTTCCAGACAGTTTTTTATATTTTACTACAGATAGTCTTTTGACCAAAGATCTTACATATGGTGGTAATTTGCAAAGATGCTCCAACTAGCTAATGCATTATTATAGGTACTTGGGTTCCAATTTTATGCTTTTTGACCTCCTCATCTCCTATCTTTCTCTGTCTGCAACATTCTGTGAACTTCTATGATTCTTATTTCTACAGCAGAAGGCTTATTATGATGATAATAATATTTTTTATGCATCTGGCATTAAAACAGTGGCCAATAAGGTAAAATTACTTTATCTGGGGAAATGTTTTTTGAAGCAATTGCCATGGTTGTGTGCATTCACCATACATCATCCATCCTGGTGGGTTCATACAAAGAAAAAGAGCATCCTTTTACTTGTTCCCAGTATCCTAAGAATAACAAGATCAGTGCCAAGGTTAATCCTTCATCCTGTCCACAACTATACCAAAAGCTTAAAAAATACGCACACAAAAAAAACCTTATCTCATTTATTCTAACTTCTGACAATACGTTACTTTGCTTATATTGCAACAGAAGAAATTTAAAAATATTAAAATTATAAAATATATCTTCTCATAAAGACAAGCTTACATTAACATTGTTTTTTATATTTTGGCTAATTCAGCAGAATTGAGGTTGCATACTCATACCTGTTCTAAATTAGTTGCGCGTGGATTTTTATTTTGTAGCCCACAGGGTTAGCATTAAAAATAATTGAAGAATAGAATAGAATAATTAATAGAATAATTTAGGTTGGAAAATATCTTTAAAATCATTGAGTCCAACTGTAACTTCACCACTGCCAAGTCAACCACTAAACCATGTCCCTAAGTGTCACATCTACATGTTTTTGAAATACCTCCAGGGATGACAACTCCACCACTTCCCTAGGTGTGTTCCAATGTCTGACCACCTTTTCAGTGAAGAAAATCTTCCTAATATCCAACTGAAATCTCCCCTGGCTTAAGTGAAGGCCATTTCATTTCATCCTGTTCCTTGCTACCAGGGAGAATAGACAGACCCCATTTCTTTGCAGGCTTCTTTCAGACAGTTGTAGAGAACAGTAAGTTTTCCTATGAGCCTCCTTTTCTCCAGGCTACACAATCCCAGTTCCTCCAACTGCTTCTCATAAGATTGTGTTCTAGACCCTTCACCAGAACTTCACACTTAGTCTCATAATCATGGAACCTTATTTTCAAGCAAAATATAACCTATATTGACTACACTTGTCTCAGTAAAAAGTTAACATTCCTCATTCACCCAAAAAATCCTGGTATAGTTACAATTTTGACAAGATATTGATGACTAGTTTCTTCACTGTTGCTAGAGAAGGAGTCAAAGACTGATATGGCACAGCTACCTGGTAGTTATAACAAAGCTTTTTTCAACCTTTCTTTTCACTATGAATTCATACACACAGTACTCACTTCCACTTCTGATTAATTTTAGTGCTAAAAGATTACCTGAGCATCCCAGATGTATGCAGAAATATATTCTCAAAAATAATAATAATTCAGGTAACAGAGGCAAACCTTCAGTTTGAGCTTGGGAAGAATATCATCTTCCAGGCAGGTATGAAATCAGTGACTTAACTTTTTTTTGCCAAGAGTTACATCACACTGAACAAATATTTTTAGGCATTGACTTTTTTGACCTTTCAGGTTCTCCTTGGAATATACACAGAACAACCAATTTAGTAAAGCTCAACACTGACCAAAATTTAACTTTTATTCAGTGAATTTAGATTTTTTTTTTTCACTAACTATGCAATACATGAAAGTAGTCTGCTATATTATCCAAATTATTGTAAAGGTTTTTTTGTAATTTGGCATGTTTTATAATATACAAACATTTTAGTTCAGTAGCTTGACCTAGGTACTACCACGCTACTTCTTCTGCAGTTATTTGGGTTTTTTATGTTACTGCAGACAAATGTTATGTGGCTGAGCTTTCCAGAGATGCAGAAAATGGAAAAGCCATCAATGAACATCCACAGCAAATTATAATTAAAAATCCAGAAATATTTTCACACATTGAAATTCTACTACTAGAGGTATATCTATGAAAATGTATGTAAAATTAGACAGAGTAAAGATAATGCAGTATCCAGTTTATTTAGAAAGGCAGTCATGTGCTGTGCAAAAAGATTCATGAGACAAGTTACTAACCTTAGAATAGGCAGTGTATATTCTGACACTAAGTGCACTGATTATTGAACCTGACAGTTGTGTGAAACTTGTCTTATTGCTTGTTTTTTTCCTTTTTTTGCTCTACTCTCTGCCCATAATTTCTAGTTAAATTTTAAGAAATTCATAGCTGATAATTTGTTCCACATTACATTTTGCACATTTACTTGCACAGCAAGGCTTTCATCTCTTCAGGCACTCTATCAGATAGTCCAACATATCTAAGAAGACTGAGAAGCCCAAAAATTTTGGTCAGAAAAATGTATCCCTAAAATCTTTATTTAACCAAACCAATTTTTTTCAAAACTTCTGAAGCTCATAATAGTCAGCAAATACCTTAACACCTCTGAAGGCTTAAATATATGCACATTTCCATGCATACCTTTTCTTCATTACAGAAAATATGTTTTTTTTTTTCTTGGCCGGCTCTGTCCACATTCCAAAATTGCACATGATATGAGAATTCATAAGGTATCACCTTGCTCATTACATCTGAAACTTTTCTTCTGTTTGCTCTAAAGTCTTTTGCTTTATGAATGAATGCCCTTTGGACTGAATTCATCCCCCATTTTCTGTCAGGAATTATTACCTCATCCTGGCTGTTATCCCAGGAGCAGTGCTTGATGACATTACTGAGAATGCCTTCTCTATCAGTCTGAGCTTTGCTCTCACAGTTATTTCAACTACTTTAATGACAACCACTGCAACCATTAGTTAGAGCTGTTGAGGCATCTCCCACCCACTCCCAATGGACTGTGATGGTTTCAGTGTCTTAGGGAAAAACCTGTGCTCTATAATTTCCACAGAGGCCTAATCCTTGAGATACCATTATCTACTTTTATAGAGGAAAGGATACACCAAACTCCGTCTTACAAGATCTTCATCATAATCTGCCAGTTATAATGATGCACCTATGTAGGGTGTATCAGGGCATATTCTAGTTGTCTTTAAGTCCAAAGCTTAGATGGTATCTAAGAAAAAAAATGTTAGACCAGCAGATGCCTTGTTGAGCTGAGGCATTCTGGCTTCTACAGAAGAATATGAATGTTAAAGTGTAAAAAGCATTCAGAAAGCAAGCAAATTCATGCAATACAAATATATGAAAGGTCACTAAAATTATGATATAAAACAAAACCAAGATTTCAACAAAATTGTGGAGACTGGGATAGTTTCATGGTAAAGCATGCTTACACTGTACATCTAAAATGTTCTTTCTAGGTCCCTCTTGGAAGCATAATTCTTGACTATATAGACCCTTGATTTACAGGAGTATATCCTCTTGTAGCTAGAGAATGATAGCTTTTGGGAACCTCAGAAAACTGAGTTTCCATCATTCAGTATGTGCAGAGCAAAAACTCCATTTTTGCTGCTAGTACAAAGTACATTATAGTTTATGAGGGATCAGGTGGAAAGGTAATCATACAGGACTGGAAATATACACATCCTATAACACCTCCACTCTACTTGTAATACTTGTCCTCTGTTATCATGGATTGTCAGATAGATCAGTAAAGTGAAGAGAGGAATACTAGATAATTTCCTCAGTGTTGTTGAATGGTTTTTTGTCCTTCAGTGTCATTTTGATTACAGAAAATGAGTGGAGGAATCTCCAACAGTTTGGCTCGCTGCACAAAATGATATATAAGCCAGTCACCTATTGACCCAGAAATGAAGCACTTTGAAAAATGGTGATTGCAAACAATGAAAGCTGAGATATTCTCGGCCATATCTGTTCCTAAGGACTAAAAATATAAAAGAGTAATGGCAGAATGGAAAGATGGAGAAATAATAATGAAAGAAATGCAAACTATATTTACCTTCAGAACCAAGTTGCAAAATTATTAACAATGCCTCCTAATATATGGGAACCTTTGATATTCAGAGAATTATGTAATCATAGAAAGTTCTCAGGTTGGTCAAGCATTACTTCTTCATGGTGAATTCATGCTGATTATTCGCATTCACTTTCTTGTCTTTCATGTGCCTGGAAATGGTTTCCAGGATTAGTTGTTCCATCATCTTCCCAGGGACTGACATGAGGCTGACAAACTCATAGTGCTCTGATCACTCATAGTGATCTTCCTTCTTGCTCTTTTTAAAGAGAGGAGCAAGATTTGGCTTCTTTCCGTCCTGAGGCACCTATCCCAGTCACTGAAGATTATTGAGAGCAGCCATAGAATGACCTCAGCCAGCTCCCTCTATTATGGATTACCTTTGTTAAACTTTTTCTATGAAGGAAATGCAAACCACCTCATGTGCCAGTAATTTGTTCTTGCAGCCTGTCAGGTAACCATCTTCTACAATTCTGAAAATTATGAAAAATTACTCAACATCCTTGGTTAGCCTAAACACACATGGTGATGTTATAAGTGGAGCTATAAATATTCTGAAACTGCATAAACTAATTCACTCTGACTTCAGAGCTCGTTGAAAAACTTGAGATTCTTGATCAATATTTGCAGGTGGGTTTTGGGAAAGATGACATTTACTTAGCAACAGTAGAGACTTTATACTGTATACTTTACTTATTGAAAGTACTTGTAACTGTACAATGGTGTTTGCCCTTACAATAATTTCAATGTAATGTTGACCATAGAAAATGAGAAAAGCAAGTAGAGAAGATAGTCATACAGTTATAATTCCAGTACATTACACTCAGTGTATGAGAATGAAAACAGACTAATATTTCTGTAGCACCCTTGTTTAACTTCTTAGTCTGTTCCCCATGTTTTATACTGCTTCATTTCTTTGCCAGCATGAAAAATTATGAATTTTATTTTAAAATTTAAAAAAGCACAGATTTTAAAGTCATATTTCTCGAGCATGATTTTTCTAATGCATACTTTGTTCGTAACTTCCCCTGTAATTAATAGGAGTTATAGGAGAGAGTGTAAAATATTGAAGCCCCATTATTTCTGAAACGTATTATACATAATAAATATAATTTAAAATTTTGCACCTAGTTTTCAAATGCTTCTCAAATACCCAGTTATTAAAATTTCCTGTACTTAATTGGGAATGAGAATAAAAATGGAGATTTTATCCCAGTTATTACTCTTTTCTTTTAACAAAGTTTGGGGATGAGAAATTTAATATTCTTCATGCTACTCTAGCAGCAATATTATTGAAGGAAAATTGCTTTTCCTATGAAAAATTCTTCCATGACTGTATTCTTCCTGTAGGGTTTGATCACTTTGGAGGTCTCCCTGTGTAGTGCATCCATGCACAACTCATATGTCTGTTGGTGATTCTTGTTTGGCCCATTATAAATAGTCCTTTTCAAAAACTTATTTTTAGTATTTGTCTTTAAAAGAAAAATTCATGGATAACAAGGTGACGTCATCCCACATTGTAAGGGATATTCAGCTGCAGAGAAATGAAGGTCCTGACCCAGAAAAAGGATTGAATTATACTCAGAAGTGTTAGGCACTGTAAGACATAAAAGTGCTGAGTCTACATTTACAGATTGTAAGGGAAATCTAGTTTTCTTACAAATAACTGAGAAAAATTAGCATTTCTGTGTCTTAACTGTCCTCTAGAAATTACTTGCTCTCTTTCCTATGTATGCCACTGAGTAATGTGTTTGAGGAGGATCCAAAATGAATTTTCACGCTGGCAGCCACTTGCTGAGTAACACTTCTGTTGTGAAAGGCAGCACTGAAGAGAAGGGAAGGAAGCAGAGCTTGTTTTGCACAATAATCTTGCAGTTCAGGCATTCATGCAAAACTGGAGAGTGCCCAGCTAACTTCCCTTTCTTTGGCAAACATACTTCTCTTCATCCCAGAAGGCAGTCCTCATCAAGCATCAATAAATTTCTTTTGGAGTTAAAAGACATGACATAATATAGAACAGCTCAGGTTGGAAGGGATCTCAAAAGATGATCTGGTCCAACCTTTTGTAGAAAAGGGAGCTTAGATGACATTATCTAGCACCCTGTCCAGTAATTTGAAAACCTCCAATGATGGGGACTTCACCATGGTCTTGTCCAGTCTTCACCATGGTGAAGACCCCCTCTAATCATTCCAGTGATTGAATGCTTTCACGGTAAAAAAAATTCTTTCTTGTATCAAGATGAAACCTCTCCTGGTGCAATTTGTAACTGTTGGTCTTTGTTCTCTCTATGTGGAGACTATGTGGACTCCTTTTGAAGGGACACTTTCTCCTCGGAAGATGCACTGGAAGTACTGGAAAATTGTGTTGAGGTCCTCCCTGAACTCTCTCTTCTCTAGGATAAAATGACCTAATTCCGTCAGTCTTTTCCCATAGAACAAGTTCTGTGCTCATTGATTATCTTTCTGAACTGCCTTTGAACCTTTCCCAGTCTGTCTGTGTATTTTTTGAAATGTGAGGACTAGAACTGGGCACAATACTCTGGGTGCAATCTGATATTTCCATCTTTATTTGTTCAAATAATTGATTTCCACAAATTAAATATTAACTCTCTAGACAATTGGTTAGGTGTCCCTCTTGAAACGTAGAGATGGAAAACAGCTGGTAGACCACATTCTTAGCAGAGCGCTAAAGAATGTTTTCTTATTTATAGTTCTTTTTATACATACAACAGTATCAAGAAAAGTTAAAAGTTTTGTTTCCTTTCTGACCCAGTCTTTATGAATATGAGAATTCTTTCCCAAGAATGGACTATGTGGATAGGAGTGCCTTAAGCAGATGATGACACTGAACTAAAATCTCCCCTCCGCCTCTTTGGACAAAGTGCCAAGTGGAAAGTGTGAGTAAGTAATCTTTCAATAGAAATAAAAAAAACTTTTCATCATTTGATAGAAATGTTCAAGACAAAGGTGAGGACAGCACATTCCAAGCATAGATCAAGAACACTTTCCAGATAAACTCCGGAATTTTTGCCTGGAAAGTGTGGCATTTGAAATCAGTCTATTTCTTCCCTGTTGCGTCCTTCAGCTGACCTGCTGAACCCTTCAGCAGTCATGACTCTCATTTTGGAGTAACTAATTTGCCCATAGCATTACTGTGGGTACAGAATATTCACCCCACTCTCTGAGCTACAGACCTTAAAGGTAATGTTGGAAAAATAAATTGCAACTACTAATGCCTTTCATTAATGTAGCCTCGGAAAGCAAAAGAGAATTAATGTCAGGCAGCTTGTATTTCATTGAGAATCTGAGAGACAGATATGCTTGCACTAAATTTGAAATAAGAAATTGAACTGAGGTTCCCATTATCCAAAATTATTGATCTAGCCAAAATATTTTTTTGACCTGTAATGGTTTAACCCCAGCCAGCCACCAAGACCCACATAGTCACTCCTCACTCCACCACTAGTGAGACTGGGGAAAGAAGCAGAAGTGTAAAAGCTGGAAAGCTTATGGGTTGAGATAAAGACAGTTTAATAATAAAACAAAAGCCATGTGTCACAATCCGCTTATTGCGGGGTGTCGTGATGGTTCTTTTCACTGATCCCAAAAGTGCAAAAAAGGCAAACAGCAAGGGACTATCAGTTAATCACAACAAATGCACCTTTATTAGGGGCCAAACCAGTAAATGTGATAGTGGGGATCAGAAAGGAGATAAAAGGATAGAGAGAGAGAGAGAGAAGAGGGGTATGGGAATAGCTACCAACACAGGTGAGATCCTCAGTGGTCCGGACGATGGGGATCCGTCTGTCGTGTCAGGGAAGTCTTCGAAGTTCTGGTCAACTCGGGAGTCCAGTTATAGTCCACAGAGGAAAGAGGGGGGGAACAAGTGTAACAATGAAAGTCCATTGTAATCGCCACGAGGGAACAGGTGAGCCCACAGAAACCACCAAAGCAAGACGAATCCAATGAAGAATAAGTCCATTGGAATCACTGAAGGGAAACAGGTCATGTCATTAATGGTCAGACCACCAATTTCCCCTCCTCCCTATAGTAGGGGTCTCAGTCTCAGTCCTTGGGAGGAGGGTTCTCATTCTTTGTTTGTCACAGTGGTAACGAGGCAGATGAGGGGTCTTCAATGAAGGACCACAGGAGTCACCCCAAAAGTTCATTCGGCTTAAGAACGGAGATTAGAAGCAGACCGTGCATCAGGCTGTCCCATGCTGGGTCCATGACAGGTCTTTGCCAAGTCCTTGCCAAGTTCTTGCCAGGCCTTGTTCGGAACAGCCAGCATGATGGTTCAGTGGTTCCACCTGCACTGTGTCTGTTCTAAGCCGGAACTGCAGTGGGGGAAGGGATTCTTTCTCGTGGCAATCGGGAGGCAGAATGGAGAATGAGGGGCTTCAGATGGGCTCTTACACCATGCATGCAGGCAAAGCAAAACAAGGAATTCATTTACAACTTCCCATGAGCAGGCAGGTGTTCAGCCATCTCCGGGAAGGCTGAGTTCCATCATGTGTAATGGTTACTTGGGAAGACAAACACCATCACTCCAAACATACCCTCCTTCCCCCAAAATTTATATATTGAGCATGATGCCTTAGGATATGGAATATCCTTTTGGTCAGTTTAATTCAGAAAAGGTCTTGGCTCTGTTTAAGCCCTGCACAGCAATAACAAAAACAGCTCTATATTATCAGCCCTATGTTGAGCACAAATCCAAAACTCAGACAGTTGCTCGGAAGAGAAATAACTCTAACCCAGCCAAAACCAGCACACCACAGAATTTATTTTGTTCTCCTGCCCTATCAAACCTAATTTTAAAAACATTAGGAGAAAGACTACAAAACTCTTCTTAGGAGGGATGTACTTATAAAACTATGTATTTAAAGTCAAGCCTTTCAGTTCTGTTAGTTAGTTAATGGCTCCTTGTAGCATCCCAGATCAACTTTGGTTCTCATCCTTGATAAGACATCAACACACAAAGTATCCTTAGAAAATGTGCCTTTTATCTTATCTATAATCAAGCCATTGTCTATGTTTTTTTTAGGAATTAATAAGTTTATGATCATTCACCAGACACTTTCAAATTGAACTTCAGCTCCAAATTAACTTTACACATGGATTTTTACTGCTTCTTTTTCCTACCTAGCTCTAACTATAATTAGTTTCTAAAAATTGTCTCTATGCCTGAAAAATGTTTCATACTCCAGCACAGTTCTTTTTCTTTGCTTGAAAAAATCCTCCAGCTGCTGAAATTTCAGTCATCTAATGATCACAAACCCATTCAAGAGCATCCATGACCACTCTTTGTCTTAAAAAAACCCTATAATTGAGGCACAGCAGCGATTTGGGTTTTTTTTAATGCAGAATGGCATCTTTAAAAGTAAGGTATAGCTAGCAAGTATTAAAAATGTGTTTTCACGAAATTTTAATGACATCTCAGTTATTATAAATAGAATGATAATTTATTTTAATAAATATTTCTAGTTCATGTGCAGTTTAAAACCTAACAAGCTACAAAGCATGCTAAAATTGAATCCAGCAATGTTAAACATTTTTAGCTATATTACTGCTCATTCCTGGTAGCTAATCTAATTAATCTGTTAATGTTTAGTCTTTCAAATTTAAAAGAAAATGCTAAATCAGTTTTATATAATTTCAAAGGCTAGAAGAATTTATTTTGCTAATTTGAAGTCATAAAATAGCTAAATGTGAAAGCCATAAAACCAAATTTGTTCAAATTGTCTTTTTTTGCCTTTGACATTTTATATTTTCTTATGAATTAGAAGCTTTCTAATACAGACTGGATTTTGTCAGCAGTAAAACTCTCAGTGAACATCAGAGGCCACATATGTTTTATCTCTTTTCTGGAAGGCCATAGCAAAGAAAACAGTGGCAAGCCTGAAGAACACATAGAAGAATCATAAAATCATAGAACTATAGAATGCTTTGATTGGAGAGGACCTTAAATGTCATCTAGTTCCAACCTCCCTGCCATGACCAGGCACACCTTCCACTAAAACAGGTTGCTCCTGTTCCAGCCCCATCTAACCTGGCCTTGCACACTTCTAAGGATGGGAATGGGACATCCACAACTACTCTGGGCAACCTGTTCCAGTGCCTCACTACCCTCACAGCAAAGAACTTCTTCCTAATGCCTAATCTAACCCTACTCTCTTTCAGTTCAAAACCATGGGAGAGACAAGGAAAAAATAATCAACTAATCAAGTGCTTTATTCACAGATGTGTAATTATTTTCTGATAATGATTCTTTATGGTTGCTCGCTAGAAGTTATCTTTACTCATATTATTCCTCTAATAATTTATCAAAGAGACAAGATGAATATTTGGCAAATAGAAGCAAGCAATCTCTTCTCTGAGGCATGAAAAAAATTTAAGTGTCTATTATACCTCTTTGTGTTACCACCTTGTCTGAATTAAAAAACCACAATTTTACTTGGAAATCAGAAAGGCAAGGAGAATGGAATCCTAAGTCGGTAAAATATTCTTCAATAATTGTCTTGTAAATATTTTATAGGTAGCCTTTATGGTAATAATTTTATGGGTTGGATTTTAAATGCAGATAAGTGAAGCCTGGTAAAATGAGTGTTAAAGTGAATAAGTGTTACTTTTGCCTTTAAACTGTGTATCTGCTCACATCACTAAACAGCCTTTTATAAAAATATGAAAAGAAAATAAAATGCAAAAGAACAGGGAAGATAGAACTGGATTTTGTTCTTGAGGTTATGAACTAAACCCCAGTTTTTCAAAGCTGGTAGAAAATCTAGGCAAGCTGGTGTGGTTACATGGCACTGTGAAGCAGCAGTTCCAGGTCCAGTGGCAACAGGGCTGGAGTGGCTGAGAAGGATAATGTAGCTCTATACCAGGCTGCTTTATTTCTAGTTCTCAATCCAGCTCAGAAAGAGTGGGTTCATCTGTGTTCACCTAGCCCTGTTCAAAGATACATTTTCTGACAGTTCTCAGAAGTCAAGTCAGCTGGAAACATGGTTTGAACCGAGGCAGACATATCAGAAGCAATCAAATATTACTTCTGAAAAAATCCGTTTGTACCTCTTCAGCCTTTCAGTTTGAGAGTCACAAAGGAAGCGTGGTCAGCAAAGATGGAAGAAACATGGTGAGAATAGAATAAACTATCTAATTTATGTTTATCCAGCCTCACAACAATGTGCTTTCCTAGTGCTAACAACATCTACTGCCCAACATCTACCATTACACTAATCAATCCAAACATCCCTGAAAAGCAGGGACCCAGAGGCATTTTTCCATATAGAGATGATAAGAAATGAGGAAAACTTCTGAGAGACAACCCCAACTTCTTGCCCAAGTGTCTTCCCAGGACTCAAACTTCCTATGCACTTGACTTAAAGCTTTTAAAGTGTTATCATATAATTAATTATTGTAGTTTATGTATGAACAAGGCTTAGAGAAAACAAAACCTTTTACATAAATTCCTCTGAGTCAGACAGTTAACATGGAAATTTCAGGCCAGATGTTTGTTTGGAGAAACAGAAGGAGAAAACTGTACAAGAGTCACCTTGATATATCTTTAGCTGCATTTTACATGCCAGTTTGCTCAGTACTTCAGTTGCAAGAGTGTTTGAAATGGTGGGGGCAACATTCTTTGCTTGTGTTTTGTGGGGTAAGTCTGCTAAGTTGAAAGGACAAATATAGCAACAGTAGGGATATGAAGAGATTACAACAAGAGTGGCGCAGAATGGTTGAAATAATGAAGTAGCTCTGAATAAAAACAAAGGCAAAACTAGGAAGAATACTGAGAAAGAATGGCAAGCATACAAGAGTATCTGAAATGATCCTGATAATTCTGAAAGTACTGGCAAACAGAGTGACATTTCTGTTTACTGGAGGAAGCTATGAGCAGAGAGAAGCTAACATAGCTGACCATGAAAAACAGAAAGCTGCCTACCTTCAGCACCAGACTGGGAAAAAAAGGTGTAGTTCAAATTCATATCTGCAAAGGCAAGGTCCATTGGTAAGACTTCATATGCCTCCTGTTGTGTTTCCCCACTGCTGCTGCGCTTCATTCAAACATTCAGAGCTTATACAGATTGAGTAAAAATCCTACTGCAGAAAACATCATTATTATGTACGACGGGACTCTGGAAATTCATGTACCGATCTACTTAAAACATTGTTGTTAAATTCAGCTTTTAGATAAAACCTTCAATACTTCCTACCCCATACCAATTTTGCGAAAGCACCTATGTTACTGTTGCTTTTTCTAGATAATGTGCTATTTCTTCTTTTCTTGACAGGCATACAAATGAACTTAATTCAGTGTTCTATCTAAGAAAAATAACAAGCTTTGAAAAGTAAAAGATTCTGTTCTTCAAGTTTAGTTTCCAGTGGGAAACCACAGGCATCTCTGACAATGTGTGGCTCACTTGTAAACATATTAGTAGACATGGAATTTTTTTACATTGAGTTTGATAAGTTAGCACAGGGTTGCCCAGAATTAATGAAATTTTTTTTTCTGTGTCAAGACAGGTGTTTTTGGTGAATATATATATTAAATATTCAGACACACCTCAATAGCTGATAGGGTACAAAGAGACCCTTCCTTCCATTGACTTCATTGACATCAATAAGGACAAATACACTTGTCTCTGGAAAAGAATGATCTTGCTGGATCATTTGTAAATAAGTAAAAAGTAGTTTTTAAATGGTTATGGAAGGAGCAAAAAAATGAACTCATTAGCTCAATAGCAATACACGTAGTCTACACAAACGTAATTCTCTTCATGTAAATAGATCAGTAGGTTCTTGCTCTTCTATTTAACTTGGCAGGTTTGGACTAAGACCCACAATTATCCTATCAAGTCAGTAGAGTTGGCCTATCCTTTCACTAAAACAACATGCTGCTACTCATAAAGGACATGACAGTTGCAACAGAAAAAGCTGTCCCAGCCCCAGTATAATCATGAATTGCAAAGCATAACCATTGTAACCTGTGCTCTATTCTGAAGCAGGCATCCCACACTGGTTTGGACCAGAAATTCTACTCTGAAGTGTAAATGTGTGGGAAAAGCACAAGTTCTGACAAATCTGAATTATCTGATGAAAAATATTCTGTTGTGGTTCTCCTTCTGCTCTGGTCCTGGGAATAGGTAAAATCAATATGGCCCAAGACATTTAAATGTTTTGGCAATGTCATGCATCAAGAAGATATTTGCATAAGCCTTTACAATCTTTGCTTTTAGTTCTATTAGCAGATCATTTCTGAGAAAAATGAACAGGGACAACAACCCAAAACAAGGAGCATATTTTTTAATCACAAAATGAATAATTTCTTATTGATGCTGAAAATGGAAGGCTTTTTTCCTCTTTTTTCTTAATTTTTTTATTTTTCTTAGGAAATATCTTATGATTTAAAATGGAGCAGCAAGGAAGCAGAACTTCCCACAGATTATTTCAAACATTATTTGGAAGAAGATAGCAAGAAGGTCAATGAACACTGAATGTCAATACGTATTTTGAATGCAATCAGAAAATATTCTGGGAGTTGTGGCTGCGTCTGATCTCATCAGTGTGTGTATACATAAAGTCACACACAGAATAGAAACCAAGCTTGCTGGGCATAGTGGAATAAAGGCAGGATTTCTCAGTTCCTTTCACATGAAATGTATAAATCTATTGCATCTATTACAACAATTTGGGCCCTATCCTGAAGGCAGAAAAGTAAATGAAAATTTTAAAAAATAATTTTAAATTTTTCTAGTAGCACTCTGGTTCTGTCACATATTTCATTTCATCTCTGGATTGCATATTTCATTGCATCTCTGGATATAGGCAGATATTTGATTTAACAATGTAAAACCAGAATAAATAAGTTTTAATTCCAGTAGGTTCAACTATTCTTAGGAACAATTATTTACTGGGAACACAGCTTATGCTTAATAGTAAGTTCATATTTCTGCTACTTGATTAAAATAAAATTATCTTTCAGAGTCTAGCTAGGAAAAATAAATATTATCACAAATATGGAGCTGTATCTGTGAGGTTTTATGGACTTCGGGTTCATTGTTAATGGTTCACAACCACATAAAATGACTTAGGGAAACAAACATGACTTGTGGTTTTGAGGTGTCTTTAGGTGCCTTTGGCACTGTACCCGCTCAGCTAGCTGTCACCTCACACAGATTGGTGTGCTGTTGGAGATCTGCAGGAGCTGGCAGGCAGATGAGCTCTCTGAAATCCTGAAGCTGTTCACCTTTAGTTGAAGAGACCAATGTTTCTGCTAAGGAAGCAATTTAGAGGTGATATGACACAGCCATTAATCAGAATATCCTTCAGACACCCTAGAGAACAGATACTGACCAGTTTATCATCTAGCAGTTACCTTCCTCCTACTTGTAAACTAAGAATCAATGGAATATTAAAATATTATCTTCAGTATTATTCATCTTTTAATCCTTCTGAATGTTGTCTCACTGAACACTAATTCCTATCTCTCTTCTAGGGACTATTAATCTGCCTCCATATTACTTTGCTCCACCCAGCCTGATATATAACTTCCTTGTCAAAAATATCCAACAGATTATAAAGTTACATTTAAATGGTGATAGTTCCTTGCTGTTCAGGAATATCTAGGTATGGGGTAAAATGACAAGTTTATGGGCAGAAAAATATAGACTTTATTTTCTGAAGTTATTAATCTCTAGAAATTCAACACATACTCTATAAAAGAAATAGTTAGTCCCTGTTGAAATAGTTAGAGTATATGCCACTTAAGCATATGCACTAAAGGCTGCTTTCTTGACAGATATTTTAAGTCTTATGCAACAGGAGAATGTGGACACTGAGTGACACACAATTTCCTACTGTGTTTTTTTTATTTTATTTTCTTGTTTGTGTATTTAAATCCAGTCTGAACTGTAGAGGACTAACCTGCACAGCAGAAAGAAGCTGCTATGCAGGTTAGAAAGTTTGTGATTCATTTCATATGTGATTGATTTTCACATTTTTAGGTAGTTTCTCACCTACAAATTGTGCTGGGACTGACAAGTTCTGCATCTGCTGGAGTGACATTTTAAGTCTCATTTGGGAGATGCCTTGCTCATTTCAGCTGTGTTATGTCATGCTCTTACAATGTGCATTTGGGGTTTTTAGTAAACACTGTTTTCCTAGGAGCTATGGAATGATCCTTTAATAGTTTTGAATTATGCACCTACTGGCATCATATTAAGGCCAAAAAGCTATGCTCCTGCTATCTCTTACTCATAAAATATTCAGATTCAATTAAATGACAACAGTGATCAAGGTGGAAAGGAGGATCTCTGTGTTACTGCAGCTCAAGGGTAATGATAATTGCCACCTTTAAAGTTACACAGCATAAGACAGTGATATTTCATTTTTAAAATAATGGAATTTCTACAATAGTCATAATGAGATTTGAGGTTGCTTCTGTTTTGTTTTGTTTTCTTTCATTGAAATGCAAAACATCTGGTCTAAAAAGCACACACCAATGTGTCAGATGAAGATTTATAGAATTATGGTGATTAAAAAGGAAAAGTGTTTCACAATAAACTGATACATCTGCCATGAGTCAATATTTACTTACAGACAGCTTTTGACATCTTATAGAAACATAGATTATTGTTCCTCCTCTGCCTTCTTTTTGACTGAAATCAATATTGGAAAAATAAAAAGGAGAGAAATTGCAGTTGGCTAATCTCTGTCAAGACATTGTTGCACTGGTTCTAGGTAGCAGTAAAGGAAATGATGACATTTCACTATTTGTTTCAATATTGATCTCTCTAGGCTACATCTGTTCTTTCTATGGTCAGTTTTAAGCTGTCAGTAAGACATTGTCCCCATGGCTGCATTTGATTGCTTTGTGTGTACAGCTGGGCTTGTTTAAACCATGTTGGCATGTACTACATATCTGGAGAAATTAGATTTTGCCTTTGAATTAACAAAAAAAATTGTTCTATTCTTTATTCGAGCACATGTGTAAAATCTACTTTCAACACACACTGCATGAGTAGTTGCATTACATACAATTTTAGTAAGGAAAAAAGTCAGTTGTGAATATCAATTTTAATTTTGTCTTCTTTCTTTTCTTTAGAAAAAGAAAATAATGATAACATCATTCCTTGGTAGAATATATCTAAACATTCTGCTTTTTGAAGAGGGGCATTTTTCCTCTTTTTCAGATAAGGATAGTTTCTCAGTCAAAAAAAGATACAAAAAACCCCATATGTTATTGAGTATCTCACTTGAAATAATTAAATAATCTGGATGCTTAAATTGCCCTAGATTGGCCTAAAGTCTAGAGTTATCTCTATTCAAGCTATCCCTGCTGGCCAGGGTAGAGTCTTAGAGAATGCAATGACAGATTTTTTTGAAAAGCAAGTTTGCTGAACACTCATCTCCTAGTTGCACTTACCAAGAATATTTTTTTAAAAATTCTAGGTGAAACAATCAATAACTTCAATAGAAACTATAAGAACGCATTTACTTGAAATATCCTTTAAATTAATGTGTATAAGGCACACAGAGTTCTGAAAATCAGAATATGTTAGCCAGCTTTTGGATATGTCATGATTTTGTGTGCCCCACCACAAGCAGGTGAAACGTCCCTAAAATCCTCTTTGGACTTCAATATATTCCATCTCTCTGAAAGCAAATGTTTCCCCTGTATGCACTCTCATATTTTCATAAAACTTGTAGCGAGATAATCTGGGGGTTTTTGCATCTTTTGTTCATCTGATTGTTATCCAACGGATTAAAAACAAGAGAGGATATAGACGAGCAGACTAACAAACAAACAGTGTGATTGGACATTTTTTGCATGAAACTGGATAAAACATGCAGCTGGCTTACCAAGGGTATAATTCACTTACTAAGGAGAAAAAACAGTGCAATAAGACTTTTTACTCTGAAAACATCAGAAAAGAAATCGTGTGTGAAGTTGTGAATGCAGTCTGGAGAAAAGCGCAGGTAGCATGTGGAGAAGCAAAAGCAGAATAAAAATGTACACACTTTAATGCAGTGATTGTACTTTTAAAATTTCCAGACATTGATTTGCAATAGATCCCATTCCAAAGGATTAAATGTATTGGCTTGAGAAAACCCAATTTAGCCTAAGGAAAAGTAGGTCATAGATTACTGCTTTTCCAGAAATGACTTTGAAGAATTTTAATGTAAGAGTAGACAGGAGATGACTGAGTAGCCATCATAAAATACCTTTAAGTTTTGAACTTGGTATAAGAACATCTGAACAAGTTTAATGCACTGAGTGCTGTTGGTGCAATAAAAAAAGTCAAGAACATTGGATTGTATTGCTGGAGGGCACACAGTATAAATCAAGGTAGTTGATACTGTATCCATGTAAGCTATAAATTGAACATTACTTAGAATGGTGTATATAGTTCTGTCACTATATTTTAGCAAGGGTATAACTGTGCCTGACGAGAGGCTGTATATTAAATTAACCTAAAGTCATGTGCTAAAGATTTATGTAATAATTAGAATTGCAGGAAAAAAACCCACACTTTACTAAGATTCATTAATTAAAGACTATTCATTTATTGGCTACTCTTACAAAGAAGCCGTTGACAGCAACTCTGAACACTACTGCAAGTTAAATTTGCACTTTTTTTAAATATGGAGACTCCGCTTCTATTATTTACCAGACCATATTAAAAGACAGAATTCAGACTCTCAGCAGTCATCAGTTTTACAACTCATGCCTTGAAGAACGTAGCCCAGCTCAATGAAATCCAGCACTGTAGTCCAGGAAATGGGTATGATCACAGGTACAGTGAGAGATCCAAACCTATATAGATCTGTGGCAAGGTTCCTTACAGGATATTTCAGGATAGTATGCAAATTGATGGAATGGGATAATTTTACATACTTCCTAGGGAAATTGAATGAAATAGATTTGTTATAACTTGAAGGCAAAAAAAAAAACCAAAAAAACCAGTTTTAATCTTGTTTTGTACTTGGAAAGAAAGTCTTCAAATAGGGCATCAGGAAATACTACATTGACTGTTCTGGGGAGAAAGCTTCTATATATATGAAAAAAAGAACTGGTTTTTTACTCTCCCTTGCCAATGAACATCAAGATGTTTTGATGTCTTCTGTTTATTATATTTGTGCTCTGGGAATTTGAAGCTGAAATTCACTTCAATATTATCTTATTTTTGAAACAAATTGTTTCATTCCCTTATCCATCAAGTAAAGCACACAGCACTGGATTAATTTAGATTAAGAGAAACAACAAGGAAAAAAATACAAAGAGAACTCTTCAATGAGACAACAGCGTGAGTGCCTTTTCTATAGGGATTATAGCATTGTTTCCAATCAAAGTAGCACAAGAACTTTATCTGGAAGGGAAGTTCTGAAATTTAAGGGTGCAATACATAAGCAAATAAGTGTCATTTTACAACAAATGCGAACTGCACATTTGCATTTATCATTTTTTTGTTGTTGGCTTGAGTAACAGTGAATTAACTGCTCCACATTATCCATCTATATATTTTCTTTTCTCTTGAATATAATTTAAGAATGCATGTAGTAGAAGTGCATAGATTTGTAGATTTTGTAAAGAGATACAGAAAAACGGTAATAGTTTTTGTTGCATCCTAGTGACACTGATAATGGCCTTTTTTCCCTTAAATCTGTTGCTTTCAATCTACTTGTTGTTAATAGTTTAACATATAGTTTTCCTATTGTGGGTCTCCTACTTCTAAGTGGAAGATCATTTTCAAGCATCTCCTGTCTTCCTTTAGTCATGGCAGCAGGGAAAATAACTCTTTCTATATGGCATTTGAGCCATTAACTAAGTGATATGAAAAAAGTGTTAAAGTAAATCTTAGAATCATATGGGAAGCAGGCACACACTGTAGAGGCTCTTCTTCCTTTTCTATAGATTCTTTCAGAAGATATAGTTTTATTACATTCCTGCAGTATTACTGCTACTCTCAACTGACAAAAAATCTATACTCATAGAAACTTGGCAAGTACTATCATAAAAGACAAGTTCCTATGACACAGGTATCTTAGAATACATGTACAAAATTATGACTTTGCACAAAAGGATTGCTGAAGCCTTCCAAAGGACATGGATCTATGATCCTGTTTTCAGTGTGATATTTTAGATTATTGAAATATTCATGTAAGGCATTAGAAAGGGTCCCAAAAATGAGAGGCTTTTCTGAGCTTGAATTTGTTCATTTCTATTTTGTATGAGACTGTTGATTTAGGGAAGATGTTTTTCTCAGCACAGTTATGCTTAAAATAAATAAAATAGACAGCAGATAAATATAAATACATTGTTTTATCAGCAGAAAAGTCCTTATAGTAGAGCGATGAGGAAAAGAGTCTGATGGTTGAACAGAAATCCTGAATAACTGGCAAATAATTACCTTGCTCACAATAATACTCTTTGCTGTATTATGTGCTCTTGATTTCAGCTTTCATTGACATTTTTGAATCACTGTCATATAGCAGTAATAGTTGCACATTTGTATGGGCTTGTGGTAAATTTTTAGTGACCTTAAAAAAAGGAAAGCATTTGTGCAATGCATTGTAATCATGGTGTGGAATGTATAAATGTACTGTTCGTGTCTGTTTTTTTTTCATAAGTCTCACCTTCTTGTAACAATTAAGGTCTTTGAAAAGCTGCAGTGAATCTCAGAACTCAACACAATACACTTGCAATCTAACTGTGAAACAAACAATAAAACCTTATTGTCTAGGGACATTTTGAAAGAATTCTTACTCTTCCTCTTGACTTTTTGCAGCCATGTCCTACAGTGTCCAGCACTGAACTGAGGTCAGTGTTTAACTACCTGGTATGTACAGTTTGAAAATTGCAACATCTAAGCCATTCAAGAAGCTGTACTCCACACTGTATAAACTGGCATTAACCATTAAGCAGTAAAAACTATAAATATTTTTTCTATTTTTTTAAAAAGCAAAGGAATTAAATTTTTATCAAATTAAAAAGCACATCTGAATTAGAATTTATAAAGTTTTTTATTTACTGTAACTAAAAAATTACTGTGAAATATTTTTACCCTTTTTGTTTTCACAACAAAAAAAAAAAAAAAAAAAAAACAAGCAAAAGCCAAAAAAAAAAAAAACAAAAACAAAAACCCAAACAAAAATACAAACCCCCCAAAAATATAGATATCTCACTTTTACTTTAAGGAAAAATCATGAAATGTGAATCTGAGATGAAGGATGAACAACTTAATTTCCAGTGTAAGCTACTAAAAAATAAGTGTTTCATGATCAAAAGATCATATCTGCTGTTATCTTATATTAATTAAATCATATAATTGTCACCAGATGACACAAGGAAAAATGACGCACCACAGCTTTGGTCACGATGAAGAGACTAATTTATTTTCTCTGACTCCAATCTTTTATAGTTCTCAAAAGGTGCCAGTGGATTGGAGGGTGAATGTGCCACCTCTCCAACAACACTGGACAAACTACCTGCACATCAAATTTCTCCGCCTCTTTGAAAGAATGCAAAACAATAGGTTGTTTACAGAAAGTTGTGTGGGAAAGTTCTCTACAAGAATGTAAACTCAGAAGGCTTTAGAAAACACTTGATAATCAGGGCAACATATAATCACCACATCAAGGTTAGTGTGAAGCCCAAAATGTTCTATGCATTATATAGGTTGTTAAGGTTTTTAGAGCCAAGATGAGCAGTGATTCCTTGTTGGTCTAGGAAGTTCTATGGCTTGTATCATGCAGAAGTTTAGATTAGATTATTTTAATGATTGCCTAAAGAGTATGACTGACAAAATTATGATACACTCTTCACTGTCTCAGTGAAACTATTGCAGAATTCTTCAGCTTTTCATAGAATCAGCTGATAGCACATATCTTCAATCAGTAATATCTGATACCTTGTATCAGACAGCAAAATACTGTACAATAGTTTGTGAATATTCACAGAATCACAGAATCACAGAATCATGAGGTTGGAAGAGACCTCTAAGATCATCAAGTCTAACCTATGCCCTAACACCTCAACTAGACTATAGCACCAAGTACCATGTCCAGTCTTTTTTTTAAATACATCCAGAGATGGTGATTCTAGCACCTCCCTGGGAAGACAATTCCAGTACTTCATTATTCTTTTGGTGAAAATTTTTTTCCTAATATCCAGCCTATACCTTCCCTGACATAGCTTGAGACTGTGTCCTCTTGTTTGTCAGTTACTGCCTGGTGAAAGAGACCGACCCCCACCTGTCTGCAGCCTCCCTTCAGGAAGTTGTAGAGAGCAATAACGTCCCCTCCAAGCCTCCTCTTCTCCAGGCTAAATAACCCCAGCTCCTTCAAACATTGCTCATAGGGCTTGTGTTCCAAGCCCCCCACCAGCCTTGTTGCCTCCTCTGGACGCACTCAAGCATCTCAAGATCCTTCCTAAACTGAGGGGCCCAGAACTGGACACAGTACTCAAGATGCGGTCTCACAAGAGCCGAGTACAGGGGAAGAATGACCTCCCTACTCCTGCTGGTCACACAATTCCTAACGGAGGCCAGGATGCCATTGGCTTTCTTGGCCACCAAGGCACACTGCTGGCTCATATTCAACCAGCTGTCAACAAGCACCCCCAGGTCCCTTTCCACCTGAACACTGTCCAGCTACACTGTCCCCAGCTTGTAATGTTGTAGGGGATTTTTGTGGCCAAAATGTAGAACTCAGCACTTAGACTTATTAAACTTCATGCTGTTGGACTCTGCCCATCTATCCAATAGATCTAAGTCTCTCTGCAGAGCCCTCCTGCCGTCCATCAGATCAACACAAGCTCCAGCTTAGTGTCATCTGCAAATTCACCTGCTATTTCTCAGAAAACACATATTCCAAAGCACAGAAATATCATACTATGATTAAAGTCTATATTTCATGAGGATTTTCTGTGTTTCTTCAGTGAATGTCTGATGCCACTTCTTTATTGTAGCCTTATAAAATACTCTCTTTATGACTTTTTAAATTGCATGTGGTCTTCAATCCTTAAATCTTATTACCATATTTATTGAAAGAAATCAAATCCGAACAAACAATTAGAAATAGAAGTAAACTGGGAGGTTACTGCTATATCTGTAGATTCAGTTCCCCAAACAATCATCATTCAAACTCATAAGACTATCTCGGATCCAAATTCTACCAACTGGCCCCTTCAAGTCTAACAACTCATTTGGGAAAAATTAATTTTTATGAAAGCTTCATTTTCTTTCTTATAAAAAGCCTCTGAGACACATAAAAGGCATCTGAGAGACGCTATAAACATGATTACCCAAGAGAGCAGGTACTTATAGCATACATAGAATGAAATATCTACCTCTCTTGAGTAATTATGTGTCTATCAAAATGTTTACTGGTAATTGGGAAACCTGACCCACCACCTACCCAAAGTGCTGGGGTTTTGTTTGGTACATGACGAAGTTACCTCAAAAAAAATGATTGCCAAGGATTACACAGAATATTCTTTCATCATCATACATTGTAGAAGCAGAATGGAGGAAAAACACAAAAGAGGCGAGATGAAAGGAGAATTGCAAAGGAAGCCAGACTTCTAAAAGGAGCCCTGTGATCTCTCTTTCTCTCAAATGGGTGTCTTCCCCCCTGACTACCTCAGTGTTATATTAAGTAATAAGTATGTGACATTTACTACATCCACTATGCAGAGAAAGACAAAGAAAGCGCTGTAGTACCCATTAGGATGAATCAGCTTATCAAATAAAAAACAACTCCTATTTTCATCTACAACTTGAAGCAAACGAAACTTTTTTGAGGACTGTATATATGCACAGTTGTGTCTGCATGTATATATACATATATATACATACATATATATATGTATACATATACAAATGTAATGTGTCTAAAAACTCTGTGAAGGTTAATGTTACAGGTTTTTTATGCTTATCTCCACTAGTGTCAATTTTCTTTTAATCTGACTAGGACAGAGATGTCTTCAGTCAATAATCTCATTCATCACAGTTGACAATGGTAGCAGCAGTTTTGAGAACATTTAAGTCATAAAAGGATGCCTTCAAGTATTCCCAAAAGTTCCCTTCTGGGCTATTTGCACAAAAAAAACCTCATCAGTATTAATGTAGCATTAAGTATAGATGTCTTTGTGAGATAACAGCAACAAAAAATTGAAGATTTGTCCCTACTCTCGCAGTTGCTTGCCTCCCTTACTTTACCTGTTCACATCGGACAGAGGTGGGCTTTGTCTAGGCACCTTAGATGAGTGTGATGGGACCACAGCATTCCAAGATGAAGATAAGGCTGTGGCACAGCCCTGTGACTTTTCTCCCTTCCTTGGGACATCAGGAAAGCTTCACAAGCAGCTGCTTATCCTTGGGTCCTACTCCTCCCCATTTCAGACAAAGCAAGGTATATTAGTCACTATTGCTCAGCTTCCTCAAGGTGCAATATTTGTATTCCTATGAGTTTGAAGTCTCTCTTCTAAAATTACTTTTTTCCCTGCCATTTTAGTAGACTTTCTGCTATGGCTGGTGGGTTACAACTGTCAGTGTCGCAGAGAACACCCATTTGACAATGATGTGAGTAATTTGTCTTTTATGGCATGATCCTTGGCAGTGATTTTAGATACAAATCCTTCTACAACGCATGCAGTCCACTGAGATCAAAGAGAGCATGAGAGAGAAAACTGACTCATAGCTATCAATGAGAAATTAAGATCTCTCTTTGCCTACCATTCTGTGCATTTTACTTCTCTGTAGTTCTTTACTGCTCTATGTCAGGGTAGTGCCAAGTTGCTTTCCAGATAAAATAAGCTGTTGCAGAACAGTTCCCAGGAATTGTTTCTCTTACAGCTGTGCTGTTAACTATGAAGGGCTAGAGTATGGTCTTGAGCTTTACTAAGTGATTATTAATACTGTTTAATTGTGAACAGACTACCAAACTCCATGTCAGTCTTTCTAACTTGCACTCCACAGACAGTATTTGGACACATTTCAAGGACTGCACAAATCAAAGACTGTTTCAAACAAGCAGCCACCCTCTTTTAACAGGGAACTTAGTTTTTCAGTTAGTTTTTTTTTAGTTAGTTTTTTAGAAGTTATTTTTTCAAGGAACAGCTGCATTTCATACTTCCCTTCAGGACCAAAGAATGGACTGTTGCTCTTTTTCTTTGGTCCACTTGTCTTCTGGAGTGTCATATATTTCTGTTTCAATACAGAAGGCAACACTCGAGCATAAGGCTCAGTGCCTACAATGTAAGTAGAAAATCTCCATTGCTATTCAAGAGCTGTCCTTAGATGCCTCTTCAGACATTGCTGAGCTTTTTGATCTACTCAGTTCCTTCCTGTGGTCATGCACAATGCACTACACCTAAGTTATTCTGATCCTTTTCTCCTGACCCATAAAAAAAGAGGTTTTCTATGCTGAGCAATTGCATCATCCTCTTCAGTGTATTCACAGTCTCCAGGCCTGCAAGAAGAAGGACTCAGGTCTTTCTAGCACATAGCTTTCTTCTCATTTGTAATAAATTTAAAGTTATTAGGTGGTCTTAATTATCTCCATGCTTTTTTCTTTTGCTGCAAAAATATACATGTATGTCAGTAAAAAGCTCCTGGCTCATGGCCATGAATAAAAGTTTCTCTCCCTCTGTCTCTCTCTCTCTCCCCCTCTTTAGGCACTGATGCATAAATCCAATTATCTTTCATTCAGTCCTTCATATGACTTTTCCTCATCTCATTTCTAAAGATACCAGCTGTGCTAGTTTATTGTATATGCATCCAGCATCGAAACTAGTAAGCATTTTACAAACTGCTGGAACACCTACAAATTTACTGTTGTGTAAGCTTCAACTGGTTAACTTATCTAGTGTCAATAAAAACTTCTTGGATTTCATTTTCTTGAAGAATATTCACAGAGAAAAGACTGCGAAGTGAAACCAGAAGGATCTCCAGTAATCACCAGCCAACACAAATATTTCATATTTCTTTTTATTTTCTTTTTTTTCTAAGACAGTATAAATAAAACAGGAAAAGAAGATATAAACTGAGGTAACAGAGTTCATCAATGTGTAAATACAGAAGCACAGTGGGCATTTTGGTTTTTGTTTTTTTTTTTTTTAATTTTGCTAGAGGGAAGCCTGGAGCCTAATTTTTTCAAGAGATACTATATAGCAATAAGTCTAGAAGCAAAATCAACTGTTAGCTTTAGTTTTGTTTTTTTTTTTTTTTAACAGATGAGATAACCTTGCTATCTCATCCTCATAGATCTGGCAGTAATTTCTTCTTACTTGGTGAATAAAATTGGTGCCTTGATGAAATGAAAATTTCTTATTCTTGCAATCTCAGCAGTGCTGTCTTTAGAGTTAGAGGAATGGTAAATCTCTCATAATCAGTTGCATTAGGTTATAGTCAAATACAGTTGAAGTAAATCTCTCATCTTCGTAACTTTAAATCTCCTTATAACAGTTTTCCAGGAAAACATGTACACTATTTTCATAAAACATTAGTATAAATTGATAAATTAAGCTAGTTGGAAAAAAGAGCTTAGAAACCTGTACTAGCTATTTATTATGTATATAAATGTTCCTTGTTGATTTTGGTTTGGTTTTTGCTTTTTTTGTTTAGTTGGTTTGTTTTGTTTTTTGAGAAGGGAGAGATGTTCAGGAACATCTATTGAAGGTAAAGAATGCAATGAATCTATTTAAGGTAAATAAAGCAAGTCAGAAAATAGCTACATTCAGAGGGAGGCTAGCTCACAGTTCTGTAGCATTGTCTCCAGTTTTGTATCAGTTCTTCAGTTTACTGAAAGAATTGAGGAGGGGGAGATGAGAGAAGGCTGACCAGCCACAAGCACTTTCCTGTGTTTAGAAATAAATTTACAACTTTCTGCACTTACAGTGATTAGTAACATAACCCATCACTGGAAAATTAAGTATTTCTGACAGGGCACAGCCTCATGCAGGACAATAAGCACCAAAAGAGGAGACATTTCTTCCTAGAGAAAAAAAGTTCCTGAGGTTTGAAGGCATTCCCTGAGTCAGTACTATTATTCTAGTGAGGCTGATGAAAAGCCAGTCGGGGCTGGAAATCCCCTTAAGGGTGAAGGCAGCAGGCATGGTCATACTGGAGAGGACATAGAACAAAAATGCTACCATAGGGAAAAGGCAAGGAGACTCTGGATCTGTGTGTTTTGAAAACTTGATGTTGTAGCTCTTAAGCAGATTGCTTTCAAAACAAGCTTCACTGCCTACAGACCAGAGTTATTCCTGCTTTTTCTGCCATGGTAATTTAGCTTTCAGACTCATTTTAACAGCAACTTCAGTTTTCTAAAAAGGTAGCATGACAATCTCTGCAAACATCTGGAAGCATATGACTGTTATTACTGACTGGAGCACACAACAGGATTTAAAGTTCCATGGGTTCTCCCCTTACCAATTTCCAAAGCCAGAATAAATTACCTTAGAAGTAGACAGGCAGATGTAATGAGAGATATCTGTGTTTCACAAATGATGTTGCTTTGGGGATGTTTTAAGTGAACTACTTTTCTAAGCGGACATGCCCATTCACAGAGAAAATTTCTCCAGAACAAAATTATCAAAATATATAAAGACAAAAGAAAAAATCATAGAGGTTCAGGTGTTATCTCTGAACAAACATTATCAGGATCCTGAACATGTATTTCCAATAGTGTATATGATTTTCGCAATTACTCTTAAGTATGTTCCATTCCAACACATACAAAAATAAGTTCCAAATCATTTAAAATTACAACAAAATTAAAATCTTGTTTTCTTGCTATGTCTATTCACAACAGTGTTCATTTTTTGATCACTTTTAAGGTCTTTTTTTTTAATTAATTCAAAACATGTAACTGAAATAATCCCCCATGAAATATTGAAATTGCATTTTACTTGCCAAAAAGGCGTTTCCTTATCCTCACAGATTATTTTCAATGAATATTTATCACTTTCTCTAGAGTCAGTCAATTCCCCATACATAATTTTCATACCATTCTTTATCTCAGAGAAGATGTAAAGTCCTAAATTTTTCATTCAGTAGATAAGAAATTGATTTGTTTTCCTGACTGTACCCCTACATAGCACCCCTTTCTTCTGTCCTGAATTTCCATTGGTACAATTATTCCCCCAATGTGTACATGAGGTGTGCAAAATTTAGTGAGCCTGACATGTCTAAATAAAACCTTTATCAGCATCTATTATGTTCCCCTTGGAGAAAATGCTATGTTTCTGAACATTCCTTTATCAAAGGCATATAAAAAAAGGAGAATCTATTGCAGATGTGAAGATCTACTGAAGTGGTTTGGCTATTACTACCTGTTTCTGCTTCTATTTTTGTCTACATGTTACTAATTTCCATAATCAAATCACCTTACTGTAATTTAGTTGTAAGAAGCAGAAAGACCATAGAACAGTTTCATCTGAGAATAAAATTATTCCTGTAGGCACAACTCATGAATCCATGTTTGCTCAATATCAGATTTAATAAACTATGTGGAACTGAATTCTAGGTTTATTGCTTGAATAGAAAAATCTGTTGAAGTGATGATAAAACAAAGCAGGTATTCCATGAACCTTTACTTTCTGATGAATTTTATATAGGCATAATTTTGCCTTCCAGTCTATTACATCTTTACCTGACCTACTAATTGCCAAGTGCTTCAGATGTAGAGGTGTTTAATAGATGACCAGGCACTCAGCATTGCCCTGACTAAGGGTTGATATATGGGAAACAGTGTCCAATTCCATATTTGCAATTGATTGTGGACCCCAAAATTTGTATTCATACATTTAATTACTGCTGTAAAGCAACTGATGAGAAATACTGAAGCTGTTATTTTCATTTATAATTAATGATACTGACCTTTACCACTCATAACTTATTTATGCACAAAACCCAAAAATAAGATATATTTATTTTTTGAGTTTTATTGTTTTAATAACTCTGACCTATGGATTCTAAGCATACACCAGAAAAAGAAGACAAGATTTAAGGCTTACCATTTTTTCTAATAGGCTATATCACTAAAACAGAGTGAATACTCCTTATGGATGCAGTGTTGTGAAGAAATTCAGATCATCCAGGCTTTAAGATGATCTTTTTTTAAAGAATATACATTAGGCATTGTGTATTGGGTTTGTATAGACAGCTTTTCATAGCCAGAGGCCATAGAGGTGGCTTCTGTGAGAAGGTGCCAAAAGCTTCCTCCATGTCCAGCAAAGCCAAAGTCAGGTGGCTCCAAGATAGAGATGCCACTGGCCAAGGCTGGTCCCATCAGAAATTGTGGTAATGCCTCTGCAATAACATAATTCAGAAGGACAAAAAGCAAAAGAGTGGGTAGATGTCTGAGAGGAGGCATCCTGTGAACCTGTGGGAATCCCATGCTGGAGCAGGCTCCTGGCAGGGACCTGCAGACCTGTGCAGAGAGGAGCTCATGCTGGAGCAGGTCTCCTGGGAGGACTTGTGACCCTGTGGGGGACCCGGGCTGGAGCATCCTGTGCCTGAAGGAAAGCACCCATTGGCAGAGGGACCCACACTGGAGCAGTCTGTGGAGAATTGTTGCTGTGGGACAGACTGGAGAAGTTCATGAGGACTGTCTCCTGTGGGAGGGACCCCATATTGGAGCAGGGGAAAAACCCCTCTCCCTAAGCTGTGGGAGAAGCAACAGGTGACGAACTGACCATAGCCCCCATTCCCAGTGGGGCAGGATGCAGAGCTGGGAAGGAGGGAGGAGTAAGGGGAATGTGCTTTTAAGGTCTGATTTTATTTCTCATTATCTGCAGCTTTTGTTTGCTACAGCCTCGGGCAGCTGGGAAGCCCGGCTAGAGCCACCCTTTGGTGAGACCGCAGCTGCTGCGTGCACGGACGCTCCAGGGCTAAGGCATTCGCCCTCCCTGATAGTGTTGAGTGCTCTGGCGTGGGTATGAAGCTTTGGAAGCCTTACGCTGAGAGGAAGCGAAGGGACGAGAGAAGGCACACTTTGTCTGCGGGACTGAGAACATTTATTTCCCACGTAGTTGCAGCGATGGGCAGAGCGACTGTCCCCAGGTGGCACGAGGCAAAATGGCAATTGGACAATGAAAGCATTGGGTTAAATAGGGGGAGGGTGGACAGGGGTGGAAACCCCTCTCGCCCAATAGGGACAGACAACAGGGGAGTGACATGGATCACAGCAACCTATGGGAACATAACAGAGGTGGGTAGTGTTCTGGGACAAATAGGATTGCAAAGGTGGGGTGACTGATACAGAACTTTCAAGAAGAACCAGGGAGTGGCTACAAGATTGACATGTAAAAGCTCCTGTGGTAAGTAACTTGGAGCATTCTGAGGGGAAAATAGGGGTAGAGAAACTGACCTAACTAACATTTATTAAAGTCCCTGACTGAACCAACCCAGCATACAACAATTATCCTGCTCTGATTTTGTTAGTAATACATTCAAAAAATAGCCTAAATTCTATCCTGTTTTACCTGCGTTGGTATATGATAGTGATCTCTCCTTGTCTCAAACCATGTTATATTTTTTCTCCCCTGTCCAGCTGCAGAGGGGAGTGATAGAAAGGCTTTGGTGGGTGCCTAGTATCCAGCCATGCTCAACACTAAAATAACAATATGTGAATGTCAAGTGATAATGAGAATATGGATAAGATAGGTTCTTATACCCCTCTTGTATCACAGATACTTCTTATGCCAAAGAAACTGACCTATATGTGTTTCTTTCTCCTAAAAGTATCTTATATTGCCCCATTATTTCATATTATTACTGGCCATTGACTGTTTTATTTTTAAATTAGTCTTATATAGACATTATTAAAACCCAAGTTTTTCTATGGGTGTTGGACTCTACCATCATTTATTTCTATGAATTTAGAAACCAGTTGCACATAGGACTATAATCAGCAAGAACTTCTATAATTTTGAGAGGGTTGGCTATTTTTGTGGTAGACTTGGCTAAAAACTTGAGACAAACTTTTTTTTCAAGTCATTTCATGTAACTCTTTATGTGAAATATGAAGTGAGAGGAACTTGCTTAATATTGGCAATGTATAATTAAACATTTGATCTTTCTAGGTGTTTGCGTTTTATTTACAGTCAATGGAGAATCAGGCATCTCCAGATGCTGAATCACCTTCAGTATCTCAGACACATATTTTTGAATGAAACTAATTACTCTCTGAAATCCATGGCCTTAGTGGTGTTCAGATGAATATGGTGTTCATATGAATATTCTAGCATATGAATAAATCAATGAGAGCTGGGCCTTTAGATACCTTTCAGGATCTAGATCTTGAAAGCCTTTCACCACTAGGAAGCTGGTAAGATCAAAACATTTTATTTAGGTCCTTTGAGAACGTAGTCCTGTATCGTGATAGTAAAACATGCAGAATTCTAAACAATAACTGAAATAGCTGAAATGCAATGATTATAAACAAACACACAGCCAACCTAGAGATTTTGTTTCCTTCATGTTGTATACAATCTTTAAAAGATTAGCAAGCCTGAATACCTATATATCATTTCAAACGTATAATAGCCCACTAAAATATTTACTAAAAAAACATAACTTTAGAACTTTAGAGCACTCTTAATTACTCTTTTAAAATGAATTCGAAGGAGAAATTTTTACATTGAAACGTTTGGGATGCAGAATTTTTGCCAGATTTCACCAATAAAAATTGGAGATGCAAAGAACAACAATTTTAGAAAAGTAATGTACAACAACTACAGGGAAAATTACTTAAATATCTTCTATGCAATGGGAAAGAATATGTTAGCCTCATGTATATACATGCATGCAAAGTTATCATTGAAAACACTTGAGTGTAGAGTCTTTTTCACTTCTCCTCCATGTTTGGTCATCTGCCAGAGCAAACCTTATCTAACAATTTGTTTTGTAGGGGCAATTCAGAGCCTGTTAAGGAAAAACAAAGTGAATGGGTGTAAGTCCTCATCTAAAGAGAAAGGGCAAATTTTTTGATAATAAGTTTGATGGCTCATTTACCCCAGCTCTATCACCCTAGATAAAGTTAGATATGAAGTAAGGAAAATATCTCTAGAGCAAACAGATGTAAAAGAGCTCAGGCTAAGAATTACTGTACTCATTAAATAAATAAAACTAGAACAATCAAAAGTAAGTCTAATTTGTGTTCAACTACATCTTTTTCTATCATAATTATGTGCCTTGTACAAATCTTGTAGACATAATCACCACAAAGAAATGCAACTTTTTGTCTTCTTCTGGCCTAAGTCTGATATAAACACTCCTAGAAGAAAGCTGAATTAAGTAAATGCTGATCACAGTGGTTTATACTTTCTTTTAAAGCTATGAAAACATTTATACTAACTTCTTGTAAAACTTCTAGGGCTAATAATCATGTCAATGGAAATTCTGACTCATAACAAAATTGAAGAATACACCTCAAATTTGATTCATGAATCACCTGAAAATGCTAAAATCTGGTATATTCAAAAGCTATTCTTCTGAGAGATCTTGCATTAAATTTGGCCACAAGCTCTTTGTTTTATACATCTTTGAGCAGAAGAAAGCAGATCTAGATGTCAAAAACAAAATAACCACATATTAAGGACATCAAATATTAATTGAAAAACACATCAGACATTAATGAAACAACAAATTATAAGATTATTTCTGTGGTTTTGCAAATGTTTTCTTACCTTTATGTTCATAGTTATATCCATACATGTATTTTTATCTTTCTCTATCGGTGTTATAGAGGAGAAATACAGAAGAAAACACTCATTGAAAATCTGCCTCATGGTATGCCATGGAAATGGATGAATGAATGATGAATGAACCCTGTTTCTGGGTTCAGATTCTTGCTTTCAATTCAGGCCTATCTGAGAACAGCTCTTTCTTTTAAGTGAATTTTTGTGCATAATTCAGGAGTGGAGACCACAGGTAGGGGCAACAGTTTAAACACACACCCCCACAGCCAGAACACATAGAAAGAAAGGTTCCTTTAAAGATTATTAGTCCTGGTAGACAAGAAGGGTTTTCTTAGGATTTCTTAGGACTTACACCCATCCTGGATGACAGCTAGTTGTAGCAAAGGAAGCCTTAGGACACTCCTTATTCTAAATGATAGAAAATCTCGTTGCTACATAACTTTTTTGAACTGTGAGAGACCCACACAGGGTCAATGTTTAAATTTAGGCTGAACACAAATGGAGTGTGAAGATGTGTCCCACTCAAACATCTGATCATTTAGCTATAGGTCATAATATCAGATTTTTTTCCCTATTACACTCCTCCTTAATTTTCTGGTGAAAACTGGTGAAACTCAGTTTGTGTTTCCCTCATGAGCACAGCACTGCATTGTAGACTTCAAAAAATTTTATGGGCACACCACAAGTCCTTCCATCTTACTTGGATTAGGTTTCAGACAGAGTCTTCCTTCTGAAGAGCCCACAGAGATGCATGAGGGTGCTGTCTGCAGATACTAAAAGATAAATCTGGTTGTTAGCTGCATAGAACTGAAACTGGAGACCATGTTAATTTTTATAATCTTCCCAATTTTATTACACACAGGACTCCACAGGTAAGTAAGATCAAGGTAAAAGATTAATTGCCTGGTGGGTCCTTTGAGATGTGTTTGAGGAGAGATGTCAGTATTTGTTCAAATCTTTCCACTCTGGAAAAATATTTAACAATGTATTTTATTAAGTGTGTATATTTGAAGCTTTCTCGATACATGCAGTCTCAGATTTGGTACACCTAGAGAGCTCTCTGTTGAAGTAAAAAAATTATATTATTGCCAGAAATACAAAGCAGTGGATCAGTCTCCAGACCCTATGTCTAGGATTTCAAATACTTGAAAAACATCAAAGCATAGTAGTGTAGACATTTGTCCACTGGCAACAGAACAGAAGAAAAATGTTCATAAATCAAACAATTTCTTCTTCAAAGATAAAATTCCCGTATTCAGACAGCTTAATATGGTTGCTCCTATCCATTCTCAGGGTCAACTTTATTTGGGGCTGCTTTTCTCTATTGATGTAAAATGTGAACATTTTCCCCTATGGTGCTATAAATCACTCACTTTGCCTTTCCTATTAGGAACTTCAGCAGACACTAATTAACCCTCTGGAGAAAATGTTTATAAAAATAACAAGGAATTATTAGCAATGAAGTAGATTTTTGTTTTCCCCCCAAAAAAAAAAAAAAAAAAAAAAAAGTCAAACTGAGAGAGTGAATGCATTATTGTTAAATTGTGGAGTTAACTTGCTGGTTGAAAATTTTAATGATCTGAGACACATGACTCGAAAGGCTTTTGAAAGAGGCAGTGTGTGTGTGTGTCTGTGTGTGTCTGTGTATGTGTGTGTGTGTCTTCCCAGATGAGACTCTCTTGCTTCTGAGTAACAATTAAAGAATATATTCCAAAATGTACACATTTTTCAGAAATTTTGAACTTTATTGTTTGTGAGGAACTATATGATTCCTAGAAGGGGAAAGACTTTTCACCTTTTATTCACAAAAATATAGGTAGCAATGAAACACTCTTTTTAGGGATACTTTAACGGGGGAACTTAATTTGTGCAGAGGCTCCACCATCATACCAGTGGCTCTGACTCAACACAGTTTTATGATGGCTTAGGGACTTGCTGAAACATCTTTGCCCTAATTTTTCCTGCCAAGAATAAATACATATATCTTGATTAGTCTCCTTAATTTCTTTTTTTCCCTCACCTAATAATTTCTTTGTATAAAAACTGCTTATAACTTTGATAAATGAGATTTTTTCATACATAAAGTTTCAAGATTGAGTCTTTAATAAATATTTTTCAGTTCTATAAGATAGCAAACATTTAGATTATAAAGCTTTTCAGATTTGCTTTCTGCTGCCTCCAAAACAAATGTATCAGCCTTTAAGTTTCCCCTTATTAGTTCTCAATTTACTGTCTTCCACTTATAGTACTTCCTGCTTCCTGTTGTGCTTTTCTTACAAGAAAAAAGAAATATTATAACATTATAATAATATAACATCTCAAATCAATTAGAATTGGAATACATAATTTTTGAAAGTTATATGAATTAAATATACTTTAGCAATTCAGTCCCTTGCAGGTGATAGGAGTTCCTTACCCAAAATGATAAAATTTCATCTTGTTCTTCTTTTCTAGCACTAAATGAGAAAACTCTTACATGTTTTGCAGTACTAAAAACTTAACTCTAGTGTTTACTTTGCTTTACTATAACAGAAAATTACCATCTGCAAATTGGGTTCCCATGCTCTTGAATTTTGAGAGAATTTGGTACTTATTATAAGATGAATAGTCTCCCCTAAATAAAACAAATATTTGATTTCGCTGCACAAAACATACAAAAACAAGGAGGATTATACAAATCACTTGCTGAATGCTCAAGAGATCACAAACATAAATTGCTGCTTCTTACAGCCATTGCCTTCTGTTTCTTTTGACATGAACTATATCTTCAAAATTATTACAGAAGTTTTGTAACATCTTAACTTCTTAGCTAAATCAGGAAGGCAATGGAAAAATATTAGCTATGTAATGTCCAAGTATCAAAGAGAAGAACTCAGTATTCATTCACTATTACACATCTTTACTACTGATAATTTTCCTAAGGCAGTGTAGAAAAGGAATGACCAAAATGAAGAAAAAACTTTCTTTCAAACATTTTTTGTAAATAAAATTAAACATATTCACAGAAAATTATGAGCAGAACAAAATTGCATGCTATTTCTTTGATAATTACATTTTTGTCTGAAGAGCTCTCTTGCATATTGTTTAAATATAACTTTATTTCTTATACAAAGTACTGGAAGCACCGGGCTTGCTTCTGTTCTGTTCTGCATCCAGTGGGAGTGTAACACACAGAGCTTTAACTCCCTCATTCCCAAAATGCTAGGTAAATTTAGTTGACCTGCAGTGGAATAAATATTGTTGCTGCTGCTGCCTGGTGCTAACTTGTTACTTTCCTCCTGCTGAAAGAGATGTGATTGAGGAATCAACTCTTGTAGCTATGTATATCTAAAAGTTTTTTGTTGTAGAGTCTACACTCTCAATGCAGCCAAAAAGACATCAAGGCACTCAATACTATTGTAGAATAAATACATCAGCTCAGCCCTATTGCTGTAGAAAAAGGTAAACAGATAAAATCCCCCGCTGGAAATCACTGCATATCCCACCTGATTCTCCACATGTATGTTTGGCAAACTAGAATATGAAGGAGTTAATACTAGATCCAGATGAAATTGTTAGGAACTAATCTAATTCTAGAAAATCTTATTTCTACATACGAAATGACAAAGACAACAGAAATAAGACTTAGAAAGCTGAATTTCATAGGTCCACATGGGATATGAATCTCAGATTCTAAAGATAACATCTCATCTCTAACTGTAACTTTCCTCCCTGTTTATTAGAAAACAGTAGACTTCAAAGAACGTTAAAGTCTGTAGCAGGGCATTTCCCCCACCACAAGAACTCATTTTATACTAGACCTGATCGGCCATTCTTAGGACTTGCAAGCCAGAGCCATTTAGGTGCAGGCCACCTAATTGACTGACTCTGTGATGCTGCCAGATTGAAGTTGTTGTTCTTTTTCTTGCCTTATTTGGTACAAAATCAAGCAAAAACCAGCAGGTCTTCTGGAGTTGAATCTTTTAGATTACTTAAGACAAACATAGATGTTCTTCCCTGCCTGAAGGGACAATTCTTTGTGCCTAATTTCACAAGTGTACTGGACAATCTCCTTGCTCTGATATACATTTCCTTCACAGATATTCAAATATTTCTCTGTTTTCTCTTTTTTTTTTTTTTTTTTCCTATGCTTCCCTTTTCACTTGTTCATAACCCTAATATTCCTCTGGATGCTTACCTGCTCTTGCAAATTCACAACTGCCTAGTTTCATTGATGAATATGTATATCCTGTGCCCTGAATTTCTCCACCAAAGCCAATACAAAAGTCATCAGAAGCAACAGCAGTATGAACTAATAAACAGCTATGACAAAAATCAAACAATATCGAACACCCACAGACCACTGAATGAGATGAAAAAATCTCTGACCTTTGACTGTGAACTAACAAGCTGTCATGCCTGTAATAGCCACAATAAAAACACTGACTTGTTTTCCTTAATTTCTGATATTAAAGAGTTGATATTTTCTTTTTCTTTTAGGCAGCGTTTTGTTCAGTTGGACCACTTGCAACATAGTTCCAGTCAGAGCCAAAGAGAAACCAGCAGTTAGCTTAAGTCTTCATGACATACTGAGTGGTGACTATTACAGACACTCTTCATTCATACAGCCTTCATTTAACAGCCCTCACAAATAAGCTATGTGTAACCCCCATCCCTCCTGCGGGTAGTTGCTGCTGCTAGAATTATCACTCTGACCCATCTCATCCACATTTGACACAGAGGTCCTCTACGAATCTCCCAGCTTTTGTTACACTGTTTTATTAAAAAACTTCTTAGTCTATCTGCTTGAGGAAAAGTCACCACATAAACAACAGGTGAAACAGTCATTCTGCAAAAGCAGAGAAAAATAAAGCATGGTTATGTTTTACCAATGCCCTTTGTTAGTCACTCTTTTTAAAAAAAATTGGAATCTTATTTTAAATTGAAAAATATATTGGGTGTTAAACACTTCACATATACTGAATACAAATTAAATTTTTTTAGTATGTTTTGCTCATGCTCCTGTAGAAAAACTTACTTCAATAATTCATAATTCATATCTTGCAACCAACTCAATTTATGGCCTTTGATTTCAAAGTTCTTCATGAATAAGCTTCTTGCAGTCAGCTAATTAAAATAAAAGAAAATAAAAAGTTATTGAGATCATATCAGAATCAAGTAATTCCCTGTTCTTGTTAAAGCGTAGTAACACCATATGACTATATTTTCATCTTTATTCCTAACACATACTTCAGGTTCAGCTGCATATTCTTTAAGAAGCATAGAGTCAGTAAGAAGGAAATTATTTAATTATGAAATCTCATCAGTATATGGATTTTTTTCCTTAATGTAACCTAAAATATCTTGACTGAATTAACAGTGGCAAGAAAATATTTTGATTTTTAAAAAAGAACAAATATTTATTTTAACCCTGAATGAAAAATCTGATACTTTCATTGTAGGATAAAATTATTAGGTACTGGTACATTATGTACAGCTGAGTTCTCCTGATGAATACCAGTAACAGCAAGACCAAATGGGAATCACAGGAGAGAGAAAGGAATAAATGAAAGCTGGCATTGACCATCTGGCAGTACAAAACCAGATGACCATCAAAGGTGGGCTCCGAGTCTGAGTGGGAGAAAAGGGAATAAAGTTGTATTAAGTAGTTCAACTTTTATCTTTCCCCTTACTTTATGTGCTTGCAGAATTTATCAATTCATCATTAATATGATTTTATATGAGTAACAGAAATTGGTATGTAAAGTCATTATTCATTGATGTTAAAAAGACATAACAAGGGATCACAGTACAGTTCCATGGAAATCAGGAATTCAGGAAGCCTAGTAGCTCCTTGAAATACTGTGGTAAGTATAATGCAGTAACTTCACTTGGCAAAGTATAAACACTCATAGGAAAGCAAAACTGTATGCAGTTCTTTCTCCTCTCACCTCATCTCAAATAAATGTTACAATATGATTCATCTTTGACAATCCTATACCATTCAAACCTAGTTGGGTAGTTCTTATATGCATTCCTTCATTCCATTTCATTTCCTGGAAGTGAATTAGTCCATTTTTCAGTAGTGTCTTGATGATATTCCTGAATGTCTTAAGCTTCTTAAATGCAACACAGCAAAGTAGGAGTTCATTATCATTCCTTTCTGCCCTTCTCAGGGAATCTGCATTGATTCCCTTTTACATTTGGCCATACTGTTATCTTCTTTTCCCATCAAACCTTTAATCTTGGCATAATCCTCAGTTTTATACTGTCCTAGTTTCAGCTGGAATAGAGTTTATTTTCTTCCTAGTAGCTGGAAGAGTGCCATGATTTTAGGATGAGAATAATGTTGATAATGCAGTGATGTTAGTTTTTGCTAACTGAGGGCAAAGTTGGCCAGGGGCTGATGCTCAGGAACTGTCTGGGCATCAGTTGGTGAGTGGTGAGTGACTGCATTGTGTATCACTTGTTTTATATACTCTAACCTGATTATTTTTTAAAGTATTATTGTCTTGACTGATATTATCATTGTTATTGTCATTAATTTCTTCCTTTTCTGTTCATTAGACTGTCTTTGTCTTAACCCACAGGTTTTCTCACTTTTCCTTTTCCATCTCTCTTCCCCATGCCACTGGCAGCAGAGGAGTGAATGAGCTGCTATGTGTGGCCATCACTGGCTGAAGTTGAACTATGACACATGACAACAAACATATTTACTGGCAACTTTCTTTCAGCAAAAAGCCTTAGATTCAAGATCAGACCACTTGATTTGACTGGATTCAGCCTAACTTGACCACCCCCTTTTATCTTCCGCTTGATTTTCTATAACTTCCTTTTCTTATTTCTTTCAGTAGTCACTTTTGACTTTTCTAGCTTTTCCAAAGTTCTATTATTTTTTGTGTGATCTCATTTCATCACAAACAATACTCAGCTTTCTTCTATTTTCAAAGCCTTGGTCCATCTCAGTATCGAACTTTTTTTTTTTTTGGTTTTCTACTCTTTTCCTTTCCAAAAATTTGAAATCTCCTTAAGTTTTCCAAACAGCAATCAATACCTTACAGCATGAAGTTCTGTCAAAATTGAGCATTGCTGAATTAAATAAAATACTGAAGGGACAGAAAGTAGTCTAAGCAACAAAATAATCATGTTCTATTTAACTGAGGTCACACAAAATTCAAAATATATTACTTTCTTTTTACCTAATTATATATGCATTATTAGTTTTTTCTTACTTTTTTTAAACTGCATCATACTTTCTTTGGAGCAAAAGACAGCAACAATAATTTCCTCACTCTAATGCATGAGTTTGCAGCAGACAGTCCAAAAGGCAGTCAAAGGTACAAAATGAGACTATTCAATGTGTCCCAAACATACAACTGTATGGCAGTAGATTTGTGTGCTAACATGGAGATCTGCATTATTATTTCATGATCTCATTTTTTAAATTCTTTCTATTTGTATCTGAATGAGTGAATAAATTGACAGATTCTAGAAAGAGGAAACATAATAATAAAAAATACAAAAGTAGTGTGACTTTAGTGAATGAAGGAAGAATAATTCAATACTTGTTTTTTTAACTCCATCAGCAGTTATTAAAATAGTAGGATTTTACACTGAGACAGTCCCAAAAGAACTTGGATTAGGAATAAAAATTGTTTTGGTGGGTGATTCTAAGAGAAATTAAAAAAAAAATAATAAAAAGCAACATTTCTTTATTGGGTTTACATAGCTTGGTTTTTGGTAGCAGGTTGGGCCACAGAGGTGGCTTCTCTGAGAAGCTGCCAGAAGCTTCCACCACATCCAGCAGAACCAATCTCTGATGGGCATGCTGTTGGCCAAGGCTGGGCCAATTACAGATTGTGGTAACGCCTCTGTGATATGTATTTAAGAAGAAATTAAAACAAAAGTTGTTGGGCAGTTAAAATTACATCCAGAGAAGAGAGGAGTGAAAAGATTTGAGAAGAACAACACGCAAACACCAAATTCAGTGGAGAAGGAGGGGGAGGAGGTGCTCCAGGTGCCAGAGCTGGGATTCCTCTGCAGCCCGTGGTGCAGACCATGGTGAGGCAGCTGTGCCCCTGCAGCCCTTGGAGAGCCATGGGGGATGCAGAGATCCACCCACAGCCCATGGAGGAGGAGCCCACACCAGAGTGGGCGAGTGCTTGAGAGGAGGCTGTGACCCTGTGGGAGACCTGTGGAGAAAGGGGCCCTGCTCCCAGGCTGGAGCAGCCTGTCCTTGGAGGACTGCACCCCGTGGAGGAGTGACCCACACCGCAGCGGTCTGGGGAGGACTGTTCCCCTGGGAGGGACTCACGCTGCAGCAGGTCACAGGGAGCTGCTGCTCGTGAGATGGAGCCATGTTGGAGAAGTTCACAGAGAACTGTCTTCTGTGGGAGGGACCCCATTGTGCTGGAAGGAGGGAGGGATGGGGTGAGGGTGTTTTTAAGAGCTTATTTTACTTCTCATTATCCTGCTCTGATTTTATTAGTAATAAATTCACTTCATATCTCTAAGTTGAGCCTGTTCTGCCCTTGATGGTATTTAATGAGGGATCTCTCCTTGGTCTTTCAACCATGGGTCCATCTCAACCCATTAACACTTCATTGTTTTTGCTCCTCTGTTTATATTTTCCCTCCTTCCTGCTGTGGAGGGGAGTGAGTGAGCAGATTTTGTAGCTGCCTCGCATCTGGCCAGGGTCAATGCACTATAATTCCCCAGTATATTCCTTTTTGAGGATCAACATTGTGCCTGACTCAACAAGGAAAATTACTTACAGATTTTTGACTACAACACAGAATCACAAATTCATAGAATGGTTCAGGTTGGAGGGGATCTTAAAGATCATCCAGTTCCAAACCCCTTGCCATGGGCAGGGACATCTTCCACTTGACCAGGTTGCAAAAAAGACCCATCTAACCTGGCCTTGACCAGGGATGGGGGATCCAGATCTTTTCTGAGCATCCTCTTCTAGTGCCTCACTATCCTCACAATATAGAATTTCTTCCCAATATCTAATCTAATCCTACCTTCTTTGTGTTCATAACCATCACACTTTGTCCTATCTCTACCTGCCCCTCTAAAATGTTTTTCTCCAGATTTTTTGTAGATTCCCTTTTATTGTACTGGAAGGTGCTTTAAAATCTCCTCTGAGCCTTCTCTCCTCCAGGCTGAACAACTCCAACTACTGCTGTCTTTCTTCATAGGAGAGGTGTTCCAGCCCTCTGATCATCTTCATGGGCGCCACCTGTGCTGTTGCGTTGTTTTCCCCAGTCCTGGGCAGCTCTGGAGAGCCTGGCTAGGGTGCTGTTTCTCAGCAGGACTGGGGCTGCCACGTGGCCCAGGCACTGTGGTGTTCAGCGCACCAGGGTAGGGCTGGCCGCACTCTGTGGCCGGCGCTGGGACGAGACAAAGAGGCGAAGGAGGCACACCTTGTCCTTGCAGTTGACTGGAGAGCTTTTATTGCTGCGTGGAGCCGCGATGGAGAACAGCGGCCGCTCCCTAGTGCCACGTGGGCAAAATGGCAACAGGACCGAGGGCACGTGAGGTTTTATAGGGGCGGGCCGACGGGTGCGGAAGCCCCCCTTGCCCGATGGGGACAGACAACGGGGGAGTGATGTGGACTATGGTAACTGATGGGGTTCCAGGACGTATAGGGAATGCAGGGACAGGGTAACAGACACAGAACTCTCAGGAGTGGACAGGGGGGTGGTTACAGGACTGTCAGGGTGATGCTCCGATGGTAAGTGACCTGCAGCGAACCACCACAGGGGGAACATGGGGGTGCACAGGGGTACACCGAACCGGCTAACTAACATATATCAGAACCCCTAACTAAACCCAAACCCGGGATGCAAGAGGCCTCCTCTGGACCTGCTCCAACAGGTCCATGTCCTTCCTGTGTTGAGGGCTCCAGAGCTAGATGCAGTATTCCAGGTGGGGTCTCACCAGAGCACAGCAGAGAGGAAGACACATCTTCCTCAACCTGCTGGTTGAAAACCAAGGTCCATCTTTGCAAACTATTCTTATATAACTGGAAAACATTATGGCTGGTATTTGTGCTCCTTTCATGTCTCAGGGAAAACTGGCATCATACTGTACATATGTAGACATTGATCCTTGTAAAGTTCTTCTCATAAACACCATGCTGAAGGCATTCTTAATGGAGTCCACAGCATGAGTTTGTATATCTCATAAATAGAAATATCTTCTCACAATATCCAGGAGTTCAAAGTAGAAAAATATTAGCAGCCACCAAATACATGCTAATAAAGGTATGTACCTATTGGATAATGTCAGGGTTTTTTTGCTCTTATTATTACTTTTAATAGTGATTGGTATGGATTACTTCAAAACTTTGAGCAAATAACATAATAAAATTGCACATAATAAAATTACATAATATTTTTGTGATGAAAGGTCCTTGTCACATATTGCAAAAAGACCTGTAATCTCTTCTGTAGTGCAAAAAAGGACATATTTCAGCAGGAAAAGTCTTTTTTTCATAATGTACCATCTCATTTTCCCATCATTCAGAGTACCTATATTTTTATGCTACTAGTAATGGAAGATAGAAAACCTATCTAAATCAACTACAGTCTCATCTGATCTTTGAAACACATTTCAGTAGTGTTTAGAAAATTATTGGCATCTGAGACTATATTAATAATTTGGATACATACATTTATAGTTCCTAACTTTTGACTACTATTAAAAATACAAATGACTGTTACAATGAGAATAGAATGATAAGAAACTTCATCTCAAGTAGGTCAATGACAGACTGTAATGTGTGTCATCATAAAGTCTTGAATTTTGAGTTCAAGTCCTGTGAATTTAAAGTTTCTACTCCAAGATTTAATGTATTTTGCTAACAGGAGAAAGATACAGAGTGATGAAAGAGAAATATTTGTACCAAGCCAACAATATTACTGCATAAACGCCAATTTCTCTGCTTCATGTACATTAGATATGTTTTCTGGAGAAGGGCATGGTTAAAAACAGGAGGAGTAATCATTTCATGAGGTGACTGATCTTGCTTCTGTCACATTTGAAAGAAATACTGTTAAAATTTGGTTTTAAACTGTGTTTGAAATAGGCAGAAACACATTTCTGACCCTGTGAATGTTCCTTAGATTCTTTTTCTCTCCCACTGAAATTTCTTCAGGATAAAATATGAGGCAAAATGAGATTGGATGTAAATGCCATATACCTGCCATTGTAAAGAAACATTTCAGTTTATTAAATTTCTAATTCTGAAACACTCTATAGCCCACTAAACATTGGGAGGGTTGAAGATGGAAAAGGAGGAGATTGTATGAACTTAAAAAGAACCATTCATCACTAAATCTTCATTCCAAATGAAGAGCACTTGACAAGAACCACTCCAAAAGATCTTAACAAATTTTAGTCAAAATCAACACATTTCCAATAAAATGCTTCTTGATTTTTCTTTTGCCTAAGATGTCTCTTGGCAGGACAATATTGGTCAGGAGAGCTATTTTTCTTTATTTCTAAAATTATTCTGAATAAAACAATTTAAGACATTACTAAACAGTTATAGTTTCCTTCCTGTCCCTGTCCAGTGTAGATTTTTGGTCACAAACCTTCAAAAATATGTGATTTTGTTGTAATATTTACAAAACTGGAAAAAAATATTGTGGTGTAATACTACATTTGTTATCATCCTAACAGCGCTGGAAATTATATAAAAAACATTGTGATCTAGATGTTTGAAGGATAAATGTGTAGGCTTTACTTGGTACATTTATTCATTATGGTTCCTTCCTATTTGTATGATATCTCTGTCCAATTTAAATTGCCTGGTAACTTCACAGTTGTTAAGCCATCCCTGGAGCCCAAAGTTCTAATCATAGCAATCTTAAAACAGCCATCCCATTTTACTCACATAATTTTGCTCAGGAACTGAAAACAAATCCACAACAACATCTGAAATCTTCTGGAACAGCAAAAGAATTGCAGATACAAAACAAGCTCAAAAAATAAAAGAGTATATTATTCAATATTGTAGGATTGCTACCGATACAATCTTATTTGGAAGAAAGTGAACATAAGGAGAATGTGCAACATCAAATAAAACCAATCAAACTGTCTTTACTGATAGGTAAAGTTCTGGATCTGAAATATCTGGGAACTCATACAGTATGCTGAAAAGATGATCCAATATGTGTATTTATATGCTAGTTGAGAAGGTTATAAAGCACAAGATGGAGAAAAACAAAATCATTAATCACATTTCTGCAGTTGCAATGGTTTAACCCCAGCCAGCCATGAAGTCCCACACAGCCACTGTCTTACTCCCCCACCAGCACAATTAAACAGAGGATAGGAAGGGAAAAAGGTAGAAAACTTGTAGGTTGAGATAAATACAGTTTAATAGTGAAATCAAAAGCCATGTATGTGAACAAAACAAAACAAGGAATTAATTCACTGTTTCCCATGGGCAGGCAGGTGTTCAATGATCTCCAGGACAGCAGGGCCCCATCACATGTAACAATTACTTGGGAAGACAAACAGCATCACTCTAAACATCTCCCCTTTCCTCCTTCTGACCAATTTATGGTCTGGAATACTTCTTGGTCAGTTGGGATCACCTGTCCTGGTTGTGTCTCCTCCCAGCCTCCCATGCAGCCCCAAATTCTTCACCAGACTGGCAGTACAAAAAGCAGAAAAGGCCTTGCTTCCGCATAAGCCCTGCTCAGCAGTAAAAAAAGCATCCCTGCATTATCATCACTGTGTTCAGCACAAATCCAAAACATATCCCTGTACCAGCCACTCTGAAGAAAATTAACTCAATGCCAGCCAAAACCAGCACAGCAATATTGTGGGAAATCTGTGTGAAGAAATGTCGTTGGTGAGAGCAAAAGGAAAATTTGAATGTTTTAAGTCACATGGCAGGGAGATGTTTCCTTTGATAAAGCATAGTCTACACAGAGGAAGTGTATTAAGAAGGTATAACTGTAAACTGAGGTAGGGAGCTACAGAAAGTAAAATTCAAAGAAAAAAAATTAGATACATATATTAAGAAAGTTAATTTCTCTGGTTATTTTTCTACACATGCTATTGACTCTCCTGAAAAAGCCTGATGCAGTAATGATTGAATGCTTGGCATTTTCAAAAACATTTTTTGAAATACATCACTACAGAGCTGTGTAATAGGCAGAACTGCATTGGTGTTTTACCTACTGAAAGGTCAGCACTCCTTTTGCAAGATTCTAATCTATTTTATGTCATTTTCAATTGGTGGTATGAACTGATTGCTTAAAGATATCCAGTTCCATACATAATTACTACTGTACAGTCAGCTCAGAAGTTGGAAGTAGCTGGGAATCTTGTCCTTGCTAGTAACTAGTAGATAAGTTGATTTAATTTGATAACAGTGTCCAAGGACAAAAAAAGTATGTGATCTATTACAAAATTCAAGCTGCAGCACAAGGAATTAATATCAGACAAACAATTCTTGAATATAGAGAACAAAAGTTAGAAAGGTGTGCACATCTGCAGGGCTATGATTTTATTGGCATCACAGAGATGTGCTGGGATGGTTTCTGTGACTGAAGTGTTGGGATAGAAGGAAACAACCTCTTTAGGAAGGACATACAGGGGAGATGAGGACGGTGTGTTGCCCTCCATGTCAGTAAAGGTCTGCTACAGGCTACCCAGCTAGGAAGATTGAGTAGATGAAGCCCTCCATAAATTTATAGAAGTGGCCTAACTTTCACAAGACTTGGTCCTCACAAGAAACTTCGACCACCTTGATATCTGTAGAAGGGACAAGACAGCCAAACGCAAGCAATCCAGGAGGTTCCTGGAAGGTGTTGATGATAACCTCCTTCCCAAAAAGACAGAGGAGACAATAAGGAAAAGTTTTATGCAGGACCTTATTCTCTCCAAGAAGAGGGGCTGGTAGGAATGTGAAGTTCAAGGACAGCCTTTGCTGCAGTGACCATGAAATGGTGGAGCTTAATACCCTTAGGAGAGCAAGGACAGCATGCAACAAGCTCAGTACCTTGGGGATCTGTTTCATAGAGTACCATGAGGTAGAGCCCTGGGGGAAAGAGCAGCTCAAGAAAACTAGTTAATATGCAAGGCTCACCTCCACTGTTGTATTTGATAAGTTGTGGTAGTCTGGTGGGAAGCTCCCACTGACTGCAAAAGGGGAAACTCCCATTTTCAAAGGAAAAACAAAAATAATGAGAAACTGCAGGACAGTCTCACCTCTATTCCTGGAGCCGATCCTCCAGGAACCTCTTGTTATGAAACAGTATCTACCACAATGCAGTAAGAAAGAGCAAGCTCAGAAAACTTCAAATTATGTTTCTATTTGTATATTCTGGATAATAAAGATGGAACAATGGGAACTAAGGACATGTTAGCACAAGCAGATTATAAATGAAAGAGAAAGCTGCTCTACCTGTCTAATTGAATTGTATACAACCATTTCTGTTTATGTATTAATACACTCTTTATCACAGATTGAGAGATTATACAATTTATTTAAATTACTGTTGATTTTGTTGAACCAACTGCAGTAAAGCTCTACCCAAAGAATTTATTTGAATGGAATACTAATAGGAATATATTTCTTGAATTTATAGCTTATGTTTGCAGAGTATCAGAGGGCTGTAGATACATAAGGAGACATAACTTGTTAACAGTGAATATGCACAATTATAGTTTAAAAACAACATCCCTATTTTTCAGGGATAAAAATTCTATATTATAAATTAGAGATCAGAATTACAAGATTGATAAATGGAAGAGAAAGAAATAGAGATAGGACTAAGTTAAAAATGTTAGGATTTGTGGGTTCTTTGCACTGACTGTGAAAGGAATAGAAACTGTTCTTTCCTACTACTTACATTAATATGTAAAGCTAAATTCTTGATTATGTCCACTTTTGGATACCTACAAATGTCACTGAAGTTGTATGACCTTTCTCTGTCACCATGTAGTAAAGTATCTACTGAAAATCTAAGAAATCAAAGGTTGGGCTCACTGATCTTGGAGGTTTTTTCCAACCTTATGATTCTATGGTACTATGAAATATGTGGATCTAAAACAGGAGAATCTAATATTTTCTTCATTTCTTGCTCTCCAGTAACTCTCTTCAATGACCCAATAAATTATATATTAATTAAAGTAATTCCTTCATTCATTACCAATCATTTCTGTTCTACTAAAATAAGTCTCTCTGCAGCAAACATGGTTTTATTGCTTTAGCAGAGTGCAGAAATTGGTCCAATAATATTTTAAGAATATAGTTCTAAAGTATACCTTGAATACATCATACAGTCATGGGCAATTACTGCATCTCTATTCGTATTCAGAAAATGATCTCCTGAGACTCTTCTGCTTTGTGAAGACACTCTGATCTTTGCTTTTCAGGAAAGCCTATTATACACAGATTAGGAACTGAGGTTCTTTTATTGTCCCTTATCCCTTTTATTTCTGTTGCCCCTGAGGATTTTATAGCATCTCTTATATCTTTTTTAGATTGGAAATTTCAATATGTTTACTGATTTTTTATTGTAAGCAAAATATCCATGTTTACACAAATATTTTCTCCTAAGCATCAATAATAGCTACATGAATATTTAAATTTATTTTGCAAAAAAAATCTGGAAATAATTAAAGATGGTCATAGTACTACAAACAGATCCACTTACAAAGACAGCACCTGAAACAAGATTTAACATGGAAGATGGATAGAAGTTGAACTATATCTGTATTGCCAATCTCTATTGATTTGGATAGGAACACCCAAAAATGTAGCATGGAAGATACTGTTACTGATTTCAGTGTGCAGAGTTATTTGTGGTTCAGTATCTGATGGCATATGTCAACTTTAAAGGCAAATAAATACAAGAAAGTGAAGGAAGGGGAAAGGAGGGGAAAAAAAAAAAGGAAGTAAGGAAGTAGAAATCTTTTTCTATCTGCTAGCTGGGAAAGAAAAAAATATATGAATTTCAAAAGTGTGTGCTTCAGAGCATCCTTGCCAGTGCAGCAGGTTGTTCCCTGAATACTTCTTCACCACAGCCATGATGTTCCATCACGATATGCTCAGTTGCCTCATGGGTTACTTCTGCTCATTACATGAGTATCACTGCCTGGAACACACTTTGATCAGCTGCAGTGTGATCACTTTGATCACACTTTGATATCTGAAGCACATTATATCTGACTATTACTGTGCAGATGTATATTTTAGATAAAGCTTGTTGGTTATTTAAATGACCATTGTTGACAATCATGCTTACTAAATTCTGGTTTTCTAGAATAAAGTTATATAAACTAAGATGTACAAAGCAAAGGGCAAAAACGGGGGAGGTGTTGGGGAAGAACGACCAATACTCACATCAGTGGCAATTGTCACCCACAAGAAGTTCCATGTAACAGGCATGACAATGTCTGGAGCAAATGTGAAGGAAAATCCAGAAATGCAATAGGAGTGGTCTGCGTATGAATTACAAACCCGGTTTCACAACAAAGCTGTCAGGTTTTCCTTTCTGCTTCATGTCTCATGTGTCTAGAAAAGTCATATTTCAGAGAACTTTTTTTGCCCAATTTTGCTTTGTCTCTACTTGTTTTTTTTTTCTTTCTCTGTTTCAGTCTGTGTTATTTCAAACTATTTCTTCACCCTCCTTTCCCCTGCTTTAACACCTTCAGTGCTCCAGCTTTTCCCTTTTGTTTCCCTTCTCATTTGCTTTGAATTCTTCCTTTTTGTTCACACTTAATGTATGTCTCCACATTCTGATACTCACACCTTTGTACTATGCTTTAAGATTTTCCTCTGAAATGTCAAAGATTTCTTTTTCTCTTTGCCTTAGAAAATCCTGCCTCCTTATGTTCCCGCCTCCCTGTCTGCTCTTTGGACCCTTAACCATTTTCATCTTCGTTCCCCTTGAGAAAACCTGCCCTCAGCCATTCCTGTCTTTATCTCTTCTACATACCCCAGTATCTAAGGATGGGGCCACTCAATTTTGGAGGTAAATTGAGGATGTTGATGTTAGTGGAGTAAAACTCAGTTAAGTTTAGACTTTGATGAGGTGAAAAAGCAGATACTAGTAGAAATGTGATGAATGTTTCTGGAAGGATAAAATTATACTTTTACTTTTTCAGTCTCCTTCATAGACAGTACAGGAATACAGTAAGACTCTTCAGCTAAATTTTATTTTAAAGTGAGAGAGGTAATATAAATAATAGTTAAGTTTGCTTTTTTAATGAATCAGATTTTGAAGGTTAAAAGTTTTTAAAAGCTAGTGTATCCCAATGGCCAACTTCCCAAGCCTTTGATTGTGTTGTTAGGTGAAGATGGAGAAAAAAAGGTGGTGGAATATATTAAGAATATACTACCAATGGTCTCTCAAGCAGTCAGTTTAGCTGCCCTAGAGATATCACTCTGCAGTACGGGTTACAAAAAAGCAGCATTGCCAGAACAAAAGCTGAAAATGCAGTTCTACAGGACACATCACTCTACCTAAAGCAATTCATTAGGCAAATAGTCTTTTAGGCTCTCCCCTTCTGCACTCAGAGCCACAGAACTAGAAATAGCACACAGGTGATGTGCTGCTGCCCAGTACTGTAGATTTTCTCTGATGCTGTACCTCTCAGAAAAACAGATATATAGGACAACTGTTTTATTTTTTTTTATTATTTCCCTTTTAACAACCCTAGTAACTTACTCTCCCACTGTAATTTCACCAGGTATGGAATCCATTTCTGTGTAGAATTATGTGTGAAGCCTCAAATAAGTTCACTCAGCATTATGCACCTAACACAGGAGACTCTTTTCCTGTATGTTTGTGAAAACAATTGTTAGGCTGATTTTCATTCAGATGCAAATATGAAACCAGTCCACACAGAATGGAAAACCTGTAGGCAGCCACTGACAGACTGAGAAGTTGCAAAGCAGCCCCCTGTTGCCAGTGTACACCAAGAGAGATGGTTAAAAGATGTTGAGGTAGACAGTGTTGTGGTATTTCTCATTACTAAAGATCACTGCTACGCTAGTTCATCACCTTTTTTTGGAGAGAACTGCAGAAGGTTGTGTCAGGGAAAAAAAAGTATTATACAGGAGACAAGAAATACTGCAATGCATTAGGCAGACAAAGAAAGCACTTAGTGATTTCAGAGGAGTTGCATGGATATAACCTGGGGCAGAGTTTGGCTCTGACTGATCCATCTGCATATCACTTCCCAGTACCCAGTGCACTAAGTGGTGGTCTTACTTAGAGAGCTGTAAATCCAGAGTATCTCTACTGAAGACAACTGTCCCAAAACAAATCAAGGCAATCCAGTGATGGTGCTGTAAATGAAATCACACTCTGACCTTAAGTTCCTGCTCTGTCTCAGATAACATTTTTTTTCAAGTCATCCTGATAAATAATTTTTCATCACAAAATCCAGCTTCACTGTTTTTGTGGGACTCTCTCCATTATAAAAGAAAATGACAGTCAAAGTTGCCATAGCCATTTTTGTAGGACAAGGCTGTCATGCAAAAAGAAGGCAAATTTATCTCCTTTCTGTCATTCCATCAGGGAATCATTCATTTTTTGCTGATCACTTATTTAAAACTTTTTTGACATGTAGCTGTCTTTAAAAGGTTGACATATTTCTCACACTCCCCTCTTCAGATAACCTTCCTAGAATCTGTCTCATTCCATTGTCTCTGACAATCTCAATTACAATGCTTGTTGGTCCAGCAAGATAACGAAGGCAGCAAATGCAGCATTGCAAGTATACTGCTGCTGTCAGAAGCACAGAGAGCTGAGCAGACAAAAAGCAAAATGAAATGTAACCTCTTACTCCTTAAATATAACTTTTGAAACTAAGTTTTCGATCACTTAAATTCTGTCTCTGTAAACAAAAATTATTGACCTATTTGCCAAAGATAGTGGCAAGTTAGGTAGAGCAACAGCATCTCTTATTTTGGCAGGAGCAGTAACAGGTAGATCCATCAAGTCACTCCAGAAAACAAGTCAGTGGAAAGGATATCTCCACACCTGCTACTTCCATTACTAATGCTCTCAAAATGGTTTCACCAGTTTTCAGTGCTGCCACAGCTGCTGCCTCATGTGCTGAATGTTTTAGTCTTTGGCAGCAAGAAGCCAGATGACGCTACTCATGTAATTTATATCCCTTGTGACATATACAATTAATGACAGGCCTTCTTTCCTCCCCATTACTTTCGTTACTCTGAAGGACTACTCCAAAGCTGAAGGACCTGTTTCATGTTTATTGTTATTAATCTGAATCACAGTTGCTTCAAGACAGGTAAATCAGAATCCTGTTGTATTAGGTGTCCCACATAAAGAATTTGATCCCTCTCACAGATTAAACATGATCCTTAGATTCTGAGCCTTTTTAAATCTCTCATTTTTACATACAGATTCTTTCAGCTTTGTCTAAATGCCAGCCATCAACTTCACTACTGCTTAGCTGCATTCACCAGATTAGCCTTGGTGAAAAAGCTGCTAGATTGCTCATCCTTCAGAAGAGTAGATTTGCTTTTCATCCCTGCTTATAGACCAGCAGGCATATGTGTGTTTCAGGCTGTATCAATTACCATTGCAAAACTCGATTATATGCTGCTGTATAATTAGCTGATGGATGCAGGACATTACCCTACCATTGATATCACAGCTCCTCTCCACTCTGCAAACATGCAGGTGGAAAACAAAATGAAAGGTTTTTTTGTATAGCCCCTAACCCACATGTCCAAATATTTTTACTTTGTTATATGTTTCCCTGCACCATATAAATATATTCTTTCTTCATAAAAACAGTGTTTCTAATTCCACTTTTTTACACTTGCATAAATTTCAATTCTGGCCTATTAAATCAGGTTAAGGTAATCCTGAATCACCCAGAAGGCAAACTTAGAAGACCATCCTAAGTCTGCTTTTACTAGTGCCCTTGATTATTCATCATTTAAGAACAGTTTCATGCTTCTCTCTCTGGATACAAAATTCATCCACTGAAAACTAGAATAATTTTGTGACCATAGGGTAGGTAGGTAGTTTTAAAGTGAGAGACTGTCCTTCCCAGGGGCTAGCTAGGATCCTTATGTACCTGGGCACTATATTAATTTCTAATGTAACAAACCTACAGCAGGCTATTTCAGTCTCTGATATACAGACAAAGTATGTACACAAAGTATGTACAGGAGACATTTGAGGAAAGAGACAATCCCAAAGAACTCCCCATTTTCCTAGTAAGGAAAGAAAATATACCAGCTATTATCCATCTGAGTAATGCAAAAAAAATCAGCTAAAATTAAGAGGTTATGTACACAAAGAGTTTACAACCCAAAATCATAGCATATTTGTCAAATATTAACTAGAGTATTTATATGAAAATATTTGGATTATATGACTGTCACCGACATACTCATGAGGTCAAATTCTTGTTATGACATGATTGGACTAGGAAAGCTGATCTACAGTCATAGACTCTGCCACAGAAAATAAAAAATCCAAAGTACTGAGATACACAGCACCATTGCAAATCTCACTAATCTTAGAATAAACAAGAATTTAAAATGCCTTGCTCTGTATTGCATTAAGAATCACATTTATATTGTATCAGCTTGACCCTTGCAATATGAATCTTATCTATGCAAATGAAAATGCTTTCCCTGTGTTCATTATATCAACAGATCAACATGTTAATTATATCAAGAGTATTCTTTCTTGGTGCTTTTTATGTGTAAAATACTAAGACTCACATACTGAGGGCCTGAGAATTGAATCAGATAAGATTTTAAATGGTTTTGTATTTCTCCCACCTACACAATTAAATAAATGTATTAGAGTGTCCTTCAGTTATCTAATCTTTTATAGTTTTAGCTATATTCTGTATAATCTTAGTAAACATCTGCTTGATACACTCACTGACTGCAAGACAGGTACTTTCTCCTAACCTATTTTTAAGAAAATTCACATCAAGACTATTTGACTAGGGAGCAGCTGAAATATACTGGAAAGAGGCATCCTACTTTTTCTGAAATTATATTCCTTAAAAAAACAAATTTATTGAAAAATATATCAATTTAATTTTTTTTCTGTGGTCTGGGAAGGCTATTTCCTTCCATTCAGACTGCCTAAGACACTACCTGAATATCTGATGCAAATCTGTGTACACCTTCAAAGCAGAATTTAATCTTGGTGTAGTTTGAATGCAATAAACAGGGAATATAAATATTTTTAATCCATTACATTACTCAGTATAACTTCAGAAGTTCAGTTGAGCTAGGAGTCTTATTTTTTATTATATGAAAAAATATTTTTCAAGTTTTTTCACATTTCTATTTCTTATCAAATGGGAGTGGGAAATGGAGACTTGCTAAAGAAGTTGAGATTATAATTTTTTAAGTGAGATATAACAAGTCTACCTTTATACAAGATAATTACAGGTAAATATGAAGTTTAAATTTGAAACTTTAAGCTCCCTCTATAAGCAGTTATACAGATAAGATGAAGCTTGCTCAGAAAGCAGGTTTAGGTTACATCTGGTGAGTCGCCTGCAGTACAGATTCTGCCTTCCACCCTTTCTCCACAACTATAATGACAAAAGTGCTAAATAAAATTTTTTCCTATTTTTCCAATTATCTAACCTTTGAAAAATTAATTCCTCATATTTCAGGGTCTATACCCTGTACATACAGGGTATTTTTAGACACCTTAAGAAGAGAAGGATGAGGGACTATGTTATTGCACTTTCAAGTTAAGTAAGGGAGAGTATAAAGAAAACAAAACCAGGCTTTCCTAGAGATGCACAGAGGCAGGAAGAGAGGTAACAGCCAGGCTTTCCTAGAGATGCACAGAGGCAGGAAGAGAGGTAACAGAAACAAGTTACAACAAGGAAAATTATGGTTAGGTATAAGAGTAAATTGTTAATGACAAAGGTTCTTAAATATTGGAACAGGTACTCAGAAGGTGATGAAGCCTTGTTTTGAGTGGAGGGGTCAGACTGGATGGCCTCCAAGCCTCCTTCCTGATTCTTGACATTTGATCCCCTGATTCTACTTGTACTCTTACAAGGAAAATATCTTCTCATTATTAATCTTACTATTTGTATGAATAAATATTAATTCTTATTTGGACCTGAGACATAAACACTGAATCGTTATTCCTTCCTTGTGACCAAATCTCTGTAATCTCACATTCCACACATATACAGCAAGGGTCAATGTTGGTCCTATGATTAAAGGTAATTGTGATTTTTTTTTTTTTAATATGATATATTATACAAGAACATAAGGAACTGGAAAGAGTAGAAGTATCTACATGGATAAGACTATAGCAGACCATAACTGCTGCTCTGCTAGTTGCAATGCTGGTTCAGTGGCTATAATTCTTGTCTCTATTCAGCAAATAGAGCAAATCTGTAATTCAGATTTGAAGCCTGTATTCAGGCTTCATATACTCAAGAATATCTTTTTTAATTAAAGTTCTTTGTATTTGAATTTTGACGAGTAATAATACATCTTCCTTTATAAGACAAGGCTTTTCCCATCCACAGATTCCTTGTCAAAGGAAGTCTGTTCATGACATATTATCTTGACTGGTCCCTGTCCTACTAACAGCTACACAAGCAGAACCTTTTAACCACAGTGAGTGTGTGAGGATCTACATTGTTGGGCAGGGTTTACAGCTCCTGAAATTGGTTACTTATGCAAGACTGTGTTTTGCATTAGGTGCTGGATATTGATCAGCCCAGCTCACTTGTACAATATCGAAGTCCATGTATTTATGAGCATTTCCCTGACCTTCCCTCACTTCCTGTCCCCAAGGAGCAATGGTATCAGCACCTGCCTTCTTACAGCTAGATTGTCTGAAGCCTGAGTTGTGTTTATTAGGCATAGCATATACATTACTAGCTCTCAAATGAGAATCATAATTTCAATACAATTATCCAGAGACCTGAAATGGAGCAGGAAAACTGAACACTGGTTAGGCATTTTTTATGATAAAAATGTCCACTTCCATCCTTAAGCAAACCTGGTAATTTTTACTCCATTGGAATCACACTTTCATATTTGCCTCTATATATTTGGAATTTCTAATAATTTCTAAAAGTTACCAGGGAGGATATAAAATATGTAAGTATGAAAACAAATTTGGGAAGAAAATTTATTAGGTTTTACTTGGTGAAACTTAGGTAATTCAAATACCAATTTGTGAATCATACAAATCCATGGTCTTGCTGCAGAGCTGGCCATGTGGAGCCATGTGATGTTACATGTTTAACTTTTAAGGCAGACACATGCAATGTAAATCTTTAAATGTCAAATTAAAAAAACCTGAAATTATTGAAACATATCCAAGCCACAGCTTCTCCTAAGACAAGACATTTGTACTTTCTGAATACACTGCATCTTGATGAAAATCTGAATCTACTATTACTTTGACAACTGATATACAAATTTCCTTTGAAGCACATCTCTGCCAACTGGTCTCCTGTTTTAACAACTAACCTAAGAGTTATTTCAGCATAAAGATTTTTATTTTTATGCATTCACACTGTGAAGTTTCCCGATACGTTCTACCTATGAGGGTCAAATTGGTAAAACTGCTTGAGCTTTTTTCTTTTATTCAGAATGTTTTGAACTTGCAAATTCCCAGAGAAAAGAAAACCTGCCTCCTGAAGTTTACATGAGCTCAGTCTTCCACAAATTGTGAAAATGCTCAAGGACCAGCCCTTCAATGCTCAGTTGGTGGGCTTCAGAATGAACCCCTGCTTACTCCAGATCTGTACTTGGAAAGGCTTCTTGCATCTTTCTTTGCAACAAATGTAATTGGTGGCTGCCAAAATTTGGATGCTAGCCAAGATGAGCCACAATGCTCATAGTTCCTATCAAACATAGATAGATATTTGTTCTGAGGGTCTGCAAGCTAGTGCAGATGTAAAATAAAAACCAGAAAAATAGAGCAGTATCAAATAGATTTTATCTGTTTCTACTAAGAACTATGCTAGATAGGACAAGAGAATTTTAATTGTCTTGAAGTGATTAATTTTAAAAAGTATTAATGGATTTTATTGTTTCTTCTCCAAACATATAAACTAGTACATAATAAAATAATTGGCACAACCTGGTGTGTTTCTTTTTTCTATCTCAGCATAGACTTAACTTGTTGCTTAGATCATTTAATAAATGTTAACAAACACATAAGCAGTGTTATTAGATGAACAGATTCCAAAGTTCACTGTAATGAAAGGTCTATTGACAAGGGAAGAAAAAATAAGATACAGCTCTGGAAGAGGTTAAAAAAAAAAAAAAGTAAAGAAACAATTTAGCTAGGAGAAGAACAAGTTTGGAAGGTATTAAATCACATAAAGTGTGTGATTGATCCTGGCTTTTAATTCTCCTCTCAAAAAAAAACTGCACTGAAGCATGCCTATCATAGTTGAATTTAGACTGATAAAACCACAAAGTTATTGTGCTTTAAAAAGTATTGAAATTACGTGGGCTTCTAAACAAGTCAAGACATTTCACTTTCCAAAGCAATGACAGGCATAAATAGAACAAAAGAATCAAGGAGATGAGAGGAAAAGAAGTGAAGGAAGGAACAAGGGAAACATTTGTTGGAAAAGGCATCCATGGAAAAACATTTTCAATATATTGGGCTATTGTCTGAAGTAGAGTTCAAGAGACTGACTGTATGCAGGTAAGAAGGGGTAGATGACAGCAAAGAAGAAATTCATCTGTAAAAGCATGTGATAGATGTTGCAGTGGCAAAATCAAATACTTACAAGTACAAAATGAGAGAACTCAACAGTCTTTGCACCCCTAGTTCTTTTCCCTAGAGTATATGCATTATAATACATAATCACACATTGTATTTTTTTCTTCACAAGACCCCTACCCCATTGAGTGAACAGAATGGATGGTGATCAATTAAAAAAGAATAGCTATTCAATGTTTTGTTTTATCCTCATTGTTCATTTTGTGGACTTATGCCTTATCTACTGCATGCTATTCAGAGGCTGCAATGAAGACAGAATTATTAATTTCCTCATGGGCTTTTCTCTGGCAGTCAGCTCTGTGATGCTCCACAAGCATTAATTTATCTTCACAAAGTGCAGTGTGATGTGAGAGGTTACTATTATCCCCACATTACAGAAAGCAAGCTGAACAGTGAGACAGCAGGAGACTGTTTGTTTACAGTACACAACTGAGGGTTTAGCAACTGATTTTTCAAATTACATAAAGTAACACTTTGCATGTTCAAGCCAATATTCACATAGCCTTCAGTTGTATCTGAGAATAGCCAGAACAGAGACCAACAAACACCAGAAAAGAAACACCAGTGCTTAGCTGCTTCTATGATAGCACCAAACTGGACCTCTACAGCAGATACAAAATCCAAATATCTGTTTCATTCACATCCCAAAGAGCATCAAAAAATAGATTGTATGGAAAGCATCCCAGATTCACATTCCTAGGAGGTCCAGATAATGCTCTGATTAAAGCATGGGCTCCTATGGAAGATGACCTAAGTGGCCATTGAATCAGTGTCTATGAATTTATGAGAGAATTTGGAACTGAAGTTAAGGGTAATATGTCATTTTGTGACTTTACAATGCGTGGTTTTGCAACTACAACAATGCTTTCTAAAGTAGGGCAAATAGCTATTTCTATGGTAACTTGTTCATTTTAAATAATTTTAAAAGTAAGCAAAAATAAGGTCTTCTACATGATGATACCACAATGTCTTTTCACAGGTCTAGGATGTCTGCATGGTCTTTGGCCAGTTCCACTCACAGTACAAGTGCTCTCAGCACAGGGATATTGAAGAAGCCAGTGTTAAAGAAATGAGTCAGACTTACCCTGCTTGTCACAGATCTGAAGTCTGCCAGTCTTACTGCCTTAGCCATCCCCGTAACAATGACCACATACCCTCATAAAGGTATTGAATTATCTTCACACTGGATCAGTGACTTCTTACTTTGGTTTGGTCCCAGCAGGATAACCTGAAGACCATACATGACGCAGACTTTAGCTCTGATCAGCCTTAGCTCAGAATTCCTTAGAGTGCTTAATCCCTTCAGCCTTGCACTGGAAAATGATCATTTTTGCTGTGATTATTAGATGTTCTGAGGGGTTGGACTAGACTCATTAAGAACAGAACCCTCTTAGATTTAAAAGTTTGAATTTTCATATTTCTTTGTGGGCTGTTTACCACAGTGCAAACCATAATTATTATTATTATCACATTTCATGTAAATTGGGACCTATCAACAAGGAAAATTTAATTTCAATTATTAAAGTCTGATGAAAAATTACAGCTGAAAAGATCTTTTTATGAGAAAATCATGGAGATCTAACATTAGATATTGCTGTTTATCCTGATTTTAATCAACAGTAAAAGTAGTGATAGCAGATATTAATCAAATTTTAAATACAATAAGCAGATTTGAGTTAATAGTTCTAGAAAACTTCTGAAAGATATTGTTCAAAAGTTCTGTCTCATAAACATACATTATTCTAAATTGTGAAAGTATAGTTTTAGTATAACCTGGATGCTAACATATTTTTTGCAATTAAATAGAAAAAAATATCAATATTGTAATGGCAAATTTGTATCCTCTTTGTCCTAATACCATGTTTAAAGGAAAGTTTTCTCTGTTCTCTCTGTGAACTAAGGAGTATCAATCAGATCTGTACAAACACAATTTTAGAAGTGGTCTCTAATGACCAGGGTAAACGTGTATGAAATTATTTCATTGTTAGCTCTCGCCTTCCACCTCTCCAAAACACACGTAAAAGAAAAAGCTGTAAAAAGTGTATTCAAAAGTGGAGTTCTATAATCAAGATCACAGAAAAAGTAAAGAAAACCACAGGCAACTAAACTAAACTAAACTACAAAACTGCTATTAATAATTGCATAACATATCTAGTCTTAGACATCTAGAACACTCTTAGACACTCCCCTTTCACTTCTGCTTATCCAAGGATGCAGATTATCTAAACTCTAAATTTTTAGGCAGCAGTACTTTTAAATGTATCCTACTTGGGCTGATGATTATGCATGAGAAGATAGTATAAGATAGAATCTTGCATTTACTGCACTTGTGAAGCAAACTAATCCAGAGTCACATCTAACCTTACTTAACATGCAGATTGGTAATGTGGATGTAAGATTTCTTCTTGTTCTTTCTCCTCTATATAAGTTCTTTAACTGTGTATATTACAAAGCTGAAAACATGCATAGAAATCATGCATAGAAATATGGTGTTAAGGGTTCTTTTTTTTTTTTTAATGAGTATGAAGCTACATGTTGTTCTCCAGATGCAAAAGGGAAAAAACAAACAACTTAGCAATACTTTTACAATTATTTAAAGAGAAGGATCACACTATGTTCAGTGGGTGTTTTCAAAGTAAATCAGTTATAAAGTCAGACTAAAAATTTTATACTCTGTTTCTCCAATTATCATTGGCACTTGAATTCCACTGTAAAAGATCATGCATTTGTCTAGTTTTCATACTGCCATCTTCTACTCTGAATAGCAACTAAGATCAGTATCAATATATTTCTAATCACATCACAAACTGACCAAAGTTTCCCATTTCAAAAACATCTGTGTGAAATTTAGAATAAAAAGCAGGATATGACAGTCCAGTATATTTATAGTAACTTTTCTTTGGATGAGTTACTTTCAAATGAATGCAAACTGCACTTATGTCTTTCATTGATTTTCTGGCATATACCAATGAGATAGGAAGAGTTTAAAAAGCTTCTTTTAATTTCTCAAGTACATTGCAATGTTAAAAAAGCAAGTCATAGTTGGCTTACATATAATCAGAAGAGATTTTTGAATGTGAAAGTCACAGTGAGAAAGAAGAGGTTAAGCGCAATTCTCTCCTCTGCTGGCACTGGTGAATGCCCAAGGAGTCTCCCCCTTCAGTGTGGGGTCAAAAGTAACAAGTGCAACTCATTCACTTAAAACTCTCTTATTTCTCACTGTAGACCATTGATCTTCAAACTTTCCAGGGAAAATTCCTTAGTCAAAATCCAGACTCTGAAGAAACTGCTTTCCACACAAAGAGCACCCAGAAACACTGTGTAAATTATTTATTTCATTAGAGAAAATACATAACACAATCCTCAGTATTATGAATAATACTTTCATATGCCCTATAACATTTTATGAAACTTTTCCACACTTTTGAACAGAAAAGAATGTATATTTTCTAATTTTTAAAATAAAACTCATAACATTTTTTCACAACTCCTCTTCCTCATTAACTTTTGCAAACCAAGTTGTTCCTTTTTAATGGGACTTCAAATTCCAAGTGTTTTGCTATGGAATGCTCTTCTCTGCACTACATCAACATGACATTTCTAATAGAAAATGCTGACAATTTTGTCAAACATTCTACCTCTCTGCAGTAGAACATAATATTCTATCCCTCAGTGATAGTTGAGATAATACACCAAATCACTCCAAATTAACCGGTGTTGCACACATTATCACTGAATTGATGTGACAGAAATAGTAGTAGACATACTCTGATGTAAAATTAGAACAAAATATTGAGAAACCATACTAAATTCTTCAAACAATGGAGAGGTTGTAGTTTAGGGGGTTTGTTGTTGTTGTTGTTGTTGTTGTTTTCTTTTTTTTGCACAGATTATTAGAACAATATGTTTTTGTAAAGAATTGTCTCAGTTTGTACTGGATTCTATTTTGTTTCATTTTATAGTCATAACTTAGTCTCAACTGCCTCTTGTATTTCCTTGCCTTCAAAAGTTTAATTTTTCTTTTTACTCTTAAAAAGAATAAACTTAGCAGCAAGTAAAGCTAAAGGAGGCCCATTCTTAACCTCAGTATTGTACCCTACAAAAGATGTCATGGCAAAAAATTTGAAATTGCCAAACTAAAGCAGAGCACAGATTTAGCTTAGAAACCTTCCCACTGCTTAGTGCAGTGACTAAAGTCAACGTAAGCAGAAGCCCAGATCTGTATCTTACACATGCATCATCTTACTGGCTGCTTTCATCAAGATCTACATGGGGTTTGGTCTTGACCAGAAATTCCATTTTGGCTGTAAGAAATCTATTTGCAATTTGTATTTTGTTAAAACCAATTTATCAAATCGAATGCTCAAGCAAAGCTCTAATATCAATAAATTAAAAATCAGAATAAAACACAGATTTCTATATCAGATCTTCTTTTATGAGCAACTTTAAAACACAGAACATCACATTAACTCATTCAATCATCCATGCTATGGCACAGCTCTATATTTCCTTCCAGAAAGATAGTTTATGGTCTGAGAAACCTTTTCCTTCACAAAATGAACAAGGACACAAGAAACCTAATACATCTCTTATTGAAAAATAGCATTCCTACTAAGAAGATAAGTGGTGTCATTTTTGAAAACTGATCCATATTTCTCCAGTAAAAGAATATTTAGTCCTTCAGAAGAAAGGAAGGACCTGGTTCGCTGATAGACTTTGTCCTTCCTGTCACCAGGTTTTGCTATCCTTTTTTTCTCTGCTGAGTTCCAAGCTGTTGTGATTGTGTGTAGCTGATGTCAAGAGAGTACAGCATGAGCTGTTCCAAAGTCAACAGAATATCCTAAAGCACCGAAAAAGAGAGGGGGAAGTACATGCAATAAGCATGTTGTTCTGTACTTTCCATGACAAGTCTGTGCTGCTGTACAGATAAGCCAAGACACATGGCAGTTCTAGTCAAGAATTTTTGTATTAGAGGAGCTTTCCAAAGTCAGCTAGGAAGCTTTACAATACCTTCCCAAAATCTTAATTCCATTCTGTTATTGGGCTTTTTTCTATTTGGGTTTTAATATAGATTAATAAGTAAATATTAAACTTTTCAGTTTACCTTATTGATATTTATTCCTCTTCTAGTTGTATTTCAAACCAATTGTGTAGAATCAAATAAAAAACATACACCTGGAAGTACAAATGCTGTTACTCTGGTGATATCTTGAGAATCCAAGACTAATCATCTGTTCTTATAGAAACAAAGATCTGTTTCTATAAACACTTCCCATTATCTCTTTCATGTGTATCCATGTTTCTTTTCTTTCCACTGTGACTTTTTTCCTTATATTTGAATGGATTTTTTTTCTTTTTTCAACTTGTAACTGTCTTAACACAGTGTACATTGGAAATGACTCTTCTCTAAGAACCACCACAGATAATGAAAGATTGAAATTCGATCCTTCCTTAGCCTTCACTTTTCCATCCGGTTCACTCAGGCTATCTTCAGATGTCCTAGAAGTCTTAGTGGTTCTCCACTGGATTCATTCCAGTTTACATATTTCTCCTTTGCACCAAAAGCTCTAGACATGACAGAACTATCTTGAGCTGGACACGATACGCTAGATGAAGGCTTCAAAGTGCCAAGTAGAAGGGAATAAATGTTTTAGTTTATATTATTCCATTCTTTTAGTAATGCATCCCAACATGTGGTTGCTTTTCATCAAGAGAAGGTGAAACTAGTGACTTATTTTTAATTTTTGCCCCTCCCACTTTTTGTCAGGACCTTTTCTGCAGAAATATATTCTATCTAGTCATTGGCACGCCTGTGTTAGTGTAAGGGATGTATTTTATCCCAGGCACTGGGCTCTTTGGTATTTCTCCTTGCTGTACAGTTCCAGCCAGCCCATTCCTCCATCTTCTCAAGGACCATCTGGCAGCCTTTCCCTCCAGAGAATCAATGACTTCCCTCAGTGTGGTGTATCTGTGGACATGCTGAATTCCCTCCCATGATTCAGATCATTGCTGAATGTGTTAGATATTAGTAACCTAATACCATCCTTTGAGGAACCCTCAGAAACAGCTGACAGTCAGACTTTGAATCATTGATCACTGTTTTCTGAGCTAAATAATGCAGTAAATTATCTCATTAAAGGGGTAATTGTTTGAATAATTCTAGGATTTTCTATGATTTGCAGGGAGAAGGGTATTTTCAGATAGTGTAAAACTGTTTTAGGGAGATTGTGGTAATGTGGAAGTCTTCATATGTGAAGTTTCCTAATGGTGGGTATGGGAGGGATCAAGATGACTGAGAAGGAACAAGCAGGGGAAAAAGGGTTATATAGAAGCCAGTCAAGGATGAACAGGCTGCCTATCAGTATGCTTTTCTGTCTAAACCATGCATTTATCATATTCCCATTAAATTATATTTCTAAATATTTTCTCTGATTGTACTCTGTGTTACAAGTGGGTAAATGTGAATGATAACAAACTGCTAGCTGAATGGGAAAAAAAAATAAATGGCCTGACTACAAGCAACTGAAGTGGAAATACAGACTCAGGGGCTTATAGATCCAAGTAGCATAAATTAGAGACCAGGGATTTAGGAGTTACCCATTTATCCAGTGGGTATCTCAGGTCAGCTGCTGTAGAGATCTAAACTGTGTAAGTTTGTGTGATGTCTGACTACTAGCACATAGAGTGGGACTACAGTTGCCAGGGGCTCATAGGTCCCAGAGGAGACCAGGAAACGTAGGAATCAGTATCCTTGAAGTCTTCCAAGACCATCAACTGCAGTAATACATAGCAGCTGTCTGTATATTTCACTGATGTCTTCAAGGTTAATCCATCAGGGTGGAGGACAGGGATCCAGCCTTCCATGGCGTTCATGTTTATGTGATTGCTGTGTGCATTTATGTGTGTGCTGGGGAAGGTGATGTTCAGGCTGTGTTACGCTGTTTGGCTGCTGTGTGCATGTGTTGGGTGTGTGTATGTACATGCTTTTGGAGGACACACATCCAGCCTTGCTACTAGCTGGACATAGAGCTACTGGTGACACAGAACTGCTGCAGCCTCTCATCTGTCAGGCTGTATGATTCATCAGCTTTCTACAGTACTGGGGTTTGACTGACCAGTCTGTCCCCTCCATCTTCCTCCTTCCCTTTCTTGAAGGATGACATGAAACCTGCTTTTCCAATTTTGGAACCCTCTGAATGTTCATGACCCTTCAAAGTTATAAGAGGGCTCTCCCAGTGACATCAGCCAGCTCTATCAGCCCACTCCAGGGCATGCAGTTTGATCCCAGGGACTTGTATACATGAAATTAGACATGCCACCTGACACCTTCCTCACCACTGCAAGTAGTATGTTTTCCTCAAACTCTGCAACTAGATGCAGAGACTTGGGAGGCCTGAAAGGAAACCTTGTCAGTAAAGACCAAGTAAAAGGAGGCAGTAGATGGGCTTCTCATTGGCACTGCACCATCAAAACCATTTAGAAGCAGGCCTACATTTTGGTTGATCTTTGCTCTGGTGCACTGTACACGTAAGTGCTTCTAATCACCCTTTGCATGTTAGATTGTGCTCTGCTTATTTGCAAGCAGAATATTTTAAATGGATTGATAATCATGCTTTGTAGGTAATAATGTAAATGTAATAGAAAAAGCCCATGTACAGTTTTAATTTCAATTATACTGAGGTTGTTTTTTTTGTTGTTGTTGTTGTTGGTTTTTTTTCTTTGTTTGGTTTGTTTGGTTTGTTTTGTTTTGTTTTGTTTTTGTTTGTTTGTTTGTTTGTTTGTTTTCTTTTATTCTGCCAAGAGATATTCAATTACTAATGCTTGGAAATGTCCACAATAAAAATGGTCAAAGTCAATTATTTTCTTACATGCAAAGAAATAATATAGGACTCTGCATGATGTCATAGAGTTAACTTAGCCAGGGATAAAACAGAGAGTCAAGTGATATTATGGTTCAAAAGGGGAACTGGACCAGTATTTTGAACACAGATATTTATAAAATTACTGAAAACTCTAATCACTCTAAACTCAGGAAATCCTGTGTGTTGAGAACAGTTAGAGAGAAGTTCTCATGTATGTTTGATCTCTTCTTATTTCTCCCCAGCTTCTGCTTAAGACTACCACTGGGATGCTGAACTGGACAGATCCTATGTCTAAACTGGTGTGCACTTCTTTATGTTGCAGTTTTATATAATTATTCCCTAAAATTATATGCAATTGTTTGCCTACCAACAGTGAGCAACTCTTAGCATCCTCAGAGCACTAACCCAGCAATATTTCCCCATTCAGAAATTAATTTTCACAATTCTGATTTGTGAACAGAATTACACTCATCCTCTTTTAATCATCCTGACTGTATAGGAGAGAATGGAAAAGATGAATGAAGAAAAAAATATGCAGTCTGGTTTTGAATATATGCAAAAATCAGATGTTTAGAGTAAAAATATGCAGAGTTTGGATAATGTTTTCAGATTTTCAGATTCAGAAGATTGCATTTCTAAGAATAAAAATGTGTCAAAAAGATACTAAACCTATAATAAGTGTTTATAGAAAAATCTAATTACTTAACAGATTATACATCAAATACTTTTTAAAAGGCCTATATAACATGCTTTCTTTGGTATTGTCTTCTACTAAACTTCCTGAAATATTTGTTCTATTGTTGGTTAATGAAGATAGTCTCATGAAATAAATGCTTCTTTATAAAGGGAAAGCCTTTCAATGTTCAGGAGTTTCTGAATAAAAATGTGAGATAATTAATGAACTATTCAAAGTAATGTTTGCAAATATATTAGTAATAAATTCTGATGTAATGCATTCTCAGATATCTGATTAAGGCAATCTGGAATTCTTTGCAGTGATTTTAGTTTACCATTGGATTACAAGAGCTTTTGCACACTGACTCCTTGAATTTGTTACTTGCAAATTCTAATTTATCTTTGACTATTGAAATAGAAAAACTGAAGTAAGAGAAATATGTGTCTCTTATCAGTTTTAAATGGCATAAGCACCTTTCTTTACATAGGAGGTTAAGCTGTTGAATTCTACAGGATTTGTAGGTGAACCTTCTTTACGCAGTAGTTAAAAAAAAATTAAAGAAATCAATGTGTAAATGAGAAAAATATTCTAAGAACTTATGGAGATAAAATCCAACCAATATATAGCCTGTAATGAGATGAGATAATGGGAAGTACTTATGTCTTACTATTTTTCCCTATAGCTGTCCTCAGTCCAGGAAACAATTCTTTGATTTTTGCAGGTTTTTTTCTCTTATAGTGAAGAGCTGCATCTTCCAGTCTTTCAGAAAGCTCTATGCACACTTCTAGGGCTTCACCATGAGCAAAACAAGAAACACATTGAAAATTGTAACACTTTCATTTGTCTAGAAATAGAAAAGGTGTCTTGGGAAATACAATTGAAAACACCATTTCACAGTTCTGTTATGAATTTGTGTGCTACTTTGCATGCATTCTCACACAGTTTTGGGATTCACAGCAAGACTGTGCTCTGCTTATTTTCAGGCAGAATATTTAAAATAGATTGACAGTCATGCTTTGTAGGTAACAATGTAAATGTTTGTAATAGAAAAAGCCCGAGTACAGGCCTGTACTTTTATCTCACAACAGCAAAGATCAGAGCATGCTGATGTATGCATTTAAAATATTCTTTCATTGTGCCAGATGCTGATGCTGACTGATTCATTGCAGAGAGAAAAAAATAAAAAAAAAGAAACAGCACACTATCCCAAATTCACAGACCTTGGACATATAGAGTCTTAGCAGTCCTAGTAGTAAATTTGCAGAAAATGGCACAAATGCTGTCTTACAAGGAATCTGTGGATGTTTATTATGTCTTGAATGAGAATTAAATGCCACTTGCTGTAATCTAATATACCTCAGAAAAAAATAGCTCTTAGGAAGTATCTCCATGAGCCAGAGATAAAAGTTATCATTAGATGCAGGCTGTATCAACCTTCAGTTAAAAGAATGGGCTTTCCCAGATGCAATGATTACTTTCCCTTCATCCCTTTTCAAAAATCCTTATCATGGTTAGGCATATACAAAAAATAACCAGGAAATACTTTCCATAGAGTTGAGGATATGCTAAAAAATAGCAGGCTGCAAAATTTCACATATTTAAGTTTTACAAAGCATAGTTAAAATCTGTGTTTGTCTATGTGAAAAAAAAATACCAAAAAACCCTCCAAATCCAGCAACAAGACATTTCTATCTCAATAATAGCTTTCAAGTGATCAAGACCTGTATCTTTATGTTCACATCATTTTGAAACAGAACCAGAGATTGAGTTCCATTATTCACTACAAAAAAACCCAAACTATGAAAAAAAGGAATGTTGTCTATATTGGCTCAGTCTTGCACTGAACACTGTGCTATAGAATTTAATTTATCTTAGATCAATAGTTTCATTTGAACTTTCTCAAAGGCTGCAGCTCTTTTCTCTGTGTTTTTGTGTGAACCTGTTTCTAAACTAATTATGTGGGACATTTGGCCACAATCCTAAAATAAGTTCTCTTAGAATCAACACCAGGATCTGGGTGAAATCTCATGGCTGTTGCCTTTCTTGTTCTACAAATAATCTACTATGATTCTGATTTATTTTTATCTTATAGGAAACTTACTAAAGAAGGGCATGGTAAATGTACAAGAAAAGCCTGCTGCGACAGTTCTGGCTTATTTGGTTAGCATCTATGAATAAATAAACAGCTGAGCCAGTGCCACCTTTTATAGCTATTCTTTTTCTCAGCTGGATGTTAAAAGATTATCTCTTTTTTCAGAGCTTTTCCTTTTTATGTGCTCTAGACCTGAATTAACAGGTCATTATTTCATGGGGTTTTTTTCAGGCTGATGTTGCAATACAGTAATTGCACAGGCCAACATGCACATTTCAAGGCTTTTATTTTGGGTGTTTTCAGAGAGAAACAGCCTTGACTGTGATGTGACATTAGTGCAATATTGCTATAAATAAAAGTGCAGAGCCATTACTGATAAATGAAACAATGTGGGTGATGCACACTTCAAAAAGAGACATAAAGTGGCCATTGTTTATTGCTCCATTGGAATGCCCTCTAATCTGAGTTTAACAACTGAGGTTTCAGTAGACACCAATCAGTAAGACTTCTGCTTAGCTTCCACATTTATCAGTGATACATGAACTTCATCTAAACAGTTATATTTTTTCAGGAATTCTCGTACAAAACAAAAATCAGAACAAAATAAGCAAGACAGAGCATGAGAACATTGTGCCTTAAGGACAATGCTTATGTTAATTAATTTTTTACACAGTGTTTCTAAGTCCAATTATTTGTATTAAGGTATCCTGCTCATCAGTAAAACAACAATAGCAATTATCACTAAAGACATTTCATGATTATAAATGGTGAGTCAGGGAATCTCCCTTAAAACTGAGTGGACAAATAGTGCAGAATGAAGCCATACTCAATGCAATCCTTAAATTCAAACTGGGATTTGAAGTAGGCCTAAGACAAACAGAACCATTCCTGTGAAGTATTCTCTTGCAAGCTTCAACAGCACTCAGGACCCAACAGGATTTTATCCCATTATAATTTTAGGCCAATAAACCAGTGGATGTTTATGAAGAAACTAGAAAAGTGTGGGGGTTTTTTTGATGGTTCGTTGGGGTTTTTTAATTTGTTTTGTGTTTTGTTGGGGTTTTTGGTTGGTTGGTTGGTTGGTTGGTTGGTTGGTTGGTTGGTTGGTTGATTTTGGGGTTTTATTTGTGGGCCAGGGGAAATACAGTCCGGATATTATATGATGAGCAGCTTTAGGACAATAACATCTCAACCATTGTTCCTATTTTTCTTCCAGTACTGAAAAGCCGGTGCATTTTGGATATAAAAGGAAGAAGCTGTAAGTTTTCTTCAGGAATGATAACAAGCTGAGAAATGCTGAAAATTCAGAAGGGAAGATGGCAGTAGGCCAATTAGCTAAAATATGATTATTTTATTCAGTATCCCTAAGTCTTCCAAGAATCCCTTATTCCAAGTTGTCATATGTACTAATTCCTCAGTGAAAGAAGTACATTCACTGAAAGAAATGTTAAACCTTCATATTTGTATTGATTTAATACTTCTTAAAAGTAGTCAATAATACCCTGGACTGGGTGGAACAGCAGTTTTGATTGTTGCTCTGTAGATCTGTTTGGGGTTTTTTTAATTCACTTTTTCCCAGAGTTGTTTAAAACAGCACTATTACAAAAAAGGTAAAAGACTACACATATTTCAGGGTTTTCTGGGCTCATTTACAGGTACTAGAGCCTAGGGATGAGTCCTTCAACTCAAAACACTGTGGGCTAGACAGATAAATGAGAAAGAAGCAGATATCCTCACTTTTTTAGTAACATTTTGGGTTTGGCTGATGTGAGCTACTGAGTAAACCTGTTCCTAGTAGTGCATGAACTCACTTTTCACTGAATATGATCATATATGATACTTGCTGAAGCAGTTTTGGAAAGGAATCTTAATCCTCATTAATTCTCTTTGGGTGACAAATATCTTTCTTTGGAATTGTGATTGCTTTCATGAATTTGAAACTGTACCCAAATGTACCTTCATGTGAAATTTATATGTTTTACTGTAAAATCCTTTTTTGCTTTTACAATAAAGTTATATTCCTTTTTAGCAAGTACAATAAGTACAAGTACAAAAGTAATGTGTACAAAATGACAAAAATAATGGTTTTGGGAAACAAAAGTAACATATTAATAATAGACTCAGAACACAGAAGGTATGTTTTACTCATTATGGAAAACTTAGAGATTTCATAATTTTCTTTTCACACTCAAGAAGAAAGGACCAAAACAAGATTTTCAACAATTGCCAGGGAACTAAAAAACAAGAAATACCAATTCTCTTTTGGCCTCCTGCTTATCATTGGAAGAAAATATGCACCAAGGATCAAGTTGAGTAAAAGGCGTCACACAGTCCTGATTATTGGTTTAGCTTGAGTAGATGTTTATTATTTATTTTATATATTTTTACTTATGATTTTGGTTTATTAAAAGGACTTATTTGACTACTGTCACTAATACTATATCCTAAAATGTAAGTTGAACTGTGCTAGGGTTGTTATGGGTCCTTTTAATTTCTAGGTATGAAAAGAAGAAATTATTTCTTTTTAAGCTGTTGAGAATGCACCAGATCTTCTCAAAAATGTCATCACCCCACTGCCTACATACCCTGGAAAATATTTAACACTGCAGGGAGGAGAAAGTAATAGAATATTGCATTAATTGTTCTTGCTGTTATTCAACCATGAGGAAGTCTGAAACTCCTGAAAAGATATGACTGGTCCCAGTTGGATAATACTGTAGTTTTACTAGTAAGAGCTAAGGCAAGGAGCCAAAAAAGATATGAGCATTCTCAAATCAGAAGGATCTAAAATTGAAATTAGAGAGTAGACAAAAAGCAGGCTAGCAGCCAGCAGCTCACGCAGAAATGCTTCCAGGTCTTGTACAATCACGTCATATCTGTTATATACTATATATATATAACATTTTTTTTTAATCTCGACGGTCTTTCAATGGTAAAACAATCCTGTTGAAAAATTATTAAGGTGAAATACCATAAAACCTTGTTTCATTTAAATCTGCTTTTAAGTTTTTTTTAGTCTTACATGAAGGCAAGTATTCATTTATTTATCTGTCAAACTGCAGGAGCTGGTTTGCAATAAGAGAGACATGAATAAGAAAAAGCAATTGATGAAGGGAAAAGGTCAGTTTCTTTATAAGTATTATCAACAGAGAGACGCAAGAACAAAGAAAATGAAGGTTATGTCACATAGCAAATAAAACATCAAAATGAACATTTTAATATCAGGCTAGCCAAAAAAAAGGTATATTAAGGTGTATTTAACATTATCTTCTGTATTATTATTTTTAAGGCACAGCAGTACTTCAGAATTGTGTTTGAGGTACTGGCCTACAACATTTGACCACACTTACAGTACAAGTGTAAAATCAATTTTCTGCACTGCCATTTATCTTGGTACTGATTTTAGCTGTCTCTCTAACAGAATGACTCTACTGGAGAGGTTATTTTACTTCAGAGTGGCATTTCAGAAGCCTTAAATGGTCTGAAGAGATGGCATGTGACCTTTAGGAATATTTTTAACTCTGCTTTCCTCTGAAGAAGAATTATTTAACCCTGTGTGGTTACATGAACGTAAGTCCCTCACTTTTCCCTTTGTGCATCTTAAAATATGTTTGGCATTGACTTGTTTCAGCATAACTAACTGTTGACCATACTGAATTTTTTAACAGAAGCTGAGGATAAAAACTAGATTGAAGGTACTTATCTGCTGCTTTTTGGGGGGAACATTTTGAGAAGATTAATTTGTTTCATTTATAATTGTGCAAGTCACATCGCTGGATTCTCAAACTTTATGATATTTTTATCACTGTTATGAATATAGTGCTGGAGTCTGTCCAAATTTAATTAAAACAGAGGTCTGGAATTGCAGAGGTTGCTGATTAATAGCTAGTTTAGAATAAAAAGGAAGGCATTAGAAATTCTTGACTATACTATATAAATCAAAACAATCACCAGTCCTTTAGAATACCTACTCAGACAAATAAGTGGCTCAAAAATAAATTCAGATCATGAGAAATGTCTTAAAACACCTGATAACACTAGAGATCAATATCTAATTAACCCTGAGCAATGCTCTATTACAAAATTGGCTACCTAGCAAAATATAATGGACAGCAAAACAAAAAGAAATATAAGCAAGTACTGGGTGCATATGACTAAGTGAGAGAAATATAAAGGAAGAAAATATGTCATGATGCACAAAGTTTGTTAATAACTGGGTTAAAAATCCACCAGAGTTTTGACAAAAGGAAGTATTGAAGACTTAAAAGCAATGCAGAAACTGACCACAACCATGTGAGAATTCCTAAGAATTCCTTAAAGTACTCCCCCTGTACCTTTTGATACAGAAAAAATGAAAACTCTGTAACAAATAAGATAGCTAAAGAAGTCTTTCTCTTTCCAGTAGTGTAACTACAGAACAGGTTTTAGTATAAACAGTTCCTAGTTGACTTCTCAGTTTTATCAGACTACAGCAAAATTCACAGATGCCCTGATGTGATAGAACCCAAAGATATTAAATGTATCATCATTGACAATTTAGAGGTTTTGTGGTCTAGTCCTCACTTATGTCATATTTAAATTGTAGCCTGGCTGAGCAATTGTGACTTCAGATTTTTAGAGAGCTGATATAAACCCTGAACTAGGACACTCAATTCTATCTGTAGCAACTATAAAAGAAGGACTGCTCCAAGGGCTAGCTCAGGAGTTTAACCACTTCATTGTGAAGAGCTGTTCTCTGGGGTTTCCCCTAGGCACCTGGGTGTAACACAGGTTTCCTGAGAGGCATATGACTTGGATCCCAGTAGCTATGCCTTACAAATATTTTTACCTTTTTTGTCCAAAGCCTGAACTGAACTAAGTCAAAGTGGGTTCCCAAGGTGATACTCTATTTTGAATCTATTTTCTTATGCTACAGAACACAAATTTTCATTTTCCTAAAGGGAGAGAAATCTCTAGTCATAAATTTTGCTGAGTTAGTGTCCCATATGCAGGAATTTTCCTTAATTGGTGTAGTAGTTTCAGCCTTACATCTCAAGTTCATAAGATAACTTCTATAAGTAAAACCTCATTTAGGGAAAATATGTAGCACAGTACTGCCACATCAAAACTACTCCCACACTAACGTTTTTTTCAGAATATAGTCTGGACCCACTCTAATACCATTAGGCTTCATTTAATTTCCTCTCCTGCTAGAAATATGTCACAGAGCATCACACTGATATTTAGAAAACTGAATGCAAATTTAAAGACTTTCATGGATAGTTTTCTCATTTATTCTTGTGTCAACACTATGCTTTTATGCTACAAGCTCTCTTCTATCTAATGAAAAAAAATTAAATTCTCAGCATATGCTTTTTCAGATGTGGCAATTTCCATAATTTCCTTCCTCTTAGACATCCAGCCTTTTTCTTCTTTTCTCAACATCATCATCCTATGTGAAAGAAAACCTTTTTTTTCATTTACTGCTATACCTTAATTGTCTTCAGTCTTGCTCTTATAATTTGTGCAATGCCTGCAATTCTTACCTTTAATTTTATATATTTCTTATATTTCTACAAATTTGTACTAAAAAAGCTTTTTGTCTCTGATTTATTTGCTATTGTCATATTACAATTTTATTTTTGGTTATCTATACTGCAGTTTTCTATGCTGATCTACTTTTTTCTTAGTTTTCACAAGCTCTTTTGAATTAAGCATATATTTGCTGTACATCTCTACTAGGCAGAAAAAATACAAACTGTTATGAGACTTCAGAATTTGTTAAATGATACATGACAAGGTACTCCTAAATTCCAGGAAGAAGCACGAATGTGATCAAATTATGAAGACCAGTGTCTTATCCTACAGGTCCATGACATTTTGATTAGTAATAGCCATTTTAGGAATTACACATTTATATCTCTTTTAAAAGTGGCCCGTGAAGCTCAGCTTGAGTCAAGGAATATCTGACATTATACAAGGCAGAAAACTTTGTTGAGATTGCCCACCTTACCCGCCCACCTTACCCAACCACATATTTTGGTAAAGAATTCCCTGTCTCCAATATATATGACTTAAATTGCCCTACTAGTGCCACAATATCCAAATTTGCTTCAAATCTGAAATTCAGATCAAGTGACTTGCCAAGGATCCTGAAAGTTTCTTTTGGAAGATCCTTGTTTTTTGAGGCATGGGCCTTAATTTACCTACCTTGCTGTCTGACAGACTACAACCATTATGGCTTGACAAGAAAATAATTGATTTTTGAATTGGTGATGTGCTCTCTGCTGTCCCAGTGCTCCCCTAGTAGCTACAGTAGCATGCACCAAATGAATATTTTCTGCACAACAAAAGTGTATTTAGCCCACATGCACCATATCACTGAACTTCACTGACAGAGTCTTTTCCCTTCCAGATGGCTCAGCAAGGGACAGTCTAACCTGCGTTCCCCATTCATTCTGCCAGCTTCCATGGGTATGTGAATTTGATGTGCTAATTTATTTCAGATGCAAAAGTATCAGCACTATGCTTTGTCTTCCTTTTTTATCATACTACATTAAATGAAAATATAATTTGGGCAAACTTACATTTTTTCATTTATTTTCTTGTTGTCCATAGAGAAAGGCTCCCATGAAGTAGACAAGCACAGTTTTTTAAAATGGAAAATCCTTATCAGTTTAGTCAAAGCTCAAGTCTTTACCTATTAGCAGAACATGCAGGCCCTTACATAATCTGTCACTGGCCTTCCTGCCATTATGGTCACTATCTCAGCAGATCAATGTTCCCTTCATTCAATTATCCTAAGTTTTGCAAAGTTAGATGTAACATGGTCATGGTACCTTCTTCTTCACTAATTCAAATAATATATCAGAACTGGGCAATATTCACCAGGAGCAAGTTATGTGTTAGATTTTTGACTTGCAAAATTTTTAAGTTTTAGATGTCAATTCTTTAAGTTGGTAAAGAAACTTTTAGGCCAGAACCAGAAACTATTTTCAATAGCAAAACAATTATTTGCCAGTGTTGGAGAATGTGACAGTAGATGTTTTATGCTAGCCTTGGAGCCTGGTGAGCCGTAGATGCAAACTTTTAAAATGGTAGCCCAAAATGCTGATTCAGCATACTTAACCAAACATACCTGAAGCTAAATAAATCTAAACCCCTACCCTAAACTTAGACTCTAAACTCCTTAGTTAACTATCAAGCTCTCCACATGCCTAAACTTAGGCACTCCACATTTTCTTTAATACCCTTCTGGAGAATTATGTACCTATCTCGTCGCTCCATTGCCATCTAGAGTTTAGATATCAGAGAGGCAACAACTTTTTGCTTAACAGCCCAGGGCTTGTATCTGCTGCCACGAGTCTGGTCTTAGGGACAGCCCCTCCTCAGAGGAATGCCAGTCTTGAGGAGACAGAAGATCAAAGGGCAGCAGATGGAGAAGAAGCCACAATATTTTCTTACATGTTCAACAGCCATGGAAGCAACAGTTATAAAATGTCAGATAGAGAGCAAACACAAATATTAGTCTAGGAAGATGGTCAAGGGAAAAGGAAGAGTTCCAGATCTGCAACCTATTGGCAGGAATTGGTCTTCCTTTTACCCAGTGACTATGAATTCAAATATAGAAACATGTTGGCACTCCTATGGCACAATCTAACCTAATGACACTAAGTCATAGTTAAATGCATGAGTTTGTACAATATTAATCATAATATGTTCTTTTTGTGTCTGCAAAAATCACTTTGCAGCTCAGAAAGCATTATTCTGGAAATGACCACATGGTACAAACAACCTCATTTTCTGTCCCTCTCTGTCACACTAGGTCAGGCTGTCTTTCATATAAAGCCATGTGCCAAAGCCTAGTGCAGTAATGAAGCATTTTGGGAAATATTTCTCTTGAGCCTAACTGGATTTGGTTTCTCCCTCACACAAAACAGGAATAACAGGAAATTAATCAATATTAAAAAAAAAAAATCAGCTATAACTATAAAAAGATGTCAAACTCTGTGTAGGTCTACTTTATTAAAAAAATGCAGATCTAGACATATATGCCTAAGTAATCCTATACACCTGAAAATATTCTTCTAGAATTAATGCTAGCTTTATTTGATGGTAGAAATAAAGATATTGGGCTTTCTTTGCACTACACACATAGGTAAATTATATGAAACAGCTTGCAACAGTTGATAAAAGTCATTAGCATTTTGCATTGCCTCTGCTTCTTCAATGTATTGTAGCCACACATTTTTAAGGACAAATAATTCTGAAAATATTGGTTCACTGAAATGATCTGAATAATGGCTAAATCAATAGTGTGAACAGAATGATTGTTCAATTTAGCATGCATTTCTATTTAGGCTCCTCAATCAATAAGATACCCGTGATTTAAAAAAAAAAAAAAAAAAAAAAAAAGAAAAAGAAAAAATCATCTACCTCATAGGTAATGAAAATGGAAGTCCTACTAGACACATCTAGAGTTGCATTATCAGGGTCACCAAGAAATCTATTTCACTTGTGCAATAACCTTGAAACATTTTAATTGGCACCTTTCAGCTGTTCATTATTTTTCAAATAAAACAAACAAACAAACAAACAAAAAAAAAACCCTGAAGGTCTCCACTTAAAAAAAATATGGCATTGTCAGTAGGTATGGACTTACCTTAACAATTCTCTTAATTTGGCCTATGTATTAGATTGGGTTTCCTTTAACGTAAAAATCTAAATGTTATTTTCCCCAGTTGGTGAGGAGAGAGAGAGGTTCTTCAAAAGACAGTTCAGAGAAATTATCTTGGGACAGATTCAGTTCCTTAAGAAGATGCCTATCTCTTTCTATTGAATCATGGAATCATTAAGGCTGGAAAAGACCCCTGAGTCCAACCTTTGACCAAACCACCACTATCATCAATTAACCATAGCACCAAGGGCCACATCCTGTTGTTTCTTGACCGCTTTGAGGAATCGTAGCTCCACCACTTTCTTGGGCAGTCTATTCCAATGCTTGACAACCCTTACAGATAAGAAATTATTTCTGAATTGACTATGATTGATTATAGAGGAAGCCTGAACACCTGGCTTAAATTAAATGTCCAGCTTGGCAAATTTTAGAGGTAGGAGAGGTGAGTCCCAGTCCAGGTACAGGTATGGGACTGAGGGTCCTCATTTTACATCCTATCCCATTAGCCTTTTGCTCCAACAAGAATTATACTGACATTATATTGGTACTCATCAGAGTGAGTTAGGAGATGAGAATTTGGGCTGAAGTGTTTAAAAATTGTTGCAGATTCCTTGGGAAAACTCTAGTTTTGTACAGGTCAGTAGCAATTCTTGCCTGATAGTTCCAAGAGGCAATGCAGAGTTATGCTGTCCATAACCCTACTCTGTGTCTAAGCAGTGCATTTCAGCCCCTGGGTAGTAACAATAGCAGATGCTTATTATATTTAATTATTAACCATCAGCTCTTTGAACTTATCACCTTAGTCTCTCAGCACCTGCATGATGGATGGCAAAATTCCCATAATTTCCACTTCCATCAGTCAGTAAGTAAAAGGTGAGCATCTGCTAGTGCTCACCAACCCCTCAGGATATATTCAGCTATCATTATGATTGCTCCTAATGGTGTTTTACACAAAATAAGTTAGGGTGAAAAAGGCATACTAGGTTATTTCACACATATACAATGTCAAAGTATTTATTGCCCTGCATATGGCAAATTTCAAATATAAATAGATAATAGCAGAAGAACATTTATTATTAAATTTAATATTTATGCAGTGACATAAATGTATGTGTTCTTTTAAATGTTTCTGTATTTTAGAATTGGTCAGAAACTTTAGTTAAAGAAAGGAAAGAAAAAATTGGGAAGCTGCAGGGAAGATATACTTTACCATATCTGCCATTGGTTTTTTTGCACTTAAAGGTATGTCCATGTAGGAATATAAAAAGGTAAAAGACTAAAAAGTGCAAAAAGGCCCCAGAAAGTAGACATAAAACAAAGAAAAGCTGGGAAATTTCAAAACCTTCTCATGGGAAGCTAGGAAGTTAAGAACCAAGTGAATACATTTATATTTATTATAAGGAACAAGAAAGAACAAGAACTTATTGGTAGTTCAAGATGTGAAAAGTCCTAGATATATGCTTTACAAAGATAGAAAAAGTTTCAATCTTAAATAATGATTTATTGTGTATTGTTTGAGGTTCATAGAAGTCCTTTTGTTAATGTTAAACCCACATGGGTCCTTTTCTTGTTGGTTAGAGTATAATGACTTTACACCTTTTCTTTTATGCTATTGGTTCAAAGAATATGCAGAAAAAGGCTTTACATAAGCTGCCATCTTGTCTCTGATCTGGATTTGCATGGATGTTGTTATTTCCCTGTGTGTCTTGCTTTTTGCTTGTATGGTACGGACAGATAATAAATCCTGCAACCACTCAGGGTCCCATCCTGTTTGTGAGGCACAGACCGATCTAGCAGATGTCCACACCACAGAGTGAAGAAATCATCTTTGAAACTGTTATCAAACTAGGTAAGTTCTCATTATGCATTAAGAAAGCTGCTAGATCCTGCTTAGAGGTAGGACTCTGACTGAAATGCAGAGCCTACAAATATGGATATGCCTTCAGGACTCAGGTTGCTAATACAGCTCTATTGCCATCTAATGCATATTCTCTGCATCAGTGCATCCCCTTAGGTCAGAATACCTGCACCTTCCCTCACTGTGGCACAAGGAGGAGTTTGGAAGATGCTTACAGCAGCAGTCAGAATCTCTTCCAGCCATCCCCTTCCATGAAGCTGAGTCACAAGGGAATTTGACTATTATGTGCAATGCATTAGCAATTTTATAATTTAAAATCTGATTTTCTCTCAAAGTATTTTCATAAATTAAGCCAGAATAATGAAGCAGTTTGCATCAGAATCCTCTGGGAAACTTTCAAGGCAACTACTGCCACATTCTCTCCCAAGACTACACCGCCAAAGAGATCTCAATGCTGAGAGACTACCATATTCCCCTTGCCTCACACATTTTGTGAAAATTATCTGGAAAGTCACATTATTGATGTCCTGTAGGATTCGGTAATGGAGCTTGGAATTCATGTGAGACCAGTGCTAAATGTTGATGCAATAGCACACCAATAAACAAAAAGTGTTCCAAACATCTAGTGAGCTGTGAAGAGCCCCTCCCCTTCATGAGTGGCAAAATGGGAAGAAAATGACCACTTAAAATTTGAGCAATAACCTTTGAATATTGCACACAGGTCATGGCTGGATATAGAACAGAATTGTGCCATTTATTCCTGGTGCACAGCTGGCATACAAGCAGGGGTGCAAGCACACACATACATATCACAGATCAAGCCTGAATGAAACTTTGGTAAGACAAAAATGAAGGAAAGCAATTTCCCAGACATAGTCATCTGGTAGTAGGCATATACATAATGAAATCTCTATGACTGCCCACCAGACATAAAGTTATGTTGAAAATTTATTACTGTTGAAGAACAGACTTTACATTTTTAAATGCTTTCATAAGTATATTGTTAAATGCCTCGATGGGTATGGAAAACATGATTTTTACATTCATAAACATATGAAAAAAAGTATTTTTCCAATTTATTAATTGGGAATTATTATAAGTGGTACAACTGTTTATGACTTCTTATACCCACTATAAACAAAACACTTTTCCAAATTCAGAAACTGAGGAGACAGCATAATTGTTTTTTTGAACTGTTAAGAAGATGTTTGGAGACCAGTCAATAAAAGTTGTGACTATAGTAAGGACCTTCTTCAAAGAGGCAAAAGGAAATCTCAGCATCTGAAAGACTCCTACATTCCCTGTTTTTTGGGGCCAGTCTTCTCGTTCAATTTCAGGGAGAGCTGAATGAGTCTCCCGTGGAGTTCCCCTCTCCTATTCAAAGATGCCTCAGCAAGACAGGGGATCTTTTGCAGAATAGCCTCCCTGAGGGATCCCTGGCTGTGAAATTTCTGGTCTGTGTCCTGATAATTGCAAATTTCTTCATCTCTAACAGTTTTTTTTCAATAGCCACTGAAAGAGGAAAGGAGGATGTTTCAAAGCCTTTGTTGACATTTTAGAAGATCCCTACTAGTTACAGCTTAATTAACTTTATGACAATGTTTAATTTATATGGTCTTTCAGAAGTAATTTCAGGGTAGTTTCCATTGTTTGCATGAATGTCTCAGGCAAGACAGGCAATTAAAATAGAGATTGTACCACAACAGAGAAATTACATATCAGAGATCTTCTGAACATGTGATAGGGTTATTTTTATGAGATATATGTTCTGAAACTCTATAAAAGATGTTCATTTACTCTTCTCGGTTACCCCGCATTTCAGCCAAATATGAAAATCCCCTGTAAAAGTATTACATGCTGCCATACCCTGAAAAATACCTGTCTTATATGATAAAGACATTCAGATCTTAATTAATTTTATTTAAAACAATAGAAGTGATACTGAGATTTTTCTCAAATTCACCTTGCTATTTGTTACCATAAAATCAAAAATGTTTTCTTCTACAGCATTTCAGGCACTCTTTGTCTTGCTTTTTATGAAAGAAACTGAATCCAAATGTTGGCTTTTGTGTTCTATGATGTTCCATGCATTTTAGAACCCCAAATCTGGGAGTTTTCAGAATATGTTAATTTTATAAATTCATTTTTCCTCTGCTGCTTAGTTCTCTGAAGATGCCCAAGCAATCCAAATGTAATCTCCAAATGAATGACAGTGAATCTAAATTTTTCCAGACTACTAATTTATGCTGGTAGATATTTCACACTAACCAAGGGTATATAGATAGATTTGCAGTTTAAAATTTAATAGATTTTTTTTTTCAGGGTCTGTCTGTATGATTTAAAATGATCATTTTTCCAGCAGTTTTTCTACTCATCTTTCCCAGCTACTGCTGAGTCAGAGAGTTCAGACTGTTTAATTGAAAATGAAGTGACAAATCTTTACAGCTGGATCAAAAAACAAAAAGAGTCAGTGGAAAGACATCCTTTGACTTAACTGAGAAAGCTTTATGTATATTCAAAGCATATTTGTTAACACAATTTAAAACTCCCTCCCAAATCCTACTATAACACAATCTAAGCTAAGCATAGATATATAGAGATTTAGCCTGTTTTGCCTAATTATTATTATTTTCCCTTGGTTTTCTGACCTAATTTTTAAAAAAATAAATTTTTATGTTAAAAAATATTTGCTTTTATAAAAAATAAAATCTCTCTGACTTATTTAAAGTGGCAACTAAGTAGCAGCAAACTAGTGCTGGGGGTCATGCAAGAATTGAAACAAGGTCCTTTCTCAATCAACTGCTGTCCATGTTTGCCTTTTTTCAAAGTCAGCAGCCTGGAAGCATCACTGCTCCTGCACTGCCAGCCCATTCAATAGGTCCCTACTGAGCTGCAGAATGCCCTGTGTGCTCTCTGTGTGTATTGCCAAGCCCTCACTGCCATCTAGTCAAGACACCTGGGCATTAGGCCCTTATGAGTCAAAATTAGGCAGTCTGTAAGTCCTGTCACATTGGTACAGTTAGCAGAGATGGTGTTCAGTATCCTTCTGATATTGTGACAAAGGATTCAAATGAGACCATGAAAAGGATGCAGAAAGACACTTAGGTTTGTAAGAAAGAAAGAGAAAAGTTGCAACTGAAGGAAAGTGAAGCCAGATTTCCCTTCATTTACAAGAAAATCCTTCTCCATACAGATTATTTTGGCTTCACCATCTGAGAACTGACAGAAAGTGAAAGCATCATTGTCCTATTTTCAAACAGTAGACCTAGATGTAACAAAATAAATAAATAAATCAAATGTCATTAACCATATTAACTGCTATTTTTTTATAGTTATGGCAGTTTGTGTTGTAGAAATACAGCTGTGGCCACTCTAGTCAACAACACTGTAGATATGCTTTCCTGTGCATAAATTTTGCACTGTTTTTTAAATTCTTATCTGACATCTGTTCCCTTATGAAATAATATAAAAAAAGAGGAAAAGTGAAGAGAAAAGAGGAGAAATTGTATTTTTGTGTACAGTCTATATACAGTAGAGCATGACCTTGATTCTTCTATGGGTTCTTCTAATGCAAAACCCTGAGGCATCTTAGCAGCTAGAATGAGAAAAACATGCTTTCCTGGGTTCATTTATGAGTTCAACAAGACTTCATTAACTTGTACCCATGCAAGTGAAGACATAGGAAATGACAGAGTAAATGAACACTTTGTAGACCAGAATTTTATTTCATTTTATAATTGTCATTTGTTTTCATTTATTTGCAGCAATACATCATTATACCGTTGCTGTTATTTATCTTTATACTGCTGCCACCTTAGTAAAAATCCGTTTTGGATAAAACCTCAAACTTTAAGTATTATTCTCATTAAAGGGTTATATTGGTGCCTAGAAATATATAAAGAATTATAAGTGAAGGAATCCTTTTAGAGCATGGGTCACTTTTGCGAAGTCATTAGGAAAATGAATGTTCAAAAGTTTGTTGTTCAGATGTCAAGCACATTAATAAATGCTTTGGAGAATGGCATGTAAAGTGGCATCATAATAATGATATTGAGTCTCAGTAAATCTCTGTTTCTAAATCTTTACTGGGATATAAGAAAGTGATGAGTAATGTTTTAGATTGGAAGTGTGCTTCTTCAAAACACAATTTATTTTAAGCAGTATCTACTCATATATATACCCAATCAGTGAAATATTATAGTGGTTCCCACTTTGACCAACAGCTAGCACATCCAGTTGACAATATTTGAAGTTCTGCAAAAATTTTTTTTCATTTTATTTATTTTTTATCATTTCACCAGTGGCCACCTGAAGGCACCCTTTAAGGTATATAAGCCCCGAAAAATTCTTTCAATATAACTTCCTAGCTCACCTAAAATAAATGTAACTGGTGTTTATGTTTGATTGTACATATTTTATGCATTCTATTTAATCATGTCTGAAGGCTATTGAAAGCTGAAAAATCTTCCAGCAAAGCATTTTATTCAACACATGCAACACTTTTCCCCATACTTCCATAAGCCAGAGAGCCTGGACAACATAACTTCTGTAAAAAGTTTTAGCAGGCCTTGAAAATTATTTTTCCTTCTTTCCTTTTTTTAGCCACACAGCTCAAATGAAAGTAAATTCTGTAAATACTGAGTACTTTATGGGTTTAATAATGACAAATAGAAATATCATCTCAAGGAAAAAATATCAGTTTTAGTCTGAAATCAGTCCAAGCTAATATTTACAACTTCAGAGTAAACTTCAAAAGATTTGAAGTTCCAGAAATCAGATTGATTTTCCAAACTGTTACAGTCAGAAATCAAGAATTTGCTTGTCTGAAGAAGGCATAAATTAAACTCACATTGCTGAAATGCTAGAAAGAACTCTAAGTACTGTCTTATATGGAGACTTTCTGTCTATATTTTATCGTCTTTCAGACACTCCCGTAGACACTACAAACACTTAAAGACCAAATGCCTAGTTCTGAACCATCTTTCATTCTCTACTTTTCTTTTTTAAATTCAGCTGTAAAATTTAAAGTCAAAAGGAAAATAAGATCATTTAGTCAACTGCAGGGTATCAAAGGTCATTGGATATACAGAATTTGTTATTACATTGATTGTAATAATTTACATTTGGCTAAAATCTAACTTCTGTCTAAAAGGTATCTTCTAATAAAGAAGTTCACTGTCTGAACTGAATGACATCTTGTCATGGTTTAACCCAGGAGGGCAGCTCAGCCCCACACAGCACTCATTCACGCCTCCTCAGTGGGATGGGGGAGAGAATCACAAGCAAAAGTGGGAAAACTCATGGGTTGAGATACCGAGTTAAATAGTAAAGCAAAAGACACATGCACAAGAAAAGCAAAAGAAGAAGTGAATTTACCACTTCCTATGGGCAGGCAGGTGTTCAGCCATCTCCAGGAGATAAAGTGCCTTTATGTGTAGTGATTAGCTGGGAGAAAAACACCAGCACTACAAACACCCTCCCCTTCCTTCTTCCCTACAATTTAGATGCTGAGCATGACCTATATGATATGGAATTTTACCTTGGTCTGTTGGGGTCAGGTGTCCTGATTGTGTCCCCTCCCAACACCTTGTGTACCCCCAGACTCCTTGCTGGTGGTGAAGAGCAGAAAATGCTGTGGCTCTGCTCAATCGCTGCTCAGCAGTAACAAAAACATGGCTGGGTTATCAACACTGTTTCCAGCACAAATCCAAAACACAGCCTTGTACTAGCTACTCTGAAGGAAATGAACCCTATCCCAACCAAAACCAGCATACAGATGGAGAATCTGCTTGGCAGTTTCCCCCCATGATTAATGCTCTGTTCTTTACTTCCTAGCATTTGCCTGGCACTAGCAGCCACTGGTTCTTGTTACACATCTGTTTTCTGAATTTCATATTTTCTCCCTTGCAAGAGTGTTATCCAGCACAGCATCTTTCCTGTGATAAGTTAGTAAGTGAAAGCTCTAAAGTTCATGTGATGGGGACTTTTCAAGTTTTCAAATAAATTCTGTGGTTCTTTCTAAGTCCTTGCTAATTTTAAAAGCTGTCTAGAAGCATCCAGACTTAGCTTTCTCAGTACACATGAGCTATCTATTAGCCAGCTGCTTATACATCTTGGAACCATTTCTGCACTGTGGCAGTGCCTTTGGGAATTAGGAAATCAAATTCTGCTCCAAGATCACCACTTCCCAAGACTCAACAAACTTCCTTGTCCTTCAAGATGTAATTTTAAAAACAAACTTGTGTGGTTTTTGAGTTCACTAGAATAACAATGTACCCAGTTTACCAGTCACTGAATGACCTGCTCTTACCATTGCTTCTCTTCTCACTATACCCTTTACAATTAGCACTAATATAGTGGCACACCACTTCCAAAGAAATATTTCACACTGACTCTTCTTTTTTAAGACCTGTTGGTCATGTAGTTTAAACCCATATCTTATTGATACCTTGCATTGTGTCGGGTTCTTTAGTTAGATAAAAAGAGGTATTTGGTTCTACATGTTATCAGGATAAACATATATACCATTTTCAAACACAGTTAAAATGTTATCACATAAATAATTTTATTTTATGACACCAGCTATGCAAACCACAATGTTGACTGACCATTCATTATGTTCTCAGTTTTAAATACTTTTGAACTACTTTGTTTACTTCCTACTTCATCTTTCCCACTATTTTTCTGCACAAGGTGACACTTTGAATTTTGCATTCACCAATCTCAGATATTCCAAATCTTACAAGGATTCCTATATTTGATAAATATTAATATTGTCAATCCTCAGATATTCTTAGAAGTGCAGACATCTTTAAAATATTCCTGTGCAATGAAAAAAACCAGAAGACAAGTCTGCTATATTGTACTTTCTTCATTACAGAAACTCAAATTTATTGGACGCCTATGTCTTCTCTGTGTCCTTATTAGTAATTTTGTCATTTATTTTAAAAATAAAATGTTTGTTTCAGAAACATGTTTGTTTCTTCCTCTTGAACAGCTTCTTTCTTTCCCTGCTGTTGCTGTGGATCCCTATATTTCTGATATATAGTTTCAACCTTGACTGTGGTTATTTCACTTAGAAAAGCTATTTCTTCAATGTCTTTATCTTCATTCATTAATTTTCTCCATAAATTTTCACACTTTCTGTTTAATATCACTCTTTTGGACTATAATGTCCTTAGATAATACACAGAGGTTATATAGAAATTTATATCTGCTTTCATTAGCCAATGAGTGGCTCCCATATTAGCCACTTCCTTTCATTACACCAACCATCATTGGTGTAATGAAAGGAAGTGACAAAGCCTTTGTAGGACTATTTGTGTTGTGTGTCCTCACAGCTGGGAGCAATTATCAGTGGTGGAAGAAAAGGTGTAGAGACAAGACACAACATTTCTCTTTTTTATACACTTCCTTCACATGCATACTTTCCTCTGAGTCCAGGAGAGAACTTTCCAAAGAACCAGATTCCTCTTGAGTTTTGAATTTTTCAGGTAGGTCCCTGTAGGCCTAGAGAAGCTTCTCTTTCCTTCTTCATCAGAGACTGGCATATTTTTCTTTCTGAATTTAATACACCTCTTACTTGAGTTCTCAAGCTGAAATTTTCTGATGTCCAAAACCAAATCAAGTGCTAAATTGTGGGTCATACCTTTTACAGCAAAAAAAAAAAAAAAAAAGTCTGCCAGAGTTCAGAAGTCCAACAGGACATTTCCACAAAAAGGTTGCAGTTCAATCACATGGGTAAATTGTCAATCTTTTTTATCATCTGTATGCAGCTCAAATCTAGTCCAAGACTCTCCCATTACATCCATTACACCAAGGAACTTTTGTTTTCCTTCTTAACTGGAAATCACACAGTAATGATGGCTAAATTTAGTGCAAGTATCTTCTCTTAGGAACAATCAGTGTTTTCAAAGCATTTCACTACTTGTAGGACTTTAGGAAAATAATTCAAGCATCTATAAATATCCTATTGTTTTTGATTTGCTGTCTTTTTTGGCAAAAAGAATTTGATGTTTTCCTTATGCAACAGATGCTCAGGACAGTATTAATAATATATTTTAGGATTTTTTCTTCTGAACATTGGTGTTTGTTTAAGATAAGAGTTCAAGAACCACCACATACTTCTGAATAAATATTCATTTTGTCTACAGCTGTTATGACATCTGAGCTTTTATGACATCTGTCTAAATACTGGTCAAATATACTAAATTTGAAGATTGCAGATCACTGGACAAAGTCCTGATTAAAATGGAAAAATACTAAAATACTTTGAAAGAATCATAACTTGATGTCTTCATGACATTACATAAAATTACATCTGGATAATATTTTATAGTAGCTGTATTGCAATATTCTGAGTGTGTGTGCATAACTTAGTACTTTAACATGACATACAACATGTAGGCATGCAACCATCCTAAATTATTCTTGACATTCACTACTGTTATTCAATCTCTCCCTGCTACATCTATCCTGGCTTTGACAGGTTCTACTTTTATGTTACAAAAAACTTAGAGATTGGTAGGACACAGCAAATTCAGAACATCACCAGATTGTCTAACCTAAGGACATGTCAGTATGGAGCACAGGCTGAAATATGTATAATATAGAGTGCAAAAGCCTGCATATATCCTCCCAGAATTTAGAAAACTTAACACACTTTAAACAATACAACTATAAGATCTTGCATGTCTGTGACTGCTCAAGGGCTTCTCAAGTGAATGTTCTGTATATGCTGCCCAAATCTGATACTACAGGAGGTGGGAATATTAAAGTGCTTGTATTTAAATTTAGTTATGCAGACGTTTAAGTTACTCTGCACTGGGACTAGGAAACAATTACAATTCCATTTAGTGAATTTCCTCCTTAGGTGGCATTACAATGGAGGATGAAAGCCTCGAGGTATTTTGACATAAAGGCTGTAGTTTCAAGTTTGTTAGCTTAGCATTTTAGTGACACTGACTGGAGTTAGATATAAACTTCAGTGGGAATATCAGTGGGAATATCAGAGAGCTCCAGAAATGATCTGTCACTTGCCAAGAAAAGCCTTTTGTACAACAAGAAAAACATTTTATATAATAATAAAAACAATTTTACAAAAACACTCTGCTGTATCAAACAATGGCCACATTTTAGCAGTTCCATTAGCATCAAGGGAGTTAAACAACATCTTTCTGAATACCCAATAGCTGTTTAAGAGAGACTGTCAGATTGGAAAAGTCAGTACTATTTGAACCAAAAGTACTGGGATAAGGCCTCCCTTTCTGAAGCCTACTTAGCAGTCTTTCTGTGGAACTGTGGAGTTGAGGAAAGTTCTTGCTCTGCTCTAAATGCCAAACCCTGGGCACAGTTCCTCCTAGTACTGCTTCCCCACAGATGACCTCTATCAAGGCTTTTATTCACTGCCTTCTGCACCAGCTAAGTTAATTTTTGAGAGTGTTGGAATTCAAGAGACAAATTTATCTCTACAACTATAATATTTTTTCAAAGAGTGTTTATTTTACTGATGCAATGAACACAAAAAAAAAAGGTTAAAATTTGCTAATTACCAGAGTAAAAGAACATCAATTCCCATTATTCAGTGTGTGAGAGTTTACAGAGGACTCAAGATGTCTTTCCAGACTTTTTTTATTAAAATTTTTTCAGCCACCCATAAAACACTAATTTCTCTAGTTTTGTCTCCGATTACCTAGGTCCCCACCTTTGGTGCAATCCCTTGTACTTTTGTGCCTTATAAAAATTATAAGCACCTTGGGGCACAAATAAGTCGGTCCAATTTGTCTATATAGCACCATTCTTTCCTAAGGCAGTCAATGAATAATATATGGTAATTTATAATGAAGGTATTTGCAAGTCAGAGGGCTTGACAGCAAGCCAGTGAATTGAAAAGCAAGCAAAGTTAAATAAACCTTTTAAACAGGGTGGTCTTAGTGGCCAAGATACATTTTTTATTTTTAAATATTCGGTATGAGAACTCAGTCCCTTGGCAAAGTACTTGTTCCAAAGATGGAAAAGCTGTCTGTACCATCTGAGCTTCCTGCATGCACTGTAGAGCACAACTAGGCTAACTAGACCAGCAAGTGCATCCCTCAGAGCAATATCTAAAACTGTGTCACATTTAAGCGCCAGAACTGGAAAGAAACCAGAAACAGCAAGAGAATGGTCACAAATATTTTTACTTACCTTTGCTAGGAGAAATTGCAGGATCAGAGGGTGGCCTGGGTTAGAAGGAACTTTAAAGGTATCTTGTTCCAAGCCCTCTGTCATGGGCAAAAACACCTTCTACTAGACCAGGTTGCTCAGAGATCCATCCCACCTGATCATCCATCCAACCTGACTTTCTGGGATGGAGCATCCAAAACTTCCCTGCACAACATCTTCCAGAGCCTCCCCAACCTTGCAGTAAAGAATTTTCTCCTAATATCTAATCTAAATTTACTTTCAGTCTAAAAATGTTTCCCCTTGTCCTTTCACTACATGTCCTTATAACTGATCTCACTCCATCTTTCTCATAGGCTCCCTTCAGGTACTGGAAGGCCGCGATTAGGTCACCCTGCAAACTTCTCTTTTCCAGGCTAAACAATTCCAATTCTCTCAGCCTTTCTGCATAAGAGACGTGCCCCATCCCTCTCATCAACTTGGTGTCCTGCTCTGGACTCAGTCTGACAGATCGATGTTTTTCCTGTGCTGGGACCCCAGAGCTGATGCCGCTCTGTGGCTGGGGTCTCAGCACAGCAGAGCAGAGGGGCAGAATCCCCTCCCCTGCCCTGCTGCCCATGGTGCTCTGGATGCAGCCCAGGACACCTTTGGCTTCCTGGGCTGGGAGTGCCCATGGCTGGGTCATGTCCAGCTTTTCCTCCACTATAAACCCAAAGTCCTTTTGGCAAGGATGGTCTTTATCCATTCAACCCCTCAACCTGTAACATTTGAACAGGTAATGTGATGCATATTAAACACTCCTTGAGCACTTATTTATCAAACCTATATTGCAAACAATCTGCTAAAATACGTTTACTCAGCAGCATATCAATACATTAACTTGCCTCTTTCAGACTTTCTTCCTATTCTTCTGACTAAATTTCAGTATATCAATATATTAACATGCCTCTTTCAGACTTGCTTCCTATTCTTCTGGCTAAATTTCAACAGATAACTTCTGTTTTAAAGCATGACAAGACGAAGTTCTGGATTTTCCATTGAAAAACCACTAAGATTTGTTGCAGAGGCCCTGTGTACAGTTCATGCTCAAAAACTCCCATGTATCCAGAAAGCATGTCCCATAGAACTGATGAGCCATGTGAAGGGGCCATTTGTCCTGGATTTTCAGACACCAAATAGCCTAGTCAGACCCATAAATTTTGATTTTAAGTACTTTAGGGCAAAAATCTGTCATTTTAATTTGTTGAGAAACCACCATTCTTTCCTAAGGCAAGGTGTGAATAATACATGACAATTTAAAAAGGAGCTGTTTGCTACAGTTGCTGCTCCTGCAAAACCTCTACATTCTCAGACAAATGACCAAAGTATTCTTAATGCACTCAGGTTATATTTTAGGTGCAAGAAGACAATATATACTTTAAAATTTGAACTTAGTACAAGCTACATATTCAGTGTTAGCAACTGAAAATTCAGTCTCAAGTTATTTGTACTCTATTTAAAGTTATGGCTTGTATGGGCAAAGAGTTGCAGTTTTCTCTTTAATTTCTTATCAAGTGCCTAAATCCTATTGAAAGCAAGCTGTTATATATCTAAGTGTTTCCATAATTAATCTCCCTAGTTACAAAGAAAACCCTGAAAAAACAACTTTAAAAAAAACCCCAAAGAAACTAAAAAGACTAAGAAAAAACAGACACCAAAAAACTCCCCCAAAAAAACAACAACAAAAAATCCCCAAGCATGAAAATAAGAATTATATTAAATTAATCAATTAAAAACTAGAATAATATACTAGTTTCTTGATTTTTTTCAATTTTCATATTTATTCAGAAGCCATCACGTTATTATGTGAAGGCACATTGCCAAACCAAGGCATTTTGTAGAAATTTTCATAATGAACCAATGATAATGCTGTAACTTGTAGATATTGGTAAAAACAGGTTACTATAACAAGCTGTATCTATGGGTCTGTATACATGTGTTTCTTCCAGAACACTGCTGGTTTTTAAAAATAAGCTATTAGTTATTATTATTGTTATTATTGTTGTTATTACAATGATAATGTTAACAATCAATCATTATTAATAATATGGATGTAATGTGGAATTGCAGAATAAGGAGTACTGTATATTGTAATATGTATAAAAATAGATTCAAACTGACCCCAGAAACAGTAGAAAGAAATCATCACCGTTACCATCATTCCCCTACTGGCAAAGAGGAGGAAGAACCCCCAGCAGTTAACCTAGTTCTCCTGATGAAGAACTTTAAATACTGATTTCTCATAATGAAACTTTATTTTCTTTTTCTTAAAGAGCATGGGAAGAAAAACAGAACTACACTAGAGAAAGGGAGAATTATTGGGAAGGTTTTGTGCATTAGTTTAACCTTTATTACTACATTAACAACACTAGAAATTACATAATTCAGATTGTGTGTGCTACTACTATTGCACTTAGATTAAGAATAAATCTTTGACTAACCACTAAAGCTTTAATTTAAATTATGAGTTCATATAGGCAGTGCATTCCTTTAACCCAAATAACTTGCACAGGTGTCTGTATTGACTGTTAAATATGGATGCACCAAAACTCACAACACCTCTGTTTATGAACAGTACCTAATTTCATTGTAACCACCATAAAGTCTTGGATATTTTATGTAATGCCTGGGGTTCTTAACAATATTCTGAAATCTGGAAGTATCAGTATTTCTATGAAACATATGAGTGTAAATAGGATCCATTTCATGAAGAAATTTCTTTATTTATCTTTCTTTTAGAAGTGGACTGCCAGACATCTATTTTCTGCATGTTCCAATCCAACTCTTTGTAAACCTTCCATGGAATCTCTAAATGATAATAAACCCATTGTTCAGACAAATCAAAAAAATGGGGCTTTATTTACTTCACACTGCTCTCCAGAAGTTCCAAAGCACACAACTTCTAGAGAAAAAGACATGTCCATCTCCATTGTTAAAAAGCAGCTTCTCCACTTATACCTTCCTGCAGTCTCTCTCCATGTCCTGGTTTCATTAAGGATAGAGTTAATTTTCTTTCTAGTAACTAGTACAGTGCTGTATTTTGCAGATTTTATTGTTGTTAGGTCAAGGACTTTTCAGTTTCCCATGCACTGCCCAATGCAGGTGCACAAGAAGCTCAGAGGGAGCACTCTCTGTACAGGTGACCCAAACTGGCCATAGGGGTATTCCACATCAGAAAGCATCATGTGTAATATATTAACTGGGGGCAGCTGGCTGTGAGGGACTGATTGCTGCTGAGAAACAGGCTAGGCATTGGTTAGCAAGTGGTGAGGAGTTGCATTTTGCATCAATTGTCTTTCTTGGGCTTTATTTATCTCTCTCTTTTCATTGCCTTCCTTTTTATTATACTTCTTTTTATTATTATATTTTACTTTATTTCAATTATTAAACTGTTCTTATCTTAGCCCACAGGTCTGGGTTTTTTTAATCCAATTCTCTTCCACATCTCACAGAGGTGGGCTGCATAGTACTTAGCTGCCAGCTGGTGTTAAGTCACTACAACCAAGAACACTTGGAATAGCCAGTGATCTGAAACAGGTTGTAAGAAGATTGAAGAGGATTGAAAAGCTAGCCTACTTTTAGGTAAGATGTTAAGTTAGAAAAGCATATAGAAATTGTGGGTTACTGTTCTGCCTCTATACTCTTTTATACAACACACAATATATGAAAGGGTTTTTTTTGAGGCTGCAGTTGACAGCAGCAGGAAAAAATCAGGAACAAGATAGAATGCATCAGCCTGTTAAATAAAATTCAAATCACCCTGGCTAAGTTAAACAATGGAGCATCTGAACTGGACCAAAAACACTTACAAGAGATGGCACACAGGCCTGCTTATCACAACAGCTCGCTCTCACAGCCAGCAGAACAGGAAAAGGGAAAGCAATGTAGAAAATAAACCTGCACAAGCTGGATAACACCAGTAGGCTGAGAACCAGGTTAGCAGACTGTTATCAAAGTCACTGTCAAGAGAATGCTTTAACATGGTTCCTAGTGATACATTTCTGAGATGTGCTGCCAAACTCTTCTCCTTAATAATGATTTCCTTGCTTCTTGTGAAGATTCAAAAATTACGACTGGACAAATAAGGCAAATATCTAAGGAAGATGTTCAGTATTTCTGGGAAGAGACTTGAGGATTGTTTGTTGTTTATTGTTGTCAGTGGCTCCTCACACGGGGCATCAATTGACGATGGACGCACAACTGACACAGAGAATGGTTTTAAGTATCAGCACTTTATTATTTCCCAGCACAACCTTTTATACCCTTTTCCCTCACATGCATAACACCTGTGTGCCCTTTTACTCCATTGTGGTTGGTGAATACACATCAGCATTCGGTCCTTCTTTTCCTTCAATGCTGTTCACCTGTCTTATACAGCTGCACCCCATTCCCTATGTCCCATAATCTGTTCTCCTATAGTTTGCGAACCATAAACCTTCCTAATAGCAAATGGGTTACAGTTTGAGGGTATTCCATCATGCTTATACTTGGAGTTTATATTTCAATTGCACAATTGGGCTGTAGCAGTATATTAACAGTCTTATTAAAATTCTGTATTTTCACAATTCCAGTGATAGAATTTGTGTTCTAACTTTAATTATCTTTCCTCCTTGAGAAGAGCAAATCTGAGATTTGGAAGGCTTTGCATCCCTTAGAGCAGATAGGCAGTTACTTCTGGGCACAACTGTAGCCTTTCATTCTAAGTAGAATTATTAGATTCCACCACACCACTGCAGGCTTGGGAAACTGTAAAAATCGAAGGAAATATTTCATAGTGCAAGAAGAAAATTAGTTTCTTACTCAAATGGGAAATAAGGATTTAAAAGAGATAATTCTCACCATCTTCTCTACATACAAAATAAGACATAAAGCAGATTGGTCTCTGTGGGAGGGGTTCCTGCTCTCCCTTGGGAGGCAGCAACAGTCTAGAAAATGTTGCCAATAAGCTGCTGCTTTCCACCCCAGAAGAGCTGTCCGTCAATGCTTGGTACTCTCCCCAGTTCCAGGATGTTCAGTTATTCTGTTACCCCCATTGGCTCCTATTAGAATACCACTCCTCGTCTGTACCCCGATTAGTTCTCTGTATGTCACCCCACTCTATCTCCCCCCCTTTACCCGTTGCCCATTGGTTGTTTTGTACCCTAACCACTCCTACTCCTTTGCCCTTAATACCCAGCCCCGCCTTCCCTCGGTGCTCCCAGGGCTGGCTCCCTTCCAGAGAGCTTGTGTCCCTCGTCTCGTTCTCCTGTTCCTGCGCCTCTCCTACAATAAAGCCTCTAGGAATAAAGCTACTCCAGAGCCCTCTCATCCTTACGGTGGAGCTATCCGGGTTCCCGCCACATCCTCCCCGCGGACCGGTCCTCCGAGGGTTTTCCCCCGGACTGGCTTGGCACCCGGGTGAAGCCCGAAGGACTTGTAATTTAATACAGGTCTCATCTGACATACTGAGATTCTTTTGTAGCTGCTGGAGCACAGAAGTTAGACATATATAGTTAAAATAGATGAATAATTGACAGACAGAGAGCACCTTGTCCAACACCAAATTATGCAAAGATGTGGCCAATGATGCATGAGATGTTTGTGGCCTGCAGAAATCTGAGCTACAGTTTAGCCTAAGGACTTTTACCTCCTACCCTCCTACCTCCTAGCACTGGCTTCTTCTCCAGCTCTATAAGATGTCCATATAGGCTGCCATTCCTTCCCCATATGATTTATATTAACCATGGCCTTAGGCAGGTGGACCCTTCCCTTACCATGAAAAGGGTATTCTCACCTTCTGTTCCCTTCCATTACACTTCCCATTTCTTTGAAATAGATTGGCCCCTGAAGGTTTGCTGCAGGTACTGGTCTTCTATGCAGAGGTCTTGTGCGTACTGGGTTGTTTCTTATGTAATATCTGGGGTATACTATATGCTGGCTGTCAGGATACAATTCTTAAAAATGCTATTTATGACTGTCTCCAAATAGGAAATTTCTTACCTTCAATATATACTTTATCTCTAACACATAACTTTAGATCTGTCTTTTTCCACGAGAGGTCTTTACAGGAGTGAGTAAATAAACTTACTTGGGGGAAAAAGGCAAGTGTTAGGAAATAAACTGAACTGTCCAACAAATGTCCATTTAGACAGATAAACAAGGAAACAAGTCTGTGCTTACGTCAACATTGCAAAACAAGTTTTAGATGCTTCAAAAAAATCATCCCACCATTTTTGTCCAAAACTGTCCTGGCTGACTATCATCTGTTAATTCAGTCTTGAGTGTCTTCCTTTCTTTTTGCATAATACAGGCCTTCTCACAGTGTGAAGTTTCCTAAAATAGTTATTGTGTCTTTGGGCCAAAAAGAAAGCTGGAGAGTAGCAAAAAGAAAACACTGTAAGCATTTAGTTCTCCTGCTGAGATAGAAATTATATGTCTGGTTTCCTAAATATCGAAAGTGAGACTAGACTAAAGCAATGGTGTTTTGAGACCTTCCAAATTTTGCTTGATACCTTGTGACTTACTTGCCTGATATCAGTACCGAGTTTACCCCACTGGGCTTAATTTCATTCATTGTCACCTTTTCTGGTGCAAGTAGGTTGAAGCATTCACATTCCTGACTCTATATCTGACTTACTGCTCCTTCCAGGAGTATGCATTACAAGTGGTCTCAGAAGAGGATTTGAATTCTGTATGACACGTTTTCATGTTGTTTGTACAATGGTCTGCACACAGATGCATGAAATTCAGCCCACCTATGATTCTATAACTATATACTACACATATAAATAATAAAAAATATATTAACACTTTAGATAAAGATGGCTAAATGAATGACTAAAGTCACTCCCTTTTCCCAGAAGAGATGTCTAATAAGTCTTGCCTTTTTAAAAAAGCTATTTCAAGACTTAATTAAATGTTGTTTGAAAAATGCTGTAAGTCCCTTGTATTTTTATGTCCTGTTGGCTCACTTCTCGTAGAGACTCAGTATTGCCATAAGCTGTATGTCCTGCCAATTGCCAACAGGCAGGCAGACAAAAGAGCAGTGTCAGACACAGAACCTGTACTGTGAAGCCTGGAACAACAAAACTTACTGAAATAAATAGTCCAGAGAGAGAGTCAGGAAGGGAAGGAAGGCTAAACTGATGATGAGACTAGAGATCTTGTCCTCTTTTCCTCCAAAGATGGACGTTTTCTCTACCACCTTTCTCCTGTTGCTTGTAATTTTTCTCTGAGATTTATTGCAACATTTTAATCCCTTTTCTTCAACCTACTGCCTCCGAACGCCATCAGGGTCCCTTTTGTGGGGCTAAGTAGGATGCTATTACTTAGACTCACTGGCATTTAAATCCCAACTTTGCCACTTGCTTGCTGGAAGGGCTGTTTTTCTTTCCTAGATCATATTCATGTAGGCCAGATCCAAAGCTCATTGAAGTCACTGACAATCTACCCCTTGATTACAGAGGATTAGGCCTCTGTGCACTCCATGGTATTGCTAAAATTAGTTCAGTAGTGCCTGTAGAACCATCTAGAAAAAAAACAGAAATAAAATACTATCCAAGGAAAAACTGGCATTACTATTTTCTGGAGAGCTGACTGAAGATTTGGGGGTTTTGTCACCAAACTAGGCATGCAACTGCAGCGCCAGTGCAGAACATTGTGCCAGTCCCAAGGCTGTGGAGGAAAAGCTTTGATCTCATTTCAACTAACAGACTTTACAATTTGTTTCATCAGAAGTACCTTGACAAACGTGTTACTGTTTATGGACCACTGATTACATGTCCCAGAGCAGACAAGACAGGTAGTAAGTCAGGGCTTATCTCTCAGCACATGCTAATGAGGCTGTTCTGCCTGCAGCTCCCTCTGGCCAGATGCTGTACTTGAATGGAGTCCCACTGGGATTCTTTGTGGGTGTAGTCACAAATAGTTGCAAAAATCATAGTTTAACCATCATTTCTGGAGAAAACCAGGAGTGAATATCAAATTTAAATGATTACATTACTTTGCTGGTGAGGTAGGATTCCATATCCCCCTCTAGCTTTTGCCTAAAGGCTAAATAATTGACATTTTAGGTACAGATACATGGTAAGATGTGTTCAACTACCTCAAAAAGCAGTTGCAAAAGGTTACTGAGACTGCAAAATTTCAGAGACCATGCCCACATACTTGTGGCTACAGCAGGCATCGCGGCAGGGCCTCAGCTCTGTCTTAGCCAATAGACTTCATTCATATAGGATCAACATTGCCTCTCTCTGCAAAACAGACACAAGTGTTGCATTGAACTCGTGCCACCCCTTGAAACATTTTAAAAGCTGTCAGGAAGCAGACTGACAAGAGATGTTACCTGTCCATTTGCCCAGGAAAGTGAGCAGCATGGATTCCCCTGCAGGTTTGGACTTGTCCAGAGAAAGGACAAGTGATCATCATTTCTTCAAATGCTTCAAACATTATATCATGGATTAGTCAGTCTCAGCAGACTTTGAAAAGCCTTTGTCATCCATCAGAAGTGGCTTCGTCCTTCCCTACATGCCAAGCAGTGCCGTTGTTTTGTAATGAGCAACTTCCATCAGAGCACACAATTTCTCATCCTGTCTGACTCCACTGATCATTCTTGTAATTAAGTCTCTTTTGATTCTCTTTGGCAGCACACCATCTGCACAAGAAGGCACACCTGGAAAGCAGTTTTCCTCTGGTTTTTCTATCCTTGATTAAACTCTGTTTTAAAGCAGAGAACCTTAATCAAAAGAAGTGCCTGAGTGGAGGTATCTGTGCCTATCTCGCTTTTGTCACAGATTCCCTCTGAAGTCTGCAGGATTTGGATTTGCATAAAAATTTCCAAAAAGGTGTCCACAGTGGAGGGGTAACATTTTCAGAGAAAAAATCCAATGGTATGAATTGAAGAGGAAAATAACAGGGTACCATAGGAATTTAATAGGTATTAGTATTAGTTACTATGAATTCCTATTGAATCTATTGACAAAAATCTTTACTATTTGCAGTGTTATTTTATGGCTAACAAGAATCTCATTCCTGAGTGAGTTCAAGAAAATGTGAAAGAATATATTAATCTTTTAATGAAAAACAAGTTTAAAATTATTTGACCCCCATAATTTTAGGAACCAGAGGCCAGGTCAGTGCTGCATCTCATATGAGGCACAAAGTAACTAGGCAGAATGAGGAAAAAAAGAGAAAGATAGTTTTTGATCTGCTATATTTAACAGGTGTGGGGGCCTGGAGGGGTGAAGATCAGCAAAACTTGTACATTGTTAGTTCTGTGTTGAATCAAATGTCAAAAGGAAGATCCACATGGACTCAGATGTATGTATGAAAACACACATGCATATTCCAAACAGGTGCCAGTGCATTCTTCCTGTCTATTCCTGAACAAAACTACACCTCACTGCCAGCCTAAAATCAAGCCCCATGCTGGTGCTCCTAGCTTATTACAGTTCTCTAATGGCTTCTGGTAGAGTGTAACAAAGCTCTGAGTCCCTGTACCAGCTAACAAAATGATAAGCTGCTTCCTGTCTTTGATCTCCCATCATGACCTCTGCACCATGCAGAAAAGACGGGAAACTTTATCTATTTCATGCGAAAACTTTTTCCCTGGTCATTTACTGCATTCAAAAGCAACTAGATGGAAAGGATAAGACAGGAGCCAACAGGTATAAAAATAAAAACTGAAAAAAAACCCACCCCAGTTTCTGAAGTGAGCAAATTGCATTGGAAAGGGTGTGTTCTAAGTTTGCACATAGTTGGTGCCAACAAGTTTGAGCTGCTTAACAGCAGTGACACAGCTTTAAAGTGCAACAGTAAAAAGGCACTTAGTTTACTAAATAATACACTTTTTTACCCTCAATGAAAGGCTGCTTCTTATCGCACACATGTCAAGGCAAGCCACCTAATGGCACTAATTTCAAGCCCTGCTGCTGCAATGCTTAGTGCATGGGATACAAATTACAGTGGATTCAAAACAGTTAGTGGTACATACAGTTGATGAATAATAATGAAATTTCACTTTATTAGCTTCTGAAATATGTGTGTGAGTTTTCATAAAATGTCTGCTAAGAACTAGCTCTAACACTGATAGCTGGGGCTGGGTAAAGCTTAGAAATAAAAGCAAGTGCCTGAAAAACTTGTCAGATTCTCAGTGGGAGTTGTGCTATTTACATGGCTTGTAGTTCACATTTATAGCAGTGTGGGTTGCTCTTTATTTCTCTCACTTTACATCCTTTCACTGCAGTTATCTGCTCATTCAGCAAACATGTTTCAACTGAACCTTCCTTGACCTGATTTATATCTTAGAAAATGCACCTGTAACAAACAAAACTGAATGCTCAAGTCACACTGACACCCTTATTTCCTTCACTCTTCCTGGCCAAGTCTCAATATATTCTTTCTCTTGCAAACTCACATAAGCAGATTGACATTCTCACTAATAAATGGCTTTTTGTAGTATCTTATTCCCGTGAATGTAAGGAAGTAACTACAGATCAGAATTATATGCTTAGTAATAAATTTCCTTTTTTAAAATCTTCCTTCTGTAAACAAAAATAAAGTAAATACAGATCCACTGCTTTCACAGTACTGACTCGCACAGCTATTCTTTTTTGCTAGGACCAGCACAAGCTAACTAAGTTCTGCAATATGTCAGTACTTCACTTCCTATTACAAAATCATCACATTGACAATTCTAGTACCACATCTTCTAAATCTACTATGAAACTGGGTGGTACTCAAAAGACCAATTCCTTCTCCATGGTATCACTGTTGTGCAAACAACTGTGCTTTGGTGTCAGGAAAAAATGTGGCAGACACATTTATTTTACCCAAAGGTAATGGAAAACGTTTCATGTGCCTACAGCTGTTGCAAATAGTTCATGAAAAATTCTTTAAGGACTTAAGTAAGCTCTGTAAAGATGATCTCTTCATTTGGTTTACTTACTATAGCAGAAATGCTTATAAATAGCTGTCTGGAAATTTTTGTTTACATACATTGCTAACTAGCAACTGTGAAAATCATCCTGTATAAATCAGAGTTTACATAGACTATATTAATGCAACATAAATAATAGAGCAAACAGAAATCCATTTCTGGAAGGCCTTTCATTGAAAAATATTGCTAAAAGGCCATATCCTGAGAGTTGTCCCAACAGAATGCTTCAGCCAACATGGGATATTTGCTTAGAAGTGTTTCTATCTATAACCCAGCAGTCTTAATTTCATAAAAGAGGAAAGAGATCTAGAAATTACATTCACCAAGTTTTAGACAAAAGTCAGTTCATCCTCAGGTAGTCAGCAAATTCTCAGTTCAGTTGCTGAGTTCATTGTGTTGTCTGACATATTCTAAGATATGAGAGAGATCCAAGTGGGAATAGCAGATGTAAAGAGATAGAAATATCTTTGACATGTTGGGGCCCACCTGGAGATCAGAGTGTTCTGAGCTCCCCCATACATGATTCTTGTTATACCATTACTTTCGGGACTAGATTCAGAGAACATAAGATACATAAGCACTCTGTTCACCTGCATAATAATGCATTTGAAACAAACAGGAGTAAAGAGTTGTAATTGATCCCTACAAAAAAAAAAAAAAAAAAAAAAAAAAAAAAAAAAAAAAAAAAAAAAAAAAAAAAGCAAGTGTCAAAGTGTCAAAGGAAGTAGTTCAACACCATAGTTTTACCTGAAAATTCATTGAACATTATTTTCCTTTGCTCAACTTCTTTTCTTTTCATAGCATATTAGTTCTCAACTTGTCATTTGCTGCATGATCACTTGATTCAGAGTTAAGAAAACTGCTTAACACTGGGAAGAGATATGCAGAATTAAAGGTTATTTATATCATCACTGGCAAAGACACTTAGATGCCCAAAAGACTGTTAAAACTGATCTGAAACTCAAAAATCTTAAGGCTACAATCAAAAATACAATATTTAGGAATATAAGACCTAAAAAAAACAGCAGATAAAGGTACTGTTGGCAGGGGGAAGAAGGAAGGGCAGAAAGTAGTTTCAGAAGCTCCTGATCCTATAGTGCACTGGGAACCAATCACAGGCACAGTGCAGAGGAAACCCACCCTAAGTCTCTTTGCTCTGTTGTAGCAAATGACACTACAAGTGGTTCTCTCCTTCCAACATTTCTTGCTAATCATATTGGGATGAAGAGAAATTCATCAGCTGTGGAAGTACTAAGGTACCAGCGGGAACTCACCAGAGTGTTAACTTCTTCCTTCTGCATGAGATCAGATTATCAGGCAAGGATAATAAGAATTAAACAATATGGCACAGAGCACCATCTAGAGAAATACACACATAGGAATACTAACCCTGCCATGCTTTTTCGTCCAAATGAAGTGGACATGACAAGGGCAGAAAATGAAAATCTAACATATTATTCCCAAAGCAGGACTATTAGTAAGATGAATTAAAGGAGAAAAGTTTTAGATATTCAGATACATATTTAAAATTGTGAAAATTTATCCCAAAGCTATGAACATTTAGGAGATTTATGTCAATATAAAGCGACATCAGACTTTTCAGATTAATATTATCATTAATAAGCTGCACTGGTGGCAGTCAATTCAAGAGCTTTTTTAACTTTCTCCTGTTGATGTGACATAGATCGGTGACTGACCCACATGCTGATGACTGTGCCCTTCAAAACACACTTGGCCTCACCTTTATACAGATGAAAAGAAGTGGAAAACTGGTGATTAAATTGCACTCTTCTTGCCCTGAGGTACTGATCCAGTAATGTTAGAACCAAATATGTTCTAATACCTAATGCTTCTAAAAAGGTTAATCTTAATGGTGGTGGCCACTTAATTGGGCTAGCTTGCCTGCTGTGTCCACTGTCGTTCTAATAAAAGACATGAGAACTAACTATGCCCTGCAGTCAAATGGTCAGGCAAGATATAAAACAATTTCCAGAAAATAGCCATTTATACTGAAGAGAAAATGAGGAAAAGCTAGGAAGACAGACTGACAGCTCAAAGGCTCATAGGGAATGAACTTTTAGCATATGGCAAGAAGCTGAAGGAGGCCGTGAGGTAAAATAGTAAAGATGGCTATCAGTTCTGGGGCTGCTTTACCATATTTTGTTGTTGTTGCTGTTATTTCCTACAGTAAATAGAAGCTGGTGTTTGCTTCTTGGCAGATTTCACTTCATTGGTAATTCAATGTAAGTAATGTCATAAAGCCATAATTTGAAACAAAGCCAATACGCATTAATGGTTTAAACATCAAAAAAGATCATTAAAAACCTAAGTAATCCTTGAATTAATGAGCTGGAGTCAGCAGACACTTTTTGCTGTTTCTTGTCCTGTTCCTTAATGCTGAATTGTTGGACAAGAAAGATTTGTTTTCTAAGTGCAAATCACGTCAAATTACTTTATCATGCTTCATCCTCCCTGGTGTAGTTGAACTAACGTCTTCTTCCACATTCTGTTTATATTTGATAGAAGAAAATTGCACAAGAGCTGAAAATACCATCTAAATATATACTTAATGTTAAAATTCTTTAGTTATAATATAAGTCTAATTAGAATGAAATAAAGAAATGCAGTTTAAAATATTTTTAAAGATTTTCAGTATGGAGGTAGGAAGGTTTTCAACATGACAGAGAGTAATTCCAGCTAAATTTCAGTAATTATATAGTTTGTGTAACAGCATCCTTAAAACCATCCTGTAACAATGGGGTAGCCAAAATAATTAATATATTACTTTAAACTTCAAGTTGCATCAGGTGGTTATGTCATCAGAGCTATGAGATTAGAGTCATATTCTATTTTTAGAATAATTATACTGTAGATAACATACACCTATGAAAAAATTATAACTGAAAATGTCATAAACACTGATACCCCACTATTTTGTTGGCAGGTCTCAGTTTTGTTATTTGTCTTTAGATATAACATATCTAAATTTCAATTTTTCGTGCAATGTGAAAGAAAAAAAAAGAAGGGACATCGCATTTCCATTTAATTATCTAAAAAGGCACAAATACAAGTACACAAAGGAATGTAAAAAGATGATTTTTTTTTTTGTTTATCTGATAAAAAGATGGCTTTTTCCTTGTCTTCAAAGAAATTCAGAAGGAAATATTTGCTGCAGCTCTTCAGAAAGGGAAAGCATATTTTCCTCACTGCAGCAGCTGCCACCTCCTCAGCCTAACAATGATACCTTGAGACTCCTGAATCGACAGAGTAACTTGACTCGATATAGTTTATTAGCAGCAGTGAAGCAGATAAGCTTTTTTCATTTATTTGGTGGACACATTATTTAAATCTCTCACTTACAGTGGCTATTTTGCAATGACTCTAAATGCTTTTCTGGTAAATTCCAAATACTTGAGCAAAGATTAAATACTGGCAGGGTATATAAAGAATATAAGCATCAGGTCAGGAAGACTGCAACATATTTTCATTTGGGGTTCAGATTGAAGCAAGTAATCTGACATGCTAAAATTTTTACTGTGTTTTTTTTCTGTGTGACAAGTATGTAGAAAAAATAAGCAGGATATTCACAATATATCTCAGTATTTAGGGGAACTGCTAGTCCTTTCTATTCTCATTAAAATTTGACTTTGGCAGGGTTACACTGACTTATGCCAACTGATGATACAGTCCTTTAGACTTTGACAGTTGTTATAGATGTACATTTGCAAGCTAGAAACTGCCAGTGCTGGTTGGCTGGACATGGATTGGTGGCATTTCTTAACACTTAATGGATTTTTGACAAGTCCTTTATTTTTTCCTTAAAGTACAGGTACACTTTGATGTTTATCTTAGGGCTTGTTTAATGCTGCTATACTGATTGCAGCTCAGTAAACAAAGACAGAAAAAGGACAAAGTGAGCACTAGCTATGCTGTGACACTGTGGCAGAAGCAGTTTTTATGTTTCTTCAGACTGGAGATGATTGCAAAACTGCTGTTCTGTCCTTTCATCTGCCTTACTGTCTCCTAAACACTGGAAGATTAATATTTTGTAGTTTCTTGAAAATTTTTGTACTTTCTTGTGTTACCATTAAAATATTCTGAAATTCCCAATCAAATTTTCAGTTTTCAGAATGTGAAATCCAAGAACCTTTTGATACACCTGAAAATTTTTACAGAGCTAGATTTCTTTGTTCTCAATTTGAATCAAGATATAAAACCACTTTGTAATGTATGTATACGTGAGCATACTCTGGATCTGTGTTCATGTCTGCTTGTATATATATATGTATACATAAAAAATATCTGACTATTTATAGCACAAAATTGGTGGTAAATAAGATACCACAGTTGCAAGCAAACAGTAGGAAAAACCCTGTTAAATTACATATCTCAATTCATAATCATAAATCCATGGAAAAAACATGGAATCTTCAGTTGGAATAAACCTCATAAGGTCATCTGGTCCAGCTCTTCCTCTCCAAGCTTGAAAGCTGATGGAGCTTCACAAATTAGATGAGGTTTGCCTGAGTTAAACTCTCTTAACACCATGTATTGGAAAAAAAAATAAACATTGCAAAACTAAAGATGTCACCTACACCATCCCCTCATGCTGAAGGAGCATTAGCTCTACCACTTCAGATTCATGTTTCTCGCAGATTTTTGTAGAATGCCCATTAAAAAGGATTCTATTGCTTGTCCACCTTTTTTTAATATTTGACTTTCCATACACTTAGAATGGAAAAACAATGCTGTTAGTCAAAATTTGGATTTAGAGCTTTAGTTTTGAGCTTTGTTACCTTATTCTTTTCCTTCCTTAGTATTCGAGCTTAAGAAATTCATGCTGTCATTCTTAAACAGATCTTACTTGTACTATTTTCAGTAGGGATCCAAAACCTGCCTCTGCAGGCTATTTACAAATGCAGCTGAACATACTAGAATAACAGTAATTAGAAAATCTGGCTGCAGAAATACCAGAAATAATGTTGTTTTCTGAACTCAGTATTGTTTTTCTGACTTAAATCATCTACATTTTCATTACAACTTGTAATAGTCACCAAAGCTGTCAGTTGGCCATTGACCCAAGAATTCCAAAAAGAGCAGCTGAAAAACTAGAAGAAGAGTTAAAAGTTACCTCTGTGATTCTTCCTTCATATTTATAAAGGACAGAGATAATTTGAAAGAATAGCCAGTTCACATCTCAGAGCATAAAAAGGACTGAAATGGAGTCTGGTAAATGGTTTTCAGCTCTAAATCAAACCTCTTTTTCTTTTAGATTTTAAATGAGAATAGTGGAGCCATTAAAAAACAAAACAAAACAAAACAAAACAAAACAAAACAACCCCACTGTATATTCATTAAAATAAAATTAAAACTTGGGAAACTCTTAAAATTTACAGGAAAAATAATATTTGGAAATAGAAGACTAAAATATTATTAACAGCAAGACAATTATTTTGTAACATTATGTTTAGCAGTCTGAAGAAAAATTTTGTGCTACTGTATTCAGCCAGTAAATAGAAGTGCTAGAGCTGCATCTCATAGTGGCTTACAACAGGGCTACTCTGTTAGTTACATGCAAGTACCTGTTTTCTACATGCCGAAACTAAATTATTATGGCTCTGTAAGTTTGCTGAGTCTTATTATGTGAATAGCAGAAGATGGATTTTAAAGTCTGATTTTAAAAAAAAAGTTACCTTAGTTTGGTAGGAAAATACATCTCAAAAACCAGAAAATAATTCCTCTCTTCACCTACCCAAAGTAATAGTTACCAATCCAAATGGAGTTTTTTTCTGTATCAGTGAATTCTACCTTTTAAAACAAAAAATATTTTTGAGAAAAAATCACCTAAAATTTATTTGTAGTTTTTATACAAAACACTTGGTCTCTTATTAGACTTGTTTTAGGACTTTGTCAACATGCATTCTTCTTTATACCTTAAACTGATCTTAATCCTTCAACAATCCCTCAACAAAAATATCCTTTTATTTATTGGTTGAATCCACAGATCTTAAGTGCTATGACTCCCAACCATTTTCACATTCCTAAGGCCAAAAAGGGACTAGACTCCTTCTGCTCCACCACTGGAGCTTTTTCCTTGCTGCATTATGTCATAACACTGTGCTTTTTCCTTGCTGCATTATGTCATAACACCCTGCTGAGTCCTAAGACTCAGCTCTGTCTTAGGACTGTGACTGTATATTACATTCTAAGGAAAATTTCAGCAAAAGGCTAAGCAAGATAGCCCCCAAACTATGCTTCATTCCCCAGCCTTTGCAGATTATGCACAAACTTCCTCCAGTTTTGTTTGAGAGTGAAAGGGGTGTGAAACATTATCATAAATACAGACGATGTGTCTCTCACAAATGATCAAAAGTAACCAGCAACACAAGACCTTGCTTTCTCCCCACTATCCTTCACCACCAGGAGAGGATTCTTAATTCCTTGGCTTTCACATAAAGACTATTAATACACTGGAGTTTGTAGGTGCCCCACCATCTACTCCCAATACATATAAACACACACAACTTAGAGAAATCCTCAAGTCAGCCTTACACTGCATATCAAACAGGAAGACTTTTCACAGTGTCTGAATCTTCTCAATGATTTCAAGCTCCACAGGTCTGAGTTTGAAAGTCATACTCCTTTCAGAGCTTTTTCAATGTTTTCTACTCTGTAGCTCGCCCACTGAAGCTTTGTGCTGTGCTGTTACTCCCTCACCTGCTCTTTCAGTTCATTGCAGGTTGACCATTTCTTAACACCTGGTTAAACAGGGGTCTGTCTACAAATGAAAGTTGAATGCATTCACACTCCTGTAACCACAAAAAAACAAGCCAAACTGCTTCCAAATGATACATGGACATTTTCTTTGGAGTTTTAAAGGAAAATCAGGTTATTAATGAAGCTTTCAGAAGAATTAGAAGCACGTTGAGCAGATGTCTGCTGCTTATATAAAGATTTACATGTAAAGCTGCATGAAAATATTTGATTTGCCTTAAGTAGCTTTTAAAAATCCAGAAAGTATTTTTAAATGTTCTTAGATTTCGAAGCAATAATGAAACATCAAAGAGAGTTTGGGTGCTTCATTGGGTTTCTTTGGAAACAAAACAAAAAAAAGAGCTTAAAAAAGGCAAAGAAAATTTCAAAGACTTTATACCCCATTTTTTGTCAACAAATTTCATGGAAATTAAAATAATTTCTGAAAGGTCTATTCATAAGAAACCAGGTGCTCACTTTTTTTTTTAATGTATATTTTTAATTATCATATGTATTACCATATTACATTTATTCATAAAATCACTGCACGATCTGAGGAATGAAAGCTGCTTAGCCCTTTGAAGAGTTTCAAGTAATAAGATATTTAATGAAAAAGCAAAGTATCAGCAGTCTGACATTCAGTGCAAGCACATACCAGGCATATACTCTCCTCCAAGGTATATTTGGGTAAAAGAGACCCTAAAATATTACAGCAGTTCTTTGCCAGTTACATTAGTACAAAGTGAGGTAATATTTATCTTGGATATCCCACTCTAGAAAAAAATGTTTTGTGATTTTCATGAAATGGTGATTTACCAGTAGCATGGTAATATCACACCACTGAAAGCAGGAGTGGCATTAACTCAGGCTTGCAAGTGTTATTAAAAGCTGCACATTTGTTCCTTAATCCTGTATTCAGGGAATACTGCAAGTTCTGATAATCAGTCTGCTATTTCCTCTGACTTTGTTGTTATAAATGTATTAACTTTTTCATAAAGCAATCTGTATTTGCAATTAATCAAGTGAGTTGTCTCTTTAAGATAGTAGCCTAGCAACTTCCCTGAAGCCAAGGGAAGTCCCAGTTGGGGCCGCAGACTGACAAAGTTATTATCACAAGGCTAATCTAACTAGTCAGAGTGTTTTAAAGCATCTCTCTGATTAATAGTGAGGAGAGAAAAAAAAAAAAAACAGTGAAAGCTCAAAAACAGTTACATGTAGGTGAGTATTCTTTATGTAAATGTGAGCTAAAGAATTTTTCAGGGGACAACTAATGTTTTTATTTGTCTAGAAATTAATACAAATTTGTTTCTCAAAATTTAATACCCATTTCCAAACAGGCCCAATGATGAAAAAGGTAATTTTTTTTCTTCATGTTGTTTTGTTTCCTCTCCAAACTAACCACTTATTCAAGTGGAGCAAAAGTAGGATTTTGGAAATGTTAAAATATACTTTCTAGGTGAGATTAACTGAGTGTGAACCCACCTAAGTGGATTATATTGAATTCATCTCAAGGTATCTAGATGACCAATTCCACATCAGACTAAAGACCTGATGATTTTGGTTTTGACTTAGTCTTTCACAGGTTTGTGGCATAAAGTCTGGAAATACTGGGATTCTTTGACTGCAAGGTTCCTCAGTATTTTTCTCCATCTGAGCTGCAGACTTTGGTTTTGTAAAAATGGCCATGGAGCCACCCTTGTATCAACCATAGATAGAGCTTTCATCAGGAGCAAAGGAAACATCCGGGAAAGAACTTTATCACAATTTCACTTTTGCACACACATGGTGCACAAGTATATTATTTGTACTGTCTTCTGTCAAATCTAAAACAAAATTCTTTCCCTTTTGTAGCCACAGGAAATGTTGTATGGTAAAATAAGCAACCATAAATATGCTTCTCTCTTCTGGGTAAACAATTCCTGCTAGCAGTCAATGGGCAACAACTTACAAGACAGGCTTCTCTGCCTGTGCCTTCTCTGAATGTGAGTCTAAAGCCTTTTGGCATGTTCAACAAGATGGAAACAATCTATGTCTGTGCAGACAATTCAAAGGATTACAATGCAGAAAAGTTTTTCTCATTGTTCTGTTTGCTTTCTCTGAGCAACTTCAATGATCAAAAGCCTCAAGCTATGCAGGGCTAATTTCAAACTTTCAATTTAACTTCAGTTTACAGGGACTAACCTGAAGACGAGTTCATCCCTCATGTAACATCATTTTGTTGTTCCCCTGAATATTCAATCAAGTAGCAGCTGTAACTCCATTTCCAAAATCTTCTTGTATTCATTACCACAGAAGCAAAACAGTTCTGATTCAAATTGCTGAAAGAATTTAATTTAAATCAATATATATTGCTTTGAGGCTTTCTGTATGGGGTTTGGGATGAAGACTGTTGCAAGCAATAGTAACCCTCGACCAAGATCCACTGAATGTTGAGAGGCCTAGATAACTGATTTGTATAATCACCTAAATTTGCATAGTTAATATGAAGCTGAATATGTTTTTCTTCTTTCAGTTCAACCTGATTATGAAATTGTCCTCCAACTACACAACCCTTTGAAATTATTCAGTTTCAAAGGCAACAAGTGACCAAGTGCTAACACCATTCTCGGAAGCTACAATTCATAATCTTCATGGCTTGGATAACTCCTTTCAGAGGAGAATAGTAGCATATCACATACTGAAGAATAGCCCAAAATTGTAGGCTATGTGGCCATTTACCAGTCTGGAAAGAAATACCAGCCTAATTTAGCTACTCTGTTTCCCAAATTAATTAGAGAAACCAATGTTTAAAAGAATGTTATGGATGTTTGGTTGGCTGTGGCTTGCAATTCTACTCTAAGTCCATGAACAGTCCACCTATAATATTTACAAATAAAATTTTGATGACTAAGAATTCACAATTCTTTCAAAGACTAGCAGTGAGCCATAGCTCCTTGCCTGTAATTCCAGTAGTGAAATCACTAGTTTGGAAACTGAGATAATCTGTGATGTAGGCACACTGCTTTTCAGATTAGGTTTAAAACTGATAGGTCAGCCATTGTATGCTTTCACCCCCTATTCTATAGACAATTAGAAGAGTTTCGTCTGATGAGGGCTGACATTTCAGCACTTTTTAAGAACACCATGTTCTACAGATATACTTCCAAAAAGCTGTCTTACATTTTAAGTGCAGTGTTAAGAGCAAATCATGTTCTTTGGGTTGCCAGGAGGGGAAATATTCTAACCTAATGCATAGCAAGGCTAAAAAAAGAATTTTTAAAGCCTACAGTATCTGGATTTTTATTACTTCTTCTTTTTTTCCTTTTTTTTTTTTAATTTCAGAACTAGACTCCTGTTGAATCATAATGAAAATAAGCATACACTTGTGTTCTCGCATTTACTGAGTCAAGCAGTGATAACAGTTGTTTAATGGAGTTGGTACTGGTATTGATTGCTCATTGCTTAAAAAGGAACTTGCAGGTTAATCAGATCTGCAAGTGTCTTTCTCATTATTTACATTGCTGAAGAGATTAAATATTAGGGAGAAAGACTAAGGTTTGCTTTGCCAGATAAATAAAAATCAATCTGTTGTTGTTAGCAAATGTGTTAAATGTAGCAAGGTAACAAATCCTGCAGCCCTCCAGAGGATTATTTTTCAAGACAGAATGACCTTTAAAGGCAGTAAAGACCTGGTGGTGAACATGGTACTATGTAGGAGGTATTGCTCACTCCCTCTTCTAGTTGATTCTTCTGTTAACCTCATTTCAAAATCTGATTTTTCATGTAATGTGTGATATTAATCTCCACAGGGGATGGACAATTACAGCTGTTTCTTCTTTTAATCTTGTTTCCAATTCATAGCTTGAACATTTCTTATGCAAATTGTTTATGTTCATGACATTCAGGTTCTCCAACAGATCTGGAGACAGATAATGAGGCTGGAAGTAGATCTTGATGAGTTTCTATAATGCAGAACACCTTCACCACATACAGTTTTGCAGCTGTACTTGAAAATTCCATATCCTTGAGTCTTTCCATCACTCTGACTACTTGTAACACAAGGTGTATTGCATACGGCCAAGGTTCTTGTCAAACTCTTTTGCTAAGTTCCAACAGATGTGGTACCAAGTACTTTGTTCAGTAATAATATCTGCATATTTGCATAAGGCTACAAATTACATGGAGTCATAGATTAGGGACAGTTGACTTTACCTTGATGTGAGGTAAACTTATAAGCAAAATTATTTTCAAGTTTAAGTCTACTTTCTCTAAAACTGTCCTACTAGTTATGCTGGAAATATTCTTCCTCTGAAAGTGTGTGTTCTCAGACTGGCAGGTCATGGATACACATGATTTGTATGAGGGTATATTGTTCTTTCTCAAGTCTAGTTCTGCAGTAAGTGGTATACTGTGTGTAACAGTAGAACAGCTTCTTATCTCATTCAATTGCCTGACAGACAATGCAAGTCAGAGAGCATACCTTATCAGTGTTATGTTTGTTTACTTCTGTGTGTCTATATACTGTATAAATCTCTAAGCCATTTGAATGAGATTAGAATGGAAGAATTGACAAAGTGACATGGGTGAAATGCAGCTTACACTTTGATTGTGTGTGGAATAGGCTTCATTTTTAAGTATCTGAATAAACCAGATTGCAAACAGGAAAAAAAGGTGCTTGTTCTGCAGTTTGTGAGCTCAATTTATTTCCCAAATTGGAAGCAGGAAGAGGATTTACCTTTTTGTATTGGTAAAAATTAAGTAAAGACTACAGCACTGAGAAGGCTGAATTAAGTTGTAGCAAAGACCTTCATGCCATAGTGACAGAAGGATATTCAGTACCATACCTTGTCATCACCCTTGGCATTCAACTCTCCTTTCCTTGGGGAATAGCTGTTCCTGGTGTTCCTGGATGCATACCTTTAAGGACATAAAGTCTTGAACAATCATTTTTAAATACTCTAAAGCTAGACCTGATTGAATGAACAGCTTTTGATTAAGTTTCTCTTAGGCATCTGTCTACTTACTTCTAATTTCTGAATATTAATCCTTTTATCTTAGAAATTGACTAGTTAGCAATCTACCTATTATGCACACTATCATGGGATAACTGTGCAGATGAGCCTGCAGTATCAACAGCAAAGTCCCACCAAGAGCTGCTTTTAACATGTCAGACCAATTTCCTCTGTTAAAATGTGAGAGAAAAACAATTCATCAGCAGTGTATATTTTGCTGAGATCTTGTGATTTATGAAAATATATTGCACCTGTCTAGAAGAAATTAAATACACCTTAATTTTATGAATTCAATTAAACTGCTTCACAGTGTATCACTGGTTTTGCACTGCAATCCTTTATATAAAAATAGGATGCTAAGACTGCAGTTCCTCCTGCAAGCTTTCTCTGATTCCTCACTTGCATTCTGGGCAGGACATTGGTACTATCTGATCTTTTCAAACAAGTGTTTACTGCCTCAGCCCTTTTAGCAGATTCTCATTAAAATGGTTCCCATCACTTCCTTCTTCCTGCAAGTCCTTTAGCTCTGCCTGGAGCTTTCACAGGTCATGGCAAGGGCAGGAGATATCCTATTACTTCTAGGTACTTCTGAATGAACTGATTTTCAATTTTTTTGTAATTAGGGTAAACACAATGTCTCACTCATTCCCCTTGTAGTGCTAGAGCAGCAGTGGGAAATCCACCTAGTTCTGGTCATCCTCACAAAGTCACAAGTCACAGTATGCTGTTGTGACACCGAAGGCTAACAGCATATTGACCTGCATTAATTAGTAAGAACACAATCACCAGGATTAAGGTATTATTTCCTTCAATTCAGCCCTCAGAAGATTGCATCTGGAGCCTTGTATCTGGATTTGAGCCTTGTCAGTGGAAATGCAATATCAATAGAAGAGCGAAGAGAGTCAGTGGAGAATCATTCCTATGATGGGAGTGCTGTAACTCACAGAAATACAGGGCTAAGGCAGACAAATTCTGCTCAGCCTCATCCTCATGATAGAAGGAGAATTATTGCTGCTGTGCAGAAAAAAAGAAGAAGCTTGGGGAAACTCTCATCCTGAATCATTCTTAGCCAGGGAGAAGTAGTGGTCATGCAGTCTCTGCGGTTGCTTTATTTCATGAATGGTGAAAAAACAGTTAAGGATTTAGCTTTGGTTTCCTGTTAGCAAGAACAATTGTTGTTGTAGTATACCTTCATACACAAACCCATTTTCTCATGTTTTATGTACGCTTCCAATAAAAAGCACTGAAGAGTGACGTTCTTACTTCAAATTGTTAGTGATAGAACTATTAGTGGTAGAATTGGTAGAAGATGCCAGCAAACAGTTGCAGGTTTTGAGGAAGTATGGTGTTTACAAAAATAAGGCCTGCATAGAGTTTGTGTACACAGCACAGTACAATGAAGCACAGAATTACAAATGGCTATTAAGTGCAGTGTCGAAGAGTTACTTCAGCCTGGGCAGCACAGATTCATAGCACAGCAGAGCTCAGCCTGTGCAGATGCAAGTACATTTTCTCAAATTAAAAATAAAATTTCCTGATAAAAGCTTTCTTGATCCAGTGAGTATATTATTCATCATCACATAATCTGCTGCTGCTACACGTAATTTGCACAGATAGGTTTGCCAAAAGTTGTGCAACAGAAATACAGAACATCCAAATGTCCTGATGGGCATTATTAGAATGAAGATCAATACCATATAAAAAAAAATAGCTACTATTATATTGATATGAAACTGGAGTGATGCAACTGTTATTTTATTTTTAACCTGTTTGGAATTTGCATCCTCAAAATTATGAAGAGAATTTTATTTATTTCCTTGACCTACCTGAAACCAGTGATCTTCATAGCATTTGGTAAGACATATTATAGGATTGTAGTATATGGGCATTTTCCTACAGAGTATCACTATGCATGGCTTCTCCAAACAGAATATGTAGGTACAGATTGAAGGCTAGCAGCAAAGAATCTGGACACAATACAATAACCAAGGGTTTTCCTCATCCTTGGCAGCCTGTTGTGTTTCCCCTTGAGGTGGCTTCCAATGAGGTCATTCTGTGAAATTCTGTGAAACGCTCATTGCAGGTGACACATTTTCCTACTCTCCAGATCCTTCATGACACCTGCTACAGTGACTCCTTTAGCATTCCTCAGGACTTTCCATAACACTTGGAACCTAAACAGGTTAGAGAAGGCATCCTGCCTGCTTCTGTACATTAAGATTTTTTCACTTGAAAATAAAGATATTTCCCCCCAGCCAGTTGTGTCATTTCTGAAATGCTTAGAAGAGAAAATACAGAGGTTCTAATACTCCTACTGTTCTGTTAAAAAAATTGGAGGTAAAAGGAGAGAATAAAAAAACACTTAATTTTGTAGATATACATGACATAAAAAATTTTTGTGAGTCATGTTCAGCATGACAGGGAAGGAGCAGAGCATGTTCTGTCCTGGACATGGGTCAGTGATTAAATGACTGGCTGTAAACAACAATTCCTGCTACTAAATTCCAGTCTTCCTGAGTAGGGCTTCTCTACATTTTGGTTTATTTCCTTTTAATTCACAGCACATTTCTGTTCTGTCTCTGGTTCAAGGATACAATCACTGAAGGTATATTGTAGCACAGTAATTTCTGGGTAGACAAGCTGATTTATAGACCAGATTTCCTTTTCTTTTCTCTCTGCTTGTAAGGTAATATAAAAAGGAAATAAAAATGGAGTCATAAAATAATTGATTAACTGACACATACTAGCAAATGAACTCACAGTTCAAAAAGGCAGAGGAGCAGAACAGATGATTGTCACATCTAACAGTGACAAATGCCACTTAACGGTTATGGAATGAGGTTACTACTTAGTGTTACTTTCACAGGAGACAAAGAATATGAGAATACCAATGTGTTGCCTTCTTTTGAATGTGTTAATCCATTTCCTGCCTCTTTGCTGATGCTTTGTTTTGAGCTAATGGGCAAAAACTGATACTAAAGTTCTTATTTCATGGTGGTGGTGGTTTGGGTTTTTCTTAAACAAAGATCCCATTGATCATCTTCAGGGATTCAGCACTCCAGGTGCCTCTGTCATAATTTCAGTGCTTGCATAGCAGGAAGTAAATGGCTTTAGAATCTACATGTTACAAAGAGCACTGGATGGCTTTCAGGTTTAGTCCATAGGATTATGTTTCATGGCACTGTCTGAGATTGTGGGTACAGAATGATATTAAAACCAAATTATGAAAAATTAACAAATTCTCAGAAGAAATTGATCAGACCACTGGTTTTAGCTTCCACTAGGTCCTTCATCATCTGAGTCAAATTGTCATCTTCATTCCAAGTCTGAATTATTTCAGAAATCTGAAGACAACAAACAGATGCTATATTTTTCTAATGGTCCTCCCATAATGCCACCTGGAATAGCTTGGTTATTGACAACATCCAATTCCAGTGGCCTTCCTTGTCTACTGTGCTGTCTTGAAGGGAACTTCAGCAATCATTTGTGTTTCGTTCAACAAACACTACTCCACCTTACACAAAGGGTGCAATTCCCAGTTACAGCTGCCCCTATATAGAAACAAAACTCATTAATAGAACTACATGCTTACTTTAAAAGCAAAAGTGTGAAACAGAACAAATATAACCATGATGATCTTAACTGATGGTGCACAATCACTAGATAGTTCACTGCAAAATACAAAATGCAAACCTATTGCTTACTTCAAATGAAACGGCTCATCACAGATGGGACAAACTGCCTTTCCTTAATTCCTTTCTAAACTCTACTACTGTTTCTGACAGTTCTCTCATTTTTAGTTATTTAATCAAACCACAACACGGAGTTTCTTAATATCACCATCATGCAAAAAATGATACCATGCTTAGCTGCCCATTCTGGCCTGAATTCAAATTAGAGCTGCCTGCTCAAATTGGTAATTATATCATGTCTCATAAATTTAACCTGATACTGCAAGCTGTCCCATATGGACATAGTATCTCTCTGTTGTGAACAATCTGCAGGATCAGGACCCTTTCAGTGTTAAAAATCAGCTACAAATATTTAATCTATTCTCCCAGTGCATCAATAATTTATTTTTAACAACAATTTCTGTCTTCAAATAGTTGTTCCTAGATCCTCTTTGCCTAAATAACTGTAAATGGACCAGTCAGTGTCCACTTCCTACTTTCCTGTCTTTGGAAGTTGTGGAAAAGGATAATAAATTACTGCTATTACAATGAGATTATCCACTTATTTTTTAAAAGTGAATTAATAATAATAATTAATTAATGATTTAATTAATTAATGAATGAATTAATAATAATAATAATTAATACTATATATGCAGCAATTTCTGAAGTTTATTAAGACAAGCAAAATTTGAAAGAAATCACAAGCTATATAGTAATATAACCGTATAAATATTTTTAAGTAACAAAACACACCAGTCTGACAATCAGTGAAGTAAAAAAAATCATTCTTTTTTAAGCACTGTAGGGTTTTTTTTGTTTTAGTTTTGACCAATTTGAAAAGCTTATAAGAAGTCTATTTCAATTTAAAATTGATATTTATGCTCTGTTTGTATTCTCCATAACCATCAATGAACTTAGATTTCAGCATATACCAGGGTCATATCTCAGTAATTAAACCCTTTTAAAAAAATAATGTTTTTAAAAAAAATTATACACATTTAGAGGGTTACTACAAATTTCTGTATAAAATTGCAGTAGAATTTGAATATTTTATTTCTTATGCACTGTTCCTCTGGTCAAACTCTATTTCTGAAATTCCAGCCTTGAAAGCATGACTCAATATTTCTGACTTCTGATCTAGACCTTATTCTATCAAAAACTGGGCAGAAGATTTTCTCTGTTTCTCCTAAGAATCTATTGTTACTGTGATGTGTATAGTAGTTTCCAATCAAGATCAAAAATAATTTCTGCTGATATGTTTTCATTAAGGTCAGTAGGTACAAAGGTAGATGTAGATAGATATAGACAGATACAGATATAGATGATAGACAGAAACAGATATTTGGGGAATATAGTCTCTGATGTCATTTTTTGCTATCACACCCTTCTTCCAGTTTCTAATTTTAGGAACTGCTACAGAGAATATTCACTAGGATATCTTAATGTTTTCAATACAGAACACTGAGGCCAATTGCAAAACTCATCTAGATCCTTAAGATGTAAAACCTCAATAGTCAGAGATAAGAGTTGACTTCTGGCCAACCTGCTCTGCAAACAGCACAGATTAGATGCAGATCAATGTCAAATAAATGTCTCCTTGTCCTAATACACAGTCAGTGCCCTTCCTGTTCACAAACCAAGGCCCTGTGTTAGTGTCCTGATCTCACTTGTTTCACTTTGGTGCTAATGAGAAAGTAAAATGTGTATGATACTACTCAAATTTTCATCATTTTTTCTCCTTCATGATATTTCAGGTCTAAGCACATGACAAGGAATTGTGAAACAGAATTTCAAGGTTTTTTAAAACAGTATCCTTCAAAGTCTGGCCATCAGTTAATGGCTGGCAGCTCGATCAATACAAGATTGCATCAAGAACCTATTTCCTGCAGGAGGTCACTAGAAATGTCTGCTCTGAATGGCTAACTAAAATCTTCTACTTATCTCATTATGTGCAGAAACACACTAACTATGGTTTTACATCTTCTCTTGACTGGTGGAGTGATGATCAAAACACTAATTGTACAGGCCCAGAACTGCCAGCAGCACCTTATTTCTCCCTTACACATGCACTTTTTTTTTTTTGTTTGTTTGTTGTTTTGTTTTTGTTTTTGTTTTTGTTTTTGCTTTCTGCTACAGAAGAGACATCATAGTGGCTTTTAAAGTTAGCATTTCATCTTCAGGTGATCACTGTCAGTTCATACACATATTGGGCTAGTCAGGATTTAGCTAATGTAAAAGGGGCCTGATCCAGCTCTCCCAAGAAATCAATATGAGACTCACTGATCTCAGCTGAAGTTAGATCAAGCCTCATATACACTAGGGAAGATATTTTCTGAAGCATAAAAGGATAGTGAGACATAAAAGTCCCAATTCCTATCCATTACCTAGAAAACCTCTTCTATTACTTCTTTTCCCAATATGAAATAAAAATATAGACTAGGAAATGTAAAAAACCGGTTACATTCCTGGATATAGAAAATTGCCAGCTTGTTTTTCATCTTGATCTGAAGTTGCCATGAAAGTACTTTGAAAATTTCTACTGTCCCATTTAAGCTATCTGGAACTCAGGCTTTCTTTTCATAGATTTGGCAGGAAAGACAAATTAGAGCTAAAGCAAAAAATATGTGAGGGGCATTTTTTTTAAGAGCTACCAAAGCAATATATTTATATATAGATTGAGTAGATGGAGTTATTGAGCAAAAGAAAGAGAAAAAAAATATTTCTAATTATAATAAAATCACTTTTTCTCCCTTTTTACATTGTTTCCACACCTCTAATTACTGTTTGGCATTATAGTAAGAGTAAAAATGCATCTTTGTCCTCAATGGATTGTAACACTGTAGCTTAATAATAAAAGGCAAGCTTTTATTCTTAACAGCCGAAGGTCTGGGTCTTTGTTTTGGAAGGTCATTCGTCTTCTCTACAGTAAAAAGAAAAGAGGATAATCTCAGTTTGTTTAATTATGTTTACTGCTTCATCTTGCCTCTGAGCAAATATTTGTTACAAAGGAGATATAGGCATTCATTGTGCCATCGAGGACCATAATTTTGAACTGTAGAATTATTAATCTGCAGAAAGTGAGCTTTCAAAGATATTTGTTCTTCAATTACATGCTTAGAGAAAAAAATCCACCAGATCAAATAAGCTTATTCTATGACCCCCATAATGATCTCCTAATGATTTTCTGTTTCTTGGAGAAATCTACATGTTTAAAAAAAAATCAGATATTTAGTTGTTGATGTACATTTGTAATGAATCTTAGGAATGTTTGGTGTTCCAGTGGATTTAGATGACAAGAAATGATCCAGAAGTATTGTAATGTTTGTGAAACAATGGAGATGCCCACTGCATATTCACTCTAGAGATGATAAAAGCATAAAAATTTCAAAACTTCAAGGCCACCTCTAGTAGGATTTAAGGGCTTAATCTTTAGTAGGATTCATCTTGCTGAACTGTAGACATTTACCATATAGATGTCTGCATCTGAATTACTTTAAGTCTTTACAGATAAACAATCAGTTCTTCTTGGCTAACAGTAGTTTAGCTACTGCCATACACATAAATGCCTTATTAAAAATACCTAGGGACTTGAAAAAAAGGATCTGATCTGTGATGTAATTTAAAAGGTGAACTTTTGGCCAGCTACATATTTTAGACTCTTCCAAGTTCCTTCTCAGGGAGGGAGAAAACAGCAGGGAACTGTTTGAAACTCCTCACCACTACAGGAACAATTTTGAGAGCTGTTGTGCAGCAATAGGACCCCCTGTTTCCTCAGAATACTATTTTGTTTGGAAGGTTTTCCTGCAGCTCCACAACAGCAGTTTTTCTGTGTAAGAACTAAACCTTTTCTGCCCTGTCTCCTTAGAGGCTAAAGATTTGGAATAACTTTGGAATGGCTAAATCTTTTATACTTATGAATACTCTAGCACAATACAAGTTGTCCTTTTAGAAAAACAAGCAGAATGGAATAAACAGTTTCTTTACACAGCATGCAACCCTGATAGCATGCATTCATGTGCAGTATTCAAATGAAACATTCTCAAACCTTTTGCTTTATTTTTTTTTTTTGTCACATAGTTAAACATTTTATGGCTAATCTTGAAGTGGCCTGACATAATCAAAACTATCTGTTTATATATATATATATATACTGTAAGCACAAGTTTTATATCAGAATGAGTTGTACACATGGGAATATTATTTAGGCTGCCCTAGATTATCCAGCCACATATCTTACTTTCAAAACCATAACTCCAAAGAAAACTCCAATGAAAGTTTGGAAGTTTGTCTCTGCTGTTTTCATTCAGTATTCACAAATGATGAGAAAAATCTTGATTCCAGGAGAGCAATTAGTGTTTCGCAATTGATGTCTATGGCAATAACATTTCGCCTAATATATCTGCATTTCAGCAGCATACTAAGCATCTTTTGCTAGGATGGAAAGGGAGTGACATTGTTCCTGGTCTTTTTCTTTCTCTTTCATTTCTTTTACTCATATTCTTCCTGTTTAATAAAACACTTAAAAGTAAAGTAACTATTTTTTTCACTTTCTTTCTCTAATAATCTTTTATGTCATAATGCATGAGGAAAAAATACTTAAATATTGTTACCTTATGAGCACTTGAGGAAAAACATCTGAGACTTTGTTTTTGTTTTGTTTGTTTTGGAGAAATGTCTAGTATTGTACTTCATAAATATAAGTTAAAATATCATCTAAGTCAAAACCTTTTTTATTTAATTGGTGAATATTTATTGTTATAATATGTAAGTGCTCTTTTGTACTATCTTTCTGCATGTAAACAGTAAATATAGAACAGTAAACAGTAACAGTAAATATATATGACAATACAGGTTGTAGCTAAACAGACAGCTGAGGGAGACTGGAGTTTTAAACAACTTGCCCAACACATAGAATCAAAACACAAATCTGCAAAGTCCTAGGATACTACTTTAATCTCCTTCCTTAAAAAAAAAAAAAAAAGCCACTAAACAGAACTCCCAAACAAACCAAGGATCATCAAACAAAAACTCCAACTAAAAGAAAAGAAAAAATACCCAAAAGTATGTGCTTTTACATGACATCTGATCATCTGATAAATTAGGGCATAGACTTATAATTAGTAAAAAGTTAAATACTGTTTTGACAGTTTTGACAACTGACTGGTTTTTTAATAGTAAATTTTTTATTAAATTGTAGTGAATAAATAATAATAGAATGAGGCCTTGAGAGGATATTTCTGACCACGAGTCAGAAGTCAAGTGAAAAATCTTTAGTGTTTACTAGTCCATCAGCACCCTGTGAAACCTGAGACTCTCGTGCCTGACCAATTTCCTCCTTTTCATCCCACTTAGCATTTGCTTACAATTGTAGATTGTGTCCATGGGAAATCATTGTGGAATAGGTTTTTGAGCATGTTCATTGCATTTCATACAGGGAGTAGCAACTGCATCTAGTCCTATAACTTCCATACTATTATAACTTCTGTTAGTATATGAATATAACTTCCAAGTTTCCTCTTTATCCCCAGCCATCTTTCCACTGGCAGGGTACTGGATATCTTCAGCTACAGCAATCTTTTGCTAGGCAGCTATGATCTAATCTGTTTCCCTCAGTAGCAGGGAGTCATAAAACAAAGAGCAAGATCATAGCTGAGGCCATGAAAGTAAAAGAACAGGACAATGCCCAGGAGTTATAAGCATTGATGCAAAATGATGAAGTACAGGTTACTGAAGCAATGCAGCACTGAGAGCTGAATAGGACCAGCTTTAGATGACAAGGTGTAAATCTAACATAAAAATATCTCATATTGTGGCAGAAAGACAAAGGAGATAGGAGCAAGATAAGGAAATCCCTGCAAGAAAGAGAACAAAAAGAGGCGTTGCGCCATATTGACACACCTGGACCTTCCGCAGACCTGCTGTCTGTTCAGCTCCACATCTTCCTCACAGTGAATCCCTCTTCCCCTTCAATGGAGAAAGGGGACTGCTTTAATTTACTTGCTGTACACTAAAGGTAGCCATGGCAAGTTAACAACTTCCAGCAATTCCTTCTTCAGATAAGCTGTAAATGAGTGGGATAAAAGTAAATCCTTCACTCTATGGCAGAAAGTAATAAGGAAAAGACATTTTAAGTCCAAGGGACTCCTCTGAAAAACTACCATGGATTCTAAGAACTCTCGCGTGTTCATTGACCTAACTTCTCCTTGTAAGTGTTAATATAATACATTCAACAAAGTGATATCATTCTGCTTCACTAATGAAGCCATGACTGTGTGAACTCTGTTGTACAGGAATAGCAGTAATTCTGAGTAACATTTTCCAGGGAGTTATTCCTTTCAGTATTTAAATTAAAGGAGTAATTCAGTGATTATGGTGCAGATGTAACAAAATGCACTTCATTTTACTCTCAATCAATCCTTAATTAACAGAGGATGCAGAAGATAGGAAATAATTGAACTTATTACTTTGCTTCTCTATTTTTCATTAATGTCATTGTAATAATTCTATTAATGGGACAATTTAATTTTTTACTTTAAAAAAAATCAAATATGCTGGTAAAATTCAAGCATAAAGTCTATTTATTGCTGTATTAAACATATTGTGGAGCAACAGAACTATAATATGTTTTTCTGAGTTAATTCAGAAAAGTCTTCAAAGCCAGTCCAAAATTCATCCAGCAGAGAGCTTACATCCTGCATCTGTAAATGGCACTTAGGAACATTGCTCTGTGAAAAGTCTGCTACCTGCCTGGGCTCTGTATTTTGTGAAATAGAACTTTTCTTTTGTTAAAACAAGTTCTGGAAGTGAGGAAGGATCAAATCACAGCTGAGGAAATATGGATCTTGCACTGTACTATAACACATCAAACCGTACAGTTCTGATCTGCCTTTCAGGACAGATATCTTCTGGATAACTAGCATGGAATCACAGCTTCTGAAAATGACACATTTTTCATACTGAATATGAACAGATGCAATCACACTGACTTCTGAACACTGGTTCTCCCCTTATATTTGTAGATGTTCTTTTTTTGGAACAGAGAGTTTTTTTCAATAGGATGCTGCTACTCTTGACTTTAGGATCATTGATTTACCACAGTTAAATTAACATTTTACTCAATGTCTCAGTACAACAATAAGTTCCCAATAAAAATATCTTCCAACGCATAGTGTAGACAAGAGCTCTGAGCACAGTTTTTCTTTTTCATACCAGAGGTTTACATAATTATCATCTTAAGCTTTAATTGGATTTAACTAATTGGTAAACAGGATTTTTATTCATTAGTTTTATACATGTATCTGATCCTCATTTAAGGTTTAATTTAAATGCAATATAAGCAACTGGATGGCTAAGATATGTAAAAAAGAAAAAAGCAGTGAAAAACCTTGATGAGGCACAACAATTTTTTCACTTTTCTATTCTTAAAGATGCCTATTAATAAATCTGATCACTTTTTATATACATTTCTAATAATATTATATAAAATGCACATTTCTAAGAGGTCATCCTATGGATTTTGGCATCAACATGAAGAGAAATGCAAAAACCCTTCAGTTTAATTTTTATAAAACTTGACATATTTCCATACAAATCTGGCAAAAGAAACACAAATTTTAACATGTGGTTATATTTTAAAAATGAAAATGTAAAAAAAAAATATTGTTTTTTGGTATAAACTAGTTCCATGGTTTTACGAAAGAATGTGGAAGAGTGTTTGAATACTGTAGCAACTTAAAAGAATAATTATTACTATGAATAAATGACCATCCAAAAAGTGTCAGTTAATTTCTATAGAAGTACTGCTATTAGAGATATGGGATATTGAACCATGAACTGAGCCCACAAATTTCCATAAAACCCACAGATAATGCTGCAGTGCTTTGGTATTAATTTAACAGGCTTTTCAGGCTTGTCTTTATTGTATTTATAAAGAGGGGTAGTGGAAAATAAAGGATGAAAGCATAGGTGATGCACTCTCTTTATATATTCTAAGATCTTCCTATGTATTTTAGCAAGATTCTGGCTGTAATCACAGATGTTCTGATTGTACCCCTCTCTTGTGTCTTTTGGTAAAGCACACACATTTTAGCAGAAAAGATCTTTTGCTGTAACAGATTAACAGCAACACAAATTGTCCAGCCTTTCCCACTTGTCATTTTCCTGCAATAAAACAGTACAAAGAAATATTCCCCTTACAATAAATCTGTCTATAAGTGAACATGTTAAGAGTAGATACTGATTCCATTCTACCATATGCACCTATATATGCAAGAAACCTCATGGCCACAACATAATGTTGGCAATAGCAAAATATAGATACACATAAAAATTATGGAAAGACAAGAAAAAAAAAAGAAGAAAATGCACACGTTAAAAAAGGATAAAAGGTTATAAAGTGTCCAAATTAACACTAGGAGAGATAAAACACATGTAAAGAAGGAAAGTTAACACAAACTGATAGAGACATTGAAGAAAACCACGTAAAAATAGAAACACTCAAAAAACCTTGAATACTATATTTTTTTAAACCCATTCAATCATTTTAGGAAATATGTAGAAAATTTTCACTGGTGTCTTATAAAAATGAACATATTTTTCATTTGAAAGATGTCCAAATTTTTGTGTTCAATTATATGTTCTCCATTACAAGTGTCTCCTGCAAGTGCTGGGAAGGGAAACAGGAGATTGCCTACTGTAAATTGTACTTTCCCTTAATTGTTGTCCTTGTGCAATGATATTGGCATATGTTACCTGTAACTCAAAATGTTTCTAAATGCTTTTCATAGTAATGAGAAATCTTTTAGACACCTACCCAGTCAATTTTACTAGGATATCAAAGGTGTGAGAGAAAGGCTGGCACAAATGAACCTCAGATTTTCCATCTCCTTTTTTTTTAGGGTTCCATAACTAACTTGCCCTTCAGTTAATTGTTCCTAATCCTGAAGTACATAGAAATTCATTCTTAGTGTTTTCTGATGGACTTCCTTGTTAAACACCATTTAATCCCCGTAAAATTCTTATGAATAATTAGGCTTCTATTCACAAGGTTTTTGCTGATGAGGTCTTAGATTCTGCTCAAACCCAGGTGTCTTCATCTTCACATAGTTATTTTAAAAATATTTCCAATTGCATGTATTTTTAGCATTTCTTTCGCTTTCTCTGTTTTGACATGATAGTCTCCTGTGCAGAGCAGAGCTTTCAGTCAAGATATTTTCATATGGTCAAGACAGTGATAATGTTCATCTTTATCACTGGAAGGTTAAGTACATGAAAATTCTAAGAGCTCATGTCATGTTCTCTTCTTGTGCAAGTCCATTGACAGTCATTTCACTACCCAGGAATCCCTGCTATAAGCAGCTGTTAGAGCTATGGTTTAAATAGGAAGGGGCACATTCTGCTTATCTTTTACACTAGTTTAAATCCCAAGTAATTCCACTGAAGTCACTGGATTTGTTCTGGATTTAATCCATTCTAACTGAAAGCAGAATTTGGCCCTTTGATTCCTGCTGCAACTCAATTGTTGGGAGATTTACTATATGGGGTGTGCTCTATCCAACTAACATGCTGCAGCATAGTTGTTGATCTACTTACCAACAGAGTAAGAGTTTTATAGCTGAAACTTCTGAGTAAAAATAATTTGCAGAAAATTCCCAGCTCAGCTCTAATATCAATTTTCAGGAAGTGAAAACACAGCATTCCACCAAGCTAGACTAGTTGAAATGGAGGTAGTGTACAATGCTTTCTAATATACTGAATACTCTGTCTGTGATGCTCTAAATGGATAGCATGATGATTTGCTAGCAAACCTAAAAATTACTTTTCTTAATGGGAAAATGGTTAAAAAAGCCAAACACTGTTGGGTGTTGCACAGCAGCAATTCACCAGCAGAATTGACAGCCAGCAGCAATTCTCATTGACTTCCACAGGTTTTCATGGAACAAGAATTTGAAGGGGGATGAGAGGAGAAAATACCTAATATTCTATTGTTAAAATGTATTAGAAGTTGAAAAATTACTTAACAGGCTTTATGAATAAGTAAATAATAAATAGTAAATAGTGAGACAAATAGGGATCTTATATGAAAAACAGAGCACGACAGTATAAAATATTAGAACAGTAGAAAAGCTTGATAATCACAACAACAATAAGATTGGTGAAAATCCATAAAGAAAAGGAATTAACATAGTCTGGGATTAAATTTTCTCCAGTCTAAACTGTTTTTATCAAGTTAGCATATGTGTACCAGTCTTCAAACATAGAAAATGGGGATTTATTTCAATTATACAATTTTCTTTGTACAATATTAAAATATTCTAATCAGCAGAAAAGAGAATTCCATGACAAATATTAAATATACTCTTGACTTTTCTTAATAAAAGCCACAGGAATTCATATATGATTCAGGAGACAATTGGGAAAGGTCTACTATTATGTTAAAATAGAAACAAGCATATATCATATCTAATTTTCCTAACTTGTAATTTGGATGTGGATTCCAACAGAAAAAAATGAGACAGAAATTCTGTAGTGAATTGTAAAATTTTGGAGTCAAAATGTGTATGTGCATACCTATGCACACATATATATTTTTATGTATACTCAATCTCCAGCCACTATTTTATATTTACTATTATGCAAAATCTCCACTTTGCTCCCTCAGCAGTATTTATGCTCTTCAAAACCCTAACTCTGTTCTGAAGCTGTTTCATGTTTGTTTTCAAAGCTTCTTGTAAGATATTGGTGGATCGTGGGGATATTTTTGACAGTAAAAATAAGAAACTACCTTTCCATTTGGGTTAGAACTGAGATGAAATGAGGAATGGCTGCCACCAAGCAGAAAATTTTCTCACTTTATGTGTGCCAGTTAATTACGACACTTCAGAGGCGCTTCTGAAAGGATAAGGCAAGCTGCATAAATTTAGCTGTAATCCAGGCAGGCAAAACTAATTTGCAGGGGATGGCCTTATCTAGCTGCTGCAGCTTTCTCAGAAAATTAACCTTGGATATTTGGGCCCAATTCAGAAAGTGTTTGATTTTTTTTCCCTTTCCTGCTCTGCATAAGAGAATTTTAAATTCAATACAATACCTGACTTTTAAGAGGCACTGTGAATGCTGTAGGCAGTTCAGAGTTATTACTGACAAGCAAAAAAATATATTTATACATGTACATATATATATGGTTGTCCTTCAGGCCCATTATCCTGCCTTCTTGCCTGTGCATCAGAGGGTTTATCACCATACATATTGGGGGGGGGGAATCTTTGGATTAACAGAAGATGCAGCTCATTTTAATGTACTTAGAAAAATTCATCAAAGTTCATTGCAAAATAAGTCATGCATACTGACTTGTTCATTCCAGTGGAAATGAAGAAATCCTCATAAAAATAGAAGTTTAATGAAGTGTTTGAGCAGAGCCTTGCTTGTCATTCAAATTACCAATGATTTAGAATTTTTTCTTGATACACTACTATTAATTGCTCTTACTCAGCACAATCAAAAGTTTACCTTAGATTTCACAAGCTTCACCAATTAATGGATGAAAGATTTGGTTAATAAATGTTGCCAAATCCACCTTAAAATTTTCAAGCATATTACAAAGTATTAATAATAAGAAGTGTTACTGACTCCTTAGCATTTTGCAACTTACTTCATTAACATTGCTTTTTATTTTATCTAACAGAACTGAGTTCACAGCCTAACCTCCACTCTGCCCAGGCAATATTCACTGTAGGAAAGCATGAAAGCATAACCCACATAACATTTTGCTTCAATAATTTAACTGGGTTAAAGCCACGATGCTTTGTGGACAAAAAAAACTTATGGTATTTGTTTGGTCAAATCTGATCATCCAAAAACACGCCTAGGATTATTTGGAAAAAAAATATTTTAGTATTTGGAGGTGGCTGAATCTTACTTTCTCTATTTTCAGAGAGATAGATACAGACACTCTTTCCTATTTAAGCTTGATGACTAAAAATAGGACCACAGAAGGGTAAAAAATACCTTTTAGGTCACTTCACTGCCTTCTGTCTTCATTGACAAGTCTTGCGAATTCAAGACAGCCAAAATCATACCAAGCTAACCAGCTAGTTAAAGCCCATTAACTCTTTTGATGTTCAGCAGTACATTAATCTTGACAATATCTTTTAGACACATGCTCACTTGTCACTCTACTTTGATTAGGCCCTTGAAAATACAGCTAGCTTTCAAAAGGATCTACAGATGTTATGCATAGAATTCTGAATATTTCTATCCAATGTAGAAAATTGCATGGCAATGTAATCTTCATACTTGCTCTGAATTTTGCCAGGTTTTAACAACCAAGGGATATTTATGATCAGTGAAACACAGGCTAATTTAGTACTGTCCTTCTCATCCAGATTCAGTATGCCCCATGATACGTTTTATTCTTGCATCATGTCAGTACAATTTTATGCTAATGTTTAGATAATGAGTAGCTGTCAATTGATCCTGATTTTGGATTTCAAATCAATAGTAAGACTTCATGCAAGTACAAAAGACAACATAACCAGTCTATAAGACAAGATTTTCCCTTTCATTATTGTAATTATCGCTGTCATTATTTTTATTACTAATTATTGCCACTACAAAAATTTGCAATGTGCTAGCTACTACCCACTGAATAGAAAAGTCCAATTCAGCTTGTATTGAAAAAGATATACACTACATGAAAGACAGAAGGGGACAGTTAAATGTACAGGTAAATACAGATATTTTCTTAGGGAGTAGAAAAATGTTCAAATCTAAATGTTCACTCTTCATGAACAAGTAAAAATGGAAAGTTTTAAAGCTGAGATATGAGAAATGGTACAAAAAACTATCAACAACAAGCATAAAATAAAAATTGACCAAGGCATCTGACAATCAAAGTACAGCCAACTTCCTCCTTCTAATAGAGCTTTTTACATTTGTATTCTTAAAGCAGATCTTAAATTGCTTCAATTCTTGAAAGTATTCCTCCTTTCTGAAGTTTTATATTATGTTAGTCAATACATCTCTTGAATGTGCAGATATTTCATTCAGGGAAAATAAAAATCAGGGCCAAGCTACAAGAGATAGAAAATATTGATCTGCAGAATTTTGTTGCTTCAGTCTTTACCAATCAGATACTCAGGCAGACACCTTAATTTCCCAGGATTTTTTTTTTTATATATTAGACACACAAAAATCAGAGCCAGGTATTCAGTTGAAGTGTAAATATTACTATTAACATGCAATGAAATGACATAGCTGCTTCATCACAGATGCCTGAAAGTGTCAAGAGCATTGTCAGTGATTTCTCAAATTTTACCCCTTTCCTGTGTAATGAATAGTCAGCGTTTGTAAAAGTGTTTTTAATATATAGTCTGGTGACTATTATGTGTAGGAGCCCTAGGTAGATATTTCCAGATTTCTAGAACTTTGTAGAAGTTAAAATTAGAACCCACACAAATGTCCGTATTCAGCAGTAATTTACATGAGCTTTCTTTATGTGGAAATTCCTATTCTGCATAACCTTGAAAAATTGCCTCATGTAGCTAAACATTACTCTTAAAATTCAGTTAAATACTGCCAGGCACCTCCTAAGTTACATATATAGTCTTACAAAACAGTCAAAGGAAAGAAAGAAGCATCTCCACTGATGTGTACTCATTGAGATATAGATCAGATAGCAGGCTTATTGCATGATTCATCTTTTCTTTCACCACTAAGAAAAAAAATCTCAATTATAAATTTATCATGTAAATAACTGAAATCAATGTTTTATCCATTATTGTGTTATGCTGAATCATAGCCTAAATATTCTTTTCATTTTGTTATGAGCCAGTATCTGAAGTGTTATTTATTTTTCTGTTAGTTGCGGAAAGATCCGGGATAGAATCACTAAGAACACTTGTAATGATCGATACTCATGAAACTGAACCCCAGATGAAAGAATTCTAATGTGTATTTTAAATATTTACCTAATCTAGCATGATCACAACTGATTATGGGCCTTCATATGGGACAGTCTTCAAGACAGGACAGGATAATACCATAGAGATCCAGTGTAACTGGACTAGCATTAGTCACTACCACAAAAAGGTCCAGCTGTGCTGATGAGAAATGCATGGTAGAGTCTATGTTGGTGGAAACACCAACATAGGATTTATCATTCTCTGAGTGAGGAGAGGAACTACAAAACCATACGTTTATGAATCTCTAAACACATGTCGGCGTATCATTTGGCAAATAAAAATATTGTAAAAAAACCTGCAAAGTGTACTTAATATGAAGAAAAATTTGTCTTAGTGGTCACTGCACAGAGAACCTTAAGCTTGTATATTTCCATTTTTTGGGGATTTTCACACTCTTGGGGTTGTAGGCAGAAGATTTTAATTCCAATATTCCTTGCATTGTTTATGTACACACACTCAAAAATCTAGGTGAAATGAGAATCTTTATAAATGGCTCCTATTTAATTCATTCAGGGCTTTTCCAATGATCTAAAAGGAAGAACTGGGATTAAACTTAAAAAAAAAAAAAAGCCCTACTCAGGATCAAAGAGGAACTTCAGCAACATAACAATGGAAGTGGGTTAATGGTTGACAAAGTTCATACAAGACTCCTCAGGGAGGGGAGAAACCCTACAACGTAGGTCTGAGAACATGCTACTTGCTCATTCAGGTCAGGGCAGAGATAGAGAACAAGAGAATATAAGAATCTGTTCAAATCGTCAGAGTTAAAACATCAGAGTCAAAAAGGAAAATGCGATCAACTGTGTTAGAATAAAATGAGTAGTAGCTGAAGCTATAGGTGGAGCACAGTCTATCAGACTTGGCAACATAGGTAAATTAAATTTGATGTAAGACATCATTACAAATAACTCGAGATGCTTTTCCAGGAAGAAGCCAGACCATAGAGACAAACATTACAAAACAGTTTGGAAATTAAGAACTGATTCTCAGAAAAATCAAGAGTCTACATCTACAGCTTGTGGAAATTATTTTTATTGTACTATTTGCATGTACTTTTTTTTTTTTTAATTCAGTTATGCAAATTTCCTGTCTATGCATCTTGGTCATGTGGATTTGCCACAAGGTAAAGAGGATGTGAATTTGTGTCTTGCACATATTGAACTAATAAACCAGAAAATAACAATTGATTTTATTCTTCATCTCTAAAATTTTTTTGTCTAATGGAAAAAATAAAAAAATACTGAATACATTTTCTTCTTCACTCAAATTTTCCTTCTTCCATTTCTTTTTTCCACATTGCATTATTGAGAGCTGCCAACAGCATATTAATTTCCTGAATAAATAATCCATCAGTGCTTCTCAGAAAGAATATGAAAAAACACGTTATTTTTCACTCCAATAATTGCAAATCTACCCATCTTTTCCAATTATTTTCCTTTCAGATTAGGTTTATTCTATCTTCCAGTAAATCCTTTGCACTCACAGTTAGAATTCATTTTTTTCTATCATTCAGACTAGTCTGTGGTAAAGGCAGTTTTGCTAATGAAATGTCAAAATACCAAAAGGTTACTTTTTAATTTAGCCCAAGGTAGAATTTTGTATTTTAGAGCCAGTGACCCATTGCTAAATTCAATTTCTCAACTGTTTATTAATTTATGTATACAATTTAATGATATTTAATTTGATATGCATGGTCAACATATAGTGTGCATATCTAATTCCCTAATTACTAAAAATTACTAAAACCATCTTTTTATTCTATGGATTTATTCTATTTTTTTTATTTTATCATTTTATCCATTATAATGTGTTTCCCAGAAGATTTAAATAAATATACTATAATTACTAAGAAAAACTAGGGGGTACAGAGGAGGAGGAGAATGGGATTTTACTTTGGGTTGATATATTGATATATTGCATGTTGTGGTCATGAAAAAGAATCATCAAGATGTTGGGAAAATGGCAGAAAGCAATCTGTGGGTTCATTGCATTAGGTAAAAAGGCATTCCAAGGATAAATATTTTATCTATTACTTCTCATAAAGATCTTTTGTTCTGCTCTAGGACCGTGAAGGAAAAGGCATGATTTTCTATGGGATTAATCACAAGCAAAATAGTAAATAATTTGCAGTAATGTGTATGTTAGAAAATAAAATTACATGAAGCTGTATAAGTGACAAAAGAATCACAGAAGGTCTGGTTTTCTGGGTAAACAATATTTGTTACATCCTAGGAGTTCCATGAGGTAGACTTTGTTATAATAAAGACTCTTCCCAAACTCATGACTCCCATGTTGTGCATACACCTTACAGTAGACAGTCAGTACAACAGAATTTGCCTTTTGAGTAGATACAGAGACCAATGGAAGGAACAAACAAATTGTGTTTCACCCTCTGACTATAGTGAGAGGAAAGATTAAGCCTCAGCAAGGTTGCAATCTAACACTTTACTAGATACTGCTTTCCTTTTTCCAGAAAAGGAGGTTAACATTCCAAGGGAGCAACCTGTAATATGATTTTTATAGTCTCTCTGGATATATGATCAAGAATCAGAAATATCCAAAGAGGGAAATCCTGAATAACTTTGACTGGTTCAGCTAGGGATGTAACATTGCAGGCGGCAACAGAGTCAATTCCAAACACAGAGCACAGGCTATTTAATGTTCACCCAGGACCTCACGACACTTTAATAGTCATCAACAAGAGCACATTTCATCCAGAAGCCCTAGTGTGAGGGGAATGTAAGAGGCTCTACAAGCCACAGAGTCTTGGTCAAGTTTTACACTAAAAACATTGGCTGAAAACATTAATTGCAGAGTCAATCTGCCACATTATTCTTCGCTCCTTGGTCAGAATTGGGTATCTGCATTGCAACATTCCTTAGGGATTTTTGGTTACTAATGGCCACTCCATTGTTGAATGCAGGAGCAATGTAAGATCTGAAGGGAATTCATCTCACCTACCTTTAGACATTTAAAAGCTAGACATCTAAGTCTGGAGAGAAGCAGGCACCTCTAGAGGGCAATTCATTTGACCTATCTCAGATGCCTATTTTAGTCAGAGATGAATCACCCTCTAGAGATGCCTAGATTTCTCTATTGACTGTAAAGGAAGCCTAGGGCAAGCAGTTCAGTGCTAGACTTCTGACTTTCAGACATGTAATTTAGAAGAGATATATCCCGCTCCCTGTAGTGATAAGGTTCAGTTTCACTTAATCACTCATGCTGTTTCCAGTTTCATAAAATACCTGAGAACTTATCGCCTCAAGTATTGCTCATCCACTCTTTTTAATTTCTATTTTGGGTTGTTTGTTTCTTCCTAAGCACTTACTGGTTTTAATTTTCACTCATTTTCTCTTTAAAAATATTAATTTATAGCAAGTTCCTTGTAACCCCCCAATATTTCACTTTTCAAAACAGATGTCTCAGTGATAACAGACAGAGTGCATAATGAAATTACTATGTTTCATCCAGCTGTTATTCTTTCTTAAGATTTACTTTTTGCTTCTGAGGTGTCTGAAGCCTCACTTTTCAGGGTTCTATAGTGGAAATAAATTATTGTCTTTCTCTATTTAGTCACTGATTTAATAAGATTATTTGTTCAGCATTGTATATTATATGAATTAAATCCTTATAACTGGTGCCAAGCATTTAGAAAGCAGAACTAGTGCTTGAATTGGATTAAAATTTCTTCTGATCTAGAGGTCTGACATTCCAAAACCAATTTTCTACTAGTGCGACTCCATTGACTTCAGTAAAATCTTTACAAATGTAGCAAAAATGAGAGAAAAAATGGGTTTTTGCTAGACAGTAAATCATTGTAGTTGTTTCTATGAATTATTTAACTTTATATTCCCCATTTAAAAGTATTTATTTTATTAAAAAGCATTTATGTTTGGCTTAAAAGAAGTAGATATTTCCACAGATTTGTAGTGGGTTTTTTCTTTGACTATTGGAAAGAGTCTTTGTTAGTCAACAGTTTCACAGAGCTGTTAATTGATATAAACAGCAGCTTATATTTCCTCAGGATTTAAATTCAAGTATTTTAAAGAATTATCCAGCATGTGTTGTACTTTCACTCAAATCGGGAGTTCTTTTATTAAAATACATAACCATATATTTTAACACCCTTTCAGTTATTTCAAGCCTTTAAACAGAGAATTCTTAATGTAAAAGTTTTATAACACAGACTAAGTGCAATCAGCATAAAAATAATTTGACAGCCTTCCACATTGCCGACTAAATGAGGCGTAACCTTAAATATGAAACTTAGAGGCTGGTGATTTCTTTAGACTGTATTAGAGAATTTATGACACTTCCTTTGGGAGAGGAATATTTTTCAGGAAAGTTTATTCCATCTCCCATAGGCACAACAATTTCTTCCTAAATATTCTTAGATTATCAGCGTGAGCAGGTGTTTTTAATTCTCTGTAGGTGTCAGAACTACAACAATAGAAGTAAATTTTTTTGTGAGAGTAAGTTCTGGAAATGTTTTGCAGTTGTTTTTAACATCTGCTACATGAACTTGACTGTGTCAACTAGTGTCTACTATTTTATGTCCTAATAGTTATATGGCAGTCTTAATCCTAGAAATGCTGAACAGTGTCCAAGTTCAAGTGAATTTTCCCACCAACAGACTTTTAAGACATGAAAAAAAAATTATTATCATTAATCATGGGAAATGGCTTCAAAATTCTTTTCAAGCATGGAGTGCTTGAAATAAACATCAGCTGGGAGAACGGAGTTCATATGACGTAGCAGGTAGAACTTAGGGAAGGGTCTGGCCCTTTATTTTTTGTCAGTGAAGTATACTGGATTTGCAACAGGATGTATAAATGTGTTCTAAATAATGTCTATTTACACACAATACTATAATTTATAAATAATTATAAAATTATTTATAAATAGTGCATATACTTAACAAGATTGTGATGAATGTACATTTAGTAAAGCTTTCCAGATTTAAATCAAGGTAAGGCTTATATGGCAGGAGCACCAGTCTTGTTAAGGTATGGCAGATCAAGAAAAAATGTCACCAAGAGCTGAGGCTTCGGAGACCCATTTTAAAAGCATTCTCAGGACCATTAGTTAGTTGCTTGGCAAAACAGTTAAATTCAAGCCAGAAGAACTTAAGTCTGAAAGAATGCTGTGTCTTTAAATAAAACAGACTAATGCATCGTTTTCTTGCTATTTAAGACTTTCCAGTAACAGCCATTAGATAGTGTGGGTGCAAATTCCTGCAACCAGAAATCAGGGTGTTTCTTCACAGATAAACCTCCAGAGTACAGAATCAAAAATCTCGTTCTCTCCTACATTATTGGTGTGCTATTCTTTGGTATCATTTCAGCAAACAGAATGGAGATTAATGACTTGCTCCAGAGATACTCTGATTATCTCCTAGGTATTGTAATGTAGTAGATTCTGGATTCTGATTCCTAGTTTGTGAATGAGATTTTAAGGACTAATAATTTTTTTTATGGGTAGAAAGAGGGAAGCATGTCTACTCTGGCCTCAGGCATGTTTTTAAAAAGCCTAAAAATCCATTTTACACGCATGCTGATCTGTTAATGTATGTTAAACATGCTCGTGTGGCATATTTTTACCTAGATTTTTTCCTTTTTAAAAGAATTCCTAAATACAATTCTCAATTAAGTGTAAGTATGAAAGAAGCAGCAGGAGTTTAGGCTAGAATAAAAATCAAAAAGCTTTCACTTGGCCCTGTTAGGTCATAGACATCCTCACCCCAGGAAGTTATAGAAGCTGAAAGTTTTACATTCAAGTTTTTTTTAGGTATGTCTTTTGTCCAGCTGCACATAGATCCTGGGCAGTGTTGCAGTGTAGCTATTTTATATAATAAAATGCAACATAATTTAACTCTAGGCCCAGCCTAAGAGATTTTAAATGTAAGGACACCACATACTTATAGTGACTAAAGTTAGAACTTTAAAATTATGTGTTTAACAACAAATTAAACATTGCTAATCTTTCTGAACCTGTCTGCAGAAGGACTTAATCTGGTTGCAATAGCTCAGATCAGTTCTCTTAAGTGTGACTATGCTGACAGTGGCCAAATATGAAACAGCTACAAATTTTCAGTTCAGGGGCAAAAGCACGAGGAAGCTATTCAAAAATATCAAAGAGAGCAGATGTAAAAATAATGTTGTGACAGAGACAAAATGAAGCAGTATTTTTCAACTATTGCATGTACACTTAGTAGAAGTGGAAAGAAAAATCTAAAAGAACTTGTCATTGCTTCAGCTTGCCATTTTAAACATGATAATTACACAGTAATTCATCACTGTCTCACATTTTAAAGTAAATCAAAGTGAATTTATACTCTGAACAAAAATGTGTCACAACTTTACATCAAGCAATACCTTTTTCATTACATGGAAGCAGATGTTGGCAGCAATCTCAGTAACAGAAAGCTACCTAAGACAAAAGCACTGAAAGGACACAAAAATGTGAGATTACTATCACCAAATATATTATTTCTTTCAATTTATCATTTTATGGCATGTCTTGTTTCTATTGTATCACAAAATTTTGAGTTTGATAAGTCAGGGACTAGAATGCCTGGCTACAACTCTATAATACCACTTTTTTGAGGTCTCCAGATACATCTCAGCCTGGTGTTTATTACTTTATTGTTGTCTTTAATGTTTTACTAACTATGTTACTATATCCCTTTGAATCCTAGAGGCCAATACCAAAGTGAAAAAGTATGCTCAAAGTACAAAATTTATAAAGTGTGTTTATGTGTGTCTGTGGTTGTACACAAGTAGATTGCTCTTATTCTTTTTTGTGATTTTACACAAATCTAGTGAAGATTGTAGTACAATATTTATATAAATATATATACATGTATTTGTGACTAATTTTACCTATGCATATATATTTTTAAAGTTGATTCAGATTTTTCTAGTCTTGCCCTTTTTCTAACATCAGTATGACCTCAGCAAAGAAATGTCTTTAGTTTCTGTGTTTAACAATCTTATGGTTGTTATAGGCAGACTGAATGACTAAAATAAAAACTTCAGCTGATATTTATATTTAGTGTCTTACTAGAAGAAAAGGACTTTAACAGATTAAGAAACTCAAACAGTTAAATCGGGTAATATTTTAAGGCAATAAAAAAGATTCAGAATTTCCTTCCTGCAATTTCTCTCAGACCTCTCTTTCATATTAAGCACCTGTAGTCTCCAATGTAGAAGACAAACAATTGTCATTCTTTCAGTTGCCTCCAGTTCTCATGCCTACTGAAGGATGCAGAGGATCTCTTTGGGGTGGATGAAAGGGGAAAAAAGCATAAGGCTGGGATAGAAACTGGGTGGAGAAAACTAGGAAGCTATGGAGTAACGTGGTGGAGGGAGATAGGGTTGGGGTCTGCAGAGATATATACAGTTTCAGAGAATAAATAGCACAGCATAGGGGGTGTAATGTGGGATTCAAGCATCCTGCTGTATGCATGAACAGTCCAGTGTAATTCTGAAAGCTGCTGCTGCTGCAGTCTCCCAGCCAAACTGACCCTGGAGTTTCTTTTCAAGGTATAGAAGAGGTCTGGTTGACTTTTGATGACATAGCATGGACTTAGGAATGGTTCTGAGCCAAGGCATATGAAGGCTGTACACAATGTTTCAGCTGGAAGGGACTGTAAAGAGTCATTACCAGTCCCTCCTTGTGGATGTGAATTAGCTTCTGTACTGAACAAACTGGGGGACTTTGGGGAAATATTGTGTAAAATCACAACTAAAATATATATGAGAATTCTGGATCTGTTGAGGTTACTTTAATTCTGTTATTTCTAAACTCTTGCATGCTTAAACTGACATTTTAAATTACATTTTAATTACTGTTTCCTACATGGTATTCATAAAAATTCACTGTGCTATTAGCTATAACAAAACAAACATAGAAATGCATTTTAGTTTTCTTTTAGTCGTATAAAGATACATTGCAAAATGTCTCTCTGTGGGATGGATAAAATACAAATTTTAAACTTTAAACTCCAATGCTTTTTCATGTTTTTGTGAAAATATATTGTGGGGGAGCGGGGTTTAAAGTGAAAAAGAGAATGTTTTTCTTTTGTTCTGCATTGAAAATAAAGAAGAAACATTTCCCAAACACAAGGTAACACAAATACTACTTCAATTCTTAAAAATGGAAAGTAAGCATACTGAACTCTAAAAAAAAAAAAAAAAAAAAAAGAAAAAAAAAAGAAATGTAGACAAACATCTATAAATGAAAAAGGGAAAAGAGCGAAATGAGATGTGACTACTTCTGAGCACAGGGATTTTTAGGCAATATATTCATTTTCAATAGTTGTCGGAGAAGCAAATGTTCCAGAAATACAGGAGCTGAAAAATTATCCATCATCCCTCTTGGTGAAACAAGACCTAGCTAGACGATGAAATACAATGAAGCCGTAAGTTGACAGTGTGGGCAAGGTCATAGTGCCGTGCAGTTTCAATAGCCAAGATGAGCAGCTTGTCCTTTCTTTTACCCAGCCTCTTGAGGACTAATCATTCACGTTTTCTTAAACTTCTCACTATGACTGTCTAGTATGCTAGTACAGAGATTATACTTAGGAGCAGGAAATTTCTGCAAATGAACTGCATTAATTCACATCATGCTTCCTTTTTTCTCCAGGAAAATGTATAACCATATGTAGCCAAAGCAGGACTAGCCAGAACCTTCTCATACATTTTTGGGGTATTTTCGGTGGGTGATATTAGTGGGGAAAAAAAAAAAAAGGGAGAAGTTACAATTCTAAAAATGTTCTATAGTTACAATGGTTGGAATACAGCCTCTGACATTGCTGAAACTTTAATAAAAATACATTGTTCTTTCTAAAAGTATTTTTTCAACAGAAATTGGTTACTTTAATATATTTATTTGAAGTTAAACATAAAATTTAAATGTCAAAGCAAAAATTTTAGTCATCTAGTCATCATTAGTGTCTGAAGGGAAATATTTCTTTAAATTCCATTTAAAGAAAAAAAATTAAAATCTCTACCTAATAAGATTTTGTATTTTTTCTCAAGAGTTTCAGGCCAGAGCTCCAACTTCCAGACAGGTTTCAAGAATGTTATGCTACTTCATAACCTTTTCCATCAAACACAACCTGTATAGATAAAATTTTACCAATGAGTGAATAAGAAATCTTAAAATGAGAAAGTAATTAATTAATTTTCAGGCTATGAAAATAGATTATTTACTTTCCAAACAGCAAATTCCTGTACCATGTTTACAGTGTGGTAGGGAAGAGCTGCATGCTTAATGTCCCTTTTTGTGGCAGCCCTCTTGAAGCATTCTTTTTGTCCTGCTGGTGACTGCTGCTGCAGGGATAGCAGCTCTGCTGGCTCCTTAGCATAGTTTCCATGGAGAAGAGCTGAGATCAGAAGCACAGCATTCACAGGCATTTATTAGTTTTTGCACTTATTATTGCATTTATTAGTTCTTCAAGGGAAGATCAGGACATGTAGCATCATACCACAAGAGAGATGTGGAGCTCCTGGAGTCGGTCCAGCTGAGGGATATGAAGTTCGTCAAGACACTGGAGCCTCTCTCTTACGAGGAAAGGCTGCAGGAGCTGGGTCTCTCCAGCCTTGACCAGAGGTGACTGAGAGAGAACCTCATCAATGTCTATAAGATCTGAAGGCAGGATGCCAAGAGAATGGACCAAGCTCCACTTGGTGCCAAGCAATAGACGAGAGGGATTGAGCAGGAACCGATGCACAGGAAATTCCACCTGAACATGAGGAAGAACAATTTCACTGTGCCATGCACTGGAAGCAGTTGACCAGAGAGGCTGTGGAGTCTCTGTCACTGGAGATATTCAAGAACTGTCTGGACACAATTCTGTGCTGTGTGCTCTGGGATGGCCCTGCTTGAGCAAAAAGGCTGAACAAGATGATCCACTGTAGTCCCTTCCAACGTTCATGTCTAACTTGGCATTTTAAATTACTGTTTCCTTCATGGCATTCATAAAAATTCACTGTGCTATTAGCTATAACAAAACAAACATAGTAATGCATTTTAGTTTTCTTTTAGTCATATAAAGATACATTGCAAAATGTCTCTTTGTGGGATAAAGAATCCATTCAGTGATTCAATGATAGTTTAACTAACTGTTCAAGTCCTCTTGCAATGGGTGCTTATACAAATACAATAAACTCAACCAGTAGGTCTCTAAATTCTGTTTTTTTCAGTCTCTGAAGATTCCATTGCTGAACAAAATATACTTCAAACTTTACAGTCATTATTGGTTGAATAAGTTACAATTACTTATTAGTTTATTGAAGTACTGAATCTCCTAATTTAAGTTAGGTAATTGTACTTAGAATTAAGCTGTTGAAGCATTTGAGTATGAACTTCTCCCATGAGCAAGGATTACAACATTCAACCTTTACAAATTAGCATATTTTTTGGCTTTGGTCTTTTCACAGTTGAAATAAAAATATAAATTCTTCTCAGAAATATGAAAATATACTTGTGTGAACAGAGCTGCATTGTTTTAACATGCATTTAACAGCTGTGAATAATATTAATTCTTGCTGGCAAAGCTAAACAGTGTATGCTTCATAAGGCCTGCTGTGGTATCAAAAGTGATTTAAATAGGATCACCCAGAAGCTGATAACCTCATGGGTGAAATCAGCTGCTGCTAAACCCACAACTAATACCCAAACTGCACTTTCTTTTTATGCCCTTGGAATAATAATGTTTCATTTGATTTTTTCTGAATCAGAAATGACAAAGGAAATACATGGTCATATTCCCTTCCTTACAGATGACTTTTTCACAAGGTGCAGGAATGTTTTTGCAAATACAACTAAAGAGACAATTATTGTAGCATTCACCCAGAAAATAGTGTATGACATTTTAACTAAAGAATTCCATAGGTTGATGCTAATGTATATACTAAACCAGGGAGAATAAATATTATGCCTTAGGAAAATTTTCCCTGATAATAAAATAAAATAGAAACTTTATTTAGGTCAGGAAAACAATGTAGGTAGGATATATGCAATCTGTGAGACCAAGTTCAATATTCAGAAAGAAATTTCAAACAATCATTCATTAGAGAGTTGTTAATACAACAAACAAGTTTCATGTTTCAAAGCAGCATTTTCTGGAAGGATAAATATTTATTATTCTCAAGATGTTATTCTTTAATAGCCACTTCCCTAGATGTTCTTTATTGTGTCACATGAAATATATATATTTTCCTGAATACAAATGTAGATATTCCTCAACTCAGTAGAGTTATTCCTACTCAGTTACTCTAAGTAAATTGCTGTAGAGCCATTTACTCTTTTGTCTGCATTCTGCCTCTTTCAAACTTGTCCATCTACATCTCACTATTACATGGAGATTAGAGAAAATCTTGAATTTGAACAATATGTTGTGATTTTACCCCAGACAGTAACTAAGTACTACACAGCCACTTGCTCAGTCCCCCATCGGGCCCGTGGTGGGATGGGGAGGAGGATCAGAGAAAGTAACCCCGTGGGCTGAGGTAAGAGGAGCTGGATAATTGAAACAAGGTCAAATAATACTTAATAACAATAATAGTAATTGTAATGAAAAATGGAGGCAACACAGAGATATAAATCCCAAGGAAGACAAGTGATTAAAAATACAGGTCTTCACCACCAGCTGACCAATGCCTATCCTGTCCCACCCCCAGGAGCAATTGGTCCCTCCTGGCAACCTCCTCCCAGGTTATATACTGTTGATAATATTCTGTGACAGGGAATATCCCTTTGGATATTTGTGTCAGCTGTCCTGGCTATGCTAACTCACAGCTCCTTGTGCACCTCCTCATTGCCAGGGCAGGGGAAATTGAAATTCACTGACTGAGGCTAAGCACTACTTAGCAACACTTAAAACATCAGTGTGTTATCTACATTTCCCTCATATTAAATCCGAGAAACACAGCAAGTGGAAAAAAATTATGGCAGATTTTACCAGCTCATGGAAGAGAATTAACTCTATCCTAGCTGAAACTATGACATAATGAAAGATTTCCTTATCTGACTTTGCCCTTGGAAGCTTTTGGACATTTAATGAAAAAGGGATATGTAATTTGGAAAAGTTTTCGTCATTAAAACTTACCGCTACTCTCAGTTGTAGATTAATATGTTTATACTCAAACAGAAATAAATTAGGGCCACCTTTTTAGCTTTGCTTAGAAGACTGCTGCAATTTCATTTCAGTTTGTTATTTCCATGTTTTAAAATTCTCAACCAACTGTGACAACATTTCCCTATGCCTTTTAATTATACTGGGAACACAAAATAGTTTCCCATCCAGTTTATTCTCAAACCTTCTTGAATAATCACAAGAGTTTTGTCTCAGTATAAACTGATATTGAGCCAGACTAACAACTCCCATGCCAATTCTCATCTTTCTGTCTGTACAGATGGAGTGAAAGGACTTCCTTGTGGGTTTTTGGCAGCTAACATAATCAGATCACCTAACAATTGTTCCAATTTTTTATAAGAGGAAGTTATAAGAGGATGTTATCCCCTCCTAAATATAATTACCATTCAGAATCCCCCTGATTTTAAAAATGCTAATAATTTCCACTTTTTCAATAAAGTATATCAAATATTGTAGCAGCAAAGTGGGTAGTACCAGGTCTAATTGTGACTTAACTTCTTTCTATTAAAATATCTTATTTTAATTTCTTTCGAGATAAAGAAACAGACAGATAAACAGGGCAACAAAACATGCAATTTTTTCACTTAAATTAAGAGCTGGAAAGAAAAAAAAAAGTATGCAGAAATCCACAGATCTCACAGGCCCAGATCTGCAGCTGTGAAAGTCAGTACTGCACTGTATTTCTGAGGGTCTAAGCTGATTTATGTCAGCTGAGAACTTGGCTTGGCTCAAAAAGCTGGATAACCAAAGATGTCAGTCTACTCTGAAAACTTTCCTTAAATAGCAGATTATGTAATCTAGAGGGACTTAGAAGAGCTTTCATTCAACTCCCTCATCTGTATAGTCTCTTACTGTCTGAGAAATACAGATAGCAGATATACTTTTCACTTCATTTTCAACACATCTCAAAAGGAAGGCATACATCCTTTCTTGCAATGTGCTAAAGGAACAGAAAATGTTCTTAGTCTGAAAAGACAGCCAAAACAAGCTGGATAAATGTTTAAATATAGAAGTCTGTTTAATTTTTTATTTGCATTAAATGAGTGGATAACTCTAAATTCCAATGCTTTGTCTTAATTCCTTGCTGTACTGCTTCAGCTGCATTTCAGTATACTCCCATTGAAGTTACAAGAAAGCTACGTCACCATAAACTAAACCATTCTTTACTCAAATCCTTTAATATCTGCCATCTCTAATCTTTACATGCCTATTGAATTTTGATTCATATTATGAACTTTTGTTTTATTATGTACATATAGAAGCAGTCATATCCTGTGCCCTTTTCTGGGTCTGTGCACATACTCAATTATATATGCCCTACCTGTGTACACACACTGCAATAAGCTCACTGTGCTTGGTTCTTATCAGATAATTGCTCAAGTGTAAACTGCTTCCCATGCCATATTTTAGCAGGTTGCTAAGGATATTTAATATGCTCTGAATTTGCCTATTTTTGGCTCCATATTGTGAGTCTATAATATAATTTTTAATATACTTAATGCTTTTTATGATGTGCTGAAAATAAGTATTTAATTTGCACTTCAGTTAACAGGCATTTATTTATACAGTAAGAATCAATTGACTGCTACAAGGACCCTTTTTATGATTTAATCCACTCAGAAAATTCAGTTGCGATCACAATAGCCTCAAAATCGCATCAATAATAAATATAAAAGTAATATATTATTAGCTTTGGGTATCTAAATGACATGAAACAAGATATATAGAGAGAGTTAGCCATCAATTAACCGACATTCCTAGTGTCAAAATGTATTTAAATTAATTTAGTTTTTCACTAATTAAATCAGATTCACTTTCTTGGCTTATGAGACAACTAAATTTCTAAAGAAAGCTTTTAGCTTTACTGTGTGAGTAATGGAAGCATAGCTATACCCACAATATACATGCATCTCAATTCAGCAGCACTGTATTTATAGTGCCATCTCCTAAAACACATAGAAATAGCATACCAGGTTTGCCTTCAAAAAGCTACAGATTCCCATAAATCAGCTAAAAAATACCTACTGAAGTATTTACCTATTTTCAGTAGGTAGAAAATACCTACTGAAGTAGGTCAAAATTTAAATCATTGAAACATTTAAATCTTTTAAATCATGAATGTTGATCCAGTTGGATATTTAGGCTGCACTGACAGTGGAAGAGTGACAGAGAGCTACGTACAGCTGTAAAATGAAGGTGAGGGATGCTGAAAGTACTCTAAGTTTACCCCTCTAGCCTCCCCCAATTACATGGCTTCCATAAGTGTGGTGCAAAGATAAAAGATGGTGATAATCTGTGGTTGTCAAAGTAGAAACTTGGAGACATGCAAAAGCTTGAGAGAATACTGGAGAATTCAGAATTATCCAAAGGGCATTATTTTTTTAATTTATGTCAGCCTACCAAATGTTAAGATGAAAGTCCTAGGGTCTAGTTGCCTTTGACAAAGTAATTAGACTGAATCCTAAGAGAAGCACAAGTACAAATGAATAGGCATTTTCAAAAACACATTTTCCACTTTCCCAGCGACAAAGCTTATTATGCTGGAGTGAAAATCCATTCCTGTGCCATGTCTTCAACTTAGCTTTTCTCCAGCATCAGCTCAAATGCAGAGGCTTCACACGCTGTCACAAAGGTCAACATACATATGCTTTTTCCTTTGCCAATTTTGAGAACAAAATCCAAAATCCATTTTTCAAATCAGCAAGTCCTATTTTATGGTCTGACAAATGTGAGGATGTTGCAGATGAAAACCAAATTCCTCAAACTACTGTCAGAAACCACTGGGCAAAACCTGCAGAGTTAAAAGAGCATACATCTTTCTTTGTAGCTCAGAAAGTAGCTCAGACATCATCTCTATACCAGTAGGAATTTCCAGATAATTTAAGAGGCAGACTTAAAAACAGAGTACTGCAGCTGCTGAACCCATAAGTCAAGGACTGAATGACAGTTTTAAAGACTGAGCCAAAAATGTACAGTTGACCAGATACCTACAGAAAGGTTATTCTGATAATTGTTTAATATAAATGTTTTAGACAGTTGATCACAGAATCATAGAATATCCTGAGCTGCAAGGGACCCACAAGGATCATCAAGTCCAACCCCAGCCCTGAAAAGGACCATCCCCAAGAGTCACACCATGGACCTGAGAATATTGTCCACACTTTTTGAACTCTGCCAGGCTTGGTGCTGTGTCCACTTCCCTGCAGAGCTGGTTCCTGAGCCCAGCCATCCCTGGGTGAAGGAACTTTTCCTAATATCCAACCTAAACCACCCCTGATACAAGTTCAGGACATTCTCTTGGGTCCTCTTATTGGTCACCACTGAGAAGAGATCAGCACCTGCCCCTCTACTTCCTTTTGTAAGGAAGTTGTAGAGTGCAATGAAGTCCCCCCTCAGTCTCCCCTTCTCTAGGCTGAACAGACCAAGTGACCTCAGCCACTCCTCAAAAGGCTTCACCTCCGGATCCTTGAGGCCCTCCTTTGGTCACTCTCTAATAGTTTCCTATTTTTTATGTTGTGGCACCCAAAACTGCCCCAGCACTTGAGGTGAGGCTGCCCCAGTGAAGACCAGAGCAAGACAATTCCCTCCCTTGCCTGGCTGGTGATGCTGCGCCTGATATCCCCCAGGACAGGGGAGGCCCTCCTGGCTGCCAGGGCACTGCTGAGTCACGTTCAACTTGCCACTGACTAGGACTCCCAGATCCCTTTTCTGTGGCACTGTTCTCCAGCTTCTCATTCCCCAGTTTGTCCATACATCCAGGTGCATAATCCAACATTTTTCTGTGTTAAACTTGATACTGTAGGTGATTGCTCAGCCCTTTAATTTTTCAAGGTCTCTCTGCCCTTGAGGGATTCAACAGCTCTTCCCCTGAGTATTCCTTCCAGTCCTGCATCCAAGTAGTTTATGAAGATGTTGAAGAGCACAGGCCCTAAAATTGTGCTAGCTTTAGCTGTAACCTGAACTGATGGGACACAAACCAGCTTATGCTCATGTTAAAGTACATTGGTGAGAATTGAACCTGCTCTAGTACCTGCCACTCAGCCTCAAAGGTAGCTCACCGGTCAACTGAGTGAAAAGTGGCAACCCATGCCTGTAACCTCTCATCTTGTTCTTTACTTGTTTACCCAGGTTACATTAATCATGATACTCAGCTTTGTAGACAGCTAATTTTCTGTAGCATCTCCTATTTCAGTCAGTGCTAGGCACGAAGAAATACTTTCTCTGTACCCTCTTTTTTTACCAAAAAGGAAGAGTGAGAATAAAGTATTTTGTATATTGAAATTACATCTGAGGCACTAGAGACTTTTGTACCAGTCACAAGGAAATGGACAGCTTAGGCAGTTTGCCCATGGTCCAACATCTGGTAGAGCAGGCACGTGACTGGAGGCTGCGACTCCCAGATACCACCATTATTCCAGTAGCTAACAACCATTCCAGATTTCAGCACTGACTTCCTCTTATCTGCAAATGCTTCCAATATGAAGGTAAAATCTTTACTAAATGTAGCAATGACCTTTCGTCTCTCACATATTTTTTGAGCTGTTACAGTCAGTAGTGCTGGCCCTTCGTATATCCAAGAAAGGCAAGACGGAGGAGAACAAAGTTATCATATGTTCACATCTTACCAAACTATGAACTTAAAATGTAGCAATGGCCGTATCATGAACCTGAAACCAAAATGGCAGGTCTCCAAAAACTAAGAAAAGTCTTCATTGAAACTTTCATGCCTATTATCTAGCTTGATAGCAAAGCTAGTTTGTGACTTATAAATTGCTCTAACACAACCAGGAGTTATTGAAAATAGGATTTTTATTGTTCTTTAGTCACAGTCTTCGCATAAAGCCTGGCGACAATGATTGTTCAAGTTCTTCAAAGTCAGCTAAACCTTGCAATAAGAGCTAAGCAAAAAGTTCTTTTAGGGCTGCAGGTGGCAAAATTTTCTAATTCACCCAGTTTTCACTTTAGTAGGAAGCTTTAAAGCAGCTTTTGTTATTTCCTAAGGTTTTTTAAAAAGTGTTTTAATAAACACTTTTCTGTTGTGAATCTTTTAATCTACCTTATATCTTTAGAAATTATCAACCTTAACTTCTCTCAAAAACCTGCATTAAGTCTCACGATTATTTCTAGCTTGGACCTCTCTTTCCCATTTAGTGTTTTTAATCTTTGATTCCACAGAGACTAGCTTTGAGGATTTCTTTTTTCTCCATTTTGGGTCACACCAGGACTACTTCTGTGAAATTCAATTAGAACCTTATAACAAGTCCCTATAAATTTCATTACTTCAAAAAACAAACAGTAAGATCTTGAAAGAAGCACTCTGTGACTGCCAGAAGGCGTTTATTAGCACTTTGTCAGAAAAGCATATTTGTTTTGGGTAGATCAATCAATTTTACTTCAAATGACAAGTCCTTGAGCTCTGAATAGTGTGGACCTAATATTCAGATTTTATTAAGAAAAAAAAAATACCACACTTCATCTTAGCATGAAAGACTAGAGAATGAGCTGACTATTAAGTGCAAAATTATTGCTTCAGAACATTTACCTTCAACTTTAGGTAAAGTCTTGTACTCAGAACATTTACTTTGTCACCTTGATCTGGGCCACCAGAGTAGTCATTAAGGCTTAGCAAATGATTGCTTTTCCTTTCTCAAGTAATCATTTCCCAAGCATGTCTTTTCAAACTACAAAAATCACTGACTGATTTGACACATTTAAGGTATGCCTGCATTAGGAGAATCTACAATACAATAATTGTATCAATGTCATTTAAGGTTGCCAGGATCTGAAGTCCCACATTACAACTGCACAGAGCATCTACTCTGGGAGATTTCAGTGATGTCACTAATCACACTGGTGAAAATCTCACCACAACATGCTATCAAGTAGGTCATCTTGAGATGTTTTCTTGATGTCCAAACTGCCTAAAGGTGAGAAAGAGGCAACCAGAGAGAAAGACTTTTAAACCGGATCAACAATCTAAAGTGTGAGAAAAAAAGCAGCAAAGTTGCAGTGGAAAAAAAAAAAAAGGAATCTATTTACCAGCAAATTTCAAAATAATAAGAAGCAAATATAATATTTTTACCATTTGGGCTAGACATTTCTCTTAGCTTCAGATGTCTTTTGGGTAATTGTATTTTTTCACACAAATTGTAAAGCATGAACAGTTTCAGGGAACAAGACCATATTGTCTTGATAGTTGTTAAGGCATTTATTCATGTTATATCAAAAGTTTTCCTGCAAATTAGAACAGAGTTGAATCCAAGTTGCCTGAAACCAACCATTCTGCAGAAAGCCTCACATCTTGTCCCTTGTGTACTTTATGTGCGCTATTAAACACTCAAGAGAAAAATAATTTCAATGCTATTTACTACTGTGTTGGGTTACCATGGTTTTGGTAGTGAGGGGGCCCACAGGGGTGGCTCCTGTGAGAAGCTGCCAGAAGCTTCTTCTATGTCCAAGAGAGCCAGTTCCTGACAGTTCCAAGGATAGATTGTGCTGCTGGTCAAGGTTGGGCCAGTGGTAATGCCTCTGTGATTATATATTTAGGGAGGGGAAAAAAATTATTGCGCATATGTAGTGAGAACACATGAGAGAAACAGCCCTGCAGACACCAAGGTCAGTGGAGAAGGAAGGTCAGAAGATGATTCAGGCAATGGAGCTGGAATTCCTCTTCAGCCCATGGTGCATCCCATGGTGAAGAAGCTGTGTTCCACAGTGCATGGGGATGCCAAGATCCACCCACAGCCCATAGAGGAGCCCAAGCCAGAGAAGGTGGATGCTCGAGAGGGGCTGTGAACCCGAGGGAGGCCTGTGCTGGAATACGCTCCTGGCCAGGACCTGAAGACCTGTGCAAAGAGAAGCCCATGCCAGAGCAGGTCTCCTGGCAGGACTTGTGACCCCATGGGGGACCCATCCTGGAGCAGCCTGTGCCTGAAGGAAAGCACCCTGTGGAAGAGGGACCCATGATGGAGCAGTTCATGGAGATCTGTTGTCCATGAGATGGATTCACATTGGAAAAGTTCATGAAGAACTATCTCCCATGGGAGACACCCCAGTCTGGAGCAGGAAAACTCTTCCCTGAGCAGCAACAGGAATACTGTGTGATGGACTGACTGTAACCACAATTCCCCATCTCCCTGATCTGATTTTATTAGTAGTAAATTCAAATGATATGCACAGTTGGAGTCTGTTTTGCCTATGATGGTATTTGATAAGTGATCTCTCCCAGTCCGTGTCTCAACCCATTAACCTTTCGTTACATTTTGTCCTCCATTCAGTTGCAGAGGGGAGTGATAGAATGGCTTTGGCAAGTGCCTGGCCTCCAGCCAGGGTAAACCCACTACAACTATGTACCAAAAAAAAGTAAAAATCCAAAAGGAGTAACAGACTATACATATATGTAAATGATTAAGGCAATCATTCATTCCATGGATGATTAATTAAACTTTCTACCTGTTTCAAATATGACAAAAAGAAGAGTAGAATTTAGGTTTTCAACATCTTTTAAATATTTATCACCAGCATATGTGTGAATTAGTGAAGGTAAGAAGATTTTTAGAAAGGTGGGAAAACAGGCCTTAGAAACTGAAAGAACAGAAAATTTAGAGCTAGCTGCAGCTGCAAAGTCTGAAAGTAGAAAAAGTTACAATGGTATAGCAAGCAATGACATTAAGTCCTATGCTTGGCTAAGATAGACCTTAAGACTGCAGGAAAATATGCTTAGCAAGATAGTAGAAGGTTTTAAGCTTAATAATGGAGTATTGTGTATTAATAGAGCATTGTGTTAAGAAGGTATACATGTATTTTTAGTAATTGGCTAAAACAATTGTCTGTAAGCTTTAGCAATATGCTACTGGCTAAAAAGTTTTTAAGATGCTCTGTAACAAAAAAATCTTTGGCTGCTGCTGGCTGTACGTGAGCAATGCCATCTTCCTATTGTCTCAACTACATAATGAAGCTGATGCTGCAAATAAAGCTCAAGAAATGTACCCCAGTAGTCCCATCCCATTTGTGAACACAAGCACATATGTGTTTCGACCAGAAAATACATTTTGACCAGAAAACACATTTTGGCCTGAACATCTCATTAAGGGAAAATTGCTTTGAAACTTTTAGGCTAGTATACCAAAAAAACCTCAAAAAACAAAAAAAACAACCCCCAAAATCTACAAACAGTCAGCTTCAATAAAATTCCATTTAAAATAAGGGGAATCTGTCCAAAAATTCCCAAGGAATTTTATCTTCTGAACTGTTTTACGCCAGTGTAATTCTCAGTGCTCATTTTTACTTTTAGGCTCTAAGTCAGCTGAAATCACTGCACTCTAGTGACTGAGGACATGAGATAGTTTGAGCATTGTAATCATCATTCAAGAGTTCTGACTACACGTAAGTGTTTTAAGGTTGGGTGGATAGAGGCAGAGGTAGCATAATTATCCAGCCTTGCCATCCAATGTATGTTTAACATTTTCAGTAATATTCAAAGACCACGTATTTTCTAATCAACTGTCTTTTACTAAATATCTTCAGACCCCTGCATATAAGGACCCAAAGTTTACTGAAATTAATAGGATTTTATAACTTGCTTAAAAACTCAATAACTGATGCTCTGGGTTATATTCCTTAATGATTTGCCTAAGAGAAGAGCAAACTAGTGGAAGAGAAAGTTTAAACTCAAAAAATCATTTTCTGGGGGCCACTCTTCTAATCATTTATCTACAAGCTTTCACCTTAAAATTCTCAAATTCCCTGTTGTGTGGAAATCTGCAGAGAAATTTGTCAAGAATTACTTCTTAAAATATCTAGAGTTATTCTAGAGAGCTCTGTGGAAAGAAAACAAAATTAATCTTTACTGAAAAGGGCACGAGAGTCTTCACACATCTCTGCTTCAGCATTCATTTTCTTTTTCTATTGAGGTACATTTGACTTTTTAATTATTTGCATTTGTTTTCATTTTTATCACTGATAATATTACATTTGTATTGGTTTCCTAAGTACAGCATAAAATATGAATTGCTTACACAGCCACTGTTCAAATTGTCATTAATTTCCTTCTCACCTTAATGTCATCACAGATATCTCACCTTCCTTGCTAACCTGATGTTGATTTAATGACTTGACTTGCTCACGACAATAATGCCTCTTATCTTTCAAGCTGCTTAATTTAATTGTCTTAAGAATAACTGAAGTGATTGTGCAAGCAAATTAGAATTACCACAAGAAATTTTGTGGTAAAAAATGATCACAGGAGTTTGAATGCCAAATTAATGAAGAAATTAAAGATTTTTACGTAGCTCCCAAATCACAAGTAGTTTTGCTAAATAGAGCAACTAAGAATTAACTTTTTTAATTGTGGTTTTCATAGGGCTTCAATTGAAAATTCACAAAATAATTCCAAACCTCTGATGCAAATGCCAGAATACACACTGCAAACTCATCAATTCAATTGGAGACCTTTCAAAGGACGATTACCTGGGAGGAAAAAAAATTCTTACATTTTAACCAAAATAACCAAACTGACTGTCATCCTGGCGAATGGTAACAGAAGTGTTTCAAACCCAGACTTGAGTTGCCCAAGAACATCTATGATAACTTTTTTTTGTTCAGTCCTGACACCCTCCCCTCCATTTTTACCAACTAACTAAAAACTAACTCCTTGACATCCCCCATACCCCAGCAAGACCTCAGATCTCTCCAACAAACATAACTTTATGGTACAATAGAAACATTAATTAGTCAAGAAACTAAAATGGAGATTTACAGGCAGTATCCATCTATCCATTTCTAAGGTGTATATATTTATGACACAGTCAGAGAAGATGTAAATTTTTTGATTCCCAAATTAAGCTGTTAAGATTCAGCCACCTCAGGTCACTACTTAAGTGAATATCTACATAGTAAAGTGTACACGCATAATGAGTCCAGGACAATTCTAAGAGTGATGAAGTTACTCCCATGTTTAAAATCAAGTAAATGTACAACACCAGGTGTTATAGTCAAATACAAGAAAAATATAAGCCCATAGTAAATGACATTTCTTCCTCTACATGTACATACTTGGAATTTCATTGCAAACAGACATTTCTAACTTCTCTGTGTTACACAATAAGAGGAGAATTCTTCTTTGAGTTATTGTTTTCCTGTCCTTGTATATTAAAAGAGGGCAAGAAAAAAAGTCTCTCAAATAGATTTGTAGACTGCTAAAATATCATTATTTGATTGTAACTGATTATGTCTGGTATTCCATGCAATTCTTACCACCCAAAAGTTTACTTCTCTCACTTGAAGAAGCAAATTTATTTTGCCATTAACTTGATCTACCACAAAAACATGTTTATGACTGCTGTAAAAAGCATTTGAAAACCTGATACACCTGGTCAAGTACAGCATAAAATTGATGTTATTTCATACCAGTTTGCACCATCTTGGCTAGTGGTAGATACCAACCTAAGTGAAGCCTGTTTCCAGTTACCATATATCTATGCCAAAATTTAAAGAACTGACAGACTGAAAGGTAGGAGAAAGGATGAACAAAAAGGGTATAAAATTAATGTATAGCAATAAACGTGTGTATGCTATTAACAGTCATTTGTTCTTGGGCAGTATTTTTTGACTTGCCTTCCAATTCAATGATCATTATGTCAACAATGCTACATTGTCATAGGGGAATGCTTGAATGGTGAGAACATAAGGAAAAGGACAATATAAAAATAGAAATAATAGAGACATTTCAAGAAGAAAAATTCAAAGAAAAACTTTTCTATGATCTTGTGTCATTATTTGTTTAGAATTCTTATGAGGAAGTCTGAGACATCTGTATTCAGATAATCCACATTGCAAGTGAAGTCAGGAAAACAAAGATGACTAAAACATTTAAATTCAGAGCTACTTCCTGTAAGACATGCAAATTACATTTGGATTCCATAAAAATTTCCTCTCCCTCAGCCTTCATTGTGCCATTATTAAAAACAATACTCACACACACAAAAGCACAGTGTTTCTTAAAGTTCCCCACAGATTTGGATAAAAAGGGCAAAGCTGTTTAGTTTACAGAGAAAAATAGCAGAGCTGGGCGTCCTCTGTTACTGAATCTGAAATACATCTTTTGCAACAGAAAGGAACATAGCAAAAGACCTAATCAAGATTCCAGAAGTAAGCATAATATATAGCGTATGCATATTTTAGAAGCTGAATTCTATTTCAAGATTATGTAACATATTAGATCTTAGTTTTAGACCTAAGTCTTATCTCTCCTCAATGCCTACAATCCTGTCTACAACAGAGCTAATGTAGCTGAATTAGTGTACCTGAAAAAATGCCTCCCTTTGCTGTTATAGCTGCACTGTATAAAGATCAAAGCATGTACCAAAAAAGTGCAATGTTTTAATGACATAAGTGAACCTTCCAAGTTACTTCAACCAAGTGAAAATGAAAAGATTTTGCTGTACTGTCCCTAACACATTAAACTACAACAGAATATAGAAAGTCCTAATCTAATTTTGGATTCTGGGAATGCTGTGGTGACTTGGTGCCAGTTAGTAGCCAAGAACCTACAGGACTACTTACTCCTTCTCCTCCCCCAAGAAACTTATTACAAGCTACAGATTCATTATTCACTTTTCTGAGCAGAAATATGTTCCTGACTTTCTACAGATGTGCTACATCTACTTACATTTTGACTGCCTCCAGGGACAATGACTCCCTTGGCAGACTATTCCAATGTTTGACAACCCTCTCAGTGAAGAAAATTTTCCTAATATCTATCTAACCCTCTATTGGTGCAACTTGAAGTAATTTCCTCTCATCCTGTCATTTGTTATGTGGGAGAGGACTCTTGACTCCCACCTTGCTACAACCTCCCTTCAGGTAGTTGTAGAGAGTGATAAGGTTTCTCCTGAGCCTTCTTTTTCTCCAGGCTGAACAGCTCCAGATCTCTCAGACACTACACATGACATGTGCTCTAGGTCCTTCACATATCTCAAATGTGTTCTGTTAACAGCATTCTAAAGATTTATTCAGATGATGACACACCAACTCAAACATCTACTTGTTTTGTTTGGGCTCTTTCAGAAAACTAGCAAAGATAATGCCATAGCTCTGAATTTCAGGGTTGACCAAATTCGAGTTGAAAGCAAAATGAAAGCCAAATGGGATGAATACAAAAGAAATAGATAGAGCAAGAATATAAATCTTTATGGAATATTTTGTTACTTATTCAATTTTTCTCCTCATTAAATACAATAAAAAATTTCATAGATATTTATATATAAAATATTTTGGTCATCCAGTTGAATACATTCATATATTGGATTAGAAAACAGTAATAAATTAGAATGTGTTTTTTCATATTGCAATGAGCATAGGTCATAGCCCTGACTGGAGGGTATGACAGAAAGTGGTGACTGCAGAGGGAATATTGGGAAGAATTCTGGCTGAATCTCCAGTCCTTGCATCTTTGAACAATATAGACTGCCAGTAGATTTCCTCCCCTTTTATTTATTTTTCTTCCATGTATTGAATTTTTCTTTGGGTTAGATAGTACCATTATTTACATCAGGCAGGAACTTCAGTCTGCAGGCAGTGCACCCAAGTCCTGTTTGAGTTATGTGTAACATGGAAAGGTTCTCTGTTGTGCATGTATGCTGGTTAATCTTTACCTGTTTTAAAATACACTCAGCAGACTGCATGATTTAATTCCATGCGCAGCTACAATTTATGCAAAATGTCTAGTTAAATACAGCTCTAAATATAAATATAGTTTAAACATATCTTTTGTTTATTCAATCCCTAAAATTTATATTGGGAAATATGTATTTTCCTACACAAAATACTACTACAAAACACTTTCAGTACCTTCACTTAGTAACAGAATTATGTATTTCTATGTGGTGCATCCCAGTGCTACATGAACATTGACTGTCCATTTAGGACCTTAGTCCCTCTCACAGAGACTTACAATAACATAAATGGTCACAATCTTGAGAAACATTAAACAGTCATCACCAAAATTTGCAGCAGTTCACAGAACAGGAGAAGGTGGCCTCTGATGTTTTAGCAGACTTGGTCTTTTCATGCAGTACCCTAAACTCTGCTAGTTGTCCATTGATTCCAATCAGGTGTTGAATAGTACCTGCAGAAGCCCTCCACAATATTTAACCCTTCAATTCATAGAATATGCTTTCAAGCTTAAATCCACTTCTTTTTTGAATGACAAAATACCAAAACCAGTCAATTTTAGACTAAGTAAGTGAGCACAAATATTTTACATCAGGGCATCAACTCTTTTAACCAATGAAACCAAAACTAATGATTTGTCAGGTGGACTGCCTATGATTGCTAAACTGTATAAATGAAAAATAAGATTCTGGTGTAACTAGTACAATACTCATGGTTTATCTTCTCCTAGTTGAAATCACTATGAAGAAATTATATCTACATCTGGAGTGAAGCTATTCTTGGAGTAGAATACAGTGGTAATCATAGGTTCAGTAGCATAGTACAGTAGCCTCTTAAGGGTTTTTTAAGGGGAGATTACCTTGTTGAAAATACATTATTAAATAGATAACAGTGCTATTGTAAATGGAGGTGAACCTGGTGGGAAGAAATTATGATGTCTGACTCCAGTTTAGAAGGCTGAATGATTTCTTTATTATAACTATACTATAATACATTAATATACTATTTAAAGGAGATACTAAAAACTACATACCTACTTTTTCTAACTACCATAGCTAACCCTCACAACTCGCGAGTCTCCTTGCGAGAGTGCAGACACAGATGGCTTGGATTGGCCATCAGGCTCAAACAATCCTCACCAGAATCCAATCAATTGTTTACCCAGATAAACAATTCTCCAAACACATTCCACATGAGAAAAACAATAAGCAGAAATAGAAATTGTTTTCTCTTTCTTTCCTCTGTGCTGCTCTATGAAAAATCCTGAAAGAAAGAAGAATGTGCTTGTCACAAGTGCGGTTTACAAGCTGGAATATGTCCAAGCCACATCTTCTGTTGTTCAGAGTTCATTGGGATCTTTAATGACCCAAAGTAGGTTTCTCCTTGGTTCTCTCTCAAAAGCACTTCAACTATTCTGTTAGAACTCTGAACCCTAGATATCCCACAAGTGAAGAGCTAAAGGAAAATGAAAAGGGCAAAATGTCAGTAGTATGTATTGTCTTAGTATAAAGAATCCCCAGAAGCTTGGGAAACATGTCTTTTTAATGAGAAACAACAGTTTGTGGCCAGCTGTTCCTCATCATTATGAAAATGTTAGCTCTAGCAAGATGTACAATAGGGACTATAAACACAGTATATTGTAAATAAAGCCTGTGTGGATAACTGTGCCTATTAATATAAAAGGCACTGAGAAGAGGTAGACTGAGCTCATATACTGACTGACAACTTAGGGCAAAACATACTGTTTTTCTTCACCATCTCAATGAGAAATTAGGCATAACCTGGGTCCAACAACAACTGAGCCTCCTTAATGTGTTTAATAAAAGGCAGATTGGAATGCTGAATGGAACCATGGTGCTGCATATGAATCTGATGGACACTCTTTTGAGTTCTTTTACACCACTAGACTTTACACACAGTAGGATCATGCACTGGACTTTTTTTCAAAACACAGCATAAGTGTGGATTTATGGAGCTTTTCTTAAAGGTATTATGAAAAACATACAAGTGCAGGCAAAGAGCTAAGTTTATCACAAACCTCAGAAAATTTTCTGCCTTAAAAATAACAGTGGGTTAGCCAGAGATAATGAAGTTGCAGTGGGTATGTCAACACTTTCTGTCCTGTGATAAAACACTGTCTACTCCTGTCTAACATTATATATTTAGAATTTATCTTACAGCAAAAAAAAACTGAAAAAAAAATTAATAATGTTTTCCATAGCAATTTCCTCTGCAGTATTTCCTTTTATTTGAAATATTTCAATAATAAACCAGGGGAACAAAAAAAAAATCAAATTCACTGTATAGGCTATTTTTCCATAGAGCTGTACTCATGCAAATTAGACAGAATGACTTTTCCCAGTTATAACTGGGGTGAAATGAGGTGGAAGGAACAGAAAAACAACTAATTTCAGGGGGTGGGGGGGTGTTCCTTTCCTTTCCCTTTCCCTTTCCCTTTCCCTTTCCCTTTCCCTTTCCCTTTCCCTTTCCCTTTCCCTTTCCCTTTCCCTTTCCCTTTCCCTTTCCCCTTCCCCTTCCCCTTTCCCCTTCCCCTTCCCCTTTCCCCTTTCCCTTTCCCCTTCCCCTTCCCCTTCCCCTTCCTCTTCCCCTTTCCCCTTCCCCTTCCCCTTTCCCCTTCCCCTTCCCCTTCCCCTTCCCCTTCCCCTTCCCCTTCCCCTTCCCCTTCCCCTTCCCCTCCAGCAATTTGCAGTAGATTTAGTGCCCAATGATAGTAGACTGTCACTGCTACCAGGCAAAAAAGGACACAAATTTCTGATTACAAAAGACTACAAGAAGGGGCAAAGGGTTTGATATAAATTGCTTTTCTACATTAACCTTTCTTTATTTCTTTTTCTGCTTTTGAAGTGAGAAAAGTGATTTCCAGACAGAAAGTATGTTTTATAAGTTTTAGAGTTTAACTTGAAGAACTTGAAGTAGATACACAAGGTTCAATACTAAACTAAACTCAAGTTTTAGGAATGCAGTCACAAAGAGAAAATAATCATTTTATAGCTCTCAACCACTTTGCATAGCAAGAGAAGCACTACATGTCTAAGAATTCTGGCACTCCATTCAGAGCAGCCCTAATTTTAAGCAACATTGGCTAAACGAGTCTAGTTTTTAAGTATTACTGAAATCTCATAGCTACAACTCAGATATGTTTAACTACATGAAATAATATTTCTTTTTTTCTGCTTTGTCTCCTTCTTTACCTCTTCCCAAATTGGTGCTGACCATCCACACATAGAACAGAAAGGAATGTAACTGTGTGCCCAAACTCAAGCAGTTTGCATTGCATGTGTAATACTTTCTGTCCAAATTTGTCAGTCAGCCTTCAAACAGAATAGGCCTGTTTGAAATAAAATCTCAGGTATTTTCCCACATCTGTTAAACAATGCTATTTGTGTGGGATGGGGCTCAAATCATTTAATGCTTGGTATCTGTCTGCTTACATGGAAGCTTGGAAGCTAGTCCCCCTTGGCTCCCTTTCAGCTCAGTGGAGACTAATGAGAACTTTCAAGGTTTGATTCATTTCACTTCTCTTAGACAGCTGCTTTAAGATGAAACAAATTGCACTTCAGGCCCTACTCACTATATTGACTACATCTCCACTGACTATGAATGGAGCCCAAGGCACAAACATTACCCTTGATGAATCCAACCCTTTCTGGTTTTTCCATCATCTGGTCCAGATACATCAACTAACAGATCATGGACAATGTTCAGGAAGTTGGTGATTATTAAGCATGCATTAAAACAGGTAGACAATAAGCAAATTTTAAAGAAAGAGGACTGAGGAATGGGATTTGGGGGACTGCACTGAAATTCAGCACACTGATTTTTTTTTTTCCCCCCACTGGCTAGCACCTTCCTATGATGAGTTCCGAGAGCCAAATAAATTGTTAATTCTCAGTAGGTTTTTTTTTCTTTCTAAGCCACAGGTATATGAATTCTCAGCTACTCACTAATAACAAATCATTTTAAAATCTGTGAGTTTTTCACTGCATGGTCAGGCATATGACAACTTGTAAAGTAGGAGCTAAGCATAACTGATACTGCGGGACACTGTTGTCCAGTGCTTAATCTGGGTAGCAGCTGCAGGAAAAACTGAATAAATTTGAAATAAGCCTATATCAAACTGAGAATAGGAGGGGGCGGGGGGGGGGGGGGGGTGGGGGGTTGAACTAGTGTTAGACTCATCAATTAAAATATATTTACATGGTCTCCAAAGCCAGGACAGAACTTGCCTTGCTGTAGTCTGTAATAGATATAGCAAATATTAGGATCTGGACTACAGGAAACTTAAGTCCAGACTCAGAATTTAAACTATGAAGAAGACCAGGCCAAGGTATGTATTTAGTTAGTATGTAGTGCATGTGTGTGCATCACTAGGCAGGAGATTTGGCTGACAGTCAAGACTTATTAATTTGGTTGCAGTTCTTTTTTAAAATAAATATCTCACCTAGAACATGCAAGTATCTCTGAGTCACTGTGTGCACCAGCTGTGCTTGAACTCCTTTAAGCACCATACTTAGAAACTTTTCTGTTTGTAAACTCAGCACCTGTATAAATCTAGATGTCCATCCTTTTCCAAAACTCACAACTATGAACCATCTCCTGAGATTATAAGATGAAATCAGGTCAGACTTACAGCATCACTGCCCCACTTTCTTCTATCTTTATTTACTCAATAAATACCCCAAAGTTAGTCTTTGGGGATTTGAGAGATCCAGCTTTAAACTACTTTTTGTCTCCTTTGACTAAAAATTACAGTCCTTGCCTACCAGCCCAAGTGTGCCCTAACCATAGAAGTACAGATTATTTTGAGGTGACAACTCTGAGGTGGATTAAATACCAATATGTGTCTTGGCATGGAATAGGCTGCAAGTATTTTTATAACCTGCTCATTAGAGTGTTGTCCTTCTCTCACAGCAGATGTGGAACCTGCTCCACATATTAGATAAGAGCATAGGTTCCACCAAACAGCAATTAAGGTCTGAAGGGAATGCTGACATAAAGCATATTGCAAGTATTCCTTGTAGTAAAAATAGGATTACATCTCTATTAAATACTTGAGACCTCAAAAATAACTTAATAGCAAAGGTTAAATTAGAAATGTTTACGTAAAGTGACATTAACACTGAAGGTAGAAAGGCAGTTCCTTCAACTTCACAGGCAAATGCAAATGTTTCTCTCATAAAAACCTGCAAGTTCAGATTGCATGAGAACTTAAAAGCTTTACTAAAGTGTAATCTTCACAAAGTACAAATTAAGTAAATAATTCTGACAAGAATTGACTGCAAGATTTCTCCTGACAGCATCTCTACTCATATTTTCCTTGAATGTAGCAAATCCAAAGTGCTTAAAAATTCTGGTAAGGACAAAGTTTTCAGCTAGTAGTAAAAGATCTCTAATCTCTACTTTGAAGATTGTATCAACTTGATTGGAAGAAAAATAACCATAGCTAGCAGATCTAAAAACAAAGCTACTACCCATGGACTGGTGATCAAACAGAAGGAAGAAAAGTACATAAAGGACAATGGAAAATTCTCATATGCAACAAGAAATTTACATCAAAGTTTAGAAACTTGAATGAGTGGATTCATTCAGATATCTCAGAATTACCATCACAAAGGAAAGTCTGAAGCAGACATCAAAAGTAGAATTGCTTTTGGAATATCAGTATTTGCAAAGTCCAACATAACCTGACAAGACAAGGATATCTCAAGTGCATCAAAAGAATGCCAAAGGCTTAAAAACACATGAAAACTGGACTCCAACAGTATGGATCAAATGACACATTTAGATATTTGCATTCAAATGCTTCCAAATAAACATACACTGTATAGGAATAACAAGTCTATTAAAATGAACATTTCTGAAATAATTGCGTCCCATGAGTCTGTGGAAGCAACTGAAAAAAGAGACAGCTGCTGGGCTGTGAGGAAAGCAGCAGGCCTTGCAAACACCACACACCAGACAGAAGACAAAAAGTAGAGAAAGAAAAGGCTCCCAATGGCCACAAAGAGATGCCAGCATGAAAAATGTCTGTTTGGACAAGGAAATTAGAGATAATCACATAGTTTCTCCACTAATAACAATTACCTCAAAGGCCAATACATACTTTAAAATAATAAATCTATGATAAGTTACAAAAACAGGCTATAGTTTTTTTTTTTTTTTCACTAGACTGAAAGGAGCAGCTTCATTTTACATTTGTTTTAACACTTTGAAACTAATATAGAGATCTAGCATATAAGGAGTGTACACTCTGGATGGCTTCATTAGTACTTTGTGGCATGGCAGTGCTAGATTCTGCCCAGAAATAGGCTTAGCATTTCATCAGTAATGGTTTTTAAAGTCATATTTTTAGATTAGCCAGGATCAATTATACTTAAACACATTTGTTACACAAATATACACTTATGGATTAGTTTAAACATACATTGTAGCTTAACTCTTGCTATACCTAAATACATATTTCCTCTATAAATATTAAGGGCTGGAAGTCAATTCAATTTAAGCAGAACAGTAAGTTGTGCATGACCTCAGTTTCCTAAGGCATGGAATTTTGCTTTTCCCTTAAGTTTCTGTAGCAGGGAGGTTGGACCAGATGACTCTACCTTTTTCCCTTCCAACCTTACCCACTGCTGAACAATCATCTGTCCTGAAAAAGGTGGAACACACTTTTGAAAAATTACAGCTGTTAAAAATATGGTTTGTTTATTTTTGCCAAAGGTGTTAATAGAAAAGCTTGGTGCAAAAACTTTAAGCACAATGATAACAGATAGAAAAAAGACACTTTGCAGAAGTAAACTTCACAGGTCCTGTTCCCAGTGTTCCTATTCATTTCCCTCAGAAATTTACAGGTAACTGTTGAGTATTTTAAGCACAGACACATCTCATGTTGAATCATATATGCTTCTCCAGGACAGACTGGGCCACAAATTACCCATTAAAAACCAGTGGAGGAATGTTTTCTTCTGAACTAAATACATAATCCACATAATCAATCACAGAAGAAGGCATAGACATGTTGCACATCAGTCAAACCAGATTCATGGGGTAAGCTTTTCCCATGACTTAAGAAGTTTGCATAAATCTGAGCAAAAAAAAAAAAAAAGAATGGAAAGCATATATATGGCTTCAGGGTAAAATCCAGAAATTATGAAATTTACCAGAGACAGAAAAATATCTAGCCTATAGTTGAATAAATTCATTTGAAAGTTGTGAGAATAAAGGAACATATATCTTTTTAATTCTGTATTTTGACAGTCTTCTTTCCTTCAAAGGAAAAAGAACTGAAACCTTAATGAATTGTATGAAATATGTTTATTTAAAAAAAAACTTTAAAAACTTTTAAAACATTTTGATTACATATTTAAGGTATTTATTGAGTATAAATATTAATGGTAGACATTTTATAAATATAATTGTTTTATAAATTTAATTCAAATTATGTTTTTTGGGTATAAACATAAATTCTTATTCCATCTTATAGGTTTTTTTATACTTTTTAAGGTCTTGATAAAGATAAGATGCTAGCATTTCAGCCATCTGTTGAAAAACCTCTGTAAATAAGAATATAACTAGATTTTCATGACACAGATCTACCTTTCAACGTGAATATGTGGACTAGATTCTGTGCTGCTCATGCAAATGATGTCAAAGAAAATCTACCTACCTTCCCTCTGCATAGGCTTTTGGATGGTTGCAGCAATAGGCTAAACATAACTAGGATAATTTCTTTGTGTGTTGATTTTTAGCACAAAAATTAAATCCTAGTGAGTTATTCACTCAGTTCATAATGGAATAATTCCACCCAAATCAATGGAACTAAACAATATACCCCAACTGGGAATCTATCCAATGGTGTTCCTACAGTCATTTTAGCTTGTTTTAGTTAAATAGCATGCAACCTCATTTTCCTCTTTTTCTATTAGTGCAATATTATCACTCTGTTGTATATAATATAAATTCAAAATGTTAGTTTTACTGAATCTTCTTTCCATTGGAGTATAGTGCCAGATTTTTTTTCTTTTAAGTTAGTGCATTTTATATGAATACAGATTAGTGTGTGTGTATTTTCCATGTTTGTGCATCCATCTGGTAATCTACTGGGTCATAACAAGTGAAGCTCCACGTGCTTCTCAGGAAAGATACTGCATAAGAGCAAGCTACAGCCACCACAACAATTTATCTAGTGTGGCCCTTCTCTCCCTGGCTTCAGAGGAGACTCTGGAAGGTTCTGTGCATTGGATTGGTTACAAGAGGCAGCCTATGCCTCCATTGCCAAGGCATCCCATCAGCCTTCAGGCAGAATCCAGGGAGTGGAATGTGCTTTGTGTGTACATCTACAGTGAAGTACGTGATCTGGGCAGGTACAGCAAATCCAGCAATGACAGCAAGCACTGGACTTGATACATCTGTGCCAATGAGCTGAAACTTTTATCTGTTGTGATGAGATGGAGACATAGCATTGTTTTGGGGTTGTATTGCAGGTCAAACACTATCCAGACTCTAGATAATGCATTATGGTATTTTGAAACCATGCATGAGATGCCTGGTCTGTTCTCACTGGCTCCCTATGGTTTTTACAATGCTACTGAGAGCAGCATTTGATAAAGGAAGAAAGATTTATTTCAACACTGAAAATGGTTTCCCAGACTGCCCTTGCTCTGTCTGAATTTCTGATGCTCTGTAAGGAGTACTATGAATCTACATATAGCGTTGAAAGAACAGCTCTGTCCACTAACATTTCCCATATAAATATCCTGGTAAGTTATTTATGGCCTCACAGGCTCCTGTCATGGATAATGTCAGTGATTAGCTAAGATAATCCCTTGGTACTCTAGCAACAGGTCTGACTGCCTAATAGGAAAGCATTCAAATCTGTGTCATGGACATTGATTCTGTCACTTCAGAACAAGCTTTCACAGCTTCAAAGTATTCCCCATTGCCAGAACACTGCCACTTTGTCTGGAAAATTAACTATCTCATGATTTACTCTTCTCAACAATGATCAGCTCCTTTGGGGCCGACCTGCAGTGCCATACATGTCTGAAGAATATTGAAGATCATGTTATGGAGAAATAAGGACACAGACGTACAAGCTGCAGTGTTCTTTTTAGCCTTCAGCAGGCATTCCACACTGGGCAGCTAAAAATCTCTGCAACATAGGTTCCAAAGGTTTAAGACTCAGCATTAAGATCTTGCACCACATTCTCTCATAACATCTCACATACAATCTATGTGTAAGTCACAAGGGTAGAAGCTTACAGGACTGTAGCCATCAATGCATAAAAAAATCTGAAGAGAAAAATATAGCTTTAAATAAACAAGAAATAAGTCATGGAAAACAAAGACTACATTTCCCATTTTTGCCACTGTCACCTGGAAACAAATATAAAGGCAAGGGATTTTCATGAAAAATGAATTTCCTAGGAACTTAGCTTCAACAAAGATGAAAAGATTCTGTTCAATTTTGGTGAGGCTCAAATACACTGGGTAACCTCTTGAGAATTCCTGATACATCTTTGAAATGGCTAAAAGAGAAGAAAAGCAAACCCGAAGGAGTCAGCTAGACTACAAAATATTTTTATGCACCTGTTTTAAAATACCAAATCCTTGCTGAGTTGTGAAAAAGACAATCTGTTAGTCTGACCTGCACTGAATTGATAATTTTAGAGCTCAATGATACAAACATTCTCAAGAGTTAATTGGCATCCACATTGGACCTATTCAGTAATTAGGGAATGCTGCAGCATAGGACAATTCCCCATCATGTCTAATTTTATACAAGTCACACCACAACTAAATAAAAAAAACCACACAGCTACACTGGGTAGAAGAACTCCATTTCCAGAGAGAAAAAAAGTAACATTTTCTTTAGGGACAGACTACACAAAGAAAAAAACACTGCCAGAAAGTCATAAAATAGAGCAGTGTATGCTCTCAAAGGACCTTGAGCTACCAAGGTTTTTGACAATATAAGAGCAGTCAGGTGCCAAGGCTCAGCAGGACTAGTCATATCTTGGATAAGTTCCATCTGGCTCCAAGCAAAAAGGCACTAAAACTCAAACATCTTTATGCATGAAAAATGAAACAAAGCATTTGGCAATACTGAGAACATATCCAGTATAAAAACTGATTTAATTAATTTCTAAACAAGACAGTGAAAGTGTATGCATAAGCCAGAAGACCAAAGATATTTCTGTACCTTCCTGTTAATAATTCATGGAAAGGTACAACCACCTGACCCAAGGAAAAGCCTTTTGTAGATACACTTGTTCCATTGAAGGGCAGACTGAGACATCATCTTCTCTGCATTATGAGATCAGTTACTTTGTCAAAGGAAGTCCAAAGAAGATAAGCTATGTCCTATATCTTTCTCTAGGAGAATTTTCATATGTGTAGCACTGTGCCAGCTATCCAAATAATGAGAGTCTGTGCCAGTTATTGTGACACAGATAACAATTCTTTAGGGAAATGCTGGAGTAGTCTTTTTTTTTTTTTTTTTTGGCCTTTTGACATGGGACAACAGAGAGTAAAAAAAAGTTACTCTGTGTGACCTCTCCTTCACCCAGCTGGTTAAAAATGTGAGGGCATAAGTGAGCCCTTACTTGCTTAATTTATTTAGAATTGTACTATATAGAAAAGAGGAGGAAGAATAGTATTGGTTACAGTCACAGATTAAGGTATCATCCTTCATTTTAGACAAACAAAAGAAGCTATTTTCTGACATAAAGCATAATATAGCAAACAAAATATCTGTTTATGTGACATGAACTTGCAGCAAAAGATGGGAAAGGCAGATTTCCTCTTCATACCCTTACTAAATAACACACCTAACATTAACTGAGCCATTCAGTTAAATTAAATTATATGACTTGTGCCAATACTTTTCCAGAGATTCTGAGACTCAGAACATATCAAAATATCAAGTGACAACTCATGCAGAAGCAAAGTACATCACAGTATAACTAAAAATCTCTGTTGTTTGTGATCTGTTTGTCCAGTAGGACTGACAGGAACCCTAAAAACAGAGCACATGGCTTCCCAAGGAACAATGAAAGGCAATTGCATTTGTATCCCAAAACCTATATCCAACAGAACCTCCCTAAGAAATACCAGGAAAGATTATTCAGAGCAGAGGGCAGTGGTAAGAAGACGTTTTGTGAGAAACAGTGGTTCAAAGGATGAAAGTATGGGATTTTAGACAAGAGGTTAAATAACTGAAAAGGTACCTAGCTACCAAGTATTTAAATTTTTGTTTCTAAACTTCTTATTGGGTTTGTACACAAAGCGTTGGAACATAAACTTTTATTTTGTTTCAGTGCTAAAACTAGATTGTTTTGCTAGAGCAAAAAAATAATCATGGTGCAGTACTTTAAGCTCAAGATACACTAACTCCACAGAGTTGGCACATATAAAATTACATGTTTAGAGCCCAGCAGTACAGAATCAAGCAGCATTATCCAAAAATCAAAAACTGAAATCTCCTTCCTATCAAGCTGAAAGAAGGAAAATATTACATCAGGACCCATTTTTTTTAGAAAGGGGATCTTTACAGCAACATTAACTCGTGCCTCTCCTGAAAAAAAGTCAGTAAAGAGATATCCTCAAGATTCAGGCAATCCCCCAAGCATCACAGATAAGGGCTACGTTTGCACAAGTTTCTGTAAGAGAAATAGTAGGAAGGCAGGAAAAAAAAGAAGAAGAGCCCAAGAAAGACCAAAAAAGCACATAAAAAAATCACTAGAACAAAACTTTAGAGAAAAATGCAAATAGTTTCCTGTTTGAAACTTTCCAATTCAGAGAAACAAAAGACTGGCTAAAAAGCTCCTCTAACAATTTCTCCGCCTAACTGAGCTATCAAGAGTCCAGATTAGTCAACTATCACAGGACAGAATGGGCAGCTAAACAACATTATTACTGCTTGCAATATTGCTAATGCTGCCCAGTCATGATTCTGATTCATACATGCTGTGAAAGAGACACTTTCTGCTCCCAAGAAATCAACATCTAAGTTATCTAGTTATCTCCAACCTACTGCTAGATGGCTGCATGAGTCTGTAGAAATAAACTCTCATTTCCAGTCGGTTTCCTCATCAACAGTGATCCCAACAATCAATGTTTCCACAACATCTGAGCCAGCTTTCATCTACTATTAGAAGATGCTTCAGCAACATGACGGAATAAATACGAATAAATATTTCATATTTATATTCAATGAGATTACAATTAATTTCTGGAAAGAAGGATACATTTAATAGCGTACTCACACAGGCTTATAGCCACACAAATTATTAAATTGAGGAACAACACTGAGATGCATAATTTCTCTCTTTCCCATAGATGCTCAACACAAACACTTACAGTTATCTTCCACGAGTTCTGCTCTTTCAATCTTCTACCATCACACAAAGCACTTCTAAACATTAGCAGGGACTACATCCTAGTACCTGCCAGGACCTTCTTCACTCCATGGACACACATGAGAACACCTCAGCTACTCCCACTATTGCACTTTTATTCACTGATGATTCATTCTCTGATTATAAATGAGCAATAGAAAACTTGAAAATAACCTGCAGTAAGTGCTCCTCTCCAAGTGTAGAAGAACTTTAATACCTGCATCTGTGGGTGCAAGACCATGTAGAAGACTAGAGGATTAAACACCTCTTCCAGGAAGCACTAAATGGAGATGGCACTTTGGTATCCAGGCATTAAAATTTCTATTTGTTCCAGAAACAGAAATTGGCTCCTGATTTCCATGCTGCACAGGAATGGGTAACACATGATCTCTGCAGCAGTTCAACTAGTTTAAATGAAAAAAGCTATCAACCTGCTGTGACCCCTGTAAGATGCAGTATATCCTTCTGAAGTATGGCTTAGACCAATATGTCCACACTATTCATCATTAAAATATCCATTATGCCTTACTAAAAATGTGTTTTCACACCCATGCACACTAAATAATAATAATTAACTAAATATCTAGATTGAATTTAAACATCTTTAGTAAGAATCATTATGTCTGCAAATAGTCACTAGTAGTCATTTTCAAACCAAAAAAAAAAAAAAAAGAAAAAAGTATGAAATAATGGAAATTAAGACCTAAAGGAACTGCATCATCTTAAGGTGTTACCCTTACTTTGACATCTTTTGTATATACGATTTTGTTGTACCTCATCTGTTAGAGAAGCAAAGTAAACATGACAGGAAAACGTTCTGGTTATTGTCATTACAATTACAGTTGCACCAAGGATGAGCTCTATCTGAAGCTAGTTGCACACTTGATGTGTATGACTTCTGTAAGGAATTCAAACAAGTCAAAGTCATTCTACAAACTGGTAAAAATAGAAACACACTTAGTGCTGATGTTATTTTGCAACATGGTATTTTACTATTACCCTTAACATCTCTTAATACATCCATTGATGTCTATGGAAAAAAAATAAAAACCTTTTTCTGTATTTAGTATTTATTAGCACTGAGACATATGCAGTATACAACACTGAAGTTCCTACAGTGTTAATACTTGTTTCTTGAAGCAATGGAGTTTCTATCAGGGAAAAAAAAAACAACCAACCCACACTACTTTTGATTATAACAGTTTAATCCTAATCCCTTTTCTCTGATCTTGGCAGAGGATTTTAAGCAAGTAACTATATTTAAATAACTGCCCAGAATTAATCCTTTTGGTTGCTCAAGGCATGAAGGGAAAGCAGTCAGAAACAAAGAATTCAGAAACATGTTGCAGCTGTTTCTTACAATTCACTATTTATAATTGAAAACATTTTTCTTTTCTTTTCTTTTCTCTTTTCTTTTCTTTTCTTTTCTTTTCTTTTCTTTTCTTTTCTTTTTTCTTTTCTTTGTGTGTGTGAGTGCGGGTGGTGTCAGGGTAACTTTCAACTGCCTTACTTGTCCTTTCCTTTTCACGATAGCAAATATCAAGAGAGAGACAGAGTAGGTATAAAGCATTTCAGCATGAAGTTAAGTGTTTCTGACAGTTTACAGCATTCTGCACAAGGCTGTATGTAAAAAGAAGGTTCTTTATTCTATATAGCTTGGGTTGATTTAATAAAACTGGGGGGGAAATCCCATTTTTAGTCTCAGCAATAACTGGTTGAAAGCATCAAGCTTATTCCTAGTTTTCAAAACAAGGAATTGTATGTATTGGAAAGGAATTTGATGTGTAGCTGTAGTCCCTCTTAATATTTGGTGCTTTCCAGATCCAGTGGACCAATTTAACAGAAGAACCCCATCTAACATGTAAGTCAATATTTTTAGACACATTTTAAATAGCAAAAAATGAGCCAAAAAGTACATAATGCACATGAACCTATGTTACAATGAAATACTGTTATACTGAGTAACCACGTTTTAGCACATGAGTGTTTATGCTTTCTTCAAGGACTGGATTCTTATAGAATGTTTGGTCTTACAGTAGACAGAGAGCTAGGAAGTGAGTCTCTCTCAATCTGCAGCACATGTTTTCAAACACGCAAAAGTGCAATTCAAAATATAAAAAATAGAATGAGGAGTGTTGGGAGGATGGAATATTTGGGCACTCCAACAATACCATTGGCTTCTGTGAATGGCAATCTGCCAATTTGTAGTTAGAAGAGAGAAGCTAGTTTTGTTTGGGATTTTTTTAGAGGGGTTACCTTTCCAAGACTGCATTAGCAAAGATGGTTAAAGAGTGGGAAGAACTAAAACACTGCATAAATTGACTTTCATTGTTAACAATGTTAACATTTTTAAAAATAGTTAAATAGTATTTATTCATCCAGCATGTGAGCTGTATTGGCACATGTAAGACATTATTTTAGCATCTCAACAAATCACCAACAATCTTTACCTTACCACTAAGGATGTGCCCCTTAGACTTAGGAATCAGAATTTTAAATTCAGAAAAAATTAAATGGTTCAAGGTTACACAAGTAGCTGGGGCATAGCTATGCATTTTTCCTAGGCATAGGTCTGAAACTCTACTTCTTGAACCAACATAAAAATTATTAGCTTAGTTAAGAGTTTACGAAATAAGAAAGTTTTAAAAAAATATTCTAAAATAGTTAAGTTTCCTTGTTTAAAAGAAATACAGGTTTTGATAATAAGTTTCTATATCTTGGTGATTCATTAGACTTTAATAATTTTTTTCCTACTGTGTTTTCTCATTTTTCCTGAAATGGATCTCTTTTACATGAACTAGTCCTCATTTTCCTTTCCTTGAACTCTTATGTAAATGTCTAAGATGTCAATAACACATACCCCTTTAAAAGAGATTCCATTATAATTCTTTCATCAGATCATTTTCATAGTCCTTGGGCCATAGTTCTTACATTTGCATTGTATATTCATATCTCTCTAAATGACAGATTTTCTATTTTGTACAGTTTTATATCCTTTATCCTGATTACATTAGAAAAACTCCACATCCAATTATAAAGCAGTTCTTTAATTTAGAAGTAGGTCATTTTCTCAAATTTCCAAAGCACCTTCTATAAATGCTAGGACAGGGGAGAAGATCAGAATTCTTTAATTCTTCTCTGTTTTGAAGCAGGATATACAGTGAACTTGAGAATATGGTAATATCAGCTAGGAAACCAGTTTTCCCCTGTGGGTTAACAGTCAACATGCAAAATATCATTAAAAGGAATAACACTGTTGTTTGGGGGAAAAAAAACACTAATTTTGTGATACATGCAAAATGCAAATATTTCAAATATTTTCAGTGTTATCAGCATACTTCCACTCTTCTGCCTACTATTTAGATGTAAAACCTGAAAGATCCTCCATCCCTGGTACTTAATTTATATTACTTTTATGTCATTAGTAAGACTTCCAGTAGGTGGCTAAAAGAAGCCAAAGAAGCACAGCTTCAGCAAACACATGAAGACTATCCACGGAAAAATCATGCTCTTCCTGAACCAAGCAATTACCAGTATCTTGTTCTGTTAAACAAAAATATTTTGCCAGATCAACTGTCACTGCAGAAAAGTTACACCATTTGTTTCACACATCATATAATCTGTGGGTCCCACAAACATTGCACAGAGAGACCAATATTGCCAATAGCACACAAGTAAACTCATACTTACGGAAGAGGGTTATGAAAAATTATAAAAAAACCCCAAACTAATAATTGTGAATACAAAGCTCTAACTGCTTTGTCTGTCTGCCTTATTTTTGCAGAATGTACCATGAGTTTTAATCCATTATAGTTATAATAAAACATTGTCTCTATACAGTTAAAAATGACACTCAGAAATAGATCTCTTTTATTTTTTTTTGCCTTCTGCAACCATGTGACATTGCTAATGCAGAGGAGAAATAAAATTCAGATACCAGTCATGTTTTGCAGTCTATTAAAGCCCAGCTGTTGGCCAGAGTTAAGAAAATGATTGTGCTGTTTGTGCCATTTCTAATTAATAATAACTAAGGATTAATAAAGCAATTTGGAAAAAGAATGTACCAGGTAAGGATTTATAGGTAGATGAAAGTAATTTTATTGTAAATAATCATGGATAAAATTAAATGCGAGCTAAGGCATTTTATGGGGAAGCAAAATGACATTTCACATACGTCTCAAGCTCTGCTTCTCTCAAAAGCATATTAATGGAGGTAGAGGTACTGCAAAGTTGCAATTTCATCCCTGACAAATAGTTCAGAGACATCTGCAATGTTTAAGAGTTCTCTGCATTGTTGCAAAAAGCATGAAAACTGATCTTGAAGGGGGACTTCTCTCTGTTTATTGTGTATTAAGGGTCATAGTGGCTTCACAGCTTGATGGGTGGCTCTGACCACACTACTGAAAGAGAAAATTTTAGGCTTTACAGGAGCCAGCCCCAGGAGCTGCTCTCAGGAGCTGCACTTAACCTACTGCAGAAGGTTTATTAGGTTTTCTAGAAGAAGAAGAAAAAAATAAAGTCCAGTTACATTGGTCATGACTTTTTCTGCCCATAAATGAAGGAAAGAGCAATTGACCATTCACCATCCAAGGCAGCTCCACATGCAGAAGTATGAAAATATTCAGTTCTAATGCAGTGTGTGCCACTGTCTCCTGAAGCCCATCCCACTCCACAGACCTTCTGCAGGCTACTGTTTCTAATATCCATACTCTGAACATGAGTCTTAACCCACCCTTGATCCAGAGGCCTGGTTGACATGTCCTTATGGCTGACACACAGCTCCAGCTCAGCCTGGGTCCCTGAATTAAACACACCTTGCACTTGCCACCTGTGGATCCTGCAGCTCCTCTCCAGGAGGGGATCATCAGCTGCTTCCAAGCCCCCCAGAATGGAGACTGTCCTCTCAGAGCACTGGCACCCTGGCAGGCCATGGTGGGGGGCTGTGGGAGAGGAGGGAAGGCTGTGAATTGCCCTGGCTGCTGGGGGGGGGGAGCAGCAGTGGAGCTGGGAGCCACCACCCTGGTGTGAAGACCTGACCATCCTGGTGCAGAGACTGAGGGCTTTGGGGCTGTGGGAGAGAAACATCTGCATGTCAGGTACATCAGGAGTCTACACTGATTACAAGTGCAATACTTGGAGCCCAGCCATGGGCACAGTCTGGGCTAGGAAAAAAGAGCACTCAGTAACATCCTTAGACCTTGCTCTTAAATTCACTTCAATCTCAGACCAGACAGAGCCTAAGTCTGCAGCCCCTGTCACACCCCAGTTTCTTCTCTTGATCTGCCAGATGGTCTCTGGCTTTCCAAAATAGGTATGAGTCAGTGGAGGAGTGAGAACTTTCTTTGTAGTCACTGAAAAACCTGTAAATTTTGATGGCAATAATATATACTGATCAGGGTTAATGTAGCCTAATAGCGCCCTCAGGAGCCTGACAGGTATATTGTGGTTGGAGTTCAGGCTGCAACAATCTCTCTATTACAGCCCTAACTTGAAGTAATTTATTAGATATTGTCTTCTTTCATAGTAAATACTGCCTTAATCATCTATTGTCCTAGTGGAAAAAAATCAGGCATGTATTTGATGAAAAAGATGCAAAACAAATACAGCTTATAGAACAGAGTGCACAACAATATGGAGCTACTTCGACTCAAAACCTCGCTAGTGTGTGCGGCGTGGGTTTTCACTCTCCCTGGCTGCACTTGGGAGCCTGGCTGTGGCGTAGCTTCCACGTGCTGCCGGGGTTTGCTGACGCGGGTTCCCGGACACGGCTCCGTGTCTCGGGCGCGTGGGCTGGCCAGCCTCTGTTACCGTGCGCTAGGGATCCGGCAAAGAGGTAAGGAATTTGTCCATTTACTCCGTTCTTGGCAGGAACGGTTTATTGGTCACACATGGCGCGGTTCGATGGAAAGACGCGACCGCTCCCGGCACTCGCATGGGAGAAAATGGCGCCTGGGTGCCGGCAGGATAGGGCTTTATAGAGGGGCGGGGCGAGAGGATCCACGGCCTGCCGGCCAATAGGGGCGGCTGCCGTGGCGGTGACGCCAGCAACAGCGACCAACCAGAGAACCCCGCAGGGGCGAGCACCGAGCCTTGGGCTGAGCGGGATCGTGTGGCTCGGGGTGGCCAGCACGGGGTTTCCCGGGGCCAGACGGCAGGGTGGTTACAGGAGCGGCACAGGGGTAAGGATCCGGCAGCAGGCAACATGGGGCCAGAAACCGCGGGGGGGAACAACGCGGGGGAAACGCGGGATTACAGAACTTGACTTATTTTAACATAAATTAAAAACCCTAATCTAAACCCAAACTCCGGGATGCAACAAGTGTGTCTGCACTAGGGCTTTAATTTCCTTCTGGATGTACAGTTCTATACCTTTCACTGGTACATAGACAATTTACAACAGCATCTGAGTGCCTAAAAATAGGTTTTACAAGCATCTATGCATTTCTCTGCCACACCTTGGAAATGGGATCATATTCTCCAGACAGTGAAAATGTTTGTTTTTAAACATCTAATTTCTTTAAAAAAACAACAAAATTTTTTTTAAAAGCACACGCACCTGATCTGCTGACTGCCAAGGAGTTTTGGAACATTTAGTGTTTGGAACAGCGAGCCCTAGTTTCTTCTGTGGTTTATTTATATATTTACATCCATTCACAAACATAAATATATGCACAGAATAACAGACCCTTGTGCCTAGGAGACCGCACAGTTCCAGTTTGAATAATAAAAATATAATGCCTCAGGAAGGATTAAGAAGAGTTCAGATTGACTTTATCAGCATCTATTCATGTGTCCACTGTGCAGAAGTGGGACACAGGTATTTGGTGCTACTACTGTCAGTTTTCTGGAATTATTTTCACTGTGAAGAGAAGTTTTATGTAATTTAAAGCTGAATTTTTACATATGAGAAATCTTGGCCATGAACAGATGATAAAGAGCAGTAATAAGTCTGCTAAGATTTTTATTATTATTATTATTTTTAAACCTTGAAACCTGAGGAAACACATTGCTGTTTAGGCTACTCCATTTTTCAGAGACAGTTGCAATTGTGCTATGATTTTTGTCTTTTTCCTTGATTTCCCCATTTACAAACTAAATGCTCAGAGTGTCAGTTGCTTGCATTAATTCTTTACAGGACAGCAGGATGAGAATCAAAGCAAACAGCTTCTTTCTTTGATTTGCCATATACCAAACACAGATGTAGTTCTACATTCTGATTATCTCCCTGCTTCAATTTCATTTGGAGGATAACTTGTGTCTAAAACAGATCACTTTGTCTAGATGCTTCACATTATGAATATATTTTTCTCTTTTAGAAAGAGCTACTAATTCTCAGCATAAAACCACCCATATATCAAGTATAGGATTAAAGGATAGTTTGGATGGGAATAGTGTGGAATATCAATCTTAAGTAAGATTGATATTTGTCTTATTAAAGTTATTATCCTGCATGCCATCTTGAGTATATTTCAAAATGTAGGTCAAGTAAATTGTTTCTTAATCTTTATGTATCAATTCACAGAGCTGGAAGGGACCTCTGGAGGTCATCTAATCTAATACCACTGCTTAAGCAGGACATCTAGACTATGTCTAGACTCCTTTTGAGTATCTTCAAAGATGGAGATATTCATTTTCTCAGAGCAACTTGTTGCAGTGCCCAATCACCCTGACAGGACTTGCAGGTTAGCCTTGAATATGAACCAACTTCCTTGGGCCCCTCCTTCCTCCACAGCATTATGCCATGGGATTCTCCCAAGCAGATCCTTCAAGGTGCCAAGAATTTGACCTCTGGTCTCTGAACTCTAAGGCTGGGAACTTGTTTTTTGCTCTACTCCCTCTTCTCTGAATCCCAAACTCCAGCATCTCATGGTTGTTGCAGCCAAGGCTGCCTCCAACATTTGCAATTCCAATGAGCCCTTGTTTCTGAGCATAAGATTCAGCAGAACATTTCAACTCATTTGCTTCTTTATCACCTGGGTCATGAAGCTGTCTTGGCTTCTCTCCAGAAGCATCCTTGATTGTGTATGCCCTGCTGTGTTGTTCCTTCAGCACAAACCAAGGTGGCTGAAGTTACCCATGAGCTCCAGTAGTCTTGGCCACTTATTCTTCCTTATCAGCTGGCTTTAGCAGACACTACACCTATATTGATCTTCTCTTTCATCTTTACCCATAAGCTTTCAGTTGGCCTATCTATCCCGAGGCAGAAGTCCATGCATCCTAGCTGTTCTCTCACACAAAAGCCTGTTGCTCCTGAAAACTGTATATCCCTCCATTTCAACCCTCCAGCCATAGTAGACATCCCACTAAGCTTCTGTGATCCAAACAGGATTGAAGCCCTCCAGCTGCACACACACAAATCTCCTCAGATTTGCTCTCCATGCTGTAGCAGTAGTGTGCAGCACTTCGAGAGGCACCCCAGCATGCTGGGCTGTCAGAAAGGGTTGGGATGGTGGTGGTGTTTGCCCCAGAACAGGCACTTCCTTGTGTACTTGAAAGTTCAGGAGTTGGTCTGCTGGAGCTCTATCTTGATGATTTTGTGTTCACCTCACTCCAAGTCCTTTGCTTTTCAGCCCAGTCCCTCACCCCCTCTCAGGTCTGCTATTAACTCACTCTTGATTATCCTACCCTGTATATTTAGAGAAACAAATTTGAAAAATTACATGCACAGAGTATTTGTAAATACCTGGATTTTAAATTTAATTACTAATTTTAATAATTTTTAATTTAATTTTATTCATTTTTTATTTATTTGTTTTTTTATTTAATTAATTCTAAGTTGTATTAATCTGTACAGAGTGACTTTGAAAAGTGGTTACTACTTTCAGCCTCATGTTGTTTCATAAAACACCAAGAAAGCACAAATGATAATAAAAGAAACACTATTAGTCTGTCATTTTTACAAAGCAAAATCTTGGACCAGATGTTCAGCTAGACAAAGCAGAGGAGCTATTCCATTTATTTTGTCTGGGGAATTGTAACCATGGACAGCAGTAGAGTTCCACAAATTTAAACTAGCCAAAAAAGCAGTCTGATTTTCATATCCCATTCACCCTAAGATTCTCATTGTTTTTCTCTCCCAATTTAGACAAAATTTTCCCAGCCCTTTAAAGAGTGAACAAAGTCCACTTGACACAGGGCAATTTCCAGTTTTGGGATGATTCTTCAAACGGCTGTAACAGGCAAAATGGAAAGCATTCAGTAGGACTTCATGGTAATTTCAGCTCAGGACACAGGCTAACAAAATTCAGAATTTAAACCAGAAAATATATAAGAGTCTTATCATTTTGCCACTACTCTGTTGCTGTGAATGTGAATACATTTCCATTTACCAGTAGATTTATTCTCCTACCTAAAGGGCCTACAAGAAAACGAGAGAGGGGCTTTTTAAAAGGGCTTGTAGTGCTAGAACAAAGGGGAATGGCTTTAAATTGAAAGAGGGTAGATTTAGATTCGTTTTAGGAGGAAATTCTTTACTGTGTAGGTGCTGGAACATGTTGCCAGAGAAGTTGTGGGTGCCTCACCCCTAGAAACATTCACGGTGTGGTTGGATGGGGCTTTGAGCAACCTGGTCTAGAGGAAAGCTCATGACCACACAGTTGGCACTAGATGATCTTTAGTCTTTATTGTCTCTACCCATGGAAACCATTCCATAATTTTTATTCTGTAAATTCCACATATGCAATGAGGAACAATTTCACTTGGAATAAGAAAGTAAACAAAAAATTATAAAAACTGGATATTAGTTTTTCATAATTTTCATTCTAAACTTGCCAGAATTTCTGTATGATCAATATGTTAAACAGATATACTAGTCACTGTAGAAAAGCAACATTTCTGCAAGAATTCACCTGAATTGCAAATGATACTACAACAAGCTATTTTTTTTAACAGTAGAGAAGACGTTTTGATGAAGAGTAAAGGAAGACGCCAAATACAAAGCACATTTTTCTGTAAAGGATCCGATTTCTACTCATATACATGTAAATAAGGAGCCAATAATAACTCTCTTCATTTGGGATTTTTAAAATGTTATTGTAGTTGTTAATTACTACATTGCTAAATTGAACATGCACTTTAATGTGAAGAAGATAGTGTTTACTATAAGACAAGGGAAGAGGGCGCAGAAATTAGGAATTTGAACCTTAAGAATCTGTGCTTGAAGAAAACTGTAAAATCAGGTCTTTATGAACGTTCCAATCTTGCCTACATTCAAGTATCCAGTTCATCTGAATAACAACTATAGTTGAATAAATACCAACTCTGGTATTTGTTGAATTTTTTTTTTGTATAAGATCTACTTCATGTGACCAAAGGAAGTAAAATCATCTTCATAATTTGCCAAGTACTTAATAATTTTTTTTATTACTAAATATAATATAGCTCTACCAAAAGTGCAATTCAAATTGTTAAAAATGAATTATTTTGTAGCATAAATAAATTTCCCCAGAGCATCCTTTCACATCATACTGTTAGATTAGAAGTGGGTTACCAAAAAAATTAATCCTTCCAGGTATTTCATGGCTTGTCTGGGGCATGCAGTATGCTTTCAAGATAAGCATTTTTCTGATAAAGCATTAGCAGTAAGGTCTGTGCTAAATTTATGCTGTTGGCCCAATTTCCACAAAGGTTTATTTTACAAAAACTAGAACTCAGGTGCTGCTGCTCTACAATGCTTCTGTAACATTAATGTGGGTCACTGACATGATGACAGAAAACTATGATTTCATGTCAGTAGGGTTAAAATTTCAGACTTGAATAAAATGTTTCAGTCAGAAGGGACAATACTGTCAATGAACAAAAAGACATTTCCATTTATCTTATCTGATGGTAGAAAATATACAGAATAAGTACTATAGGAGCACTCGCTAGCAGCATTAAAGCTAAAGAGGACTTTCACACCAGGGAATACTTTAAGTATTTTACTTTTTACATGGATTCATTTCTCTTGCAATTACCTTTCGGTGCTCTATGATTTGGGCTGCTTCCAGTAGCTACTTCTACTAATGCATGCCCTCTGCTACTCTTAGTCTACCTTGCAATTAAATTAAAATATGCATTTTAATGGCATCAGAGGCATTACTTGATGTACTCTGGTGTTGAATTTAAGCCTTTGTTCCATAAAAAAAAAAAAAAAGGAGCATATAAATAAAAACTACTTGAATAGGTTTTCCATTCTGAAATATTTTTTGAAGTAGTTAATAATATGACATATCTTTGCTGGAGATCCAAAACAGAAACAAATGAGATCCATAGGTATGATATATATACCTGGCAAATATACAGTATTTTTAACCTTCACTCAGTGAAATTATTCCCAACTAAATCTTTGTATATTCACCCTTAGAAACAAAATGACTTTTTTTTTTTTTACTGTATTACTGCTGCCCCAGCCTTATGGACATTTTTATAGACTACTCAATTGCTTCCAGTTAAGATATGATCTAAAGCTCAACTTTCTAGTTTGTTATTCCTTATTTGCAGTCATAGATTCACAATCAGAAAAAGAAAAAATTCATAAAATTTTGCAGAGGAGAATTATATATTAAAAAATTCAGGTAAAATCTAGGAATGCAAACCTTAAAACACTTTTAGGTTTTCCAATGTAAAATATGGATGGAAAAGCTTCCTGGAGTGTCTAGAAGTCGTATTTTTGTCTCTCATGTATGTATTGTAAGCTGCTATTTCACCTAAACCAATTTACTTAGACACATGTCTATCCTTAATTAGAATGTTAGCAGGAGCTGCTGAAAATACTAATAGCATTGCAAACCAAAACCTTCACAAATCATATACAATTGGGCATAAAAATTGTTAGGTTTAAAGAGTATCCTCTGTGGACTGATTTATTTTTCATTCATTGTTGGGTTTTGAGAATTAGCATAACTTGCCAAATGTTATTTATATTTTGTCAGTTTATCTTTGCTGTACTTACCATGCCCTCTCCCACCAGAGAAAGTGTTCTTGGCTTATATGCAGACTCTAAATCTACAAAAGGGGAGGGACAGCCTGCTAAAACTAGATATTCTGTATTCCCAGATTTTGCAGGAGACAACAGTGCAATTTGCTTTACTGCCTTAGGAAAAGGTTTAGACTTGAACCTGACCTTCTGAAAAGCAGCAATGATGGTAATACTAATACTAGTATTGGTGATGTTTGTGACAATGGAAGGCAGAAGTCACTTTTGTCTCTTTTAACAGAGAGACAACTGCAGCAGGTGTGTAAGTTATCTTGTCCAGAGTGGAATCTGGCATATGCTACCTTCTGTGGCATTCATTTCTGGTAGTGGTACACCACTCATGAGAAGGAATGTTCTTGCAGGTGGGAGAAGAAAAGCTGCAAAAATACGCAAAGACAAGTTTTCAGCAGGATAGACTTTTTGCTGGAAAGTTCTTGATCCTGCTATCACCTCCACTCAGAGGTGGAGCTATCAGAGTATGACTGAAAGAGATTCACAATTCAGAACAAGTTCATTTTTGATACCTATGGTAGGTTACAAGAAATGCTGGGAATGCCTTATTAGCAGATCTGTCTGATATTTGACAGTGACACCATTAACTCTCTTGTACAAATAAAAAATTTAGTCTTAATTGCAGCAAGCTCAGGTATGAGGGGCAGTGAAGCCATTCAAGCTTGGCTTTAAGCCATGGCAGTTTGGGATTCAGCTGCTGGGTAAGTACAAGCAACATCTTATGCCAACTCCACTGCAAATTCACTGATGAAAGGAAAGATGCTGTTGAACAATACCAAAATAAGTCCTGAAAAATTAGAACATTTCCTTGTAAAATGTTCTCAATTCAGCTGTCCTCAATTTTCTATTAAACAGAATGTTTCCAAATTTAAAATAACTAAGTTCAAGACAGAGTTCTGGTTACCTTCAGATTACTAGTCTTTTCTAAAGGCCTTCAGAACAAGATGTATCATTAAAGACTTAAAAAATTCTTTAAAATACTACCTCCAAGGTTAGTTCTGTATGGTGATTTTTATTGCATTGGAGTAACAATTTAACAAATTCTCACTTTGTGAAAAAAGTCTTCAGCACATCCCACAGAGCAGGTAAGAGACATGCTCCAGCTGTTCTGACAAGGTTATGTATTCATGAATTGCTGAGTCACATTTAAAGATAAACCACCATTCCCTGAAATCTGTAATTGAAAAGCTAACATGAGATCCATAGCAAGTGAGAAAAGACCGGTCTGAACAACAAAGAAATAGGCTGCAAACCTAATGCCACTAAATGCAGCATAAATACTCAGATAATTTAAGAGAGGTAAACCATCTTTTGTATCTATTATAAAGTATATACCTAGAAAATTTAAAGGGAAACAGGGCTATCAGTGCTAAACAACTATATAAATTCTGGAGAGCTCACACAGGCTCTCCATGGCCATTACATCTGTATCATCTTTATTTTTATGACTTACCTCAAATAAGATTATCACATTTTAGCTTCATATGGCAATCTATTAACCATTTATAAACCTGATGATGTGAATAGTTTAAGTCAAGTTATCTGTCAAATGTGAATGAATTTAAGTCATTTGCTCCTTAGCTCTGAAAGGAAACTGAAGGAAACAGTCAAGGTAATTCCATATTTATTCTGGTAGAAATATTACTGGCCAAAATTAAGATTCTGTTGAGCCCTCTATTTCACAATAGAAGTAAACAATTTTTATTTTTTCAGTTTTGGGTTTTTCAGCAAAAATATGAGGCTGGTTGCAAAATTTCAGTGATTTCTATTACTTTAAAATATCAAGATTCCGGAAAAGGCATATTTTTCCACCAATTTTCCCAGCATGGAAATGTCCTATGCTTTGGATCACCAGTGACAGTTATAAGATCTTGGGGTTTTGGCCCCAGAACCTGTTTTCTGATTGCTTTGAACATACTCTGCATGGCACCACAGCCTCTGTCACCCTGCAGCTGCTTGTGCCAGACTCAGCTGTGGCTGGCAGCATTTAGCAGATGGTGGAAGTGAGATGGAAGCTGTGGGAGTGCAAGGTTGTAATCCTGTCTAATGATTCCTCTAGTGTAAGATTTCTGCACTACTTGGACAAGACTGGTTTTTTTCACAAAAAGCTCAAATGCTTTCAGATGGTATTACTGACCATAGACTATGCAATGGTAGTCTAAATAAAGTTTCAGCAATCTGAACAATCAATGGATGGGCTAATTAGAAACTACTCATTTGTGACATGGCAAATAAGTGGTTTGTAACTAGCTAGTAGAAATAGATGCATTTCTGAAGGGCTAATATTGTGTTTAGCAGAAGAGCAAACAGCAAGAGAAAGAACTCAAGAGCCTATAATTATAAGTGTCATAATGACAAAATACAAGAGTAAACAAAAATTGAGATCAGATAGGTTTGCAATGACCGTTGAACTAATCACAGCACAAAGTAAAGGTACAAGAGGTTCAGAGTTGTTTATTCAATAAAATTTCTTCTGATATACTTGAAAGCATAAACACACAGATTAGTTGTAATGTACTCCAGTGCAGCTGTGCAGAACCACTTGCACTTTGCCACAGGTGATGTATACTGATACATCACCAAGTCATATTGAACTCCCAAATTCTACTGTACTGGTGAGTCTGAAGAGTGACTCATCAGCACTTTTTCAATCTTTCTTCTCCCATGATTATGAAAATTCACTCTGCTCAATTCTCCTCTCGGAACTATATTCTTACATGGTTTTATCTTCACATTATCATGTTTATTCTGCTCCACTTAATTTCTTTCCAATATTGTCTGGTACTGCAGCCACCTGTCATTCTAAAGTTTCCTCTCATACCTTGCCTCATAAAGCTTCCAAACGGTCTTGACAAGGGTGGTTTCCTTAAAGGTTGTATCAAATAGCCTCCAATTCAGTAAGTCCAGCAGAACCTTTGTATTTAGCAAGTGTAAACCTTTGTTTTTAGCAATTGCAGTTTGGGCATGTTCTTTAAGATGTTAAGATTTTTCTTAGCAATAATTTTGTGTCAGTCTTTTCATTAGTATTACAATTAATAGCTGCCTATGGAAAAAGATTAAGTAACTGTGCTTCCTTATGGCAGTAGAAGAAGCAAGGCAAGACCTTGGTCTGATAGAATGACATGAGTGTTTTCTTTCAACACTTCAGTACACAAGGGTCAGATATCTTGAGATCTGAATGGGCACAGCATATTTATTCTTTGTACCACTGCATGCAAGGTAGAGAATTTATATCCCTAATCTTCCAGTCTTATAAAAATACTTTTATTCCTCCTTTACCTCTCAAGTTTTTCCATAGTTCTACTTACATTCATTTTGATATGACAATAAGAGACAATATAGTGTAAGTTTCAGCTCTCATTTTTTTCAGTGGGTTTAACCTTAAATGCAGCTTAGTGACTAAATCTTCACTTTTGAGAGGGCAGAAGCATAAGCACTAACAATATACAGAAGATGTTGCTTCTCTCTACAGGGACACAACTCAGCAGCTTCTGCCAAGTGAAGGAAGAAGCTTGATCCATTTCATTCATTTTACACATGTTGATTGAATTAATTTGTTAGGCCTATACATGGTGGAAGATTTTCCATTTTCAGGATAATACATGCAGTAAGTGTGCTCGTCATTTAGCAAAATGGATCATTAACAATTGATGCAAAATGGCATAATAGATATTGCTGTTTTTCTTTTGCATCTAGTGTTGGGTTCAACTGGGGATTAAATTGCCTCATATCCCAGACATTAATAATTTCGAAGGCTGACATTTTTGAGCATAGAATAAAGGATAGATATTCGAGCCTTTCAGATTAATGTAATTTCAGAGATTCTGGATTAGATGTTTACATGCACATGTGGCTACTAATAATTAAACTGAGCTTCAGTTATTGTCTGTACAGACATCAAACCTTTCTAGATAAACATTAATAAGGAACATATAATACCTATGTCATGTGTATATAGTATGTCCATAATACCTTTTAGGCTAGGTTTTCAGCAATAAACAAAATGTTTCTATACTCTCAAGTGTAAATTCACATTAGACAAAAATATTATCTATTACTTATTTCATTATTTTTAAAAAACACCATGAATCCCAGTTTCTTCCTGCAAAGGAGATACAGATTTCTTCTTTCATAATGGAATGGAAAGTAATGATGCATTCCAACAAAGGCATAATTCTTTCTTTTGGTTATTATGATCAACTTCCCTAAATAGAGCAATGGACTAAGATCAGAGTATGCTACATGAATCCTCAAGCAGCTGAGATGGACACAATTATGTCTAAAGAGATATTAGGAAGAGAAAAAGAATTGCCTTTAAAACTCTTTCTTCAGGCCATAAAGCTTTGTTTTACACTGATCAACTGCACAATTTCTGCTGACATCCACAATGCTATGTATCCACGTTGTAGATTTTGGGTGAAATATTGCCCTTTCTGCCACTACCTCGTCAAACCACAGTTTCAAATTCAGTTTGGTTTAGGTTAATTTTCCACTTTATTTGCCAACTAGCTTTGGCCTGTTCCTCGTATCTGTCAAACAACTCCATGGCCTGGTATATTTACTTTTCCTTCTGCATCTCTGGCTCAGCTACTCAGCCAAAGAAGTTTTGATTCCAGGACAGGTCAATGTAAGTGATATAGGTATAATCTTGCCTGTGGGTATGCTGGGATCAAGACTGAACCTCTTCACTACTCAGAATCCCAGTTATGCATTGCAAAACTTTCATGGAAGCTGAGTTTCCATGTATTCATTTTCTGTGCTTAAACAAACTAGATTAGACCTGCCTCTGGTGTAGCATTTCTGCCGGTATTTCTTACAGACTGCACCTGTTTGATGGCAGTTGGGCAAGAAGCTCTCTTTAAATAGGAATTCTCCAGCTTATTGTAAATTATATAATATTGTTTTCATCACTATATGTTTTCTTTTTCCTTCTGGTTATTTATCTCTGAACTCAAAGTATTGAAACTGTCTGAGGATACTCAATATGAAGAGTTGCACTGCATTGCTGCAGATATTTGATCTGGAAAAAAATCTTGTCATTTCATTATATTCATGTAAAGCAGAATCAGGGGAAAAAAACCTAAATGTGGTCAGTAAATTATATGTATATAGTAAAAACAATATCAATCACGTCTCATGACGGAAAAGAGGACACTTGGGATTTTAAGAGGCTCTTTATAAAAGAACAGCCCAACTAAAATAGTAGTTTCTTAATACCCTCCAAGTGACAAATTGACAGATGTTGAGCAAAAAAAGGACAAGCAGGAACTGAAAAATGCCAGAACAAAGTATGCTTTCAATTACAGGCTTGCAACACCTAAGCTATGCTCTTACTGCTCTAACTTAAGAGGTAACACCAAAATTCTTATGAAGATAAGTGTAGCTATAGAGGAGGGAAGCCTTTAATACATCTCATTAGAACAAATGTTTAAAGTTTTTAAAAACTAACAGTGCCATCTTGAAATCATTCTACTATTATGGGCAGCAAATTGAGAGAGTGCTGGCAGTGGATTGTGGTATCAGAATTTCTCAGACAAAGAAATAAATGGGTTTCTGCATTCCAAGGAGCTGCAGGGAACAGAAAAGCCTGCATAATCTATTAGAGATTTACAATAAAGGCACCTTTTGATCGCAAGGCACATATTGCTGCTGCGAGGTTAACTACTACAGAAATAAAGTCAAGGTGTTCGGTGGGGTTTTTTTTAAGTTGGTGGAGATGTTGCTTTTTTCTAGTAGAACTGCTACATTGTTATCCATGAGGGGAGTTTGTTTCTAAACAATGCCTAGGATTTTGGTGGTTTGAAGGGTTTTTTTTCCTTGCCAAAAAAAAAAAAAAAATTAAAAAAAAATTCTGCTTCTGCTAACTAAATTAAAAGGAAAAAAATATAAATTTCAGGACTTTCTCAGTGGCTCTATGGCCATAGCCAGTTTCATGCAGAGTACTTTCAACACATTTTTTCTGAGATAGCTGTTGTCACAGGTGCTGAGGATGATATGGTCAGACTATATGTGAGAAATCATGAACACGTAACACTGACATCAACAATAAAATTTCACTATAAATATAATCTCAGTTAGTGTTTTTTTTACAACCTTAGTGTCTGAAGTTTTGTGAGGGTTCAAGATTTTCGGTTTTTTTTGAGAAAGAAATAACCTAAAATTAGTTTTCCATGCCTTTTGGCTACAGAGAAGAACTTCGAAAAACAACTGCTAAGGAGAGGGGGAAAAAAAGTGTGGATTTTTTTCCTTATTTTTGCCTATACTTATTATTTTCTTAAAACTTGCATTTTGGTTATACTGTTAATGTGTCAACACAGAAAAAACTTGCAATTACTATCCAAAAGGATAGTAATTCCTGCAAACAGGAAAAAGAAGTCCAGGCAGTTCAATGGACTTGCTCAGATTTTCACAGAAAGCTGTAGCCTGACTCTAAATCTTAATCCCCCACACCATACACCAATCACTTATTCATGAGAATATATTTACAAGTCAAGTACTGCTTACATAAAAAGAAAACCAATGAAAAACACTGTGCGTGGAAATTAAAGTTTCTGGGAATATTTATTTTACATTAAGAAACCTTACTGTTATATATGCAGTAAAGCAAAGGGTCAATAATAACCTGTTAATCTCTGGTTTTAGCATGGGAAATTTAGACAAGCTTCCAGAGGACGGTTCAGTAACATTTCCAAAGTATTTATCATCATTCACTCCCAACTAAAGCAAAGTGCTTTCCATTTTTTTAAGCTTTTCTATTCAGAAGGCAGATAGAAAAGAGATCATATTAGCAGAAAGTTTGATTTTTCATTTCAGTGAGCTTTGCACTGCTAGCATCTACATTAGGAACATATGAGGGCAGTTAGGGGAAAATCAGTGTACATAACATGGTATGCAAATGTATTTTGCAATATTACCTAAAAAAATCCTAAAAAAGAATAAAGTGTTGCGGGAGGCAGACAAACTTGCAGACATTATGTAAATGTACTCAAGATCCCTATGTTAATGAATTCTTGCTAAGTCCTCTTTTTAATGTCTCCTATCTGCATATCTTTACAAGAAATTTTCTTTTCTACTACCACAGCTACTACTGTGGGTAAATTTCTGAAAGGTGTTTTATAGACAAAGAGTATGGAAAGGGCTGAGTTCAGGAACAAAAATAGGTTTACACAGCATGTACCCAGGATTTATAGCACAATTGTCTTTTCAAGAGAGGGTCACTTTGCAATACAATAATTGTTTCATTTATCTTGTGCTGAATTACAATAGTGAGCAGACTCAAAGTTGATTAAAAATTAAAATGCACTTTATTCAATATAATAGTAAAGTGATGCTGCGTAAATGGAATGGACTTTTCCATTTCTCTCATCATAGTCTGCTCTCTGCTTTCTTTCACATGCTGATATTCTTAAATGCCAGATATTTTCTGCAAATTTAAATGTTAAGGATTAAAAGAGATAATTGCTCCCCAGGCTAATGGCCACTATTACATGGAGCATGACTGGAACATTCTGCTGCTTCATTTGGTTCACTGATATTCCCTTCAGGAGGTCACCTGCTGTACTGTTATGGTAAAGAAATACAATAAAATTATTTCTTATTCCATAGATTTCATACAAATATATCATAAATATATATTTGTATTGCCTAGAAAAGTGCTGGATCCCACACACAAAAATTTCTAGAGCTGATTTTCACAGGACTTCATACTTAATGATAGTAATAATTTTATTTGTTTCTAAAGAAGACTCCATTTTTTTAGTCCTCAGATTAATTCTTGATATTTCAGAGTGTAACCACAGTTACACAAGGTAGTGCAAGTCATAGATTATTAATGACTATTAAGATATTTTCTCACAGGATTACATAATCAGCATAATTTCTCAGATGCAAATTTCTCAAAAGTCCAGCTAGGTTTTCCATCCTATACTTACATTCAGGTGCTTTGATAATCCTGTTCATTCTAGGTTAGGTAAGTAAAGCACTTAACTGGTGTTTTCACCCAGGACACATGTAAATATCTACCTCTCAAGGTGTCTTGTTTTTTACATACTATGATTACATTACCTTTATGTCCAGGTTCCAGCCAGGACAGGGTTAGTTTTAGCGGTAGCCAGAGGTATGGCTAGGAACAGGAATTCTATACCACATCATTTTCCAGGAGCAGAGTAAGGGTTCCCTTCCAGGTCAGGGTAGTGTGGTAGCAGTTGGGCATTGTCAGGTACTGTGCACTTTTTTTGTTAATGTTGTTGCTTTTACTGGTCATTTTCTTACGTCATTGCTGTTTCCAGTAAATTGTTCGTATCTCCATCTGTGGACTTTACCTTTTGTGTCTCCAGTTTTCCTCTCCAGCCCACCACGGGGGAGAGCAGGGAGGGAGGGGGATAAAGTCAGCAGCGCCTGGTTTCACAGAATCACAGCTTCACAAAGTATTCTGAATTGGACGAGACCTATTCTTAAATATTATTATCAAATCTACTGCCTGTAGCATCTTGTGACATAAAGTAGACTCCTGCCAGTGAAAAATTTCATGTGCTTTGGATTTTTTGATCAGTACTGTTTTTCATAATGTGAATATCTACTTTCTACCTTCAGAATCTTCTTAGTAAACGTAACTAAAATCTCACCATTTTGATTTTTCTTCTACTCTATTTTGTTGCTAGTTTTTTGAGGTTTTTTTATTGTATGGACAATGAAGCTGTTAATTGATATTGAATAGTTCCTAATATTTATTTCTATATAAAAAGGAGAGATACTGCTGTGTCTTGTCCCAACTTCGCAAGAGCAGATCCCTTGCTAGCCCCGCCTAGCTCTTCTCGGGGCGAGAGGCGCTCCCTGCTGAACCCAGCTGGGCTTTAGAGAGCGCCTTCGTGGGTCCAAGGACACTGCTGATCCCACCGGCAAGGAAGGAGGCGACACTCTTCTGGGGTAGGTCCAAGATTTATTGTGACTCCAAGGAGAGCCCTAGAGCCCAACACCATTCAAAGAAGTCCCAGAAGAGCGTGAGGTCTGACGCTCGAGCAGGCCCTGATATAGGGTGGGCAGGAAACCCGATCAGGCAATGGGAGAAGACATGGGCGTGGCCCTCCGAGGGAAGGACAGCCGAGGTATCCACTTAGGAGGGAGGAGGGGAGGGACCCCAGGCCATTGTCCGGTCACCCAGCGACCCCGGCAGAAGCCTCCAGACAGAGGGGAAGGATGGACAAGTCACATGGGAGGGGTCAGGGGCATGAGTCAGGGTTTTTGGGATTGATGGACACACAGGTGCTGATGGGAAAACCTGGGATGAACCAAAAAGGCCCAAGGGGGGTACAGAGGGATAAACAATTTTGAACATACATGCAGTGGAACCTAAAAACACAACTCCACATGATACTTTTAGGTGCTTTTATTGTTTTCCTATGAGACTCTTTATCACTAGAAAACATGTAATGAAACACAGCTTCCAGGTAGCAAAGGAACTATTTGAAATATATTACATTAACATGCACTAAGGTCACAGAATATTCATGGTTAGCACTCTATATACTTCCCCTTTATCAAAGCCTGGGATTTCAGGTCAGCCATGCAACAATGTTTAAGGTCACAAAACTTGTTAGCTCATTAAATGAAACCAACTTCAGTATGGGAAGGCATGTAAATCCCACTTTTTCAGCATAACCTCTGTTAAAAGTCAGAACTTTATGACAGAGCGGAGGAGAATCTTCACTTAATGAGTGTGGTAACAGTTCTGAAAATCAACAATATCCACAAGTATTGATAATAAGCATAAGTATCAGAAAACCATAAAATTAGTCTTGAATCTAATTAATTAGAGTCAGTGGAAAATGTAGATGACAAAACAAGAAGCAAAAAAAAAAAAAAAAACCAAACCAGACAATGTGACTCCTTACACATTCTGGAGTCTTTCACATTATTTTGTGTGATTATCTTTCATATGTTATGGAACTGAAAACTCAGTTTTTCATACTCTTTGCACTGAAGATCATTTTCCATACATGTTTTATTACTCCATGCAGTTATCCATATGTACAATGAACTATGTATTTGAGTGGTAATGTCTTAGATGGGCTTATTCTGCACCATGCTTTGGCTTCCCAGTTGCTTTTACCTGTTCATTTTACAGATTAGCAGCCAGTCCCATTTGGGAGAACTCTTGTTTATTTGGATATACCTGTGTGGAAATAAAGTAGACCATAACCATTTATTATTAACTTTTTGTATATTTTGCATGTGGGTTCTCACATCCATCTGCCTAATGGTTCCATTCTGTCAAAGTCTTCATATAAGGACATATTTCACTGTTTTATTCTCTTATTTAGGATCACATTGCTCAAGTCTGGCAATTTCTAGGGTGACTGTGCAGAATTTGTGTTGTTCATTTATTAGCAATTCCATTTTTTTGCTCCTTTTGTACAGTAAGGTCTTGGTTTCTTTTTCTACATTCCTTTTCACCCCTTGATTTGTTCAGTAAACCAGTTCAGTTTTTAATTTCATCTTTAAAACCAAACTAAAAATCCAACTTTCTTAGTGACCATTGTATATGCCCCCCTGATTTCATTCCAAAAAACAAGGAGTGTGCTCTGAAGGCGCCAGTGTCTTCATTCATGTTTTTGTATTACATGGTCAAGGCCACACAGCCACTAACCATCTACCCCCATCAAACTCTGGTAGCACTGGGAAAGAGGTGCCCTGTTTTTGTTGGGTCTCACAAATGAATTGGGACAATTGTGGGTACAACAATGCACAGACACCAGATAACACAGAGCCACAGGATGAGCAGTGATATACAATAAAGGAGATGTTTACACCACAGAGCTGGTACTGGGCACAAATGCTGAGACCTGCCCAACAGAAGACCATGGAACAGCAAAGAATGAGACAGGACAAGGAGGAGAAGGAGAAGAGCAAAAAGAAGATATTGGGAAAAATGAAGGAAAAATATTCTGAAAAGAGTCAGGAGACCTAGATGAGACAAACTACCTGCTGCTTAAGTTCCCAGAAAATAAGAATAGGTTTTCCTAAAACAGACTTCAGCTTGGAACTTCTCAGACCCCTTTATTTAATACTGACTAGTCTGGAACTATACTGAAGAAAATAAAGGAACTGATTTTTAATCTTTCCAAAATGACATCAACCTTCCCAAATTAATAAGCATGTGTTCTCTTTTTAAAGTTTTCTAAATAGTTCTCTGCCTAGGATGATTTAAACTGCAGCACAATAAAATGGAATTTGCAAAGAGATCAGTGAATATAAATAAGAGTGGAAGGCAGTGTATGTTGCATGGAGTGCTGCCATCTTTTGGTTATAACAAATTAGGATTATTTCAAGAGAGCTCTGAATATGTCTAAGAGAGATTAATATAGTCTGAAAGCATAATATATAAACCAATTATTATTAAATAAAATTACTATTGTTACTAAAAAAAAACTATTTTTTTTTAGCACAGACTCAGTCTGAAATATAAGATTGCTACTTTAAAAATGTGTCCTTTCATTTAGACTACCGCTTTAACTTTTTGCTCTTTTAGAGACCTGGGTAAGCAGAGAAATTAAATATTTCTTCTTCTTTTGTTGCAGAAGTTGAAGCATATAATATATCAAGACTACAAAAAGTAGTAATTAATAAAAAACCCACATCTTTTTGAAGATTTCCATCTGTTTGGTTTCATCTTTTTCTTTCCATATAGGATTATTCTTTTTCTTTCTGTGTGTAATTCAAATTCCACCTTCATCGAAAACACGTCTGTATAAGTGTATAAGTGACTACTGTATTGCTCTTTTTCTTTTATATCATCTTCATAGTTTAAAAAAACTGCATGCATAGTGCATTTGTTTAGCTTTAGAAGAGCATAGAATTTGATGAGGGATTGGGTTTTTTGTTTTGAAGGAAGACAGCCACTGGCCCTTGAGCCCAATATTTTAATTTTGTCTTTTCTTTCAAACTTTCAATGTGTCCTTGCAGTCATGTTCAATTTCTGGATTCATGGCTAATAATAAAAGTTTGAAAATGTGATTTGAAAGGCAGGAAAGTCAATAGTCAAAATAAGAGTTAAATACTGATTAGTTTCTCTAGAGTCTTTTCAATACTCACATTTGCAAATTTGCCATTTTAATGATCTTAAAATGTGTATACTTGCCCTCAGATTTATTTTCTTCCTCGCAGTTAGAACAGCAAAACAAAAAGCAGAAAACAAAAAAAAAAAAAAAACAAACAAACAAACAAACAAACAAAAAAATAAACCGCAAATCTACTACCTGCTGCAGTGGCTTTCTGTCATTTTCTGTGCAAAAAAAGGTGCTTACTGTGCTAATAATGATATTCCTCATTTGTTCTAAGTGTTTTGTTTACCTAGTAGAAGAACCAGTGGAATATCTCAGCTAAGGTTGTTCCATTCTCTTTACAAGATTCCAGCTGATTTAGGTTTCTTTTGCTTGCATGAGTGTGTTTGCTTGGTGGAAAGACACTGACATTCACTATTCCACATTGTGTATGTTTTGTCGTTTTCTGGTTCTGCTGATGCAGTAATATGTTTTCTGTCAAAAGCGTTTTATAGGCACATTACCCTGCTTGACAGAAACAGCGAGCTACAAGGATTTCCTGAGGAGAAACTTCCAGATGCAGTGTGTGAGATTTCTCATCTTCCAACTACATTAATTACATTATCACCCTGAAACAACATTCAAATTGAAATCATTCACTGAAAGTCTTACACACAGTCCAGCTGTCTGGACTTCTCTAATGTTTCTGTCATCTATAAATAATTCACAGAAAGCCAACTGGGAGGCTGCATACTCATTTTCTGCTCTCTCAGTATCTGCCAGTCATGGGTAAGGAAAGAATTTCAACCTGGCAGCTGTGGGGAGATAGAAGTCCACCAATTTCAAGTCTTCAAAAAATCTCAAGTGCAGTTTTAATAAGAAATGAAATTGGCTTTAAAAATAAAAGTATTTTAAAATAGATTTTTAAAATATTTTATCTCTCCTTATTTATTTTGAAGTTCACTGAGGTCCTATTTTCACACACTTTATTATAACCCAGAGGACAAGCATTTTAGTTTGAAAGCAAAAAGAAAAAAAAAAGTGATTTCTACATAGCCTCTCATCTTTGGAAGCTGGAGCTTCCAAAAAAAAAGATAAGGAAAACCATGAGAGCTGGAATAAAATCATGAGTATTAACAACACTACTACAGAAAGGTTTTTAACTTGAAATGATGGTGCAGTCTATTAGACCAGAAGAATGCAATTGCTTCCATGGGCAAAAAGATCATATATATTGCTGCACTCAGTAGTTAAATAACATGGATGAAGTGTGATCCATGTACAAACCCTGTGACTGTAGCTAAGAGGACTAGTTAGTTTGTTTTATATCTGCTTTCTTTGCACCTTAATGTTGGAGGGAAGAGAATTAATTATGTCATCACTAATAATTCCAGTCAAAAGATGAGGACACTAAACTCAGATATGGCATAATTGAATTTGTACTTACTTTCACCAGTTACAGATTTGGCTCATTATTTGTATCTTCATGTTGTGTCAAGTGGCAAAAATACTTTTTGACCTTGTGATCAAAGGGAAAAATGATCACAATTTCCCTTTGAAAGACAAATGGGACATGCAGCTTTCTGAGTCATCTTTTTTTATAATTACATCCTACAAACTTTGATTATAATAATGGGAATTTTGCCTGATGATTATAGTATTGGGCCAATCATAGGTTTAATTTAGCTCAAAATTCCTACAACTCCATTGAAAATAATTGGTTGAATCTGTTTACACCCGAACTGATTTTGCATCAGTTCCTTTGAGAGACTGTATTTCCCTTCAGCTATTACAAGCTTGTATCCCAAAGGTAGAAACATTATCATATCATTTGCACAAAGGAACAACATCAAATGCTGCATACATATGAACAGAAAATTAAGTTTTAAAAAAGCTGCATGTTTCTCTCTTCAAGTACTTTGAGGAAGAAAGTATACAAGTGTGACCTTATACTCCAGTACCTATGGGATGCTCCATGGAATGAGCAGATTCCAGTTTTTTGCATTTTTCCTCTCCATACTGTAGTCAGCTAACATCTTTCCACAAATCCTCACTTAAAACAGATCAAAGGTTGGTAGCATCTGCAATGATAGTAGTGCTTCAACTTGTTCTTAAAATTGCTGTAGAAAAAGGAATCTTAGTGCTCTTTTTGAAAAAAATGCAATATTTGCTCTGTCACGTCATGGTAGATATTTTTCTGAATCCTCAAATTGTCTGTTGGGATTTTTTTCTCTCTTCTTCATTGTCTTGTTGCAGGTATTGTTTTTCTGCTTCCTGTAGAGCTGAAATTAGTAAAATTATCAAAAGAGAGGATGAGAGTGAGAGTGAGAATACAGCAATAATAGGAATAATAAAAGTTGAATTTCAGTTCAGAGAAAACAGTAGTCTCTCTTTGTAGTATTCTTGAGAATAGAACTGAAAAAACAAGATTCATTTAGGGTCTTGAGAGGATTAACTTGCTAAGAAATATCACCTTTTAGCATCTCAGTGTTCTTATGTGATAGTCTGAAAACCAGCAACTTGGTGCTTGAATCAGTGATCAGTTTCTGCATATACAGCAGTATTATTATTACGTTTTAGTCTCACATGGTAAAGTCTCACAATCCATTCAAAGCTAAAATTTTAATTGTTTTAATTTCCATCAGACCTTCAGTTAGACACAACATGTTATGAATATGCTCCCAAATATGCCTTAATGGAACTTGATACTTTGTGGTGCACCCCTTTTAGAGTATGAGGTCAGATTTGTATGTTTTATCTCTCCTGAAAGCAGGAGTAATGTGTGTGTTTATCAGACCTTTGAAGAATGAGATTTTTAGTCAAATATTTTTAAAAAGCATTTTCAAATGCTTTAATAAGGTTTACAAAGGTGAGGTTTTTTCTCAAGGAAGAGGGGGAAATGTAGACTCTTAGTATAACTATCTATAACTTTAATATATACTGTAGGTATTATTGCACTTCACAGTATAAAGAACATTTCAAAAAGATATTATTTATCTACTCTTTCAAACAATTCTTCCCTCTTCCTTTATAAAAGGGGGAATAGGGAAAAGCAATAAGTCTAATAGGGAAAGGCAAATTTTCTTAAGATATATGTCTCAGGATTTGGACACTAGGCTGGTCATTTAACTAGAGAAAAAGACATGTTCTTAGAAATAACCATGTCTTTTATTGTCTCTTAGCCTCTTGTTTTATTAAGTATGTTTGCATTCACTGTAGGGAGGCTTCAACAGACCAAATGCAGGCTTTTCTATTTATAAGACTCCTGAAGTAGCTATCTAAAATAAATATTGAAGGATCAGTCATGATTGTCTGTCCATAACTAAGTCTGAAGTTTGAAGAGTTGGATAAAAGGAATAACAATGGCCTCACAAAATTCTAATCTGATAGGTGCCATAGATATGCTTCCATCATTTTTATTTAAAGCAGTTACAAATATTTCAGTGAGTGGTGCTCTTCTGTGGCCAGTATCGGGACTGGCACATTTTTACATTTTTGTTGGTGATATGGACAGTGGAATTGACAACATGAAACTGCATGGGGCTGATGACAAACTGGAAGGAAGGGATGCCATCTAAACAGACCTTGACAGGCTTGAGCAGTGAGCCTGTGGGAGCCTCACAAAGTTCAACAAGGCCAAGTGCAAGGAAGGTCCTGCACCTGACTTGGCCCAAGTACAGGCTGGGCAAAGAGTAGATTGAGACTATCCCTGGGGAGAAGGCCTTGCAGGTGTTCATGGACAAAAATCTCAACATGACTCATCAATGTTCTGTCACAGCCCAGAAAGCAAACTGCATCCTGGGCTGTACCAAAAGCAGTAAATCAGGGAAGATGATTCTTCTCCCTCTGCTCTGCTCTGCTCTTGAGAGACTGCTTCTCGAGTACTGCATCCAGCTCAGGGGCCCACAACGAAGAAAGACATAGACCACTTGGATCGAGTGCAGAGGGGGTCACTAAGCTGATCATAGGTCTGAACACCTCTCTTATAAGGGAAAGGCTTAGAGTTTTGGAGTTGTTTTCGTCCTGGAGTAGAAAAGGGTTTGGGGACACCTTAGAGAAGCCTTCCAGAACTTTAAGGGTACTTACAAGAAGGCTGGAGAGGGACTTTTCACAAGGGCATATAGTGACAGGACAAGGAGGGATAGCTTCAAACTGAGAGTATGCTTAGATCAGATATTAGGAAGAAATTATTTGCTATGAGGGCAGTGAGGCACCAAAATAGGTTGCCCAGAGAAGTTGTGGAGGCCCCACCACTGGAAGTGCTCAAGACTAGGCTGGATGGAGCTCTGAGCAACCTGGCTGAGTAGAAGGATCCCTGCCTATGGCAAGGGGCTTGGAACTAGATGATCTTTAAGGTCCCTTCCAATTCAAACCATTTATGATGTTTTCATTTTGACTGGAAAATAAATTTTATTTCCTTCAATTACTCTCAGTGGCCAAACAAAATATGGTTTCAGCCAAAAAATCCACAAAGCAATACAATTAAAAAAAACAAGATTATAAGCAGAATTACTTGATTGACAAAATTATTCTTAAGCATATAATTCTTATAAAATCTCTCACACAACAAGTTTTTAGAACAAGCTGTTGAGCACTTGTCAAATTATCATAGATCCTACATATAGTATTGTCTTTAAAGAATGTAAGTGTTGGGCTTCAGAAGGAAATAAAGATTTCTCTCCCAGGACTGTCAAAGTTAACATTTATGTCATACAAGATGAATTGTGGCATTCTTCCTTTCTCTGTCAGCATTTATGGATCTCTTCTTTCTTCTTTTGTCTCTGTTACAGTTAAAATTCTCAAGATCTATAACCAGTTCCTGGGAGGAGCGTTTTCCATTCTTTTTGATATATGACGCATAGTTAGGTATATAGGTCAACTAGAATATGATGCACAGTGATCTCACATACAGAAAGAAATAGCAATCTTAAAAATTTCCATTAAAATTATAAAAAATCTAGTATAGCTGTTGAACATAAAATCTCTTTCCTTTTGTGGCTTCATTCTTCATTTCTTTATCATTAAGAAAAATTTCTTCAAAGAAAGGCTTGTTATGCATTGGAACAAGATGCTCGGGGAAAGGTTGAGGCACTGTCCCTCTAGGATTTTTTTAAAAGTAGCTGTAGCACTTAGAGACATGGTTTAGCGGTGGATATGACAGTGCTCAGTAAATGATTAGAGATCTTTTCCAAACTAAATGATCCTATGATTCTGTGATTCTGTTCTATCATGCTTAAATATCTAAAGCTGGACATTCTATCAGATGCAACAGAACAAGAGACATTGGATGAATTAATTTATAATTACTGAAACAAATTATCTAAAAAGAAGACTTTGACACCAAAAATAGTCATAATATGCACTTCTTGCACCATGTGCCAAAACTATGTTTCTAAAACCTTTGCTTAATACCTTTACATCTCACATCATCCCCAAACCTCACTAAGCAGTTGGTTAGATTAGAAAGTTCTCTGGACAGTGGGATTCTGCTTTTGCACTTAAATTAAATTATTCTAGTGTGGGCATCTAGATCCTTTCAAAAAGCTAAAGCTGGAAACTTCATAGAAGGGCAGCAAAATTCTTAGAGGTTTCAAGCCCATGGAAATATTCAAGGGAAACACAGCACATGGCAGGTAACACCTATGCTAAAATATAATAGTAGTAATGCTTTTGGTTAAAACACTTCTTTAAAAAAGAGAGTAAAATAAATGCACAATTTTGTATTAATGGACAAGTTTATTTCAAGTTAACCCTCATGAATTGCATCAGACCCAAATCTTTCCATCAAGATTTTGAAGTTTCAGTGAAGCTAAATACTATTGTCTCATCTATTGCAGTATTCAATTCTTTAATTAATATTATTAAAAAATCAAACGTCAGACCAAGGGCTAACTCTAGGACAACAAATACTTACTCTCTCATTTTGCTAAAAATGATCACTGAGCCTTATTCTTCTTCCTTGTCTGCCAAAAAAAATCAGAACAATTTCTCCTTTTATCTCATATCATCAAACACAATGAATGTCTACATGTCTTCAGTTCTATTTTCTCTTTTCTCTCCAATTTGTAAATTAACCTGAATAATTTAATTTACCCTACTCACTCATTTTCTTTGTTTCACTTGTTACTGATTTCTCTATTTCCTCCTCTTTACAAGAGATTAATATCTCCCATTTTGAAAGCATCAGCCAAAGTCTCTGTATCAGATTAGCAGCAAAAGTTAACGTGCAGGTAACATAATACAGTGTCCTAATGACATCCAAAAGTGAAAATTCGTCTCTTCCGCTTCAAATATATTCAATTCAGTTCATCCTTTGTGATACATTATGTAAAGATAAATATGACCCATGGTTTATCTGGAAATTATCTAATGTTAAATTTTTCTGTTGCCACATTAATATTCTAACTTAAAATACCTGCTACATATGTCAATATGTAGACATATTAATTTATATTAAACTAAATTATGTTCTGTGAAGTAAAAGCCTTACTATGATGCATTTCTCTCTTTTGAAAGACAAAATTAATAAAATTACCTTATATAAAGTTTTAACTAAATACAGGTTAAATATATGTGTAGTCTAGATTTTTCTCCTTTACTTCATTATCACTGACCTACTATATAGATCCTTGCCTTTTCTTCCAGTGCCCTCTTTTCCTTTGTTTCTGGCTTTGGACTTTGTGAATAGCTATGCAATTTCCTTTGCTATATTAAAACTTGCCTCTTTTTTCCCCCCTAGTGCAGCACAACCAAACAAAGGACAGTACAAGGTCATAGAAACCATCATGAAATGCCTTTTATTTCAAAGCTCTTTTCATCTGCTTAACAAATAACAGAAACCACGGTTAATCATTGCATACTTCTGGTTCCCTGGGCACTCATGGAGCTCTCCATATGGTCTGTTCAAAATGGAGGCACTTGCATATATCAGATCTAAATTATGCAAAAAATGTAATCATACAGTGGAACAGAGTAATAATAGAAAAGATACCTACTCAAGAAAAACAGAAAACTAGCTAATAATCACTCTACATTTCCAACTCCCATGGTAAGAGAACATTGTACTAAATACATAAATCTATATTCTGACATTAATTTCATAATATTTAAAATATATTCTCTCTTGAGATTTATATATTGTTCCTTCATGCAAGAAACCAAATAGCACAATTAATTATTTTCTTTTTTCATTCCTCTCCTCTTTTTGCCTTTTTTTTTCACCTTGCTCTTGATATGACCAAGCTCTTCTAGGTCCTCTTCTTTTTATTTACCTTTTCTTTTGCTTTCCATTCTTCTTATTCTCTTCATCCCTTACTATTTTACCATATTTTTTTTAATGATCATGGCCTAAGATAAGCAAGGAGTCTAAGCAAAGATAATATGTGATTATTGTCTGCAGAGAAAAGTTGAAAAAAATTTTACTCATGTGCTATAGGCCTTGCATTGAACAATCTGTGGAAAAGACTGCAGGTGCACATTTCTGGTGAGCCAAAGTGGTTATGATTAAACTTTTTTTGCTTCAGGTTTGCATTGCTTCAGGTTTTGATGTGGTACATTGGTATTTTGAACCAGGGATACTATTAAGCAAAGAGGGCAGGCCAGGACAAATACATGAGTCCATTCATGGTTGACAGAAGCAGACCAGGCTTGCAGCTGGTATAAAGAAGGATCCAGTCATTCTCAATGCAACTGCACAGTTGGATACCAGACATTGTTATCAAGGGAAACTGACACTATAGATTAAAAGGAAATTACTATTAAAAAAAGGAACATGGAAGAATATTCTGACTGGAAATTCAGAGATCAAGAAATGGTAAAACTAAATATTCTTTCATTTTGTTAATTCAGCCTACATGTGCTACAGACTTAAGGCTTAGCAAGGTTAGTGTCTGTGCCTATCTCAGCAGGAGGACACTTTGTAGGCTGAAAAGGTGTGTAGAAATATTACATGTACCTTGATTTGGAAAGTAGCATAGACTGAATTTTCCTGTACTGTGTGTTATTTGTTTAACATGTCCAAATAATTTTGTACATGTTTAATATTAAGCTTAACTATCATTGGCACTAAACACAGATAAGACAATTCAGTTAAGACCTTAATAGAGTAGGTCTAAACATGCAAGGAACTTAAATTGAGTTTTTTTAATTTGGATTTGGTTCCTCAGCATTCAAATGAAGGTTTAAATTCAGTATCCTCTGCTTGGTACAATGCATCTTTCCATCTCAGGGAATTTTGGATTAATTTAATTAGACAAAAAACTGTATTCTCATGAACATTAAAGTAATGTTGTCACATAGTTCCAGTTCAAGAGTAACATATGAAGAAAAAGTCTGCCTACTAGTATTGCAGGATCTACCAGGTATACTATTAGTACAGTCTGCTAAATGCAGTTATGTCTCTAGGACAAGGGATTATCATATAGCTTAACCAGAAGCTAGCCCTTTTGCCTTAAAATACGACTAAAAGAACAATGAGTTGTTTTCACTTCCATTTTCCCTATGTGCGATTATCACCCTTTGTGTGTGTCCCAGGGTGACTTTATGATGCTTGTATCCCCAGCTGTGTATTTTGTTTATGCTGGATATTATATTCTGTGCGTTCAAGATGGGCTCTGAGAGCAAAGGCAGGAAGAAGAAGCACGGAGTTTGTTATCAGACTGCGCTCACTCACTCCTCCACATCCTGCTGGACTGTGCTGTCTGGGCACGAACGGAGCAGAACAGAGCTCTCTGCTTTTTAGTTAGTTTAGCTGGTTGAGGCAGAGAAATTTTCCCTGGACTGTTTTTTTTTCCCTTTTCTTGGAACTGTTCAAACTTGCTCCGGACTGGGACCCAGAGAAACACCGAGAGCTTGCACTTTGTGGTCTACCAGGGCCTGCTCTGGGCAGCAGCCTTTCCCAGCGCCGGAGGGACTGAAAACAGAGCAACCACCCACCAGAAAGACTTTCTGAATTTGTCATCTCTTCAGAGCGATTAATGAGTTTTGTCATCTGGCATTGTTCATTTTTTGTGCTGGGGAGTGCTTTGCCTGTTAAATAATCAGGGATTTTTTCCACTTCTTTCCGAGGAAATTTTTCCTGAACTGGTTGGGGATGGGGGGCCATGTGGGTTTGCTTTTGGGGGGCCCCTTTTGGAGGTTTTCTCCCAAATTTTCCCTAAACCAGGACAGTGTGTGAGCAGAGGAGCTGTGTTCCATGAGTGTCTGCACACACAGACACACAGACACACAGACAGGCGCAAGCACACACATGCACACACATGTGCACACATGTGCACACGCCCCTCATATCAACAACAAGAATGTGGAAGCAGAGAAACACCATGGAACTCCACAGTGATTCCCCAGCTCCTCTCACTGGCTGGAGCTGAAGCCCTCTTACAGCACTATTTGTCCTCTCATCTTCCTTCTTTCTCACTTACAAGTCTCTATCTGAGACTTATTTATTTGAGGTTGATTGCTTCTAAGCCATTTAAAGAAATTAATTTTATTTCCTTTTTCAAAAACTTCCTATGGGGATGTTCCTCTGCTCCAACATGGTAAAAAAAGTGGATATTGTTTTCCCACCTGTTTTTAACCCTGTGACATTCTTTTAGGGGCCCAGATGTTTCTCTGCATGAAAATAGTCTTGGAAAGACATTGATTTCTTAATTACTCTGTGCATTTTGTTTCAAACTTCTGGACTGGACATGGCAATAGTAAAGAATCAGCATGGAGCTGAATTCATTAGAGATATGCTGATATATACTGACTAGGACTGCAAATTGCTACATTAGAACTGAGCAGGCAATTTAGCCAAAAATTTGCTTAGAAGGTGTTTTAAAGATCTTTTTTTTAAAAAATATTTTCTTTATTAACAGAAGGATGTGTGCTTTATTAGCAAAAGGAAGATAAGTCTGAGGTTCTCAGATATGAGTTTTAAGAAAGGCTATGGTTAGGAGGGGAGAAAACACAAAGAACTAATTCAAGGTGAAAAAACCCAGGCATATGGAGCCATATGGAGGATGGCCTAGATAAGAACAAGAGAAAAAATTCAAAGCAATTAGTTGTGAAGCTCTGGGAGAACAGCATGGATATGAATATCTGAATGTTGCTTGTCTCAATCTCAATTTGAATTCAATTTATCCCTTATCCCCTTCTCTTCTACTTGCTTCAGTAGTGCAGAATAATAAAAAGAAATAAATCTTCCTACTCTTTTTCTATTTTGAATAGGAATTAATCAAATTGACCGGTTGTTCTGCATAATACATTTTGTTGTGACTATTTTTGCCAACACATGCAGATTTGATGCATTGTGTGATTACTGTTTCTGCAAATCTCAGGCACCTAATAATTTCTTTCCTTACATACAGTGAGAAGAGATAAGATTCAGCTAAAGTCCTAAGAAAAGTATGTGAACTTGAGCATGCTTCAATATTATACTTACACATCCTATACATATGTGATATGCTTCACTGGAAAAGGGGCCTGAATCTTCTTCTACTGTAAAATTGAAGTCAGGGAAAGCTTTTGTTGAGCTGAATTTGAAAGAAGTTGCAAAATTTGCCTATAGGTTATCAAAATATTGTAGTGAAATTATATGCATCCTAAGACTGAAATTTTCATATTGGCTTAACAAACTCAATTTTGACTGAAAAAAAACCCCGAGAAAGTTCTATACAATTAAATCTGTTTAAATTCATGATCTTTGCAATTTCCATCATGAGTTTGACAGGCTCTAAATCTAAATACAACAAAAGCCAGGATAAAGGAAGTGGAATACTGCCAGGAAGGGTAAAAGTTGAATTTCCAGTTATCTTAAAAACTAACTGTGTGGTCTCAAAAATATGCATAACTATATGGTACTTTCTCAGTCAGTCCCCTGTTACCCCAGACAATTGTGTCATTTGGTGCCTATGACAGACTAGGTGATCAATTTTGCCTCTAATTTTATCGACATATAAACCTAAATAACTCTGTCTACAAACATGTCAAAATGTTTAAATAATATCTGAAAATGTTTTGAGGTCTAAAATCATGGTACTAAAGAAGTCCAGAACATTTAGGAGTTGTAATAGTGTTGTATTTATCAGTGTTTTTTTCTTGTACTTTGATCTTCACAGTCACTTTCCATTTCAAAGCAAAAAAAAAAAAAAAATTAACAATTCCCTCAGAGGGTGATTTCTGCATAAGAATTCTGAGACACCCTGCACTAACATGCCAGCCAGCACTGGGATAAGAAATGGCAGATGGCTGAATTGTGAACAATCAGAATTGTATAAATGAAATTAAAAATATGACAACTGATTTCCATATGTGCTCTGTATAAAGTCACAGTTAAGAAAATAGCTTGCATTTCTCCTTATCCGAAATGGGATTTGACCAGGGGTGTAAAGCTAAAGAGCTGCTTAATTGCTTGGCTAAGCAAGACATTAGGTATATAGCACAATAAAAGACAACAAAACAATATAACAACATGCCTACATTTCCCTTTGTTTTTACCAGCCTCCATATAAACTTACAGTTTACCAAAGACCTCTTGTTTTTGATTTCCAGACAATGGTTGTGAGGAATTCACTAAAAGACCAAATGTCACTCATTGTTATTACCTGCATGGCTCCATTAATTTAAATGGATGCACTTACATTTGTAAGGTAAGAAGCATTTAGCTCATAAACTGCTTACATTCAGTACTATAAATCTTTAATTTTCCAGGAGTGGCTCTACTAACACACAGAAAAAAGAGAGTTGTATTCCGATCTAATATTTGCATACTATGTAATATATTTGCGTATGTTCATTTTTAGCTGCATAGATAGCAAAAATGAAGATGCATGTTGCCATAACAGTGGCAATATTGGAATATTTCTCCAGCTCACTCCAATGTCGGTATTAAAATGCAGAGAAGAAATGTCATAAATACACTTCTTGAAATAGAATGGCACATCAGTAACAATGTTTAAAGAGCCTCTGTTCCAAAAATGAAATGTTCATTTCATTTACACTAAACCTGAGGTTGTTTTTGGTTTTGTTTTGTTAGGAGGGAGGGGGAGAGAAGAGGGAATGTTGCCAAGTGAGGGAAGATGGGGATGGTTGCAAAGAAACATTTAGTCAGTAAAACACCATGCTTTCTCATAATGTCATGCATCTCACTCACAATAATTCTTTCTTATTAACTGCTTGGGAACAATTTATTTTCCTCTCAGGCTATGAAGGCAAGTGCAAGTGTAGCAGACTCTGGTTGGAGCTGATAAGCCATCCTATAGAAGTAACACTGCTGGCATGATGAGATTTGTTAAGAGGACAATATCCCATTGGCTCAGACAAACCATGCTGTATATCAAACCTATCAACAATAATATCTGCAGAATAATGCCTTTATGTATGTGCCAACTGCCACAGAAAGCTCTCCAGCATTCCTTTGGAAATATGGTTTGATTTTCAAATTTTTGTTCTGTTTGTGCCACTGACGTATGCAACAGCTAAAGGCTCACCTAATCTCACTTAAATTTTACAGTATTTTGAAACCCATCCTCTAAAGACACTAAGCAGAAAACTGCACTAAATAAACCAGAAAGTGATCAGTCACTGATGTAAAAATATCAGTCTTTATGATAAAATCATAAACAAAAAACCCCGACATATTTGCATTGTTAAATTATTGCTACGTCACTGTTTAGAATGATTTAACTGAACTGCATGATCTTAAAAGAGCATAAATAAAACAAATAATTTTTAACCTCATTATTAAAACTTTATCTCCTTTATCATCATCTTTGGTTTTGAAATATTATTTTTTTCTTTGCAAGTGATTCTGTTTGCTATTCATAAAACTGTTTCAGATGTCATATGTTCAAACACTGTCCTTCTTAGATTTTTTTTTTATATTAAAAGAACATTCTCAACCATTTCTAATGAAAATTTGTGTTGGTCAAGGTCAGTGGGGAAATACAGTCTTATTTTGGGAGAACTACTGTCAAAGACGGTAGAAGTTTGATCATAGGAAGTAAATTTGCATCTCAAAGACTTATAAAAGACAAAAAAAAACAACTTAAAGTTATCTAAAACTACAGGCAGAAGATTACTTTTATGTACTCAATATTCACATTCTGGCAGGAAGAATAAAGATCTCATAAAATTTCTGGGAGATGTTTTCCTGTTAAATCTGTTGGCAAGTCTCAAGCTGAACAGTTCAATAATTGTTTGACTGGCAATGTCATGAACAACGCAGACAGAAATTCTATTTCTCTCTCCACTCATTTCATTACAAATATTTCTAGGAGATCAGTACTTATTGAGTGGACTGCTCAGCTTAGATCATAAATGCTGAACTCCGTGAAGAGATTAAATTGTGCAAAAATAAAATCCTTACTGTAAATTTTGCTTTCCAGTGTTAAGGGCAGTTTTCATATCTATAAAAGGGGAATAGGAGTATTTGTGCACTGGAGAATAGAGAGGGTGGATGTGAGAATTCAAGTATTGGATATATGAAGAATTTGTCTCACCAGGACAGTGGAAGAGCAACCTGCGGGTAGGTGGACAAGCAGACAGGTACCTCCTCTTGCAATGAAAATTACACAATATTTCATTCTTCTTCAGACAATTTTCAGGGGTGGGCTGAAAGTGTCTCTCATGACAATACCTGAATTCTTATTACAGTATTGCAGCCGCTTTCCAATTCCCAGATGTCCCCTGACAAAAGTCATCAGAGTGAAGCTGCAGCTACTTGGATCTATGTAAGCAGGAGATGAGGACACAGAGATTACTGAAGAAGTAGGACTAAACCCACTCCTCAGCTGAAATCCCATGCTGCTGGCACAGCTATATCATGTCACCATTGACATATGGAACTACCTGTGCTCCTGCTCTTCAGTGATCACAGTGGAAGTCAGCCACACTGACAAAGGCTCGACTAAACAAGGGGTCAGACACTGTGCATGCAAGCTGCTCCTGCACTACGGATGGAGAATACGTATGAATATGAATGTACATATGCACAGGAGAGGGAGGTGGATTAATTCCAATACACAGTCACTTCAGCAATTTTCCTAAAAGAGAAATACTTTGTTTTTTCTTTTTTTCTTTTTTATTTTTTTTTTTATTTTTTAAAATCAAAAACTGGTAGGCATCTCCATGGTTACATTCACTTTTAGTCATCTGCATTTAACCTTTTGATGCAAATCCACTCAAACACTGGAAGCACCTCTAGCGCTTTCTTATTGTTCCTCGAGCTCCACGTATGCAGGGCATTTTTTATGCAGACATGTATACCATAGCCTCAGCCTTGCAGAACATGCTGATAGCTGCTTCCATGGAGCTTGCATGCCCACAGACCCAAGCAAAATAAAGTCTGTTCTTTCCAGTGGTCCCAGACAATATGTTTTGACCATCGGCTCAAATGGATATGATCCATTTAATCATGATGCACAAGGACTGAGGCATTCAGCTCATAGTGTTTCACACAGCCGCATAGTGTGAAAAAGAAAAAAAAATGAAGAAACAGTGCTCCATGAAGTTCAGCATTTATGCTGCTGGTTCAAAAGGTGTTTTGTCGTGCTTCTCCACAGATATCCAACACTCAACACATAATGGAGCATTAGGCAGCTCCACCTCCTTCTAGTGAGACCGACTTGTTGAAAAGTGTTATTAAGAAGCTTTTAGCTTCCCTCAATATTTGGGCTGTGATCTGCAATCCTCTTTACATGGGCCACTCAGAGGGAAGAGATTTTTTATTTAACTTAATAAATAAATGCAGTCTTTTCCAAAAATGAAGCTTAGCTACTAATTAGCAATTTTTGATTAATGCAAGCAATTTATGAAGATTATACTCACAGCGTTCAGTTCAACAAAACACTTAAACTCATGCCAAACTTCAAATTCATCTCTAGTAAAACATCTAGGAACATAATTTCCTTCCTGTAACAGAGCTGATACCAAGAAGCAAAAGTAAAACTCCTTCTTTTAAAGGACACTCCATACTACAGGAATACTATTGATAGCAGGCAGTTTATGAGCAGATTGAAATGTATCTGTATAAAGAGATAACAGAAAAATTAACCAGCAAAATATTTTTTTTTAACAATCACAGCTTGATATGACTCAATGCACTGCAGCCTAGGTTCTCAGCTATACAAAATGACATTGGGAGATGGTGTGGAATACATGCGACTAAAATCATGTATTGAATTCCCTTCATAAAAGTACAGCCGATTCATTTAGCTTCTGAAGAAAATATTATGAATGTTCCTAGACCCCAAAGCTTGTGTTTCACATTTCTTGCACTCTTGTAAAATGTTTCATACTGTCCACAAAATGCAAACTGTCCTTCCTACTGCTCCTAAAATCTTAGTTTTGACTACTTGTCTATAACATCTTTGGCATTTATGTTAGTAAGTAAAAGTCTCAAAAGGCAGGCATTTACATCTTCATTATATCATCCAAGCAATGACCCCTGCAGAAAAAATTATATTTTAGTATCATGCTCAAGCTGCCCATCTAAATGTGTCTCCAGTTTATCCCAAGACCCAAAAAATTTATATACAGCACTGGTAACAGGCATACTGCCATACTGACAGATGTGTATGCGCTTAAGCAGCCAAAAGATGGGATATGATCTCTAATGTTCATTTCAATTGTTGCTTTCCCAGCCAGGAATATCATATCTGCAGCTTGTTCACAGGGTTTACGCCTATGGCTAAGGGCATAAACCAGCACTAGCTCAGGTCTGAGATATTCATTCAGAAAACTAATGTCTGTTGTCCCTGGCATGAGACACAATTTCAGAGATCTAGTGTTGGCTTTGTCTTTGAGTCTCTATCAATGGGTTCCATTGAATTGCCTGGTAAAACCTATAATATGTCAACCAAGAATGAGAAGAAAAGTGTCCAGAAATATTAACATAAAATTGAGTTTTGAAGTAAATGTTGTCATTGATGCAAAGCTCTGAATGAATGGTGCAATGCAAAATCCTTAATATGCCATCAAATCACAAGCAATCACAGACAGCCTGTTAGGATTAGATGGACCTCTGGAGATCATTTAGTTCAACCTCCCTGTTTAAGCATAGTTAAGTAAAGAAGGTAGGCCAGAACCATGTCCAGACAGCTTCTGACTGTCTCCACATTGTGTCTGGGCAAACTGCTCCAGTGTTTGATCAGACTCACTCATTTCTTGTGTTCAGATGGAATTTCATGTTTCTTAATTTTGTCCATTGCTTCTTGTCCTGTTACTGGCTTTGTCTTCTACATTGTCCTGTATCAGTTATTTTGCACATTGAGCATTCCCTTCTCTAGGCTAAACAGTTCCAGCTTCCTCAGCTTTTCCTCACAGTAGAGATGCTCCAGTCTTGTCATCATCTTTGTGGCACTTTGCTGGATTCTCTCCAGCATATCCATGTCTCTCTTGTATCAAGGAGACCAGAACAGGAACCAGTGCTTAGCATGTTTCCTCACCAGTGCTGAGTAGAAGGGAAGGATCACCTCCATTGACCAGCTGGCAACACTCCTACTGATGCAGCCCAGGATGCTGTTGGTTTTCTTAGCCATGACTATGCAGAGCTGGCTCACAGACAGCTTGTCATCCACCATGATCCCAAATTCCTTCTCCGCAGAGCTGCTCTCAAGCTGGTGGCCCCAACACACAATGGCACACATCTTTCCACAGATGCAGAAGTTTGCAGTTCTCTCTGTTAAACTTCAAAAGGTTCCTGTCAGCCCAGTTCTCCAGCCTGTTGAGGTTCCTCCAGATCACAGCACAACTCCCTGCTGTATCATCCACTCATCCCAGATTTGTATACTAACTTGCTGAGGGTTCATGCTGTCCCATCCTCCTCTTCACTGATGAAGATGTCATTCATCACTGCTTTCCAGTCCCAATCCCTGTGGTACACCACTAGTGCCTGGTCTCCCTGGGCATGACCCCATTCAGCCAGTTTTCATATCTAACATCTGCATCTTTCCAGTGAAGGTTTTCAAAAGTAGGGTCCTACACATAGAAATTTGTATCATTGGGGGTTTTTCTGGCTGCAGTATGTGCATCTTTAGAATTTAAGCCTTACTACTGAGTCCAATCAATGCATAATAACATGATTGTGACAAGATGTTTCTTTATAGAAATAATTCATTTAATTCCTTGTTTGTAGTTACTCTAATTCTGTTTTTTTCTTCATATACAATTGTGCCAAAGTAGGTGGCAACTGGGTGTGATTTAACTTTTCATCCACACACAAGAGTTTCATTCCAGAGAATTTGGATTCAGCTGCCAAATACAAGTGGAAAATTGTGAAATGTGTTTCGCTAAAACAATTTGAGTAGAAAAAGATTAATTATATGCAAAATGAAATTTCTGATGGTTCCCACTAATTAAGTCTCAACCAAAGCATTATTGTAGCTCCAATGAACTTATCTTTCTCTTTCAAATTTAAACAGAAGTAGATTACTTAGGTGAAATTTGAGAAAATAAGATTTTTTTCACCAGGTGAATCACAGTAGAATTATAAGGGCACTATTTACTCAGTAATGCTGCCATACATAGTACTAATTTTTAAGTTACCCATCAAAATGTAAAATTTAATACTGCTATTCTATGCTTTGGCCATGGGTTGGGTTTTGGGGTATTTTTTTTTCCTGAAGTTGAATTCATGAGTGCTCTTTGAAACAGCACTGTTTGTTTTCAAATCTCTGCAGCTCTGGATCACTAGTTTAATACTCTGCATTGCTTTAATAGGAATCACATCAAAGTGGTAAGCTTCCTTCTGCTGCACCAGACAATAGAGTTGCTAAACGTTAACAATGCCCCCTGGGAAGGAAGGGAAAACACATTCCTAAACTCTTCTAAGTCAGACCAAAACTGTAACATTCTCTGTATTTGAAGGCAGAATAACATAAAAAAAACCTGTTGGAATGGGACTTGTCAGATACCAAACACAAAATTCAAGTTATCAGGATAAGAAAAAGTTTTATTTCTATTTGTTACAATTTCAAAGCAAATAACTCCACAGGGTTAAGAAAAGCAAATGGGAGAAGAAAACCCCATATCTGGTGAGTGTATTTCTTTTTTATAATATACTCTGTAAACCATTTGAATACACAGTGTTATAAACACAACTTGTCAAATTGTATATATCAAAACAGTCCAAATAGTCCTCCACATAGGTCTGTAAAATGATAGCACATATTATAGTATTTCTTAAATGCAGCAAAAGAGACTTTCCAGTGTTTTTCTCTGCTATACATTTTACTGAATGAACAGCTCTTAATTTTTGAGGAAAACCTTACAAATGACAAAGCTTCAAGAGAAGCCGTAGATTCCCATAACCCTTTGTCCATCTTTAAGCTTTCAACCCTCTATTTCTACTTTTTTTCCCCTCAGATGAAGTGAAATGTGTCAAACCCAGTTCAGTTTCTGCCTTTTAAAATACCAAAGGTGAAAATCAGGGAATCTGTGGATAACATGGTAAGCAAAAAAAAAAAATCTCAGTGAGAAGGGAATCTTTGTTCTGTATCAGCCATTTCCAGAATAGAGAAGAAGCTGTTCAAAAAGAGAAATGAGAGACTACATTTTCCTTTTAAATATGAGGAACAATAAGGTCTACAAAGGTATATGGGTGATATTACATCTACAGTGAAAAAGGTATTGTAACAGAGGCAGGGAACAGGGATGACAATGGCTATGGTGATAGAACAAAGGCAGAATATTGCTCACAGATAAACACATCAGTGTTGGTTGATTAGACAGTACCAAAAGAATACTTAGAAATTACATCTGAGGATAAAACATCATGGATATTTTGCTAACCAGTTAGCAAGAATTAAGGCACTTAGTGGCTAGATTTTTGCTAAGATCAATGCTTCTGTGTTTGGCTGCTACACTCACATTCATTTCCAGTCTCATGGAAGGTCCCTTGCTAGAGAAGACCCCCCCACATGAATCTGAGCATTTGCTGCAGCCCCCTCCCTCATCAACCTGACCTTTGTTATTGTTGGTCATTCACATTCACTGCTTTTAGATATTGTCCTGTTCTCCATCCTACTCTTCAATGAGCAGTCAGTTCACTTATCTAAACTCTCTTCAATATTCCAGCTAAGCTGGGTTCTGTTTTTTTGGCTATGTGTGGATTTACACAGATTTCCTATCACTTCTTATGAGAACTTTGTCTTCCCATATTGACTAAGCAGACAAAAAAATCAAGTCTTTTTCTTTTCATGTACTTGCCTGTATTTCTTTTCCTTAGTAAAATGACCAAGTCCTGTTCATATGAAATACCTGGCCTGGCATAATTGAAATAGTGCCTTTTTTAGTATTTAAACAGCACTACAATTCTCCACTGGCAGAGAATGAGAAGAATTCTATGTCTTTATCCATGCTTAAACTTCCTTCTTTGTCAATTTTTATAACTAATTAACAGTAATTAATAGCAAACTATCTCAGTATTGAAAATGGGGGGTATGATCATATATTTAGGCTTGTCCATAATTTGACAACCAGCCATCAAACAAAAGAGAAATGTTCTTCCTTACTTTTGCAGCCTTTTTTGAGCCAAAAAACACACAAGCCTGGCAATTTAATCACTTTATTACATGCTTCTAATTTTTTTGTATGTCACAAGTTACTGTATGAAACCTTACTACCTGTTTCTGAAAATTATATAATAATATGTGTAAATTCTGGTTATACTTACTGTTCTCAAGTAGCTACTGAATTTGAACATCTTCTGCTGGAATTCAGATTAATTTTACAGTGATATGATATATTGGCTTTCTAGAATGAACCACTCAGTGTAAAAGGACCTCAGAGAATGGCTGTTATTGAGCATAAACAGGAATGGAATACCTTCCCACTTCTTCCCTTTTATCTTCCCTTTTTCAAAACTGAGTATATAGCCACTTCTTTTTCAAAAGTACTCATGTTTATTTTCAAACATCCAAAAGGCATAAAATCAATGTGTAGAGAGTTTGTTTGAATTCTCCCTTTGTATGTTTAATACTTTAGTGGAATTCAGTGGATTCATACCAGAAGCTTTTTTGTTTGAACATCCCTGATGTCTCTTGGAATTTGTCAAAATTTGGTTCCTCAACACAGAGCTCACGCAATTGCTGTTCACCCTTACTGAGCTCTTCATTACAGCACTTGTCAAAATACCACACCACCTATCTATTACAGCATTTTGTGTAAATGTGTATTCTATTAATGTGATAATTATTTTTTTGTCTTTTATCAAGCTTTTTTTATTTTAGATAGTCTTGCCTCTGTTCAGTGACTTCCTTGTGGAATGACCTTACCTTACTGGGGTTTCTGCTCCATCTGCTTTACTGAGCTAGGTAAGTGCTGTCATTTGCATTGTTCTACCAGTCTCTTGGCATTTGTTTTATCTTGATCATATTCCTCAGCAGGAATCTGACTCCTGTCCTGAACACATGCTGTTCTTACACCGTTGGCAGACTGTGTACATAATTAACCTTTCTGCCATTCAGTTTTGCCCACAAAAATGGCTTCAGAAAACATTTACTCTGCTTCCTTTTACACTTGCCCAGAGCACAGAAATCACAGCCTGGATCTGCTATCCTTCTCTCAACATGGAATAAACCAAAGTCACACTGGAATAAACCAAAGTTTCATCCATCAGCCTGATCACAGAGCAAAAGCTACATGGGCTTCATGAGGCACCCAGAATCCAGGCAATGCCTAGTGTGAGTTTTATCCCTCTTTCTATTTTCAAATTTTAAGCAGAGAAGGAGCTGAGTAATTTTTGGCTAACTGTACCTTCCACAGGTATCTTTCTGTTTAAATACAGTGCAGTTTAGAGCAGACAATAAACCTTTCATCTGCTCAGACACAGACCTATTAAGTAGCATGCTTTTCTGCTCTTCCCCCATATTTCTACCTAAATAGATTCTGGAACTGAGGATGCAACATGGCTTTCCCTAAATAGAGTGTGATCTTCACATGGGATGTTAAAGCAACACAGTTCTGCTGATACCACTTATGTCAGCTGAGAATCTGGCCTTTGATTCTTTATTGAGACATGAGTGTAATCAGTGCCATTAATATCTTGCCAGAAGGCATTAAACCTTCTTTTACAGTTTATTGTTTTTGTAATTTTTTTCAATTGTCTTTGCTGCTGATTGGAAGAGGATGTTTGCATTACTGATTTCAATAAGGCTTAAAGGAATAAGGATGCAACAAAACAAGCTCACATGTGGTCATGCTCCTGAATTTATAGTATATTTGTTGGTTCATCTCAACTACATTTGGGAGGGTGAATTGGTCTGTAATTTGGGATAATTCTGTGAGCCATTTTGTTCCATGCATAATTTTACCATCAGATACAATTGTTCTTTACAGAGTTAGAAAGCCTCACACTCTTCTCCACTCATTTAACAGGCAAAAGTAAGCAAATGGGGGAAAAATCCAAGTGGAATAATTAAAAAAAAAAAAAAAACAAAACCAAAACCAGGTTATTATTCAACAAACAAGCTAACAGATTAACATTATCTAAGCACAAGTATTGTAGAGCAACAGAAAGATGCTGCTGAGTGAAAAATAGTTCGTTTATGGATAAGATTGTATTCTGTCTTGTTCTGCAGCCCCCTGACCTTAATTCTTCTCTTTTTCCTTTCTGCCTCTTATCTGACTTTCCCTCTGTAAAGGGTGGATAAACCCTACATTGCTTCTTTTGTTTTTTCCATACTTTTCCTATTCTTCCATCAAAATTGAGTATATAGCTCAATTTATCTTTATTACATGATCAGTTTTCAAGTGTAAGCACTTTTTTAATGCCTACTTTGTATCCGTATAGTGGCATTTTCAGTCTCGAACAAATGAGGTTGCATTTGCATTACGTGGCTATAGTGTGAAGTAGGAAACAGAAGATAACAACTCCTAAGAGGAAGATAGGAAATCCTGCAGGCTTTCACAGGATCTGTTGCCCTCGGAAGAGGTGAAATAGCTGAATTTACTCAGTTGGTATGAAAACAAGGTCCTGGGCATGCATATTTCCCTCCTGACAACCTATAGCACCCACATTTAGAAAATGTGGGACACATTTGTAATGATAATGTTCTTAGTAAAAAAGTCACCAGTTTCAATCAGCTTGAGCTCTGGATCTGCCAAATTTCATCCATGCAATGCAGACTGCTAGCCAGAATGAGGAAACATTTTTTTGCTACTGTGGACTATACCCAGTAATATCCAGCACAAACCACTGAGTCACTGGGTACCTTGTTAAAGTTCTAGGGAAAGCAACATGCTACCTGGTCCACTTTCTTGAGGAATGCTGAGGAATTCTTGAGGAATTCTTCTGGAAGCCTGTGAGGACTTTCACTGGTATTTAATTAATTTCTCAGTTTGGTGAAATGGGGAAAAAGTTCAACAATTCAGCTATAATTCAGCTGTTTACAATAGAAAATTGCAGAGGACTTTTCTAAAAATCATATACACAAATATATGCAGTACAATAAATGACACCTGCCTAATTCATCTTCTATGTTCTCTGCTAGGAGCACAGTGCCTTTCCCCTTTGATTTAATGGAAATTAGTTCCAGTCATGTACAGTGAAGTGGAGACACCAGGTTCTTTCTTAAATTGGGGAAAATATGAGCCCCGTTACCTTTACATTTTATGAGCTGGTTGCTCTTTAGTGTTTGGCAAGACAAATAGAGTTACATACTGTGAGTGACTCGGAACAGAACTTCACTATCAATCACCTGCCTGACTCTGCACAAATTCTGTAGGGCATTCAGGACATTTTGCTGCCTATGAATATTTTAGACAAGATGAATCCCTAACAGATTCCTGATGGATTAATACTGGAAAGCAGGACTTTTTCTTATTTTATAGCAGTTTGTCAAAATACTATTGCCACTAAAGCTCTGCAGCAGCATGTCTCTTTAAACTAAGAAACTAACCCAGGGGAGGGAGTATCACTGACTGCCTTTATCACAAGTCATTTGAAGAAATTATATTTAATATATTAATATTGTATGAACTTCAACAGCAGAAAATGGAGAGTTATGGAATTTGTTTTAGCTTCTAAGTCTTTAATGTGACAATAATGGAAGTGAATTACAGTGGATGCTTTAATAAAGCCAGCTCCTGGGCAGAGTCATCCAAAGGTGCAGGCTGTGGGCCTGGATATCTTGTAAACCTCCAAAGGTTCCCCAGTGCTATGGAAGGAGGGTCTCTAACTCTGAGAAAACTGTGGTTCTTCACAGTCTTTTCATAATGACAAGCCATCTTTCACTGCCAGAAACTCTGGAAAGAGACTATTCTATATAGAGGCATGATTCTGATAACTCCTACACACATGTTCATCATTCCAAATTGCATATTATGGAGAATTGTTCTGTGAACACATTTACCTGCCCAAAGACCTCCAGTCACTACTGCAAACAAGGCCTCCAAAATGTTTAAGATACCTCTATCAATAGTGATCTTATGATAGGAATTCACCTCATCTTCTTTATTGACATCTTATTATTTGAGCACTAAGATGACAGCTTTATTTTAAATACATATTGATTCTGCTCCTTCACGCATCCTTAAGAGACTTTTGCAAAACTAATGGAATAGATTTATTCTGATTTGTGATTCTTTTCTCACATTAGGGAAATCAGAAGTACCTGTTAAGTGCACAATTCTTATCAAAATAAAATTTCATTTGCATTTGATTAATTTAATTAATTATATGTCCTTCTAAGTAGATAGAAGGTATCTATTAGTTGTCTGTTTTTCTAATCAAACTACAACAAAATACAGTTATCATAAGCCACACATATGAAATCATAACACAGTCAACAGAGGATTCAACCTAATGTCCACCTTCAACTAACCTTCAATTCTATACGTTTATTACAGAAATTTCCTCTTGATTTCAGCTCATCTTCAGCCTTAATCTGTGCTTCCACCTCCTGTTAAACAGCTGCTACATGCCAGTCCAAGGACAGCTGCATTTCAATTCATGTGAAAAAATCCTTTTATCTCCCATGACTACTTCTCCAGGTTGTTGTATTAATTAAATTTTGCAGAAGACTTTGAGGTATTTGGATGCCCGCAAAGTGTCATTAATTATAACCTCATGCTATAGGTAAGTATTTTCAGACTTACACAGTCCCAGGTAAGGCCATATGTGCCTAAGCATTCTTGAACTTTGCAGTATTTATAAAAATATATTAAATTTGGAGGTCAGGCTTACTTTCAGTCAGAACCTGAGCCTTTGCAGAACAGAAAGAAAATACGTCAACTTTTCTCATTTCAGACTTTGTCAAATGATAGAATATTTTTCTTTTTTAGCACAAATATTAAACATGATCTGACTAATATCACTGCAGTACATCTGATGTTGTAATGGATATGAGTTTGCCAAGCTATTCTCTCATTTTGTTGTAGCAAGAGTAAAAAGCCCAGCCCATTAACAAGAATGGGGTAAATGATCTCACTTCATCATTTTCAGAGGGACTGACGGAATATGAAATGAGCTTCATGGTACTAAAGCATCACGGTATTACAGGATTGCTTGAAATTACATAGACAAATGGACAGATAGCTGCAAAGCAGTCTCTTGAATATTTGTAGATATACATATTTATGTATGTCTGCATGTCTATACAAATGCACATGTATATTTACATTTTAATACAGAAATAGAAGAGTATTGTTTAACTTTTATTATTTATACTCATGGCCCTGTATATGTCCTTACCAGACACATACTCATCCTGTGACAAATCAGGTTGTATAACTGTTGTTTTCATCTGCTGAGGATCTGGCACTGCATGTGTGCATATATGTACGTCTATATATAGATATAGATGATATAGATATAGATGCATCTACAGCTACATGTACAGAAACATATAAGGAAACTTGAGAGTGAGAGCACCTTAGGTTATCTTTTTCCATTATAAAATATTCTATGGCCTATTATATCTTCTACCTCCTTTGATGCAACATGAAAATACCAAGAAAGCAAAGAGCAAATCCTTGGGGGAAAAAGGAAAAAAAAAAAAAAAGGAGATTGCTTTGAAATAACAATCTTAGCTGAATTTATTTCTTTATTTATTGAACATAAACATAAACATTGTCTTGCAATGGCTAGATTCCTCATAAAACTTTACACTATCTTACCAATAAATGTTCCAGAGCCGGTACCCTCATGATATGCTATACCAGAGATGCCATGAATTGCTGGAAGTTCTAGAGCATTTCTGGACACAAATCCAGGCTTGTTATCCCTTCAGAAAAAATTCAGGTTTTTTAGATTTAAAGTGATAAACAGTGCCAATTAAGGTTCTGGGCATCCTAACATATTTCTTGCAAAAATACAGTGAAATACTAGCTTTCCCTGGGCACATGTTTGAAATGCTGAAACTCAGCCTAAATGGGTCACAGCTTTCAAGCTCACAGCCAAATGAGGAAAAACAGAATTGTGCAATGGTTTGAAGTCCTTTCCTTCCAGAAACTAAAAAATAATGCTTTAAGTTCTGCTGTAAACAATAGAGGGTTAGTTTTCAAAATCACTGTTTCATGTTTAAAAAGTGCTGAATGTGCATCTTCTGCTTTATGTAAAAATCTAATGATGGCTTAATCAATTTTACATTATTTTTTACATAATACATTGTCTTTTTTCCATGCACAACTTGGTCACACAGGGAAGGGGAATGAGGCTAACAGAAGCAGTTAAAATATCTTAGTGCACCCCAATTTCCATGAATGTGATTTTGCAATCTAACTAATTTTAAATATTCTCCCCAGTGTCTTACATGTTCCACGGCACAAATGCCTCTCACATCATGACTTGCTGCTGGCTCTCTCAGCCGGCCCTCGCTGTGCCCTGGCAAAAGGTATTGATAGCTGTGAAACTGGGATGGATGCCTTTGGCAAAAAACAATGCTAACCTTTAAAGGTCACCAAAGAAGAATTACATTCAGATCCTCTTATTTGATAATCAAGCAAAATTACTTATATTTGAGTAATAAAAATATTTTTCAGTTAAATCTGTTACCTTTGTTCAACTCAGATTCACAAGGAATTCAATGAAAGTATGGAGACTTTCAGGAAATATGGCCAAAGAAAGGAAAGGAAAAAACATATTATGAATAACAAATTATAATCAACACTTTAATGTTAAGATAAGAAACTTAGTAAATACCTTCAGCCTAATAGAAAATAAAGTAAATATTTTAGACATGTATGCATCAATTTTCAAGATGCAGACTATAATCTACCAGGTGTAAATGTGAAATGATCCCCTATTTCCTAAAAATTATAGCTATTCATTGCAACATACTTCATGTCACATAATTTATTTTCTAATATTTTGCAAAGTAAATGTATGAATACATACCCTTAGTTGTAGTGTTGAAGGTGTGAAATTATCCCTCTATTTGCACGTGGCTTTGATTGTTGGGGATTTAGAATATCCTAGAGCTTAGCTGGGAAAAAATTGCTACACTTGAATATATTACTGTTAAAGTAATTATTCAACTGAAGTTGAAGTAATCCATACAAAACAAGAATAAAATTAAATAGATTTTTTTACAAAATTTACTATGCAAAAATAAACAGTGATTTTTTTAAAAGTACTGTTTTGGGAATTCAATGGATTTTTAAGAAACCTTTGTTTCAGACATTAACATGGTAGTGTGTTTCAGTTCTCATAGCGTCTGAGCCTCCTTCACATTGCAAATTCTCCATAATAACAAGATTATTTTGTTTACAAAACCACAGTATTGCAAAACATTTGCATCACTAATGTAATTAAGTACTTGTGCACATGCTAATGTGTTCTACCTAATCTTAGGTTTGCAAATTTTCAATTCTGTGTAAGGGATAGAATTATAATTTTTTCTTTTCAGTAAAAGCTTCAGGGTTTAATGACAAAAATTAACTGGATAGCATTAGTATGTTCCAAGAGACAAAGAAAACTATGCTGCAGGAAATTATCCTGCCACGAACAAGCAAAAAATTTTCCCATGTAAATTTTGTGACTAATGTTAAGCATGCATTGAGCTTTTAAGCAATTAAAATGTTGTGCTATGTTCAACCATAATTTTATGCCCCGAACACAGATAAAGATAATGACTGCTGATCCAATAGTCCTAATCCAAATCTGATTGATGTCCTGGAAACATTGTAGTTATCTGGCATCCTATGAAAGTGTAAGGAGTTCTCTAAATGCATAGGCTAAAATGTAATTCCATTTGAAATGTTTTTATTGAGACTAGGTGCTGTCTGTTAAAGCAAATTAATTTTAGTCATCTGTGCTACACCCTAAGGTGGAATACCTACTCACTGTTGTATTAAAAGCTCATGAGTCCCAAATAGATCTTTCATTAATTACTGCCTAAGAAAACAATTGGCCTGAGCCAGAGAAAATGCAGATTAATTATCACTGCTCAGTCACTTGTAGGACTGGATCCTCAATCTCAGTGTGGCTATATAATACATTGCTAATGAGGCTTCATTAGAAAATACCCTGTCCCAGTCTAAATAATTTATTTTATCACATTTATTATAAAATAAACCCTGTTTCTTTGGTTTTCAGACTATGTCCTTTCCATATTTTACCTATGAAAATCCTAAGCCTCCCACTTATTTCTGCACATTTATTTACATGTAACACTTAAGATAGCTGTCATTTACCACACAGGGTCATTAAGAAGAAATTGATTACTTGTCCATATCTTCTTTGTCTTATAATAAGGAATTTTCAGACTAGGGATAGCAGTCATATAACCAAAACATGATAAATGTATTAGCAGAAAGTAGCAGAAAGTCTCAACTCTTCTGTTATTTCCAAGCTCTAATCCATGCAAGGAGTGAAGGAACAGAATTTAAAGAACAATAAACACAACTACAGGCCACCTCTAGCATTTCTTGTTTAACAAGCTAATCACAAATATCTCCCAGGTAGATTCCTTCCCCAGGGCTTAGCCTGTGTGGGCTGGAGATCAAATGACTGGATTTACATCTCTTCAAGATGCTCACAGTATCTGAGTAGCCAGAAGATAACTTGGAAATCCTATTTTCTCACTGACTTACAGTCTTTTATTCATGGAATTACAGTGACAATTATTGCCACATTAACTGTTTCTGAAGCATTTTAGTGCCAGGTCCTGGCAAAGGAGCTCCTAATGATTTAATGCTTCTGAAGATGAAAAGGTTATCTAATAGTTAAATTTAGAAACTAAATATTAAAAAGCCATATTCATAAGAATTTTTGAACACTCTCCATGTCCTGAACATAAAATTGATCTTTCATTAATTGCTAGATGTGAGTACTCTGGAACAGTTTTTTTTTCTGGGTGTGTTTGCTTGCTCTTGGTACAAAGCTTCAAATCCACATTCAGATGTCATTCATGAATCAAGATAGTCTCCTGATTACTGAATACTCCTTAATTGAATCTATTTTCTTTCTTGTGGTTAAAATGGCACCTAATTGAGGTGCAAAACCACTATCACTTTAGTTGAACAATTGGCTAAATGTCTAGAATTAGTATTAGCAGTGTATATGACTGAACTGTGTTCCATTTATTACTAAATATTTAAATTTCCAGAGACTGCTAAAGCAATATATCATAACATCACTAATGACTGTTAGAAAAGGGGACTACTCAATTGCTTAATAAGTGACTAACAGCTGAAAGGGGAATAAATCCCACTGCACACTGGAGTGTCTTTACTTGCAAACACTTGGCTTTATAACTTCAGCATTGTTGTCTTAACATCTTTTTTTCTCTGTAGAGTTTTATAATGAAGATGCTTATTGAATATTTAGAGCTTGTCATATCCACTTAGAGCATTCTTAGGTATACTTAGGTATACTTCAGGCCACAGCTATATTCATCACACTCTAGAAGTGGAAGACAAGTATTTTAGGTTCAGTAAAGGCAAAGCATTATAAAACTGCCACTTTTAAGTCCATATGAAAGGAAAAAAATTCAATATAATTTATATATTAGTAAAAGTTGCTCTCATAAAATATATACCTGTTCTTATGAGCTCAATTTAAATAAAGAATAAATTATATAATAAAAATAGTTATTACTGAAGTAGGAAAATAACCCTCCAATAAGACACCAAAAATATACTACTACATCAACATCAGCACTTCACTGTTCTACTTCCCCATGCAGTGATGTTAATAAAGAGTAGATTTGTGTTCATAAAATGAAGTTCAATATTTCTTTAGTTTCTCTGATGCATGCAGTTAAAATCAGTGCCAAATTAAGATAAGCTTCCAGTTTGGTTTTTTTCCATTGATTGCTGGAAACCAAGTCTCACCGTTATCTTTCACTGCTTTGTACTATTCACCACAGCAGCAATTTTCCTATTTTTATCTTCACAAAAGCCATATCAAAAAAAAGTAATGAAAATTTATGATGTATCCAAAATGAAACTCCAGTGCCCAGTTCATATTTGCTCTCCTCCCTCCTGTTGCTCTTGCTTACAGTCTTCTCTGTCACCCATGACTTTGGCAACCTGGTGAATGGGATCACCCTTCCTCAGGTTTCTGCCACGGCCCTTGGAAAAGCTTTCATACCCCTGCAGAAAGGAAAAGACCTGTAACTACAGCAGACCGAGAAAACCAGCAGGTTCAAACTGGATCTTGGGCAAGGAGAGAGGAAAACAGGGGAAATGAAAGGCCACGTGGGAAGGCCCTTGCACAGACACAGAGCAGGAGATGTGCGCATACACCGAGCATGGCAGTTGTGGGCCAACCCTGCTCCGAGCTGGGCATCTGCATGAGCAGCAGCATGATGGGTGTGAGAAAGGACAAATCCCACTAATTCATGTTGTTTGCTTTATATTTTTTGAGAACAGAAAAACCTTAAGGAAACTTAGAGCACTTGCTTTATGCCTCATCTTTTATATATGGGTTTCATTATTGACTGCAGCTTGAAATTCCTGTGTCAGACTCTTCAGGATGGTCTTTGCCATTTAAGCAAAGAAAAAGCAATTCTAGTTGTAAAAATGCTTTGATTATTCAGACATCCATGCAGAAGGTGATTTATTTTTAATAGAACTGCTGTACTTTAGGTTTAAATCATATTAATGTAAAAGCATGTTTCCTAGCCCATTAAGGCTTAAATTGTGCAGATTAATATACTACATCTACTGCTGCTCTATTTTGAAAATCAATCAAATTGAAAATGCAGTTCAGTCTGAAGGAAACATATTTTTATTATTATCTTTGATATAACTGGCCTTCCTACAAACAGTATATATTGCCAGTGTAATTTGAGGCAATTGAAACAAATGAGGGTAGAGTTATGCCAGATAAAATATAAGACCATTTCATTTCCTCTATGAAATGTCAAAGTTTATGATTCTGATGTCTAGAATAGAATAGAGTTGAGATAACCACAACCCACACACCAGTTTCATTTGTGGATTGAAGACACTGCTTGATCTGCGCCAACAGATTACAGTAGTACGTTTTTAAAGAGCTCATCATTTATATAAGAAGACAAGAGTTGAAATGAAAATGTGTAGATGAAAACAGTCTTCATAAAGTGAAAGAAGCCCAAGATAGCTGTAAGGTGACATAACATCTATCAGTGAAATGGAACAGCTGTCTCAGGCAAGACAGATAAAAGTAAATGACTTCAAAGTAGAGGAGGAAAGTCAGGACCAACCCTGGATTCCTCAATCCAAAGAGATATCCATAGTGAAGAAGAAGGTTTGAGTATTAAACATAGGATTTTAAAACCACTCCACATCTGGCAGCTGCAGGATAAGTATTGGAGTAGATTGTGCATTACAGGGATTCAATATGGTAATTTTTGTCATTCTTTGTGGGTTTCATATGCATATGACAAATCAGATTTATTAGAGAGAACTTTGAAATTTTTTGAAGTATCACTCAATCACATTTCAAACATTTCAAACATTTCTGAAAGTATGTTTTCACCTAAAAAACCCCTCTGGTAGAGACAGAGCCATATGAAAAAATATTCAATATCTGTCTTAAACAATGTAAGTAATTATGAAAATTTGAAAATTACTGCTGAAATTTGAAATGTTTAAATAGTACAGAGTTGTAAATATTGGCATTCCAATTAAATGAAAATTAGTGCCTGTTTCCTTAGAGTTTCCCTTGAAATTAAGCAAGTGAACAAGAACTAATTCAGTCTATCCTAGCAGGAAATACATTTTTTTAATACCCTGTAGCTGATCAAGCAAAATATTCCTATTTCAAACATAATGTCATTAGAGTTGATTGGGATGATTATTTTTGATTGGGCAAAAAACTACCTAACACCAAAGTTAATTATCTGTTCAGAAGGAATAAAGGAACGAGGTTTAAAATTGTTGTAGGGTGTTGGGTACTATTTTTATGTAAAGTGAAAACTGTGCACTTCCAACCATGTTTTACATTTCTCATCGTGTGAAGTCTTGATCCCCTACATTTGCATGTGAACTTAAATTTCTGACAAAGTTCTGAACACCCACTGATGAACAAGTTCATCATAGCTTGTATAAATAAAAATGAAGCTGCTTGAACTCTCCATAATGGTGAGAGTGACACAATTAGATCTGCAGTGTAATGCCCCAGGAGGAGTCTGACTGACTGTGAGGTAATAACACAAGTATTTTTCCTGTACACAGACCACCAGATCACTGGAAACAGTAGTTAAAGGTGAAAGACTTTGTTTACTTTATTCTATTCTTGCATTTGTTCTGGAGGTACATTTTGCCAATTAAATATGCTCATCAGCTATTCATCAATACAAATGTAATTTGCAATGTTCATGCAGAGTGATATATTCATAAAAAGGAAATTTAATAAAATAACTCCAAGAAAAAACACTTTAAAGGCAAGCTGCTGTAGTAACATAGCCCATTTTGCAAAATACTGTCTTGCATATGAAGAAGTTATTATTTAAGGCAAGACAACTGACATAGCAGTAGAAAATTTTGTCTACAAACCAAAGGCCCAGTGCTTATGGACTAGCACATGCTAGTGCTGTGACATTGCCAGTGAGGTTCAAGGGGCTTCCTCTGTGAGACGGGCACCAGACAATTACTGCTTTTTTTTTCCCATCTCCACCCTTGACTGACTTGATTGGACTTTCACTCATCTGAGGAAGATAGTGATGATGATGATGATCATTAAAAAACAACTGTTAAAAAAAAGGCAGCAAGAGAGCTCACTGTGAAAGGTTTACTTCAGGCAGTATGTTTCATAGACCAAGCAGCTGTTCTGCCTCCATGTAGCCAGATTCCAAAAATCCTGCTGATGTTCCTCCAGCCTTAGCATCTTCTGTGAGGAATACTGTCTCCATCAGATAAAAGACTGTATATTTGCCATCATGTTGTTTGCTAATGTCTTTGCTATCCTGAAGGACAATTCATTGTTTTAATGCATGATGTAGTGCAATTCATCATGCAGCAAGAACAATGCTAATCCCCTTTCCTGTTTGCATCAACCATCACTTTCCAGCCCCTATTGTATCTGAATCGATCTGAGCTCATTTATATTAATCATTACTTGTTTGTATAGAAAAAAGCCAGTTGCAAATTATATGCATAGGTACCATACAGATGAGAAATAGAGAATTACAGAAGACAAAAAGAGGAAATGAAAAGTGTGGTTTATTTCTTTACGTTTATAAAGCAAATAAACAGGTTAAGCAAACAGCATATAAACAGATATTACAGAAAAATAATATTCAGGAAATAGAATGTGAAAATGCAGATAGGCTTATTTAAAGGAGATTGAAGAAGAACTTTCAAACTAGCAGAACAATTGAAATTCCCTTACAATTTGCACTCTTGGAGAACTGCAACACCAACACTGTGATGTTGCAGTTGAGATACCTTCTCAAAGGTATAGTATTCCTGGTACAGTACCAAGTTGAATCTCCTCTTATAAGTATGCAAGCTGACATTTATTTATTGTCATTTCCATTATTAAGGGTTTCTTAGGTTGTGCATCAGCTTCTAGGATGAATGCAGCATGCTATTACTTGTGAAAAAAGATTGGCTTTGACTCTTCACTTTGGAGTTAAGCCTAAATAGAAATGATTCTTGCATTTATGTGTTACAAAATGCATGTATTTATGACAAAATTGTGCCTAACTTTTGTAAAATAATTTTTATAAAATAATTTTGCAACCAAAATAGTAACATTGAAGCTAGGTGTGCCGTCAGAGTCAAACAATATTCTTAAGTAATTCTCTGATTCAAAGCTATCATACTTTTCCATGGACATAATATGTCACAAACCAGTATATTTTAAAAGTTGACAGTACAAAATAACCCTACATAATATGTCATATTAATATTCCTCAAGGCACAGGACAAAACCTGGGTGTAAAGATGCTATGCCATTTAGAATTTATTAAATCAGAATTCTTAATTTTTTTTTAGCTTTAATATTTATTAACATGTCAACTTGGATGCAAGCCAAAGGTGATTTCCATATTTCTACTAATAAGTAAGGAATTTTCTTTTCTAGTCTTAAATCTTAGAATTGAATCACTCATAAAAAGCAGTTTCAGGCAAATATAGAAGTAATCCAAAAGTACAGTTAAGCTACAACCATACTTTTTATATCATCAGTCCTGCTCCAAAGGATCAGTTCCCCCAGAGTATTCATTAAATTCCATGTAAGGTAAATGTCCATGAGATAAGAGGTAACTAAAGGGGGCATACAAGCAATCTTGATATCCAGGCAATATTTATCAGAAATCTAGTCTAATGTATAGCAGAATATTAGCATAAAAATAATTTCAAGGAACAAAAGAAAGAAAATGCACTATTTAAGTACATTGGCTGATGTTTTGGTAACCAGATCTGGTCATGGTGTCACTTTGAGTGTTGTGAAGATACCTTGATTCTTTTGGGGGGTTTTTTATTTACGAAATGGTCACAAGATACAGCTACTTCAAAGATATTCAAATCTTAAATTTTTACCTGTGGGTGCTCAAATACGTGATGTAAGTAAGATAAGGACTCAGATTAGATAAACAACCAGAACCCATTTATACTGAAAACAAATCCTGGTACTGCAAGTATTGTATTTTTGTGCAAACTAACTTCATGAATTTTTCATGATTTGTTTGTTTGCTTTTGGTGGTTTTTTAATGCAGAAAGAAAATAAGAGGCTGTTTCATTACTGTGGTATGTGTGAGGCTGATGAAATAATGTCAGCAACTGCCCTCAAAATGAGGTAAATAAGAGTGATATCTCCAACAGTGTGGTTACACTGGACTTCATCTTAGGCTGAAAATGTCAAGAAAACAGTAATAAAGGCATTTAAGATTCAGCTATAGTCTCATCTACAGGTTTCCCGGAATGAGTTATGGTAGATAGCAGACAGTTAAGTCATGCCCCAGACTTTTTTAAAAAAAACAAAATATCATAAATGTTCAGGGAAAAAAAGCCTGGTCTGAGAGGTATCAGTATTGATAGGAATTATTGAACACAGGCAAACCATTAGATGATTACAAGATATAAGAAAGTCTTTAAAGGATTCATCCATTTGAAAGAGGATCAGAAAAATATTGCTGAAGACATACTTTTTGAGCTGGATATATATTCTGCAATATGATTTATGGAATAGGAATTCTGTCATCCTCTTTATTGCTCTGCTAGCTAAAAAATACTTTGAAACGGCAGTTTTCTTCTAAAATTAAGATTTATTGAAGAGATAATCAGAAAAATTAGACTTGTCAATGTCTGCTGGATATATGGTCTAAGCAACTCATTTTTCATTTTGCTAAACAATATTTTAAGCTTATAACAAGTTTTCTAGAAAACACCCTTCTTTGCGTGAAGCCTTATTTCAGTAACTTTCTCTTAAGAGAATAATGAGGCAGCCACCAGGTTTCTAAGCCATCAGAAGCAATCCAAGACTCCTAAGTGTTCTTATGTTTCTTCCAGAATTATAACATGAAAACTTTGCCCTTATTCAGTTTTATTTCTAGTAATTCCTTTATTAAATAGTTTTATGTAACTATATATATAAGAAGCCTTGATAAAATCACATGTTGTATTTCTCAAGTAGGACAAAATTCTACTGGTATCCATACTGTTTGATGCATTGTATTAATTAATAAGTCTTGTCACATAGCAGCCCTGAACACGACAGGAAAGTAAATTCCTAATTTTAATTAGTGGCAGGGTATTTACATATTTATCATTTTTTTCCCTCCTGCCTATAAATATATTAGTGCTTAAATGACTTTTTTTGTTATAACTTGCACATAGTGTTTCTGTCTGAATATCAAATAAAAGCTTAAAGGAAGGCTTGGTCTTTTAAAGAAAATCTCTTTTCTCACTTAGCAACCATTCATCATCTAAGCCTAGGGCCTCCTGAAAGCTGCTGCAAAGAAAAGGGTGGATGTTCTGTTTTTTCACTTGCTTTCTGGCTGTCATTTTTTTATTAGCAACACTACAGGGGACCAATTACACCAAGAATAAACAAGATATCTACTTGGATTTTTTATTATTTGACTGCTGATGTTCCTTTTTCTCCATTAGAAATTTTCAGCAGAAAACACCCCATGGTTTTGCCTATAAACAGGATTTTGGGAGCATACTTAGAGTAATACTATTCACTGGTGCAGAATAATCACAATCATAATGTTAAAATTATTGAAATGTCTCTGGGTTTATGTCTGCACAGCTGCGAGCTTCAGTGTGAATTTCAGTCTGGCTGCACCTTACACTACCTTTAAAAGAATAATAGAAATGCTGCCTCGTTTCAAAAAATTTGCCAGAAAAAAACAGCTTTAGCCAGTGGTCCCCTGCAGAGCATTCAGGAGATGTATTTGAGTTAAATAATAGCTGTGCCCAATTGTGTAGGTCAATGTTGTCAAATTTACAACCTCTGACAAAGGCAAGGCCAAGTCTTGGCTTTGTTGGCCCAGACTTATGACTTACCTTGTATGTCCTTATGGCTTTACAGCATTTGTCCTACTATAATAACCTTGGCAAAGAGGAAAATCGCACAATGTACTCAGACAAAGAAAAGAGTTTATACCACGTTAAGCCACAGGCTAGTGATTGGACATGAATGTTTGGAGAATGGACCACAAAAATGAATTAAGTTGCTTGTTCCTTTGACACTCAAAATACATGCTGGATGCAATCCCAAAATTTTCTCTTGCCAGGTATATTTTTGATGATTGTGATTTCAAAAGCAATTTTCTGTTAAAGCTCAAATATATAATACCATACACACAAGAACTGAAAATGAGGGCAACTACTCACACATCTATTCACACTAATTAACACTTACAAGATATGTGAGAGCCTTTGAGTAAAACTTCATTTTTACTTTCATCTTTATTTTTCTATTAAGTTTTCCTGCTTCTAATGCTTATAGGCTTCCTGAGTTAGTTTGTCTCAGAGCTGCTCAATGTTTCTAAGCTGCTCAATGTTTCCTTGCCTGTATATGTAGAATTATTTCTTCTAGAAGACCAAAAAACACCAGCCTACTTATCATCTGAGTATTAAAAAACTATGACAACATTCATATTAAATGTCAATAATAATGTGAGCAGTAGGACAAATTACTGTCCTTGTTAAATGTAATTTCTTATCCCTCACATGTATTTTATATAGATTATAAATCTTCTGGGCACAAAGCCTTCCTCTTTCTGAAAAAGAGTGAAGAGTTGTAGCTGCATATTTGGATAAATGTAGGGCAAGGATAACAGTGAGAGAATGGTGCTGTGGATGTGGTCTGCACATCACATTTTTTGAGTGTAACTTGAGAGCTGATGGTTTTGTTATGGTGTGTGTGTCAGACTGGACATGCACATATAGTGTAGGATGCCTGAATCTGAGCTAAAAATTGTGCAGGGAATTATGACGGCCTTGTGGAATTCCAATATATTTAACTGCTATTGAGCTCTGCACTTGCTTGAAAATACCTGTTTCTTTCCAACTTATTATAGACTGTTAAAATAATATTTTTTCATAGAAGCTTCAATACAAAGAAGCATTGCTTTTTTTTTTTTTTGTTAAGTAGACTTCACATTTATATTGTGCAATCTCTACAACCTCTGTATTTGATGAAAAGCATGAAGGAGTACAATGATTCTCTTTCAAATCCATTTGAAATTCAATCCAGCATTGAATTTCACCCAATAGCACTTACTAAGTTTATGAGTGGGCTTAGGGAGTTAAAAACTACCTGATCATGGTATTACCACACATGTTTGTTAAGACCTTTCATTGACTACGCGAAAAGAGGTTGTAGCAAGGTGGGTGTCTAATTCCAGATTTAAATTGAACTTTTCCCCTATGTTTTTCATTATTTCTGTAAATAAGGAGGAGTTTATAAGGATCAAAAGCTCTGAGCTGCTTTGAGAATGACATTCTGGAGTCCTTCATCCGGAAAGACGCCACATTGGGTATATTTTATGTTGTACTTAAGAGAGGAGACCTTTGTGCAAAAAAATTAATCAGTAAATTCCCTAAACAAGGACAACAAAAAAAATGTCTATTTGTAGTTTGGGCACAGACTAAACATTGATATTTTGGTAAAGGAATCAAAATAATCAAAAGATCAATTAATTCAGTACTATTTTGACACGAAATAGAACACTTGGTAGCAATGATTCATCAGAATACAATAAAGAACATTTTGCTGATGTAGGAACTCTTTTTCTCTGACAAAACTCTTCAAAATATATTGGTCTGATGCCTCACAGATAGCATCATGATTCAATTAGAATCAGGGGTCTCCAGGACAACAGCTAATAGATTATGAGCAGTATAATGCTACACCAGCTCCTGAAAGCTGAATGAATGACAAATGACTCCAAGTAAAGGTCCATTGGGACAGAAACTCTGTGAAAAATCAAGCTATCCTCCAGTACAACAAATTTCACACAGCAATATGCTCTTATTACTATTGCTACTTTAAAATCCAAAACTATTAGACTCTCCCCACTGCTGAGAAGCATTTTGTTATTCTTCCAGTGCTTAAGAAGTACTATTATGCTTGATTCAACTTAAACTGTGCCGAAATAAATAAAATCTGTCTGGTAATTGATTGTGCTTGTTTTTCTAATCCAACTTCAGAAATGAAACAAAAGGTTTCTTATGCAAAATAAGACTTCGTTTCTTTATCCGCCCATCTCTTCTTCTCTACTAACATGTAGATCTGTTGAACCAGTTTTACAAGAATGAAGACTGGTTTAAGTTTCTACAATTATTAGATTACTACAGACATCATGAAACCTGTCTGCTTCATGGAGACGAGACCCAAACAAACATCTCTGATGTAAGGGAGACAGGAATTCAGGCAGAAGGAGACAGTTATTGACTGTGGCTGGAATCTGACAGATGGCCACACAAGCACACATCTAGGACCCTGGCTACCCACAGCACGTGCTCCTGGTGCATGTCATGAGATGATGGAAAACTTAGGCTCACTTTTCTTGGAAGAGTTAGGGGACAACATTAAAAACCATAGGAAATGACTTATTAATAATTCTACGACCCACAAAATAACTTGATTTTATTGTGTTTATTCATGCACGTGAAAGTTCAAAAGTATTAGGGAGCTTTTTATTTAAATGCGAACATTTGTTACTAGTGTATAGCAAACAAATAAAATGTTCCTGGAATAAGGGGATTTCAATGGGGTACTTTCAGATTCACAGAAAAAGTAATTTCTAACAGTTAGCAGAGAATTGTATTACAGAAAAGAAGATGTTTTCCCAAAAACAAATTCTCCATCTCCTCTCCTCACTGCAGAGCTCCTGACTGTAACCTTTTCCACACCTCCTTCTCCCTAGTTCATGACATCAATCTTAACAGAGTCAGGCTGATCCTTTTGTTTGACATAAAAATCTTTTGAGATAAATACTGAATTAAAGAAAAAAAGGAGAAAACTTTTGAGTGGCAAGTTTGCTTTACTATTATTAATATTTTTACTTCTACTATTACTACTATTATAGCTGCTTCATGCTTTCTGAGAGCTAAATAGATACTAAAGCAATTTCTGGAAAGACAGCTGTATTAAACAGGGTTTTTTTTTCAAATCATTGCACAATTTGTTATGTGAAATATAAGAAAAGCTTTAATATCACTATATACAGAACATCTATCTACTCATATAGGACTTGGAAATTCATCTATATACTGCAGCTCTGACTTATTTCCTTTCTTCCTTCCAAAATGCTGAGATTGATGATGAAGCTGCCACTGTCTCCTTAATGTGTTCCAGTATGATCATCCTCATGATGAGGCTATCTGACATAATTACTGAACTTCCAAGGAGTTGCTTGGGATTTAGAAATACTGCTCTCATTGCTTTTAACAAGATTACTGGGACTCTACCGCATGCAAAGCTTTGAAAATTTAATTAATGACATTAATGACTACTATGGTTAGACTCAAATATATGAAAACAATTGAAATAATATTACCATAGTGTGTCACCAGAATTTTATGACAGTTTTTTAAAAAATAAAGAATAATTCATCAAGGAATTTTGCTTTGTCTTTCCTTCAAATATTCTTTTTTGATGTCACCTGTCAACCATGACAGATATTTCCTGCAGTAGTACTGTTTACTCTATTGGTGCTGCAGAACTGGGTAAGTGTTCTTTTGTTTTATGTTGTTTATAGAGAATTGGAAGTATTTTAGAGCTCTTATAAGCTATTGCTTAAGTGTTTGTTACTGTGGTATTACAGTCAGTGGTCAGTTCTAAAATATATATGCATATTATACATATATATCTTGAACTTTGAGGAAATAGAAAAATAATGAAGAAAAAATATAAATTGGTGAATTAGTTCTAAGCATATTTGTCTTAATGTTACAATGGATTATAGGGATGGGATTGGGAAAATTGGTGGGGAAATTTTTTTAATGACAGGAAATAATCGTAAAAAGAACAAATTGGGGTGAAAAACTACAGGGTACAAATCTTGAAAAATAAATGTCAGCCTTTACTATGATAACTGAGAGGAGACAGAACCATGGCCACCAGGAAGTCCAGAATCAGAGATTCTGAATGCAGGGCAATGGGAATTCTGCAGTGCGATGCCCACATCTGACTGCAACATGGAATGAAGTAATGTTGATCCCAGTACAGAGCTAGCAAAGGAAGCATAAAAACAGCCTAAGTGTCCATCTTCTGTTCTCCTCATCTCTGCCTGCTCTTGTCCCTAACAACTCTCTCTAACAGCCCATCTGAGAAATCTGTAGCTATCAGCTGGAAGCCTTCAGAGAACAGGAAACCTTCAGAGAACAGTTGTGATTCCTCAGTGGAAGAGAGGTAAGTATGACACTGAGGAAAATGCAAATACAGAAGAAGACCATGACTGCTATGCTGTTGTTTGCTCAGATGCTCTGCTCTTTAATGAAAACATCATGAGCTCCAATGCTCCTACAAAAATTTGCACAGAAGACGACTGACTTTTCTAGGATAACAAAGCAATCCAAGCCAGCAGAGTTTCCTGTGCCACTAAATGACTGCACTGCAAAATTCACATGTAAAATAGTTGGAAGAGACTGCAGTGAAACTAAATTCTCTTGGTTGGCTGCTCAGACATGTGGAAGCAGAAAAAACCCTGAACATTACATTATTACTCAAATATATCCTTCATCCTTCGTTTTCTGAGCTTTCCTAGGAAGACATCTTATTAATGCCAGTTAATAGTTAAGTGGTGTAGTGTGTGACACAGATAAAGTGCTAAAAGTCTCTTGTGGAGGGTGCATTGATAGGCAGTTAGAGAAGACAGTTTTGGGTGAACAGCACAAAGAGTTTCAGCCATTTCAATGTTTCCATACTCAATAACCCTGTCCCTAACCTGTAATTCACCACAAACCTCTACAAATTCTTGGGGCACTGCTGATTTGCTGATAGGATTTATGTACTGAATGATAGGATTCACAAAATACATTGTGCTTCATGGCAAAAGACATTCTTTGTCAAACAGTTACATGAAATTTGTAGTTGGAACTTGCTGCACAGTAGCTACACTTCAAGGGTTTGATCCTGTGAAAACATACGCAAGCAAAGAACTTGCCTATTGGTTTAAGGGTGCACATTTTGGTTACAGAGAGGCTAGTCACATAAGCAAAGCTGTGCATATTGTTTTGCATATATTGGATCTCATGTCTCAGTTATTTCTCTCTTGATGCAATATACTTAATATATATCTATAACAGCTAAATTTGAAGTAGCTGGCTTCTCTTCCCCACTTCTCAATTTGTCATTTAAATAAGTAAACAAACTAACAAACAGAAAGCATTTCTTCTGGACTTTATTTTTCTGTAATTTTTCATCTTCTAACAAGGGTGCTTATGTAGTGTGGTAAAAGCTTTGGTAAAAAGATGCTCTAATTGGTGCAGATGGATAGTGACAAAACCATCAGTTTATCTCCACAGCCGTCACTAAGCAAAGAAGTTTATCTATAAACTGTAGTGTTTCCTCTTGAGTTAGTTTCATTCTGACATTTATTTCCATTTGTACTCATTTTGCTTCTTACTGACTAAATCATTTCCCAAATCACCTTATTTTTTCCTCATCATTCCTTATCATTAAGCACTACTACAAAACTGTTTGGCTCAATTTACATACTAAATGCAGTAAAATGTGTTACCCCAGAACTACATGCCTCAGAATGTGACAACCTGAAAACATGTAATTTTCTTTGTTAAAGTGGGTTCAAAAACTGTGAAGTGTTTCTTTTTATTCATTCTTGCTAGGCAGATAAATTTGCTCTATTTCTAGTCCACTATAGTCAGTTCTTAAAGTAATTTTTAAGCATTTATCTCACAGCAAGAGAAATGTTTCATTTTATATAAGTTAGGCTTTTAAATTTAAAAGTTGTCCATCTTGGTCTAATTATGTGGTTATTCAAAATATTCTCAGAACAAGTCAAACTGCTGAAATTGCACTGGCGAAAAAGCAACTATGCTTTAACTTGGTCAGAAAACTAAGTGAGAACCGTAACTTCACTATTAATTTTAATACAAGCTGCTAAGTAAAATTCCCAATGTTTCAGTGCAAGTCAGCTAACTTGAGTTAAGCAAATCCATTTAGAATATATCATTATTAAAGTTCTTTTGATAGTGTAAGTACATCTAAGATGCTGAAGACCATTGGGCTCATCACCCCATTTTTAGCTCATTCTCAGTCTCCTTCATGTCAGAAGAATATGCCTGCCCCTATTTGGTTTTAAACTACAAGACAGGAGCCATTAAGGGCCTTAAAGTACCTCCAAACCTTTAATGCTGATGCTTCAGAACACTCATATTCCTCTAGATCTGTGTTAGGCTTATCAAAAGAAAGGTCAGAGTGTATCTGGGCAGTGTGGGCATTTGGTGTGGTAGGCAGGGAATGGAAATTGCACTGAGACAAAACCAAGATACAGAGGATGGAAAGTTGTGTTATCTCAAGTATGAAATATAAAAAAGAAAAAAGGACATTTCTTATGACGGAGTTAGGAACTTGTTTTATTTAATGTCATCCTATTCCTTCAGACAAAATTCTACTTGCCCTATCCATTTCTAGAAGCAAGGTTCACCTGAACCTCAGTTAATTGCACATATCCAGGGCCCCAAATGTTGTATACACAGTGTATTCATTGATGGCAATATATGTGTACATATTTTTGCATAGCATTCTAAAAAGGATGTTAACAGAATCCATTCGCCATTTTCATAAATGCTATTCCTAATATCAGATGTGAAATTAATAAAGTTAATTCCTTTCACTGATTGGACTGACCTTGTAGGTATTTAGTAGATCCACAAGTCTGAAAATTTTAAGCTGCATAGTGTTTTATTGAGCCACACTAAACTGTGTAAACATATAGTAAACTCAGTGGTGCTAAGGCATGCACACAAAAACTGACCCAGACAGATATGGTTCACAGGATACTCATATAGTCAAGAAACAAATATCAATAAGTTCTGGAAACAAAAAAAAAAAAACCAAAATTATTGAGTTCCTTAATAAATTGACTTATATGAATCGGTATTTAGTATCGGTATTAATTTTAGTGCAACTGCTATTAAAAAAAGAGCACAGTTATTTTTAGAATCTAAGTATTTCTGTTTGAATCACAGCTAAAACAACACACTTCTGACAATTTTGTAAGTTTGTGTACTAGTGTTATCCTGTGTTGTGTTTTGCCCTATGCATAGTATAAAATGGCATGCTTTAAAATACTGCAATAAATTAACAGAAGTTTAAGTTTAATATTGCCTTAAGTTTATCAGGAACAAGTATACCTAAAATCACTGCTTAATTTTAATTCAATATACAATTCTTGGGGTTTCATTTAAAGGAATAAAAACTCACCATGAAGCTTTCAGATTTTCCATTTCTCTTACAAAGAGAAAGAGTCATTGAATAGAAATTTATCACACTTTTTCCCACCTTGACAGCCCCTGGAAATGGAAAGCAAGCCCTTGAGCCTGGCCAGGTATCCAACAGTTCTGCTTATCATGCAGTTTTCTCCTCAGCTCCCCCTTCCAACAGTGGATAAGGGCAAAGACTATCTGCATGCAATTACATGTCTTATAGTGACTTTGGTTTTATGTACCTTGTTTAAGGTACATAAGGTTAGTGGAAAAATAGTCAACTTCCTATGTCTGTTGGACCCTTGACAAATAATTCTCAGCTTTACCCACAATTTATTAGCTACTCCAGTTTATACTTTGTAAATGGTACAGATACTAGAAGAAATGTTTTGAACATTTTCTTCGCCAGCAGACATTTTTACAACTTCATATTCAAGGTCTAGGAATTTTTTCTGTTTCTGCAATAGTAACTGGCTTTCTCTGTAACATAACAATGCAGTTTTGGTTATTGCCTGAACATTTTGTACTCCATTGGATATACTTTACTTTTTCCTCACAGAAGGAGTTGCTTGGGATAAGAAATTATGCAGCACTAAAAAAGGAAATCTATATGAGCTTTGTACAGGACTGTGTAGGGTTGGTGCTGAGCATAACCTCCATGCAAAAGTGCTCTTCACAGTCCCAGTTTCTTAAATAGAATCTCTTTTTATTTCTCTGCAGGTCTAGAAACCTTTTTCAACATCTGTGCTATCAGCTGGATTTTTGTTGTCTGGTAATTAAGAAATTGCTTAAAATTAAGTATGAAATAATAAAATACTCATTTCTCCCTTCCTCCCCCCGCTTCCCCTCACAACACTTGCCTCTATATATAATCTGTTTATTTTTCCTATTCTTTTTACTCACAGTATGTCCACAATGCTGAGTTTAGGGTTGAGGTAATTTTACAATGTTTATCAGTGCCAATGTTAAAATGAATTGGACCAACTTGGTGTTTTCAGCTGTCAGAGTTCAAAAGTGAGAATTATAACCATCCATGCTGGGAACCAGAGATTTGGTGAACTCTAAGCTTTTCTTCAGGCAGAGGAAGCTACACTCGTGCTTGTCAAGGAGATTAAGGAGAAATCTGATTGAGTCTGGAAAACTATTGCTGCAGTGGATTACAAGTTTGATCTTCTCTTTTTTCAGGGATAAACAACCTCAAGGGCTAGGACACTGGCACAGAAAAGCAGATAATATCACTGGCTGTGAAGAAAAAAGTGTGGCCATATGGCAGGCTCAATAAATGAAAGCAAATGAAAGTGAAGCAATCAATTCAATAAAAGAATGGTTGTGTGCTGTTGCACAAAATTGACACTTTTATTTTTGTATTTGTAGATTAATGTGCACTCTTTCTCCAGCTCTTTTCTATCTTATTTATTCAGACTGTATACTCTTTTGGAAAGGTCAGTCTAGTAGTAGGGCTATGCATTGGATCCTGGAGCTGCCATAGTGCAAATGTTTAACATTGAGTTTTTGAATAACAGATTGAATAAACACAGGGATAAAGATTTATAGCTGCTGCTAGAGTGTGGAATTTCTAAAACTGCATAGTGCACTACATAAAAAGGAAGAAAATTAAGGAGATTTTAGCAGCTGACTAAAAATACATGCCCTCTAACTCTTTGATCTCAAGGACCACAAGTGCATTCAAAGAACAATTAACAACTAAAAAAATCATACAAAAATTGAGATTGAGATTGTCAGAACTGGACATTTCCCTCTAGACTGCATGTGTTATTTTTTCTTAAACAGGTCTTATTTGTGAATATAAAAACAATTAAAACCCCCACCAACCAAACAACAACAACAAAAAGATAATGGTAAAAAAGCATGATTTCAAAGTTCTCCTTTGTAATATTTATTATATTCAAAATCTATTGCAAGATAAAACATCACACATACATGTATATATACTATATAGATACTTATTTGCAAAAATAGGGCTATCCTAGAGCAACCAGTAAGTAAAGCAAACCACAGTAACACCCAACAGCATTAATTTCAGTGATAGCACATCTGCACTAAAAGCAGCTTTCTCCCTTCTCAGTGTATGCTTTCTGAGTAAGATCAAGAAAGGATTCTGATGGTTTTAACTCTATCCTAAGGCAAGATGATCACTAAATCAGATAAACTATTAATCTGTTTAAAGCTTGTTACTCCTGTTTTGCCAAGGCTGAGATGATTTGCAGCAAAAAAAGCAGCCAGGACTCTTCATGCCAAGAATCAGACATCTCATGCGTGTTTCATAAATGTTTCTCTACTGAAAACTCAATGATTAAGCAAACACTAGTTCAATTTGCAAAAGCTTCCACTAATGATTTTTAAATAACTCAGAAAGAAATCTTGGCCCCATTTAAAGCAACAGTAAATTTTACTCTATCCTTTAGCCACAATACAAACCCTTTCAAATTTATGTCATCCCAGTGCACTGAATGTGCTATTTTTGCTACAACTGTTAACCTCCTAAATACCTAGATATATGGCTTTTTACTATTAAGTAAAATCTCCTTAAAAATTGTATAGATTAATCTATGCTTACACCTGCATTGACGGTTCATAGAAAATATTCACTTCAAGAAACTAAGGTTTCATAATAAAGCTTTTCCATTTATAACATAACATCACCACACCCTAAAATTTTGTGTGAAATAGATCAGCTCTGAAGTAAGCACCTTTTATAGCAAAATGAAAAACATTTCCACAGAATAGCAAAATTGTGTCTAAAAGAATGTTGATAAAGAGTCTTCCTTTACTTAAAAAAATCATGAACTTCATGCAAGAATGGATAAATATTAATAAACTCCATCAAGATTTGCTTTCCAAGTATGCTGGAATACCAACATGGAATATTAAAACACGCTAAGAAATAGGCTTATCGCCTGTAATGCATTATGAGCATAATCACTGTCATTGCACCTCACACAACTGGGAGCTCAGTGGAGAGAAGATAAAGAGAAATTTTCCTTTCCAGGCAATAAAATGGCAAGAGAGCTGCTCACAAACAGCCACTGGGTGAGTGCAGTAGCCTCTGCTGCTGTAATGATGCACAGATGTAGGTGCAGCTGGAAGGGCTTGAAGGGCTGGCGCAGCGCAGTGCTCAGTGGACCACTTCCAGCCCCGGCAACACAGAGCTCAGCCAAGAAATCCTGCCTTCTGCTTCCCCAACATGAGGGACTCTCCTTTAAGGACTGATGACCCTGTAGAGATTCAGCTGCAAAAGGACACACCATGCTCATGGAAGTAGAGAAGACCATATGTCATTTAATTATCACAAGGTATGTAAGCTCTTTAGTGGCTGTGTGAATGTCACTATATTAATTAATATGGAACATATCACCTGAAAGGCAAATATTAAAAAATATTTCATGTGTGTGTTCTATATCTCTATATAAAACATGCATTGTGTACATATATGTGCACATTTTGGTAGAAAGTACTTATACTCACAGCTGTACAAAAACAAAAATCACTTACTTCTTATGAATGTTCTTTGTCCTGTTTACATTTTGTAGTTTGCAAGCACAAAAACACAGAATTCCCATGGTTCTTTTTTCATGAAACGGTCTAAGTCCCTCAGTCTTGCCCTTTAAAATCATAAAGTATATTCCAGATCACATAAATTCACAAGACAGAGGGCAGTGCTGCACTGCACTAATTGAGATGGCTCTCAGAAAGCCTGGACACCAGCAGCCATGGCCTTACAGCAGTGTGAGGTATCTCTGCTGGCTTGAACAGATGCCATGTGCTGTGGCTCGACTGCTACTAGCGTGAAAAACAGGCTTGTTTGCCCAAAGTCACACTGCTGTGGGGCACAGGAGTTTGCTGAACAAGTTTCTTAAGGCTTAGGGTGTACTTGAAAGCAAGCTGTGTGGTCCTTTAATTGACAGCATTAGCCAGAACATCCAAGTACACCTCTCACTAGAAATCACAAGTTAATTTTTCTTCTCTGTTGGAAGTTGCATGCATTAATTAGTCCTAAGAAAATTAATATAGTGAAGATTGCTTTAAAAATGCATGGTTTATTTGGTTTAGGAGACAGAGATAAAATGCAAAATAGTATGCATTCTACAGAATTAAAGTCACTGAGACAAAAAATTATGTGACAACTGAACTTGCTAACGTTAAATGTATTTGTGTGCCTGTACAAAATAGTAAATATATGAAGTAGCTCTAAGAGTCCTCTTTGACATCCTGGATTTGTAAAGCAGCTTTTATGAACAATCTCTACCTATCATGGGTTTAAACCCGGCTGGCAACCAAGTTCCACATCTCTCTCATTTTCCCTTGGTGGGATGGGAGAGAGAACCAGAAGAGTGAAAACAAAAAAAACCTCATAGGTTGAGATACAGACAGCTTAATAGGTAGAACAGAAGTCACAAAGAAGGAATTAATTCACTGCTTCCTTGGGCAGGTAGGTATTCAACCATGCCACGAGAGCTGGGCTCCAGCACACCTGGAGTAATTGTTATTACTTGGGAAGATAAACACTATCATTCTGAACATTCCACTCCTTCTTCCCAAGCCTTACATGCTGGGTGTGATGCCATATGGTGTCGAATAGTCCTTTGGTCAGTTCAGATCAGGTGTCCCAGCTCTGTCCCCTCCCAATTACTTGTGCACCCTCAGCTTGCTGGTGGGATGAGGAGCAGGAAAGGCCTTGACTGAGCAAGCCCTGCTCAGCCACAGCTAAAACATCCTTATCAATATAGTTTTCAGCACAGATCCAACACACAGCTTCATACTAGCTACTATGAAGAAAATCGACTGTATCACCACCAAACCCTACTGAAAATCCAGTCCTAAAGGGAAATGCTGATCTCATTGTAAACAATCAAAAAATTTCATTTGACTACAGTGACATATGAAAATGTCATCATGGACATGCCTTCCTTCCTCACAGAACCTAAAATAGTCAACAGGCTCTTAATACAAAGCCTGCTGTAGCTGATGGGGAACTGTCTTTTAATTTCAACAGGTACCTCGTGCAATAATACAAAATCTGGTTTGAGACAAGTAACACCATATGCGTCCCTTCTGGATCTACAAAGATTTCTACTTGGTATTAGCAGTCTTTCAGTAGAAAACAAAACAATACAAAATACAAATACTTTTGTGTCCTTTACCATTTTTAAGTTGAATATTTACTATGTTCTTTCTGTACATGGCACTAAATTTATTTCGTTTTATACTACCAAATAACATGTACAATCTTGAAAGAGGTGACAATGTTTTATCTATTTAATATACAGTGATATTGTTCTGCCCACAATATGAGATCTCTTCTTTTTCAGAGAGATCAGGCTTCCATCAGATCATCCATTTGTTGGTAAATATTCTGGTGTCAAGTGAGTTTTGTATTGAAAATTCTAAAAAGTTTTACTTGGATCACTTAACTTTTCTGCTTACTCAGAAATTTGTGACACAGCTGTAATGAGATGTTGATGGAGAAAGGTGCTATTTCTTTTTAATGCAAAAGTAGCCAGTGATTCCAGCTTGTCAGGAAATAGCATAGCCTCACAGAAGGAAAGCTCACGACAGGAGGAAGATATATGAGTGAAGTGGATTTCTCAGGGTAGTAAGCAGAAACCCTGGCTATCTAGCTGAGGAGAAGATGAGAGAATAAAGACTGAAGAGAAGAAAAATGGAGACCTTAAGCAATATACCTATATACATTCATATACTGCTGTCGCTGAGCTTTTCTCATTTTCAATAAATGCAACATACAAACAAAAAAATCCATCCAATTTTCTATGTCAGAATTCATGTACAAAAACATTTCCCTGTGACAATAATTTGTAATGGAGAAATTCATTATACTTCTATTGCACATTTTACATCCTCTGCTTTCCTATGCCTGAGTGAGTAGGGTGCTTGTTTCTGTCTCTCCATTCTCCTTGCTTTGGATGTAACAAATCTCTCTTTCTAGGGTCTCCAAAAGCTCATTCTTCTTTCACATAAAAGTTCTCTGTAATGACTGAGAAACAGTAAAACACATCCAAATAGAATTTCAGATACACTACTGGACTGTTTATTTTGCATTTGATGTGCACACAGGTAGATAATGGAGTATTAAGCTTCATTCAGAAGAGCTCCACTGTTCCTGAAGCAGACTGTTGAAGCTCCATGAGGTAGTAAATGCAGCTACATGACTCATCCAACTGCTGGGGCAAGCACCTACACTTCAGGATTAGGAGGTCTACTGCTAGGTACAATATAAATCATGTCTACTGCCTGACCACTGCATACTGTGCTCTGTGGTCGAAACAGTTATTTGGCAAAATACTCTAAATTTGAGGATCTCATTTTAACTTTGCCCATGGTTCTCTATGCATTATCAGCCCAAGTGCAGGTTAATAAATTGTAGAATTTGTAAAAACTCAACTCTGCTCCAGCTACCAGGCCAGCTGTGAAAGATTTGCTTTGATATGGGAAACAGAAAAGGCTTGAGTCACCTTTTTTATCCTCATTCTGTAAACACTGCTTGGCAGTCTAGATCACTTTTAAGTACTCAGCTGTTGTAGTCTGGGCCATTAGTCAACTCCTGACCTTATTCCCCTCTGCCAGGGATTGACAAAAGCAAACAATTGCCAGGGACCTGGGTAAAAAGGAGGTCAGGTAGCCATTCTTCAGAATCCACCCATCCATTCGTGAAAAAGAGTACTTTCATATTTAGGTGTTGTGCCACCAGCATAAAACAGCTCCTGGAAATTTTATCTCTCCTTATTTTGGGGAAAGTCATACTCAACTGCCTGCTTTGCTACGCTTCATTACAGAAAAAGTGAGAGGGTGTTTGTTCCAATGCTTTGAGTAACAATCTGCTGAAAAACTCTCTCTGGTGATGCAGGTTTTAATTTTCATACATAAAAATAAAATTAGATTTAAGATTAAAGATCTTCTGAAACCCTTTTCCATTTGAAAGCGTAAGACAAGTTTTGTTCAGAAACAATAACATAGGTTGAGACATAAAATACTTTGAGCTTAAACTAATATAAATGGTTACTGAGAATTAAGTCAT